>NW_027507787.1:173311220-173911220 GCF_037356315.1 Lithobates pipiens | reverse complement strand
TTGTACCATAGCTTCCATCAAAGAAAGTTTTGTATAATTAGAGGACGGACAGGTGAATAAAAGGTCCACTTCTTCCGTTCAGAGAGTGCTTCTCATTGATTGAACCCTTGTACTGCTTCTATGAATGGAGGAGGGGGTGGAAAGGGCAGACATAGTTGGCACTCTTGACAGGTGCCTGCGACATGTACAGCAGCTCTACTAACCCCCGCAAACCTCAGATTGCCTCTAAAGAGTTATATTGGGGGGGGGGGGGGGGGGGGACTTTGGATTTCAACAGGAGACCAGCCAGCAGCACAAGGGACACTTTGCATTGGATATAAGTAATATCCGTTGGCTTAACCTTAGCAGAGAAATTTAAGGTCACCAACTTGGCTTGGAAAAATCTAAATTTTCTGTGGCTCTACCTTTAAAACTAAGGGTTAGTAGGATACTAGTATAGATTATAGCAATGCACCCCCTTATCCTTTTTAAAACAAAGTGAAAGTGATACCAATGACGGGTGTCCATTTTCCTCAAGTCCTGGTCAGACTGTGTTACAGAGAAACTGGGGTTAATTTTCTAAAAGGCAAATAGACTGTTTGCAAGAGATGTTGCATTTTGTATGGGAATTTACCCCAAAGCGTAGTAAAGCTCTTCTGACTTCCATCATCCAATCATGTGCAATCAAAAATGCATTTATTTTTTTATATTTTCCTTGCAAAGTGAAATGTTACTGCATTCACTAAGCTCTAGGGAAAATTCCCATGCATAGTGCAATTACCCTTGATACTTGAACTGCCTATTTGCCTTTAGTAAATTAACACCAGTGTCTGCTGGTACCCATCAGTATCAGCAGATTCCTGCAGGAGTACTTACGTTGTCAAAATGGCATTGGAGCTTACCCAGGGGGATAACGTGACTGCCAATGCATGTAACATGTGCCTGGCGAGTGGCTGCTCACCCCTAAATGCTATAATATGGTGGGGGTCACATGCACATTTCCCATACCCCAAAAGCCCATTCTATTAGAGCAAAGGAATGAGGACTGCTGAAATAGAAAGCTTGCTCTGTATTGGATGGAGGTCACCTTTGGTAATACGAAACAACGATGGCTTCTGAAACACATGAATTGAATGTCTTCCATAATTCTGCTATTTAGCACAAGTTAATATATTGTTTTTTTTACCCACTAGGAGCTGAAGATCTGTACTCTTATCTGGCCTACGATTGCAGAAGAAATCTCATGGGACGTTTCATTTATTCTTCTGGATTTTCTGATCCCTGGTTTGAGCATTGTTGTCAGCTATACCAAGATCTATAAGGTACTTAGTCATAAAGTGTCCATCACGTTCTTTTAAGCCTCGTACACACGATCGGATTGTTGGCCAACAAAACCGTGGGCTTTTGTTTGAAGGCCGTTGGCCCAAACTTGTCTTGCATACACACGGCACACAAATGTTGGCCAACAATCATGAACATAGTGACGTACTACATAGTTTTTCAGCTCTTTAGCACCACCCTTTGGGTTCCTTCTGCTAATTTCATGTTAGTAGAAGTTTGGTGAGTGTTGATTCGCACTTTTCGTTTCGCGCCTTTCAGTTTGTTTCTGAATGGCTGTTCGTCAACCAGACATGTTGCAGAATCGGAGGAGATAACGTGTTATCTATTATTGGCCTTGGAGTTATTGCTTTGACATCATTTTTTTGGTTGAATAATGATTTGATTTGGTATATTTTCTATATTTTTGGATGCATAGAATGCACTTTTTGGTTAAGGTCTATTGGCAGATAACATGTCTGATTTCATCTGTTTATTTTTTTTAATGCACAATAAAAAAAATTGTGTAGCATAATACTTGGCTATGTGGTTTACTTCACATGACAGTTTGGGAATAGGCAGTTACATTTAAAAAAATACAATGTACAATTGACAAGGGGCACCAACATAGTTGTATCTTTGATCTTAAAAACTACGGAATAATGGTATTGTAGTAACTTGCCCAAAAAAAAAAAAAATATATATATATATATATATATATTTTGGCAGGAAATAGCCGAGAATGGCCGAAAATAGCAGAGAACGGCCGAAAATACGTGAAAGCCACCGAGAGCAGCACAGAAGGTTAGGAATGGAGGGGGATTGGTGTATAACACGCACCCCTGATTTCCCCCTGATTTTAGAGTGAAAAAGGTGCTCGTTATACGCCGATAAATATGGTAATATTCTTGATATCACTAGAAAAAAAAAAGCCTTTGAAAATTTGTTTGCAATAACTCCATCAGTTTTATCAGCAAAGCAGCTTCATTATTATCCCATTAAAGAGAATTGTGCGCTGCATTTGGAGATTTCATAATTTGCCACGTCACGAATGTTAATTCTCCATTAGTAGAATCGCCCTTGCTTCCGAGCATGCGTGTTTGTACTTTGAACTTGTGTACATGCGCTCGGAAAATCCGACAACAGACATTTGTCCGTGGAAAATTTTAAAACCTGCTATCCAACATTTGTCCTTTTAAATTCCGGCAACAGTTGTCCGATGGAGCGTACACATGGTCGGATTTTCCGCCAACAGCCTGACATCGAACATTTCCCATCGGAAAATCCGATCATGTGTACGAGGCTTTACTGTTTCTGGAGGCTTGAGTATGACAACTTTACTATTCCATATATTGCTGAAACAATATAAAGGACTTCTAACACTACTCTCCTGTACTCTACAAATCCCTTTATTAAATCCACCTGATGAAGTTCATTTCCACCCTCTTCCCCTCTGATTGTCCCGCACACCTGTTAGCCAATTGGTAGACATACTGAGGACATTAAGACCCCTTTCACACCAGGGCGTTTTGCAGGCGCTATAGCGTTAGAAATAGCGCCTGCAAAACGTCCTAAAGAAGCTGCACCATTGTGTGTAGTGTGAAAGCCCCGAGGGCTTTCACACTACAGCGGTGCGCTGGCAGGACGTCAGAAAAAAGTCCTGCCAGCAGCTTCTTTGGAGCGGTGAAGGAGCGGTGTGTTTACCGCTCCTCCACCGCTGCTGCCCATTGAAATCAATGGGGCAGCGCTGTAATGCCGCCGGCAAAACGCCGCTATTGCGGCGTATTGCCGGCGGTTTTAACCCTTTCGCGGCCGCTAGCGGGGGGTAAAAGCGCCCCGCTAGCGGCCGAAATGCGCCGCAAATCCGGCGGTAAAACGCCGCTAAAAATAGCGGCGTTTTACCGCCGCCGCTATCAGCGGTGTGGTGTGAAAGGGGTCTAAACAATGTTTATACATTCACCATTCTATTTCACAAGGGTGATACACCCATCTCTGGCATTACATTGGCTCTATATTGAATGCTGACGCTTGTAGAGCACAGGAGAGTACTTCTTATGTACTCATTCCTCAAAAGAATCCTTAGACCCACCATAGGTGGCCACTGGTTGCAAGAAAGAAATTTGCACAATTCCCCCATCAACACAGTCAGTGCTGCCCAGGGAATCCCTCCCACCAAGCGATTGTGTTCTCCTGGCGATGGGGGAAGTCCTCCCCGCTGGGAGAAGACAATAATTATCGCTAGTGGCTATAACAGCCGCTTTCAATAATTGCATGTAAAATCCAGCAGGCTGGTTGTACCCAAGTTGCGCAATCAGCTCAGAAACATTCAGTCTGCTCATACATTGCTCAAATCTCGGCCGGTTCAGCAGGAATTTGAACTGTCTATGTCCAGCTTTAGTGGCAATGTAAGCAGCAGATTTACCCCCTTCATGACCAGGCCATTTTTTGGCGATATGGCACTGCGTTTCTTTAACTGACAATTGCACAGTCATGCAACACTGTATACAAATGGATTATTTTCCCACAAAGGCTACTTTCACACCCAGACATTTTTCAGCTGTTTTAGCGCTAAAAATAGCTCCTGTAAAGCACCTGAAAACTGCCTCCCATTCCACATTTAAGCGATGCTAAAAGAAACTGCGCTTTAAAGCTGATGCGGCGCAGCCCCAGTGTGAAAGTAGCCAAATAAAGTGTGATCACCTCTGTGGTTTTTATTTTTTGTGCTATAAACTTAAAATAGACTGACGATTTTGAAAAAAATAAATAAATATTTGTTACTTTCTGCTATAAAACATATCTAATAAAAGAATTAAAAAAAATGTAAAAAAAAATCCATAATGTCTTCATAAATTTAGGCCAATATGTATTCTGCTAAATATTTTTGGGAAAAAAAAATATCCCAATAAGCGCATATTGATTGGTTTGCGCAAAAGTTATAACGTCTACAAACATATATACTGGAATTTATATTTATTCATTTTTTTACTAGTAATGGCAGCAGACAGTCGGACACTGACACTAATACAGTGATCAGTTCTAAAAATATGCACTCTCATTGTACTGACACTGGCTAGGAAGACGTCAAACACCTAGGTAGTCAAAGGGTTAAATGTGGGCCTATTCCCTGTTTTGCGGGGAAAGAAAATCCATTACTTTCCAGCTGACAGCGGTCATTCACTGGCTGGCACCCACTGATATCTGCTGTGTATAACCATCTAATCATGTATAATCACTGTACAGCCGGATCGCCAGCAGTTCGCGTGCCCCCTACCTGGAAGTTCTGGAGTCTTTAGCACACTCTTTAGATCAAGCCTCTCATCACTGACTATGATTTATATGTCTCAGTCAGTTTATTTGCATTAATGCTTATGTCCTTCAAGCACCAGATTAGAGCTCACTTATAAAGAGGTAGAAAGCATCTCCAGTCCTCCACTTATAAGTGGAGGCTGGGGTTCTAACACATTCTTTAATTAAGGGCAGGAGCACTCTTGTTCTGGGAGGACGTCATATTATGTCCTCCCACTCTTGCCGTTCTGGCTTGGCCGGAGGGGAGGGCAGGGTGGCAATCGGTGGTGCATTACGTCCCTGGGACATGGCTCATCACTAATCCCGATAAAGAGCTGGTGACAAGCCTCTTTACCCATGTGATCGGCTGTGTCCAATCACAGCTGATCACATGTAAACAAGGAAATGGTTATTGGCATTCCTCTCCTCACACTGACAGTGAGAGCCCATCAGTGCTGCATATCAGTGCCGTCTATCAGTGCCCATCAGTGCTGCATATTAGTGCCTCCTAATCAGTTTTACCTCATTAGTGCCACCTCATCAGTGCCCATCAGTGCAGCCTCATCAGCACAGATCAGTGAAGGAGAAAAATTACTTATTTACAAAATGTCATAACAGAGACTAAGAAAAACTTTTTTTTTTTTACATTAAAAAATAAAATAAAAACAGTGGTGATTAAATACCACCAAAAGAAAGCTCTATCTGTCAAAGAAATCATGAAAATGTAATTTGGGTACAGTGTTACATGGCCGCGCAATTGTGCTGAAAATTGGCCTGGGCAGGAAGGAGATGTGCCAAGTGATTAAATAAAGAGTTTCATCCCTGTCATTGGCTCATATGTTCTGGTCAGTATATTTATATCTGCAAAATAACTCACAAAACTGTACATCAGTATTGCAGAGGCATAAACACAAATGGCTGAGGCTCGGACACATTCTTTGGAAAAAAAAAAGCTTCCCATCACTTCACTGACTGTGGCCCATCTGTTCCCTTCAGTTTGTCTCTATCTCTGCAGATTAACTCACAAAACTATACATCAGTATTACAGAGACATTAACACAAAGGGGTTTATCACATCTCACCCCTGTGTACTCAAGAAGGTCTAATCTAAAGCAGTGGTCCCCAACCTTTTTGGCACCGGGGTCCGTCTGCGTGAAAGAAAATTATGGCCGGGGGGGGGGGGGGGCGCATTATTTCTATGTTACATCATAATATAAAATGAAATACTGTATTTATCAGCATATAACACACACCCCAATTTTAGGAGGGAAGTTTAAGGAAAAAAACTTACATTTTAAATAAAGAACTTTGAAGCAAAATTAGGATCACAGCTCATCAATGCACCATGCTCAATGCCCATCTGCAGCCTATAAATTGCTCAACAATGCACCCTGCTCAATGCCCATCAGCAGCCTATAAATTGCCCAACAATGCACCCTGATCAATGCCCATCTGCAGCCTATAAATTGCCCAACAATGCAGCCTGTTCAGTGCCCATCTGCAGCCTATACATTGACCAAGAATGCAGACTGTCCAGTGCCCATCTGCAGCCTCACCTTTCCCATCATTGAAGCCTCGCCAGTGTTGGATTATCCCTGCTGTCTCCGAGGGAAGAGGAGCGAGCGCCTCTGAATTACACAGAGCCATGATCTCCTGTGTACCCGGTGCTCCGTCACTTACTGCCACACCTCCTGGCCCTGCTGGTATGATAGACAGAAGAGTGGCCCAATGCGGGGCCAGGAGGCATGGCTGTGAGCAATGGAGTGTCGGGTACACAGGAGATCGCGGCTCTATGTAATTCAGTGGCGCTCGCTCCTCTTCCCTCAGAGACAGCAGGGATCAGCGTATAACACGCACCCACGATTTACCCCTGATTTTAAGGGGGGAAAAGTGTGTGTTATACGCCGATAGATACGGTAGTTCAACTCACTATAATGCAGAATCAGAGGGAACCCTGAGTGTGTCACTTGCCACGTCACCTGCCACCAGATGCAGATTGTAGTCTGCCACCAGATGCGGATTGTTACTTTCCACCGTCACCTGCCACAAGGTACAGATTGTCACTTGCCACGTCACCTGCCACCCGATGCGTATTGCCTGTTACCAAAAATACCAGATGCAGCTTGTCACTCTTTAAATGTGAAGGCAATTCTGTGGCAGGCAACAGAGACAGTAGAGAGAGAGGCTTCTGGTGGTCTCTCCCCACTGTTACAGGCGTCCAAGGGGGAACTGACACATGTGCATTGGCTGGGCCCCAGAGTGAGGGTGAGCAGTGAGAGATGATGTCACCTCTCTGCTCTGTCGTGGCTGCAGAAGAGCAAGCAGAGAGATGTCGAACCTGTGACAGAGCAGACTTCATGGCCCGGGCCCAGTGGTTGGGGCCCCCGGATCTAAAGAGTGTATTAGAGCCCCAACCACCTCTTGTCTTTATGGCTCTGCAACATTAATGTACAGCTTTGTGAGTTAATTTGCAGAGACACAATTGGAGGAAAGATTGCAAAGACAAGTAGAGAATCACAAGGAATCAATCAAAATGAAAAAAAAATAAAAATTAATCCGAGATTCTCAGAACTTCTCCAATGGCAGAGTCTATACCTGGTCTCAAATGTCTCAAACCCCTGGTTTCACACTGACACTACAGCCTGCTCAGATACTTTTAGAGATTTAGAGAGTTCTGAGTAGGAAGATGGACATGATAAACAGATGACTCCAGTGCATATAGAAGAGAACTGAGATGAGTCCTGGGAGAGGATGAGGAAGGAGAGGGAGAGCAGGGAATAGCTCTAGAGGAAATGTTTTTTTTAGAGATGCCAACACAGGCATTGTAGACCACGAGAAATGGGGTTACGCGGGGTCCAGGAGGGGCATGAAAAACATATCTCACAGAGGAAGAGAATATTCAGGAGGTGAACACTGATCTCCAAATTTTCAGTTGGATTTAGTCGAGATTAATTGAAGTCTATATTGCTGCCCTTATAAGTTGATGGTCCTTTGTCCTCTCCCATAACTTTGATCTTATGGAGTGGACCAAGGGTATACTCTTCTTTGTTAGAAAATTAGCCATAAGGAAAGAATATAAGGACAAACAATATAGTCAACTGCTATTTATATTTTCCAAAGAAATAGAGGGACTGAGGCTTCTTGAATCCCTGCAAAATGAAAGTGAAGGAGTTGATGTAGATATTATAGGACTATTTACCAGGGCCCTCTCATTCCTCTTGTATTTAATTGTTTTGTAACTATACTGTCTGCCCTCATGTTGTAAAGTTCTGGGAAAAACGGTTGGCGCTATACAAATCCTGTATAATAATAATAATAATAATGTACCACACTCAAAACAAGAAACTGTTATTACCTCCTCTCCCCCCCTTTTGCCCATGGGAGTCATATGCAGCTATTTGTCAAGTTGGTTGAGCGTGAACTGGAAAAAGTTCTCTGGAAAAAGTTACAGGGTAAGAAATAGACAAAGAACAGAAGCTTCAATCTGACATTATTATTTTTTTAATTCCTGGAGGAATTGAGAAACAATAAAGAACTCATGATCAAGTCAGCAGATAAGGGTGGAAATATTGTATTATTGGACAGATCCTTCCATCTTATGACAGGACACCGATGAGAAAACTGAGAGGTTTGTGGAACATCTAAATATGAGTGACATAGGGATGTTTTTCATAAGTGAAATAGAGAGAGAAAGTATTAACTTCTTGGATCTGAAAATCTTGTGGGATACCGATGGTGCCATCTGGAACCACCATATATTTTAAACCCTCCTCCATCCTACTCCACTGGGATAGTCACCATTGCACTTCTCTCATAAAAGGCATAACATCAAGCCAGTTCATGAGGGCAGAGAGAAACTGTTCTACAGATGATGTCTTCAGGACAGGGGCGGACTGACCATTCGGGCACTTGGACACTGCCCGAGGGCCCCATCAGGGTTGCCAGCCTCAATAAAACTAGGGACAGTATGTAAAAATCTGTGTTTTTTAAAAAAATTCCAAGATTATAGCTGCCCCGCCTCTCCAGTACCTTTTCAGTGTGTGTATGTGTATTCTGTGTGTGTATATTGTGTGTCTGTATGATCTATTGCCTGGGGGCCCCATAATCTTATCCTATTGCCTGGGGGCCCCATAATCTTCTATTGCCCTGGGGGGCCCCATGAGTTGTCAGTCCGCCCCTGCTTCAGGAGAGAAAGTACAGTAATTTGTGAGCTTTAAGAGGAGAGACTACAAATGGAGTGATCTCAAAAGAACCTTTAATAAGTGAATGACATCCCAAGAGAATTCCTCTTGGTTCCCAAAAGGAAACGAGGAGGTGAAGTAGAAGGCACACACCTAACAGGCACTTACTCCAGACAATCCGGTCAGATTTATAATATCATCAGGAGATACTGGCATATCCTCTTGGATGATAAGGATTTAGATGGTGTACTTCCCAAGATTCCCTTGATCACATATAGAAGGAGGAGAAATATGATGGATCTATTGCTACATAGTCATTTTGAAAAGAAGTCTCAGCCACTGGCTGCCCCAACATCATTACTTGAAAGACCTCAGGACAGTTTTAAGTGTGGACACTGTAAAGCATGCACATATATCCCAGCAGTTAGGGATTTTTTTGCCCTAAGAATGTTGAGATGTTTAAGATTTAATGGTTTTACAATTGTAGTTCAGAAGGGTTATTATTTGTAAGTGTTCATGCCCGCTGTTATAGGTGGGGAAAACTATTCACCAGTTTAGGTGTCATGTACTGGAGCATGTCAATGATGTGACATTAAAGAAGGACGGGCCGATTTCCAGACACATGTGGCATAAACATGATGGCAAAGCTGATTGCCTGAAGTCCTGGATCATCAAACAGGTCTACTTAGGACAGAGACAAGGTGATCTGGACAAAAAATTACTTAAGGCAGGTGCCCAATGGATATTTCGCCTCAGATCACGTTCACCCTGGGGTTTGAATGAGGAGTTAACTTACCTTCTGTTTGTGTGTGATTAGATCTTTGACTTGCATCCATACCCTATAATGGAAACAGATATACTATGTGGCATATTTTTGGGGCAGAACAGGCAAAAGTGTGACTGATTATTGTAAGTTGACATTTGTCTGAACCTTCATGAACTGGAGGATCTGAGTGTAAAAATCCAAGTTTAGATGATTCTCAGTATTCTCCCGAGGGTGAAAGTTATAGGATATTTCACAGAGTTCCTGGTAGATGGCCTTCTCCTTTTTGTCCACAAGATGGCAAAGTCCCGGCAGTTATCATACAGAAAGGGGTGGGCATAGCAGCCAGCTTTGGCTACAAATAGAGGAGAAAGTGGACTTAGTTGCCATTTTGCTGTTTGACCATGTGGTGATGGCACACAGGCCACTGAAGTATTTTTTTTTATCACTTTACGGCCACCAACAAAGCTTTCCCTTTTGAGAGCGAAACTTTTTGGGCTTATTTCTTTTTCATATTTATCAGTGGTATAATTTTGGTGTTTTGAGTGGGTGATTGGGGACTCTTTATGCCTCTTTATATGTGAGCTCTAATTTGGTGCTTGTGGGAAGTAAGAATTAGTGCTAATTTGGGCAGCTGCTGGGCCAGGCGATATGTTGGGCTTTAGGCTAGTTAAGCCCTTCAGTACTTTGTGCTCTTTAGAATGGAGTCAAAGCCCTTCTTGAGTACACGGGGGTGAAATATGGTGACCCCTTTTGGTTAATATCTCTGCAATATAGATGTATAGCATTGTGAGTTAATTTGCAGAGATGCAGACAAACAGAAAAACATATAAGCCACATCAGTGATGAGGCTTTTTCTAAAGAATGTGTTTGAGCCCCAGCCCTTTGTTTTTATGTCTCTGCAATACTGGTGTACCGTTTTGTGAGTTAATTTGCAGAGATCTAAATATACTGACCAGAACATATGAGTCACAAAGAGTGGAGGACTGGAGATACTTTATGCCTCTCTATAAGTGAGCTCTAATCTGGTGCTTGAGGGAAGTAAGCATTAGTGCAAATAAACTGACTGGGACATATGAACCATAGTCTGATATGGGAGGCTTTAGCTAAAGTGTGTTAGAGCTCTAGCCACTGTGTTTTTGGCTCCGCAACACTAATGTACAGCTTTGCAAGTTAATTTGCAGAGACCTAAATAACTTACCAGAATAATGAGCTACAGTCAGGGACGAGAGGCTTCATTTTAAAAGTGTGTTAGACCCCCAGCCTCCACATATAAGTATCAAACACACATACTTTCTGTTGGGCAACACCCTTTTTTAAGTAACTCTAATAAAAGTTAGGTTTTAACCCTGTGGCTTATTCGGTGCATGCACACCTGTGTCTGTTTTTTGAATTATGTTTACAACAACTTTGTTGGGCACACCACGGCAAAATTTTAGTTTGATAAAAAAAAACAAAAAAACATTAAGGGCCAGTTCACACCAGGCACAGTTCCGTTCAGTTCCATGTGCTTTGTTTCTGCACTAAAAATGCATGCGCGTTGTTTTCCATGTATTCCAATGGCTCTAGTTTACACCATGCAGTCCGTTTATGATCAGTTTCTGGTGTAGAAACTGACCGGATCTGACTGTATTGGTGCAGAAAAAATGGAACTGCATCTGGTGTGAATTGTCCCTAAGTGCTAGTTCGCACCAGACGCAGTTCCGTTCAGTTCCGTGTGCTTTTTTTTTGCATGGAACTGAATCTGGTGTGAACTGAGCAGAAACTGACTGCATGGTGTGAACTAGAGCCATTAGACTACATGGAAAACACTGTGCATGCATTTTGTGCAGAAAAAAAGCACACAGAACTGCATCTGGTATGAAATGGCCCTTAAAGAGGAACTTCAAGCCCGATGTTTGTTGACTGAAGTGAAGTTGTTCCCAACCCCCCCTCTTCCGGGTGCTGCCATTATGCCACATGTGCAGTTAACCCGAAGGACTCTACCCACATGTCGGGTCCTGACAGAGCCCTTTGGCACATCTGCACATGTGCAGGGTATTTACTGTGCATGTGCAAAGACAGCAACATTTTGGGACTTCTGCAATAACTCTTTGCTCATGTGTGCAGATGTACAGGGGAAGCCACACGTGGACAGATGTGCCATGGGGCTCTCAGGACCTGAAGCCCTCTGGTACATCTGCGCAGTGGGGAGCAGACATCATACTCACCCAGACGAGTTATGCAGAAGTGCTGCTTTGCGGCACAATAAATAAAAAATCTATCTGGTTGGAGGTGGCAGGGCAAGGTAAGAATAGAATAAACAAAAACAAAAAAAAGTAGTGTTGCGCTAAATGTTGACACCAAACAAACCCCTCTCCAATAAGTCAGTGAATTCACTCTTTGTAAACAGCCGTAACAATAATTAGGTTGCCCTTGGGACTTGCAGCTCCCAATGATCCATGGGTCCACTGAAAAAAACAAAAAAAGGGAAATGCTAACCCTCACTTATTATTTTGGCTAGACAGAAAGATAAAATACATTGCACTCACTTTTGGCAAGGAATACACTGACAAATAATTATTACATGTGATCCAGATGGAATGCGCTCTCCATGGTCTAATTCGCAATCCACTTGTACAAGCCTACAGAGAAGCTGGCTAGTGAGATGAGGCTGGCAATCCTGCATCTATGCCCCCTGCTGTAAAGCTGGTAACCTGCAGTACTAGTGTACACTCACAGGCAGTTAGGGAGAAGGCTGATGGGTGAAACAGGCTACACTGATAGCTATGCGAGGCTTCTGGAGGTAACCATTGTGTGAGAGCAACACCAGCCACTATGGAGTGTATCTGGTGGTGTGGCCTGCCATGACAATGCGTTTTCAGGGCACGTCTCTCCTTTCTCAAGTCTAGGGCATGACAAAAGCGGACGGTATATACACAATGCTACTATTAGCAACTTTGTAGTACATATTTAAATACATTTATCACAAATAAAATAAAATATATATTCTGTGTACATCTACCCAGTAAGTTAATCACTCATGAACATGTGTCCATATTAACAGATCTTTACGTGACACTATGGCTCCTGTGAGGGATAATACATGTATATATGAAATTATTATAAAACATATATATATATATATATATATATATATATATATATATAAAAATCTTATATTCTGTAGATAAATGTTTCTCAAATCCAACTCTCAATTCCCCTCAACAGGTCATGTTTTCAGGCTTCCCATTATTTTGCATGGGTAATTTGATCAGTTTCACTGCCTTAGTAATTACCACAGCTGTTTCATTTTGATTTCAGGGAAATCCTGAAAACATGACCTGTTGGGGGTACTTGAGGACTGGAGTTGAGAAACATTGCTGTAGATCAGTGTTTCTCAACTCCAACCCTCAAGGCGCCCCAACGGGTCATATTTTCAGGATTTTCCTCAGATGAAACAGCTGTGGTAATTACTAAGGCAGTGAAACTGATCAAATCACCTGTGCAAAATAATGGGAAGCCTGAAAACATGATCTGTTGGGTCGCCTTGAGGACTTGAGTTGAGAAACACTGCTGTACATGATAAAAACTGAGAAAGAAATACATGCACACTACTGTGCAAAAGTTTTATGCAGGAGTGAAAAAAATGCTTTAAATTAAGAGCTTTCCAGGTTTTTACAAAAAAATAAATAAAATATATATATATATATTTTTTTAAATGTGAACTTATTCTTTAAGACCCCTTTGCAGGATACAAATCTCACTGCCTGAGAGTGGATACAGTGATGTTTTTATGGTAGAAGTGGTGGATCCTGCTTTCCTCTTTTTGTGTGATTTACGCCTCCCTCCTCGGAATCCTCTATATATGCCAGTTTTCTTTTTTGGGAGGGGAGTGGCTAAAAAAAAACTTTTGTACCATGGATGTATTCTGGTCAAGAACTGGGCATAGTGAAGTAGAAACAACATCAGAGTCTTCCAGCAGTTGAAAAGAGTTGGAAGTGGTAACTGCAAATACACTATTGGTGCCCTCTGCCTCCGTGTACTTTGGATGAGGCAATAGACTGTGCAATGGTGATCCGATCAAAACATGAACAATGTTATCTCCTGCAGTACTCGGAGAAACAGAAGCATGAGCTGTGGGCACCTGTGAAGTGGGTGGGTGCACTTGAGGATCTGATAGATTGTCATTAGTGTTCTGCCTCCTCCATGCATATGAAGGATGGGGTCTAGTGGTTTCTAAAGGTTTGTGCTCCCAACCTAATTTATTGTCATTGCAGTGTCTAGAATGCTCTCTTTTGGCATATTTACTCCTGCGCTAAGGCTTATCAGTAGGTGGATTGGAATTATTCATGTTTGAAGGGGTCCACCAGAAGATGTTCTGAAGGATCTTTTCCAATGAAAGATGCGATCATTCTTATAGTCCACAAAATCTCTGGAAAACCTATTTTCTTGAATGCTTAATACATTTTATTTGAATTTTTTTATTACGTATGGGAATACGATGAACGCAACTTTGGAAACTGGACACTTTCTTGTATTTCTCAAGTGTATGTGTTAATTGTTGCATCTTAAAGTGGTTGTAAAGTCTTACAAACCACTTTGACCTACAGGTAAGCCTAGATTAAGGCTTACCTGTAGGTCCAAGAAATATCTCCTAAACCTATATGGTTTAGGAGATATTTGCCCGAAAACAGGCAGCGCTGTCTATGGCGCATGCGCCATAGACAGCGGCGCGCAGGCGCACTGAGCGCGGCATTCTCAAGGACGGAGCTGGCGCGCGGGAGTGACGTCATCGCGGCTTCGCCGAATGACAGCGGCGGAGCGGCGAGACCCACCAAGAAGATGGATGCGGCGGACTACAGGGGACAGCGGCGACTTCGCTGGCTCCTGTGTCAGGTAAGTGACACATAATGGACTACTATGCGATGCATAGTAGTCCATTATGCTTTGCCTTTGCAGGGAATGAAAGAGGAAGTAAACTCATCAGGGTTTACTTCCTCTTTAAAGTGGTTATGATGCCTAAACACTTTTCACCTTTATGCATTACTTGAATTTAGATAAAAAAATGTTTAGGCATTGGTATCCCCCTTCACCCCCTTACGTTAGTATACCAGTCTGTTTTAATGTCCCTTCTATAGCCCTGCCCAGCTAGGCATGCTCCAATATGTCACCCTCATTCCTAGGCTTCCACCATTATTCACATCCGCGCACTCTGTCCAGGCCTTCAAGGCCTTAAGCACCCCTTTGCAGGGCCTGCAGAAGGTCATAGGAGAAAGGGCAGCTACAGCTGTTCCTCCCATGCTCTATACCAGTGGTTCTCAAAAACAAAAGCAGAGAAGCGCCTCTAAGTGCAGTAAGACTTTGTATTTTAAAAGACTGCACTTAGAAGCGCTTCTTTGTTTTTGTCTGTGTATATTCAGTCTTCTAAACTCCAACAAGAAGCCTGCCCTAGTGCCTTGGATAGTTTTTGGACTTATCATGGACTTGTACCTTTATAATTACACTGGTTGCATATTAGGTATTGTGACCCAAGCCTCTGCACCTATAACCTCCTTTTCTTCTTTTTACCAGTGGTTCTCAACCCTGTCCTCAAGTACCCCCAACAGGCCATGTTTTGGGAATTTCTTTTAGATAAAATAGCTGTCCAGAATACCAAGCCATTGACTTGATTTAAAGCACCTGTGCAAGATAAAGAAAAACCTGCAAGCATGGGGGGTACTTAAGGACAGGGTTGAGAAACACTGCTCTGTACCACCTCACCTGGGACTTCAGCCCTACAAAGGGCCCTTTCGAGCAATACTGCAGGAGACTACATCTTGACAGCTCTGGGGTATGTGGATCCCATGTCCCATCTGCCCTGGGCTCCACCTACTAATGGCATTTAGTAGGACACTAACCACACCCATTACATCACTAGATGAGGGAATACTCTAGAATGGGCTAATCCTCAATTAGTAGGTTGCTTTTACCACACTATAATGGGATCAGAGCCATCTAGTGGCAGGAAGGTTAACTGCAACATACTATTTAACTGTCAAAAGTATTTTACAGTGCTAAAACTTTCACCCAACTTCTAAATTATTGCATTTGTTAATTTCAAAAAACTGTTTAAAGGAATAGGGGTAAAAAAGTACTTGTGGGTTTCACCAATTATTTTTTTGTATATTAATTTTCCATATAATGATGGAGTAGCAGGGTGCCTTTATACTTGTTGCTAATAGGTGTCTCTCTTAGGGGAATTTCCATTTAAGCTGAATTCACTCAAAATTATGACTTCAGATTCAGCGGACTTATCTGTTTCTAATCTGCTTTGTACTTATTTTTACAGATAACACAGGACATAAGGCAGAGGATGATCAGCAGTATAGCATATTCTGAAAACCACCAAATCCGAGTCTCTCAGCGTGACTACAAACTTTTTAAAACCCTCTTCCTTCTGATGATCTCCTTCTTTGTCATGTGGACTCCTGTGTTCATCATCGTTCTGCTCCTTCTTGTCCAGAACTTGGACAAAAACTTCCATCTCTCACCTACATGCTTCTTTTGGATTATTTTATTTACATTCTGTAACTCAATAGTCAACCCAATTCTGTACAACATGAACTTATTCCGGCAGAAATGGTGGCAAATTATATTCTGTTGCAGCTCAGAGGAAACCCTAGATACAGAGACCACAACCAGAAAGAATGAAAATCAAACTGGTTCAGCAGGGATAAAATAGCAAGATGTCAATTTCTGGTGACAAGTGTCAATTTGTTAACAATGAAGTTGTAACAGAACAACATGAAACCTCACTGTTGGGCATATTTTTTACTTTGCCAGAAGACTTTTTTTTTGTCAGTTTTACAATGGTTTCCTTTTTTCAGTCACATAAAGTACAGCTTTACGAATAGTTGCATAATTACTAAGAGTGTAAAAGGGATGAACCGAAAGTATACCTTTTGGCCAGTGATGTTGCCTATCATAACCAATAGGAAGGTGCAAAAAAACCTGCAGATGAAAATGCCATGGATCACTGGACATCATTTCAGAGGGTTCAACACATAGTCAACTTTTAGGCCTGCGTGTTTTTTTCTCCTGACAGGAGAACTTTAATTTTCAGCCTGAATCCTAACATTTAACTTTTAACACTTAAGTAAACTCTTAAAGCTTAACTCCAGCCTTACCTTCAGTCTTGCACAGTTGTTCAGGTTTGGCTTTGAGCTGTCATTGTTTACTCTGATTTTAGTGCACACTTTGAGCTCTCCGCTTGTTGGGACCAGAAAGCCCTGTGTGCCAGAGAGCTTAAAGCAGGGATGCCCAACCTTTCGAAGAGTGAGGGCCACTTAAGTGACTTGGTAACCAGTCGAGGGCCACAATGAGTGGAGCGGGCAGATGACAGGTCTGTATCCACTCTACATATAGAGAGCAGACACGGATACAACCCACTCTATGGGCCCTTCGAGGTAGGTGGTGCACCTGCGGATCAGTTTGAAAGCAGCCCGGTACCCACTGCAGAACAGATATGGCCCTATTTGGTATCACTCCGCCTGTCCGCCTGTGACAGAAGCCAGCGCTATACAGGAAGCATTGGCTTATGCGGCTCTGCTCTCCAGCCACTTGCTTTCTCCGTCACCAGCTTCATTCACAACACTGAGGCTCTAGGATGACGGATCGGCGAACTGGGCTTGCCAACCAGCCATCCCAGAGCAGGAGGTCGTGGGCCACATCAGAGGGCTCTGCGGGCCACATGTGGCCCCCGGGCCACTGGTTGGGCACCCCTGGCTTAAAGGGATACCCGTGTGGGCGGGTGCAGCATGGTGTGGCAGCAATAACACACACTCTGTCCAGGTGCAAATAATGGAGCTTGTATTGAAGTCAGTGAAAAACAGTTCACAACAAGCCCAGTAGAAGGAAGCCCAACCGGGAACACTCACCGATGACAGCAGCGTGTAGCGGAGCAGGTCTCAGTCAAGCTGTTTGCATCTGTCTTGAGGGGTAGGATGCAGCCTGGTCCAAGCCCAAGTGGGAAGGCTTACAAGGAGACTGGAGGATCCCTAAGCTTTCCCTACTCATCTGAAAACCTTTTACTACTGCTAATACTGTCCCTAACGGGTGAACAAGTCCCTATACTACCCACATGCTGAAAGTATGCCGAACCCAGGAACCAGGGTCTTAAATAGACTCTGCCTGACCAAAGATGGCCAGCATGAGCAGTCAGCATCCAACCAGATTGTTGCTCCAGTGACCCAGGAAACCATAGAGGAACATGGGATGTTCACCGGTCATATGAAGTGCAAAGAGACAATGTCTGCTATGAAGGCTAACATGGAGAAGAAAGGAGGGGTCTATCTAAAGGATTAAACTAAGTAGCCCCAACATAAAGGGGAACTGGGTTATACCATTAACAAATACAGAAATAAGTGCCAGTGGCAATAAACTGGCACTAAATGTCATCATCAAGTAGTTAATACATACATAATGAAATCCAATACAACAGTAATTGATAAAACATAGGTGACTCGCCAAAAGCTTGGTGCAGGTATGTTTCTGCATAAAGCTGATAGAGATATTTCCACATTTGCAGTGGTGTTGAATACCTGCTCTCCACTCCACATGATGTGGTTCTTCCAGACAACTTCCATGTCTTGTAGAGATGCATAAACTGCCAGCAGGAACCACAGTGTGAATGGGAGGAGCAGGTATTCAACAGAACTGGAAGTGTAGAATACTTCCTGCATCTGGGGAACCATTCCCAATACTTAGTTTGTAGTCACGGTCAATTTTAACCTTGTATATAGCACTGTGGCCCTTCTCTTTTCCCTATGGGCCTCAAAGTCTCAGGCCCACCCAGCACAAACTACCGTAAAAAAATGTCAATTTTTATAATTAAAAAAAATATATTTTCACTTAATTCTTCTGCAGGGTTTTCTAAAAATTCTAAAATTGATATCTTCCTTTTTGTAATCACGGTAACTGAGGGCAGTCTGTGCGATGTCAGCTTCACATATTGATTGGCCTACCTTACTTTACTATCCTAAAATGTCTGCACATCTTTTATTTTTGTTCTTCAAAACTTAAAGGGTAACTCTGCTTTTGTGGTAAAAAATAATAATATAGCACAAACAATTGCCACACAAGACATATTGAAATTGAATGTTACTAAAAATGACCTTTTCTTTTCAATCTGTAGCTCTGGAATTTTCTGTGAAATGCAATATGGCTACTTGGAGGTGTTCTTTACACAGATGGTGTACAGAACGCCCCCCCATAAATGTAATTTCCTGCTGGTGTGATGGGCTTACTGATTTCCCCAGAAGTCTGCATTAAGAAAAAAAATCATATACTGAGCTTCCCCTTTACATCAGACCCTGCACCTTTCCTCATTGATAATTATAAAACCCACACCCATACAGATTCACTTGGCACATGGTCAAAGACAAACCACTATGTCTTCAGAATAGGAATCTGAAACAAAGTTTGTTAAAATCCCTGCAATGTACATTTTTTAAACACTCCAGAAATAAGGACATTATTGCTAGTTGTAATTAATATGCAGCTGATTTTATATTTGGATTAAATCATTTTGATGTACTTGATAATATGTAGGATTAACTATTGTAGTATGTGTAGCACCCTCTACCAATAGGTAGGTGCAAGTAATAGTTTTTTTTAATAGGCACTGTCATCACAGGCAAATTTAGGCAGGCCTATGCTGCAAGCTAGGCCCGTCTGTTTTGATCTGGGGGCAGGGAGTGGTTAGAGCAGCAGTGGGTGTGACCACCCGTGCTCTAGTTCTGTGGTGCTCCCCTGCTTCCAGGGAGAATATTCTGGAAGAGGGTCTGGGCCTAGAGCTGGAGTGGCAGGCAGCTCATGTGGGAGCCCTGACCAATCCCCAATTGGTATTGGCAGGGGGCAGGCCTCCTATAAAAGCTGAGGTAACATGCCACTGGAGGGAGATGTCGGCTGAGTGAGGTGAGGAATGGAATGATAGGTAGCAGCAGGAGGGCACCCCTATCTGGGGAGGGGGGTGTAGCGATCGCAGGAGGAGGTCCAGGGAGAGCTGTGAGGGAACTTTACCTCTACACAGTCATTGGCAATGTCTTTATCACCACACAGTCGGTGGTAAAGAACTCCTGGAGCAGAGGGGCAGATGATGCTGTTGGAACATATGGTCCGGTCAAGTTCCTCATCAAGGGCAGTGGAAGGTCGATGAGCGTTACCAAAGTGGAGGGCTGGATGTGCCAGGAAGTCTGTGAGGGAACTTTGCTTCTACACGATCATTAGCAAAGTCTTCATCATTTAGACAGTGAATGATGAGGAGTCCTGGATCAGAGGAGAGACTGTGGGGATATGTGTCAAATCGTTGTGGCCTGAGGGCACAGGATTTGCAAGCTGGGCTGGCTGGGAACAGTAGTCCACCATCCAAGACAAATATGCTTTTAAACTACTGGGCCTCTGGGGAGAAGTACTGCAGGCCTCAGGCCCAGTAGCAGCGAGCAACCAGAGCCTGCTTAAGGACTCATTCAGAGTGGGTCCTGCTAGCCTATAGAAGAGGATGTGACATTACTTTACCTCAGTAGTAAGAAGTTTGTGCAGGAGGAGAAGAAATTCTGGGACCATCACTTTTACACAGTCAAGAGTGATGTCTTCATCCTTCACAAGGTGAGGGATGGGGAATTCTTAGAAGGAATAGTTTGCAGGAGTGAAGCAGAGGAGGAGCAACAATCTGATTGGAGATACAGTAGGAGATTCAAACTCAGTAAAAATGCACATCATATCTTCTGGCTCTAACTATATGCTATTGTGCTTAATCTTAATATGATGGCAATTAAAGGTTCTATGGGCATCCCATATCCCCTTTCCCCCATCCAAGTTGTACCCCCCAATAAAACAACAAAAACAAAACCAGCAAAAGACTGTTCATTGTCTCTGCAAGTGATGTATGAAGTGTGGCAGCGGGGGGAATTCATGGATTGTTTGTTACTAGCGGCAACTACATCGCTACATATGTTTCCTGCCATCTTTTAGATTACTTAATAGAGTTTACATGTAGCGGGCATTCACAGTGGCATGAGGGGTAACTGGTGTCCAGCCGATTCCTCAGGAGTCAAGACGAGGCTTGGTTTTTAATGTTTGTTATATTTGGCGTAGTACGTCACCAGTGCCCCAGAACGACGTCAATCTCTGACGAAACGCGCAGGGTGGACAATATGCTGATATCATCGCTATCGCTCATGTTTGCATATGCCAGCCGGTGTTTTTTTTACTGTTTGTATATGAGACTACAATAGATTTTATGCTACATGGAGCGTTTTTATTACTTTTGAGTGGGATCATTTGAACATCGCATAAGGGAAGATCTCCTACAAGTCTATCATTTGGAAGGAGGAACATCATCCGAGGCCCTGGCAGGTTAAGCCACAGGCGCACTGGCCCCTTGAAAGGCCCAGTACTGCTGGTAAGCCAGTATATTTATCTTTGGTGGTGGTCAGTGGTGTCCAGTCACTCATTAGAGTTAGTTTGATTGAATGTCACCGGAACGGAGATCCACTTGTGAATATTGAGCAGGGTTTCCCGGTTTTCTCTCCTATGCACAAACATATTTTCTTATACTAAAAGGAATGTTTTTTACCTATTGATGCTTAAGTGGACTTTTCACAGTAATACTAGCGTGACACTGTTTTCTCTATTACTACTGATGATGTGATATCTGGCATTAGAGTTGCTGCTATTTTATCATTTGTAATATCACTTTTAATCTATCATATTTAGTGTGGTTATTCCTCTCTTTGTTTTTGATTGTATATTGCATTGTGTTGTTACAGTACAAAGGTTTATTTTTATGAGCCATTTAGAATTCCCATCTAGGAAATCCAAACAGCATCGTCTTCAAGGGCATAACTATACTGGACAACACTAGGAACAGTGTAATGCCCTGTACACACGGTCACAAATTCAGACGGAAGAGGTCCGATCGGATTATATTGTGGGAAAATCCAATCGTGTGTGGGCTCTATCGGACTTTTTCCGTCGGAAATTCTGCCGGAAAAAATTTGAGAGCAGGATCTCAAATTTTCCAACAAAAAATCCGATCAGACTTTTTCCGATCGTTTGTAGAGAATTCCGATCGGACAAAGTGCCACGCATTCTCAGATCAGATTACGAGACCAAAGCTATTGGCTAGTAGCCTCAACGTAGTCCCGTCGTAACGAACGAAGTTTCGGACAAAATCCGTTACAAAAAATCCAACGGATTTTGTGGTCGGAATGTCAGACCGTGTGTACAAGGCATTAAGAGTGAGAACCTAGGTATGGAAAGCACAGATTACTGTTTGCAGGGTCTCCGAGCGCCATACAATGAATGACGAAGGGCCGCAAGTATGCTGGGCACCAGGGCTATGAACAATTGCTATGAAAGAAAACAGTATTGTGTATCACTAGACGGATAGTGTTTAAGATATTGAGGGGACTTATAACACAAAGTCATACCACTGTATAATAAAGAGCTGAAATGTCTTTTCTTTGTGATAAATATAAATAGGTAGCATCTAGAATTAATGTATTTCTTCATAGATAGACTCCAATAAGCATTTTTGCACCTAAAAAAACACATTACAGTAAATTCTGTTCCTGTGCGTGTCCATTCTCCTCATTCATAGATGAGCATGTTCGAACCAGGAGAAAGTATAGGCCAGTAGCAGAAGCGCAGCTTAGGCGGAGGGCCTACATGATGGGGTTTGTACAGGAAGGCTACAGTAAGGTGGGGGTTAAAAAATTATTTAAGTACAGTAAGAGGAGGTCTGAACTTAAGAAGGGTCTTAAAGAGAGATACGTCATTGAAGGATAGTGGGGTGTGGCAGGGTGGGGTTGGGTGGTCCTAAGGGGTTGATAGGAAGGGTGTGGGGATTCTAGAATCATTCGTCTTGGGACAGCAACCAACGATATTCTCCCGCACCCTTTTTTGTGCAGGTCAAGGATAAGGTTGTTTGTTGTTTTAGGTTTTTTCGGATGTCGTAGCAGCTGGCAGTGGTCGTAGGGTTTTTGAAGGCAGGGGATGGTAACGTTATTTGGAGAACGATGGGCTGGGCCCATCACAGAGATGAGTGGGCCTGCCCCAATGAGGGCAGAAGTAAGAGGTGGCTGTATCGGCTGGTGAGTTTTGCCAAATTAATTATCCCTGTGTTGGCATAAGTCAAGGCTAGTGCCCGGGAAAGAGGCAAGGTGGTGCCAGATACAGACAGTGAAGTCAATAGTGCCTTCAAAAATCCTATGCAGTTATGTTGCCAGATGATTACGGATGTTTTAAATGCTTTAAAAATGTTTTCTGTTATGTTTTGTTAATAAAAGGCTGCTATGGCCATTTAAACCCAAAGAACAAGGTGTCTGGTTTATTTACTGGTATGTTATTGGTTGAACGGGGAAATGGCATTCAGCCTGGAATTGGACAATACCCCAGACATGAACTCTTATGGTACAGCAATGCCATTGTACCTTTTACCTATTGTTCCATAATGGATGGCGCTGTCATTCAGTGTGATTGTTGGGAAGGTGTTATGTCTTGCCATTGCTACACTGCCATTGCTGGGAAAGTAGACTTTAGTTCTAATTTGATTACTTTGTGAGTCACACGAGCGCGCCGCTGGCAGCACGCACGTGATGGCAGGGCAGCATATTAAAATGGACGTAACTGTACGCCAATATGCCTGCCCATGCCACTCTGCCAACGTACATCAGCGTGCGCCGGTCGGGACCCCATGTGATTGGAGCAGAGATCAGTGTTCACTAACACAAAGCCCAGCCCCCCACAGTTAGTAACACTCCCCTAGGAACACTTAACCCCTACACTGCCACCCCCTGGTTAACCCCTTCACTGCCAGTGTCATTTACACAGGAATCAATGCATTTGTATAGCATTGATTGCTGTATAAATGACAATGGTCTCAAAAATGTGTCAAAAATGTCCGATGTGTCCGCCATAATGTCGCAGTCACAATAAAAATCGCTGATCGCCGCCATTACTAGTAAAAAAAAAAAATATTAATAAAAAGGCCATAGAACTATCCCCTATTTTGTAAACGCTATAACTTTTGTGCAAACCAATCTATAATTGCTTATTGCGATTTTTTTTTTACCAAAAATATGTAGAAGAATACATATCAGCCTAAACTGAGGGAAAAAAACTTTTTATATATATATTTTTGGGGGATGTTTATTATAACAAAAAGTAAAAAATAATGTGTTTTTTTTTTCAAAATTGTCGCTCTATTTTTGTTTATAGTGCAAAAAATAAAAACCGCAGAGGTGATTATATACCACCAAAAGGAAGCTCTATTTGTGGGAAAAAAAAGGACGTCAATTTTGTTTGGGAGGCACGTCGCATGACCGCGCAATTTTCAGTTAAACCGACCCAGTGCCAAATCGCAAAAAGTGGTCTGGTCTTAAGCCAGCAAAATGGTCCGGTCTGAAAGTGGTTAAAAAACCTAATTTAAAAAGACCCTGTCACCAGATCATTAATTTAAACAAAAAATCTTCTTAATATACAGTATGTACATTTAAAGGATAAGTTCACCTTTTGAAAAAAAAAAAATTGCATATTTGCAGTGCTAATAAATGTGCATTTATTCTTTTTTGTTTTGGAAGACTGTAAAGCAGTGGTCTCTAAACTGTGGCCATTTGCTTGCTTTTATATGGCCCTTAGGGCACTATTTCATCCACTGACACCAATTAAGGGACACATTTCCTTCCAATGACTCCAGCGATGGGGCACAATTTCTACCAATGACACCAATGATGGGGCACAGTTCCTCCCAATGAGACCAACAATGGGGCCCAATGACATCATTCATGCTGCACAGTTCCTTCCAATGACACCAACAATGGGTCCCAATGACACCATTGATTGGGCACAATTTCTCCCAATGACACCACCGATGGAACACAATTCGACCCACTGACCTCAACGATGGGGCACAATTCCTCTCTCTGACACCAAAGATAGGGTATCGTTTACTCCCACGGTTGCCCAGACATTTTCAACTCCCGATGGCCCCAGTCCAGCCCCCATAACATCTGAAGGACAGTAAACTGGCCCTTTGTTTAGAAAGTTTAACCACTTGCCGACCGCCGCACGACGATGTACGTCGACAGAATGGCACGGGCAGGCATAAGGGCTTACATGTACGTCCTTGCCTGGCGCCCGGTGCCTGCGGCGGTCGGTATTCGTTCGGGAGCGATCCCGGATGAGGGGACGGCCATTCATTCATGGCCACCCCCTCGCGATCGCTCCCGACGAATGAAAATGTCCCGTGACATCACTTCCTCTCCTGTAATGTAAACACAGGAGAGGAAGTGATGTATTCTCTCCTCCGTGTCGGTATTTTTCGTTCCGGCACCGAGGAGAGAGGTTCGGTGAGTTGCACCAACACACCACACATACAGTAGAACATGCCAGGCACACTCACACCCCCCCTTTACCCCCCGATCACCCCCCAATTACCCCTGCCCCCCCAGTCACAGTGACACCAATTGCTTTTTTTTTTTTTTTTGCATTGGTGTCATTTGTGACTGTAATAACTGTTAGGGCAGTTAGGGTTAGCCCCCTTTAGTTCTAATGTGCCCCCTAACCCCCCCAATAAAGGTTTAACCCCGTGATCACCCCCCGTCGCCAGTGTCACTAAGGCTGGGTTCACATTGCAGCGGTTTATGAGAACGAATGTGATTCGCACCGCACTGCAGTGCAAATCACATCCGATCTCTGTGCGATTCGAGTTCAGCCATACAGATAGTATGGCTGAATTCATGTCGCACCCGTCGCACCCGCCGCAAATTCGCACGGGACCCTTTTTTTGGCCCGCAGCAGAATCGGATCGCATGGGTGTTCACACCATGCGATCCGAGTTTGCAGATCGCACTGCGATATGCGAACTGATCTGGGGGTGTCATTAACATTTCACTGACACTCCCAGCAGTTCGCATAGGGCAGTGTGAACTGCCGCCGGGAGGCATGCGATGCGGGAGCCCGCCGCGGATTCATGGCGTTCCCGCATCGCTCCAGTGTGAACCCAGCCTAATAAGCGATAGTTTTTCTGATCGCTGTATTAGTGTCACAGGTGACGCTAGTTAGGCAGGTAGGTATTTAGGTTCGCCGCAGCTTTTTATAGCGCCAGGGACCCCCATATACTACCGCATAAAGCCCCCTGATTGCCCCCTAGTTAACCCTTTCACCAGTGATCACCATATAACTGTTACAGGTGACGCTGGTTGGTTAGTTATTTTTTTTATAGTTTCAGGGCACCTGCCATTTATTACCTAATAAAGGTTTAACCCCCTGATCACCCGGCGGGTGTCATTTGTGACTGTAATAACTGTTAGGGCAGTTAGGGTTAGTCCCCTTTAGTTCTAAGGTACCCCCCTAACCCCCCCAATAAAGGTTTAACCCCTTGATCACCCCCCCCCGTCGCCAGTGTCACTAAGGCTGGGTTCACATTGCAGCGGTTTATGAGAACGGATGTGATTCGCACCGCACTGCAGTGCAAATCACATCCGATCTCTGTGCGATTCGAGTTCAGCCATACAGATAGTATGGCTGAATTCGTGTCGCACCCGCCGCACCCGCCGCAAACTCGCACGGGACCCTTTTTTTGGTCCGCAGCAGAATCGGATCGCATGGGTGTTCACACCATGCGATCCGAGTTTGCAGATCGCACTGCGATATGCGAACTGATCTGGGGGTGTCATTAACATTTCACTGACACTCCCAGTAGTTCGCATAGGGCAGTGTGAACTGCCGCCGGAAGGCATGTGATGCGGGAACCCACCGCGGATTCGTGGCGTTCCCGCATCGCTCCAGTGTGAACCCAGCCTAATAAGCGATCGTTTTTCTGATCACTGTATTAGTGTCACAGGTGACGCTAGTTAGGCAGGTAGGTATTTAGGTTCGCCGCAGCTTTTTATAGCGCCAGGGACCCCCATATACTACCGCATAAAGCCCCTTGATTGCCCCCTAGTTAACCCTTTCACCAGTGATCACCATATAACTGTTACAGGTGACGCTGGTTGGTTAGTTATTTTTTTTATAGTTTCAGGGCACCCGCCATTTATTACCTAGTCTCACTAGTGTACCCCTAAATTTCCAAAATGGGGTCATTTGGGGGGGGTTTGTGCCATCTTGGCATTTTATGGCCTTCAAAACTGTAACGCCCTTAGAGAGCCTGAAGGCGGTGCTTGGTTTTCGGGGCCCTGTACGCGGCTAGGCTCCCAAAAAGTCCCACATATGCGAAAGCTTTCGACAGTGTCGAGTGGACATATCTGTGGGAGGTGTTGGGTTTGTTTGGCCTGGGGGACAAGTTTATAAGGTGGATCAGGATGCTGTATGCCACTCCGAGGGCATGTATGCAAATAAATGGCACGGTTTCAGAATTTTTCCCATTATATAGAGGAACAAGACAGGGGTGTCCCCTGTCTCCTTTACTATTCGCACTGGCCCTTGAACCACTGGCCGAGGCCGTCCGACAGGCAGAATCTATTTGCTAATTTATTAGAGGAACGAGGATTGAAAAAATCTCCTTGTATGCTGATGATGCATTACTGTTTCTTGGGGATACAGAAGGTTCTTTAAGCTCCTTAATGTCACTAATAAAACAATTTGGATCGTTTTCTGGTTACATTATTAATTGGGATAAATCCGTACTACTTCCCTTAGACAATCCTAGTCTGTCCAGGTTAAAAGAGGCCCCTCAAGTTAAAATAGTGTCCTCATTTAAATACTTGGGAATAATTATAAACTCTAGAATAGAAAACTATTTAATGGATAACTTGTCACCTATTCTTAACAAATTTCAACTTAAGAGCATGGCGTGGACCAAATTGCCGTTATCGGTGGTAGGCCGTGCAAATCTCATAAAAATGATCTGGACCCCTCAATTGTTATATATACTCCATAATTCACCGATATGGATAACTTTAAAATGGTTCAAAAAAACAGAATCAATATTTCGTAGGCTATTGTGGAAAGGAAAAACCCCGAGAATTAAGTTATCAATTCTCCAGAGGGCAAGGGATTGGGGTGGATTAGCGGTACCACAGCCAAGACTCTACTTCATAGCCTCCCAGCTTCAGCATTTTGCAGGCTGGGGGGAAAGTAATTGGGAAGACCCCATACAGGTTTTACTGTTAAATAACAGTTTTCGATATAATCTTGTGGCTCAGTTGGAATCCGGAGCCCTGGGTAACACCGGTAGGGGTCTAACAACGACACTTATGAATAGAGTCTGGAAGGAAATGAAGAGTATAATGAAATTTGAAGGAGTCTCAAAATACTCCCCGCTTTGGGGGAATAGGCAATACAAAGAATTATATAAATTGGAGGGATTCGAAAGCTGGCACTCTAAGGGGCTTCAATATATAGAACAGATGTTTACACATAACGTTCTGCGCTCCTTTCAGGACCTGCAAGAATCCTTTCAACTGCCTTCTAGTCACTTCTATAAATATTTACAATTACGGCATGCGATTCAAACTCAGTTTAGAAGGGAAAAGATAGTGATAAAACCTACCCCACTTATAACATCATTAGCAACGGGGGAGGAAAAAAAGGGCTTGATCTCGTCTTTATATGGTCAATTGATGAGACTATATCAGGATAAAGTTGTCAGCCCGGGTAGAACAGGCTGGGAGAGAGACATAGGGGACATCTCAGATGAAAACTGGCAAATTATTTTGAGAAGGGTACCCCTAGTATCATTATCACCGGCTCATTGCCTGACGCAACTATTTATAATATATAGGGTATATAGAACACCAGTTAAATTATTTAAGTGGGGCAGACGCGATTCTCCAGAGTGTCCTAGATGTCAAAAGTCTCCAGCGGATTTAATACACATGATGTGGAATTGTCCAAAAGTGGCTAGATATTGGCGAGAGGTGGTTAATACAATCAATGCTACATGTAATACGCATATCGACAGGACCCCTATGACATGTCTACTGGGATATTTGGACGAGGAAGGTTTCTTTCCCAGGGAGGTGATGATATTAGTTACCAGACTATTGTTTATTGCACGTAAGTTAATTGCTCTAAGGTGGATATCTTCGAATGCACCTTTACTTGAGGACTGGCGTCTTCAGGTAAATGAAAACATCTTGAAAGAACAACAAATTGGTTGCAATAGGGGAGAATCCAATAACTGGATTAAAATATGGAAACGATGGATATCGGATCCACGGGTAGCTCCACCCTCATTGGTAATGGGGGAGTCTGTATTGAGTGGTTAGTATTGTTTTTCTTTTTCTGTTTGAGTGGGACAGTAAAAGCAGTATTCAAAGGAAGATGTGGGTATAAACATTCTCCTCCTTTGTTAGCTTGTGATATATAACTCACTATGGAAACTACGCTATGGATTTTTCGCCCGGAGAGTGCGTGTGTTTTTTATATTTTTTTATTTATTTATTTTTTTTGTTTTTTTTGTGTTTATGTCTGTGTGTATGTTTGTAAATACTTGTGTCTAAAGGATGGTTAGGTAGTATATATGATAGTGGCAAGTAAGAATAAGAGAAAAATATAAAAAGTTGTTTTGCACGGATCAATTGAAATAAATAGGAAAACGAGAATATGATGTATTAGCGGTATAAGGAAACAAAACTGTAAAATATATACTGATATTGTAACTTGGTCTGTTATAACTTGTAATATGTCAAATAATATGTCATATAACTGTTACAGGTGACGCTGGTTGGTTAGTTATTTTTTTTTATAGTTTCAGGGCACCCGCCATTTATTACCTAGTCTCACTAGTGTACCCCTAAATTTAGGGGTGTCTACGGGGTTTGTGCCATCTTGGCATTTTATGGCCTTCAAAACTGTAATAGGTAGTGAGGAGTGAAGTCAAATATTTACGCCCTTAGAAAACCTGAAGGCGGTTCTTGGTTTTCGGGGCCCCGTACGCGGCTAGGCTCCCAAAAAGTCCCACATATGTGGTATCCCCGTACTCAGGAGAAGCAGCAGAATTTATTTTGGGGTGTCATTTCACATATGCCCATAGCATGTGTGAGCAATATATCATTTAGTGACAACTTTGTGAAAAAAAAAAAAAAAAGAATTAAAGTTTGTAATTTTCCCGCAACTTTTGGCAAAATATAAAATATTCCATGGACTCAAAATGCATCTCAGCAAATAGCTTGGGGTGTCTACTTTCTAAAATGGGGTCATTTGTGGGGGTTTTTTATGCCATCTTGGCATTTTATGGCCTTCAAAACTGTAATAGGTAGTGAGAAGTGAACTCAAAAATTTACGCCCTTAGAAAGCCTGAAGGCGGTGCTTGGTTTTCGGGGCCCCGTACGCGGCTAGGCTCCCAAAAAGTCCCACATATGTGGTATCCCCGTACTCAGGAGAAGCAGCAGAATTGATTTTGGGGTGTCATTTCACATATGCCCATAGCATGTGTGAGCAATATATCATTTAGTGACAACTTTGTGTAAAAAATAGAGCCGTTGTAGTTCACTGAAAATTACAAGCCGACAGCCCCAAAGACTTTCAGGCCTTGTCGTTTTCCATTTACAGAGCGCTGTGAATGAGTGACGTGGCTGAGTTTTTTTAATTTTTGGACAGCTAACGGGAGGGGAATATAATCATACAGTAAGCGTACTAAATCATAATATAACTGGTTGCAGTTAAATAGAGGAGGTGAGATATTATAATCCTATATATAAAAAAAAATCTATATTGATTATTGTATATTGATGCGCTTTTATATAGATTGATGTAAATTACAGATTGTCACTGCAATTATCGCACAGGGTTGCAAATTTCTCTATCGCATATGAATGCTACATGTATATATAGAGGTGTGTATGCTACACAGGTTGTTTTTGGGAGGATCGTATAGGAATGTATTTTTAATTGTTCATGATCGCAAGTTATAAGAGCATAAGATTGCGTTATTAGATTCACTTATTTATTTATTTTTATATATGATTATATTATCTCACCACCACTATTTAACTGCAACCAGTTATATTATGATTTAGTAGGGTTACCGTATGATTATATTTGGATAGCGCAGCATTATATTGGTATAAAACTTTTTGGCACGAGCATATGGGACATGATCAATGCTAGAAGCTGTCCTTTAATCATCTCTAATTATCATTTGGATTTTCACATGGTAGCCTGCAAGATTTTGATTGTTTTTTAGAATTTCTCCGTCCCAATTGGTGTGAAATCAAAGTCCAGTGGGCTAAATATTTGCTTGCACCCCGTGGTATGTGCTGCTGGGGGCAAGGCCTTAGGGTTAGCCTGTTATTTAGACGTGCATGAGCCAAATTATTATTATTATATTATACAGGTTTTATATAGCGCCAACAGTTTGCACAGCACTTTGCAACATGAGGGCAGACATTACAGTTACATTACAATTTGGTACAAGAGGAATCAGAGGGCCCTGCTCATTAGAGTTTACAATCTAACAAGGAAGGGTCAATTGATACAAAAGGTAATAGCTGTGGTTTCACAATCCAGGTTTGATTTAATCTGCAGTATTTAGATTGTATGAGGACAGGACCCCGCTTTACCTCGCAGATGATATTACCAATTTAAAGTGTAAACCAGATTTCCCTGAAGTCCCCCTTTGCAATTCCACGAGTAGATCAATCACTTGTGAAAGAGGCCTTTTATATAACTACAGAAGCCAGTTTGCTAGCTGTAGAGGATACATCATATGTATCACAAAAAAGGGACTGGCATTACAAGCAGCCAGCCATTTATTAAAAACAAGCCAAGATAGCAAGCAATTAGAGCTGCAAGTTTGAAAATGACTTGCTAAGCTATTGCTAGACTTGCCAGGCTTCACAAGTTTGTTGCACAATTGCAGCAAGTCCACATTGCATGACTCTAGGTCAACTTTCTTTGCAAACATTTTGCAAGTCTGCAACAAGTTCTGGTTCAGTTATGCTGTGCATTAGTCCTCCCACCACAGGGGTCACTGTGGCTGAATTTTTATACTGTAGACTTGCAGAGCTCTTGCTGTAGACTCACCACTGCAACTTTGCTTTTGCTAAAAACTTGCCATGCAAATTTGCTACAAATTGGAAAAGTGTCAACTAGAACTTGTGCTTCAAGTGCTCTGCAAGTGTAAATTGCCATTGAAAATGTGCTGTAAGTTAAAGTGGAACTAAAGTCATTTTTTCATCTTTCCATCGATTAAAGTGGTTGTAAACCCTTACAACACACTTTGACCTACAGGTAAGCCTAGATTAAGGCTTACCTGTAGGTCCAAGAAATATCTCTTAAACCTACACGGTTTAGGAGATATTTGCCGAAAGACGGGCACCGCTGTCTACGGTGCATAGTAGTCCATTATGCTTTACCTTTGCAGGGAATGAAAGAGGAAGTAAACTCATCAGGGTTTACTTCCTCTTTAATTCTTCTGCCCTTGTTGTTTTAACTTTGGATAGTAAAACATTTTTTTCTGTCAGTAAATACCTTATACAGCCCACTTCCTGTTTCTTGTCTGAAAAAAAGCATAGGCTTTTGACATCATGCACAGCTCTCTATCTCACTCTTGTGAGAGTTTGCCAGGAAGGGAGGGGGGATGAGTCATAAGAGGGCCAATGAGAGCTGCAGAGCTGGAGATGTGGCTCTGTGTAAATCCAGGAAGTGAACAGGCAGCAGCTTCAGCTGCCCACAGTTAAAATGATTGCAGCCAGCCTTAGTGGAGGAAGATTTCAGCAGCATATTTGGCAAGTACAGAATTGCAGTATATATAAAATAATATGCAAAGTGGTTGGAGGGAAGCTTCAGAATGGCAAAGATGTTTTTATTACGAATTATGTGAGCAGACTGCAGTAAAATTCAACACTGGCACCAACGTGCAGCAAGTTTTTCTTGCTATCCAGGAGGTATCCAAAGATGAACAGTTGCCAAGATTCTGATTCGGAAACCACAGGAAGAATTATATATTTTTTATATATATATATATATTGTGGCAGCACGCAGGTAAAATCACCTGGTTGTATTCAGGATGGGAAATATGTGTGTCCTAGATTCAGGCTTTATGCAGACTTTTACAATTAGAGGGGAAGAGTTAATGAGCCCAGCTGTAGTAAGTGGGCTCATTAAGACCTCTACAAAAAACCCCAGCATGCATAGGGAGATGCTCCATCCTGGAACCAGTTTTGTGTGTATAGACTGGGGAGTCTGAGATCTGTTCTGTGTGGTGAGTTAACGCCTGTGTGGCAAACCCCTACAATAGAGACAGGGACTGGGGCAGCACAAGGCTGCACCCAGTTGTTAGACAGGGAGTCTACGTGTGTAGTTAGAGGTCAAGCTGACCAGGATTTATTTTCTTGTTTTATTTTGTTTGGCTGTTATATGTATCACTGCATGTAGCCTAAATAAACTGGATCTTTTGTTTTTTGCACCTACACCGCTGTCTGCTGTGCCTGACTTTGTGTTGTGAACCCATCCAGGGGGTCACACACACCCGCTACCGAGCGAACCCCCTCACAGTTGGTGGAGAATTTTGGCAGTTTTTTTTTTTTTTTTTTTGTTAAGGCCAGCATGGAGGAGATACTGAGACAGCTGGCTCTAGCAAATGCAAACCAGCAGCAAACAAATGCAGCTTTACAAAAGAGCCTTGCAGCTCAACAACAAGCCCAGCAGCAGGCAAATGCAAATCAGCAGCAGACAGATGCAACTTTGCAGCAGAGTTTGGAAGCTCAGCAACAAGCCCAGCAGCGATCTGAAGCCCGCTTCATAGACCTGTTGCAGAAGCAAGAGCAGAATTTTCAACAGCAAATAGAGACATTGATACAGCAACGTCCGCAGACCAATGAAGCAAGTGGGTACAATAATACCGCAACCTTTGGTGTGAGCCGTTTACTGACAAAAATGACTGGAGAGGATGATCCGGAGGTGTTTTTGACCACATTTGAAAGGACTGCTGAAAGGGAAAAGTGGCCTAAGGAGCAATGGGCTGGACTGGTGGCCCCTCTGTTAACTGGGGAATCGCAGAAAGCTTATTATGACCTAGAGCCTGACCAAGCAAAAGACTATGTGGTTCTAAAAGCAGAAATATTGGCACGGCTGGGTGTCACCCTGGCAGTCCGGGCTCAGCGTGTGCATAACTGGACTTTTCAGGTTGGAAAACCTCCCAGGTCTCAAATGTATGATCTCATTCACCTGAGCAGGAAGTGGCTGCAGCCAGAGATTTTGACCGCACCAAACATTGTGGAACGTGTGGTTATGGATCGTTTCCTGAGAGCTATTCCTACTGCCATCCAAAAATGGGTAAGCCATGGAGACCCAGAAAATGCAGATAAACTTGTGGATCTGGTTGAGAGGTACTTGGCTACAGAGAACTTGACCACCTCTTCCAGGGACTCACAGACTTTCCCCCCTAAGACCAGATCATCCCCAGTGGCGGGTAAGATGACTCCAAGGGGTGAGGGTGGAGAGAGTGAGAGGGTGGGAGTTCTACCTAAGGTCTGGCGGGAGCAGCCCAGGAAGCCCATGCTGCAAGAGGGAGCGAAAAATTTTTTTTGCTACCGCTGCCGGCAAGAGGGACATATTGCAGCCAATTGCCCAGTTGTGGATGAGCCTATGCAATGTGACTTTATAAGGGAGAGACGTCAGTCGCTGTTTGCGACAGTTGCATGCACTGCCATTCGGGGACCTGAGAAACATTTATGTAAAATGTGTATTAATGGTAGACATGTTGATGTGTTGCTAGATTCAGGTAGCCTGGTAACATTGATAAAAGCTGAATTAGTTACTACAGAGGTCTCTGGGAAGAACAGGGTGGCTGTTATTTGTGTGCATGGGGACACCCGAGAGTATCCTGTAACTTCAGTGTTTTTTGAGACCCCCAAAGGTAACCTCTCTCATCAGGTGGGGTTAGTGTCTCAGTTACCACATGATGCTATTGTGCGAAGGGATTTTCCAAAATTCTGGGAACTCTGGGATTGTCCTGAGGCTTTTTCGGATTGGTGCCCCTATAAACCAGGAAGATGACCAGAATTCCTCTGGGAGTGGTGAGGACTCTCCTGAATTTCCCTTGTCGGTATTGGCGGGGGAAACTCGAGAAACTGGGGAGGAGCCAACATCCTCAGATGAAAACATGCCGTCTGTGGAGTTTTCGGATCTTGAGGTTCACAGGGAAAATTTTGCCACAGAACAGTTAAAAGACCCCACCCTAATAAAGGCACGGGAAAATGTGGTGAAAATAGATGGCGAGTTAGTGAACCCAGATAAGACTTGCCCTTATCCTTACTTCACTATGGAAAGGGACCTGCTATATCGAGTGGCTCAAAGGGAAGAAGAAACCATTGAGCAACTTGTAGTGCCCAAACCTTACAGGAAGTTGGTGTTAGAATTGGCTCATGGACACATTCTGGGAGGTCATCTGGGGACAGAGAAAACCAGAGAGAGGGTATTGCAGAGATTCTATTGGCCTGGGGTCATGAAGGAAATAGAAAAGTATTGTTCCTCCTGCCCTGTGTGTCAGAAGTCGGCACCTATGCCACATTTCCGTAACCCACTGGTACCTCTTCCTATCATTGAGGTCCCCTTTGAGAGGATCGCAATGGATTTGGTAGGTCCGATAATGAAGTCTGCTAGGGGGCATCAGTACATTTTGGTTATATTGGACTATGCCACCCGTTATCCGGAAGCAATTCCTCTCCGAAATACCTCGGCCAAAACCATAGCCAAAGAGCTATCCCTTGTTTTTAGCCGCGTGGGTATTTGTAAGGAACTGCTTACGGACCAAGGTACACCCTTTATGTCCCGGGTTATGAAAGAATTATGCAAGTTGTACAAAGTGAAGCAATTGCATACATCTGTGTATCACCCCCAAACAGATGGGTTGGTTGAAAGATTCAACAAAACCCTAAAACAAATGTTAAAGAAGGTGGTGGATAGAGATGGAAAGAATTGGGATTGTCTAATACCCTATCTGATGTTTGCCATTAGGGAGGTACCCCAATCCTCTACGGGTTTCTCACCCTTCGAGTTGCTCTATGGGAGACACCCAAGAGGGCTGCTGGATATCGCCAAGGAAACTTGGGAAAATGAGAGTTCTCCTCACAGGAGTGTGATTGAGCATGTCGCCCTGATGCAAGATAGAATTGCACAGGTAATGCCAATTGTAAAGGAACATTTAACCCAAGCGCAGTTAGCACAGCAGAGAGTGTACAACCGTGGGGCCAAGACACATACTTTTTCCCCGGGGGATAGGGTCTTGGTGCTAGTCCCTACGGTTGAAAGCAAATTTCTGGCCAAATGGCAAGGTCCATATGAAGTAATTGAAAAAATTAGTGAGGTGAACTACAGGGTTAGACAGCCAGGAAGGCGAAAGCCGGAGCAGATCTATCACGTCAATCTGCTGAAAGCCTGGAGGGATAGGGAATCCCTAGTCGCAGAGACTTTGTCACAAGTACAGCCTGATTGCTTAGTTCCTGAGGTTGGAATAGCAGACACCTTATCGAAACCCCAACAACAGGAGGTTAAAGAGTTTGTACTTCGTAACAAAGAGATTTTCTCTGAGCTTCCGGGACAAACATCTGGCGTAGAGCATGATATTATCACCCCGCCAGGAGAAAGGGTAAAACTAAAACCTTATAGAATACCAGAGGCCCGACGGGAGGCAATACGTGGGGAGGTTCAAAGGATGCTGGAATTGGGTGTGATAGAGGAGTCCCAGAGTGACTGGTCCAGTCCTATTGTACTAGTGCCCAAACCTGATGGGAGCTGGCGGTTTTGTAACGATTTTAGACAATTAAATAAAGTTACAAAATTTGACACCTACCCCATGCCACGTATAAATGAGTTGGTTGACCGGCTGGGAACAGCCCGATATATGACAACTCTTGATCTCACCAAAGGGTATTGGCAAATTCCCCTGGCCGAGTCGGCCAAGGAGAAAACTGCGTTTGTAACCCCAGATGGGGCATTCCAATATAAGAGAATGCCGTTTGGGTTACAGAATGCACCGGCAACATTCCAGCGGAAAATGGATAAGATTCTGAGGCCCCATCATAAATATGCTGCAGCTTACCTGGATGATGTGATTATCCATAGCACAGACTGGGTCTCACATTTGCCAAAAGTACAAGCAGTCCTAGACTCTATCCGGGAAGCTGGGTTTACGGCCAATCCAAAGAAGTGTACCAAAACCCCAAGTCAATAAAGTCGAGGCCATACAGAGTTGGCCACGTCCCAACAGCAAGAAACAGGTACGAGCCTTTCTGGGAATCGCTGGCTATTATCGACGATTCATTCCCCATTTTGCTTCTCAGGCTGTGCCCCTCACCAACCTGACAAAAGGGAAAGAGTCGGTTATGGTTAAATGGTCCCCAGAGGCTGAGGAAGCATTTCAGTCCTTAAAAACAGCCTTATGTAGCCAGCCAGTGTTGTACTCACCAGACTTCTCTAAGGACTTTGTTGTACAAACTGATGCATCAGACGTTGGGTTAGGAGCAGTGTTATCCCAGGTCTGGAACGGGGAAGAGCACCCAGTCATTTACCTCAGCAGGAAGTTAAAGTCCCATGAGGTAAATTACTCCACGATTGAGAAGGAATGTTTAGCAGTGAAGTGGGCTCTAGATTCCCTTCGGTACTATCTGCTAGGTAGGCACTTTGACCTGGTGACTGATCACGCTCCTTTAAAGTGGATGGCTCAAAACAAGGAGACCAATAGAAGGGTAAATAGGTGGTTCCTGGCCCTACAGGAATTTAACTTTACAGTTAAGCATCGCCCTGGTGTTAAAATGGGGAATGTGGATGCTTTGTCTCCGATACATGCGTGTCTGACTGCTTGTGTTACAACCCCAAGGTTGAAACAAGAGGGGGGGTATGTGGCAGCACGCAGGTAAAATCACCTGGTTGTATTCAGGATGGGAAATATGTGTGTCCTAGATTCAGGCTTTATGCAGACTTTTACAATTAGAGGGGAAGAGTTAATGAGCCCAGCTGTAGTAAGTGGGCTCATTAAGACCTCTACAAAAAACCCCAGCATGCATAGGGAGATGCTCCATCCTGGAACCAGTTTTGTGTGTATAGACTGGGGAGTCTGAGATCTGTTCTGTGCGGTGAGTTAACACCTCTGTGGCAAACCCCTACAATAGAGACAGGGACTGGGGCAGCACAAGGCTGCACCCAGTTGTTAGACAGGGAGTCTACGTGTGTAGTTAGAGGTCAAGCTGACCAGGATTTATTTTCTTGTTTTATTTTGTTTGGCTGTTATATGTATCACTGCATGTAGCCTAAATAAACCGGATCTTTTGTTTTTTGCACCTACACCGCTGTCTGCTGTGCCTGACTTTGTGTTGTGAACCCATCCAGGGGGTCACACACACCCGCTACCGAGCGAACCCCCTCACAATATATATATATATATATATATATATATATATATATATACTGTATATATATGTGTAGCGCCGGTACTCCTAACGAGTAGGCGCTATGTATTTAAATTTCATTTTTGTTCAAGACTATAGTACGTTTTGGGGTTAATTGTGCTAAATTGTACTTTGGCATCAGTTTGGCTGGGCTGTATAGAAGTTCTGCCTGGTCATAGGTGGGGTTGTACACCTGTGGGAGGCTTTAGAACGCAGTCTGGTGGGACACATTGGGTACCAATCTCCATCTTGGAGCCAAACAGTGGGCGTGTTTGTCTCACTGCATAATCCGGGAGAGGGTACTTAAGGTGCCGAAGTCACGTGGTTCTGTGTTCCGGTCTCTATGCTCCGGTCCAGAAGCTGTTGCCGACTCCATGGTCCTGGTCCTCCTGACCAGCCCCCAGGGGCCCTCATGGCCTGGGGTGCGGATCCATCCATTTCCAAGCCTCAGAACTGGCTAGTTTGAGGCGCAGTAACTGGAAGGAGGATTCTAATGTGTTCCGGTGCCGTCTTGGGTTTGGAGAGGCCCAGCAACTCTACACACGACCAGGGGAGGACTCTTCAGTAAGAGGGCCATACACAAGGCTGGCTGCTCGGTAAGAGCCTGGAAGCTGAGCTGCCATGGACATTGATTGAATCCACAATTCTTACAGTATCACCGGACCGGCTGAAAGATTCTGGTAGAGTAAGAAAAGTTCCTACTTCTATCCTTCCAGTTATAACTAAGTTTCCGACCAAGTCTGTGTGAGAGACTTTGAAAGCTAGAATTACCTGTTGGCTAAACCCAAACTTAAGGATTTATCCAACAGATAAAGAATCCAGTTGCAAGTGGCTATTGTGTACAGAGAGAGAGACTTTTATTAAAGTCAGCAGTTCCAAGCACCTGAGCTAAACTTTACCCTGATACCCTCTATTCCCAACTTAGAGACTGAGTTTGTTCAACTGTTTCATGCAAAATAAAAAACCTAACAAGGAATTCAAGTGTCGGTTTCTACAGTTACTGGGTTATCAACCCCGGGAACTCCTAGACAAGAATAATGAGTACAAGCTGGAGGAGGTAATCGGTAAGCCTAGAAAAAATTCAGCAGCTCCTTCACAGGGGTTAGTGCTACATATATATATATATATATATATATATATATATATAGTTCATACGATTGTAGATATACCATTTCGTTTATGTTCTCCAGAGGTTCCATCAACTTAGGTGGAAACTTCTTTCAACCGTATTCCACTATCTGGTGATTTCTAGCTGTTCATTAATGAAAACTTTTTATAGGAAAAAAGGCGTTCATGTATATTTGAGTACAAAAGGAATAATTTTAATGGTATAGTGCAGTCAGTTTTTTTTTTGTTTATTGTTTTTAGTAAATATGCCTGTTTAGGATAATATATCAATATTTTTTTTTTTTATATATATGTATGTATTGGTTGTCTATGTGCACAAATTTTGATAACTTGCTGTTCTTTTCTCTCCGGTATATATAATCGGATGTCGGTACTTGCAGTTGAAAATCAAATGAGGGAACTTAAAACGTTTATTGATTTTTGAAATGTGACAATATGGCTCCTTCCATAGATAATGGGGAATTTAGTGTAGCCACAATGGGACAGGGTCAGTGTTTTGAGCAGAATCACCAGGAGAATATCAAGCCTGAAAAAAAGATGAACCCACCACATCTAAGCCCTTGTACACACGGTCGGAGAATCTGTCGGAATGAGTCTTATCGGACCTTGTCGTCAGATAATCCGACTGTGTGTGGTATGCATCGGACTGATTCCGTCTGAATCTCCGTCCGACCCAATTTTCCAACATGTTGGAAATATTTCCCGACCAACTGGGCCGGAAGGACCTAATCCGATCATGTGTAGAGCATTTTCATCGGACCAAGTGCCACGCATGCTCAGATCAAATTCCTACATCAAAGCTATTGGCTACTAGCCTGAATGTAGTCCCATCGTAACGAAATTACGTCATCACGTTCTGAAAGATCGGATTTTTTCGCCAACTTGGCCCGACCGTGTGTATGCAACAGTTTTGGACACAATCCGTCGGACTAAATCCGACGGGCAAAATCCGACGGATTTGGTTGGCAAAATCTCCGACCGTGTGTACGTGGGCTTAGGACTGGTAAGCTGGAATATATTACATTTTGAGGTTTAGATACCTTTAAAAAAAAAATAGCACTGCCCGAGGGCCCCATGCCACTAGGGGGCCCAATCAGGGTTGCCAGCCTCAGTAAAATCAGGGACAGTATGTAAAAATGTGTTGTTTTTTTTTACATCTGTCTCTGAAATGTCCCTTACCAACATTCTTTTGGTCTAAAAATCCAGAGATTATAGCTGTCCCACCTCTCCAGTACCTTCTCAGCCAATAGAAACATGTCTGTGTATACTGTGTGATTGTATACTGTGTGTGTGTTTGTGTATACAGTGTGGCCCCATAATCTCTGATTGCCTGGGGGCCCCATAATCTCCTATTGCCCGGGGGCCCCATGAGTTGTCAGTCCGCCCCTGGAGGTATGTATTTGTAGGATGGGACTTGCAGTCATTTCCATCTGTTGCTTGAAAATCTTTAAGCTGCCTATGAAATGTTATATAATGCCCCACCTACCGTACGAGAGAACATTTCCTATTCAGTCATCAAAGATTAAGATTTCAGGCCATCTTAAATTGCACCAATAAATAAAATGCAGGAACATAAAGGAACGAATAAATCGAATGGTTTTAGAATGTATGTGTATATTTATTGCTTCACACCTGGAAACCTAAATCATAGACATAATGAAAGGTGCCCACAGATTGCTTTCTGAAGTGCTATAAACATTATACAATTAAACCTTGTATAAAATATGTACATTGGTGCTATAAATCATCCATTGGGTGCCTCAGATCCGAGGTCTATTAAAGGTTCATAATAAGATGTTGTAGTGACTTTCTTCTTGTAGATGGGAAATCACCAGCTGTTATTGCAGACACCTGGAATTAGACAAGACAGGTAGGTTAACCACAAAACATACAGTAGGTAGGTTCTTTATGTGTTTGGCAGATGGCTGACGGCGGATGTTATTTTTGGTTCATTTTGTAAGGTATCTTTCACACTGGCAGTGGTGTCTACTGCCTCCTGAAAAGGGATCTATGGTGGATTGCCTTTCAGGAGGTGGTAGTAGAAATGCCTTTGTCATTATGGGGTTCTGAGTGTAGGTTAACCACTTCAGCCCCGGAAGATTTTACCCTCTTCCTGACCAGAGCACTCTTTGCGCCGTTTTAACTGACAATTGCGCAGTCGTGTGACGTTGCACCCAAACAAAATTTACGTACTTTTTTCCCCACAAATAGAGCTTTCTTTTGGTGGTATTTGATCACCTCTGCGGTTTTTATTTTTTGCGCTATAAACAAAAAAAGAGCGGAAATTTTGAAAAAAAAAGTAATATTTTTTACTTTTTGCTATAATAAATATCCCCCAAAAATATATAAAAACGTTTTTGTTTAGGCTGATACCTATTCTTCTACATATTTTTGGTAAAAAAAAATCAAAAAAATCGCAATAAGCGTATATTGATTGGTTTGCGAAAAAGTTATAGAGTCTACAAAATAGGGGATAGTTTTATGGCATTTTTATCATTTTTTTTATTAGTAATGGCGGTGATCTGCAATTTTTATCGTGACTGCGACATTATGGCGGACAGATTGGACACTTTGACACTATTTTGGGACCATTGTCATTCATAAAGCGATCAGTGCTATAAAAATGCACTAATTACTGTGTAAATGACACTGCAGTGAAGCGGTTAACCACTAGGGGGCGATGAAGGGGTTGAGTGTGTCCCAGTGAGTGATTCTAACTGTGGGGGGGGTGGGCTTCCAGTCACATGACAGCGTTCCCTGCTTCCGATGACAGGGAACAGTGATCTCTGTCATGTCACAAGGCAGAACGGGGAAATGCCTTGTTTACATAGTCACTTCACTGTTCTGCGGCTTTGTGACGCGATCGCCGGGAGACCGGCGTACATCGAGTCTGCCGGTCCCATGGGCACGGTCACGGGGTAGCAAGCGCGGGTGCCTGCTAGCCCCGCCAATTAAAGGGGATGTACAGGTACGCCCATTTGCCCACCGCTGCCATTGTGCTGACGTATATCGGCGTGCAGAGGTTGGCAAGTGGTTAATGAGAAAAAAATGAATTTAAACATCTGTAGTATCATAACTATACATAACAGAATAGATAAAAGTGGAGGGGGGGGGGGGGGGGGGGGTCTGCATACTTTATGAATGTGCTGTTTATAAAAAGGCTACTGACTCTTAAAACCTTTAGGGCCAGTTCACACCATAGAAACTCAGTTCAAATGCCTTTCAGATGCTTTTTTGTATTCGTGTTTTTGATGTGTTGAGGTGCTTTTTTCCCCCTTCTTATTTCATAGGCTGGGTTCACACTAGTGCGACTTGGATGTGGGTTTCCCTGCATGGAATTTGCATGACAGGAGATTGTGACCGTCTCCCAATGCAGCCGGTTCACACACCACCCTTGTGGCTGCAGAGCGCATTGCACACGAGTCCTGTGCGTCTTTGGCTCAGTTTCAGAGCCGAATTCAGATAAAATTTGGCTCTGATTTGTCCCTGAAATGGAGAACAGGGACACACTGGACCCCCTGCTGCAAGCTGCATCCAGCTTAGATGTGAACCCAGGCTTAACTTTAAATAAGGACATGTGTGTTCCAGTGCGCTTTTGGTGCATTCTGGTGCCTTCCAGTGAATTTTTGATGCATTTTACAGTGTTCCAGCACAGTCAAGTGCAGGAAAAATGCAAGCGGGTTCTACTTCTTCTTTTTTTTTTTTAAACAGGAACGCACTGAAACGGCAAGCACTAGCCTGAACTATGCCATAGAAGACCATATAACTTACTTTCCATGCATTTTTTATGCAGAAAAAAAACGCACTGGACTGCATGTGGTGTGAACTGGCTCTTAAAGATTTAGCCCACGTTCACATTGGAACGCTTTGACATGCTATTGCCGGCAACAGTCCCATCCTCCCCTGAAGTGGGACTGCATTGCTGGTTTGAAAGCGTGCGAGTTCTTCCAACCCGACCCTCAATGTGAACCTGGGCTTACTGGACATTTTGACTGTTCTCCTTTAAAATAAAATCTGTAGTGCCAGCAGCCATTTAAAAATTGATATCAATATTCACAAAAATAAAATGGAATCAAGAATGTTTGATAATTGGTTTAGTATCACTTTTAGATTTAAGAATGTTTTTGGTAAATATTAATGTGTAACTCCACTTTCATGGGGAAACAAAAATAGCAAATAAAGAAAAAAATAGTATAGTGTATACAACTGTGACACAAGTCATGTTGTAATTAAATGTTATTAAAAATGATCTTTCCCTTTCAATCTGCAGCTCTGTAATTTTCTGAAAATGTAATGCAATATGGCTACCTGGAGTTGTTCTGTATGTGTACAGAACGCCTCCCCAGAAGCATCATTTCCTGCTTGTGTGATTGGCTTACAGAAGTCTACACTAAGATAGATACAAATCAGATTTCAGGCATCCCCTGCTACAAAATATGTCCTTTTTGGTGAGAAACTCCCCAATATGAAATCACGTCTAAAGGGATGCAGGCCAAGCAGCTTTCCTTTTTAGAGCCCTGCAGATGCCGCAGCTGATTGATAATTAAGAAACCACTCCCATTAGACTCACTCTGGACAGAGGCACAGACAAACACACATGGACTACTTCAGAATAACAAAATATAGGAATCTGCAACAAAGTTTGTTATAATCCTTGCAATGTACATATATCATCCAGAGGGGAATTTTTTTTTTTCTCAACAAAAGTGGAGTTACGCATTAACCACTTAAGGACCGGGCCAAATCCTTCTGCCCCCTTAATGACCAGGCCATTTTTTGCGATACAGCACTCCGTCGCTTTAACTGGGGCGCTGTATCCAAACAAAATGTATGTCCTTTTTCCCCCACAAGTAGAGCTTTCTTTTGGTGGTATTTGATCACCTCTGCAGGTTTTTTTTTCCGCTATAAACAAAAAAAGGCTGACAATTTTGAAAACAAAACAAAACAATATTGTTTACTTTTTGCTATAATAAATAGAAAAAAAAGGAAAACAAATTTCTTCATCAGGCCGATATGTATTCTTCTACATATTTTTGTTAAAAAAAATCGCAATAAGCATATATTGATTGCTTTGCGCAAATGTTATAGCATTTATAAAATAGGGGATAGATTTATGGCATTTTTATTATCATTTTTTATTTTTACTAGTAATGGCGGCGATTAGTGATTTTTAGCGGGACAGCGATATTGCAGTGGACAGTTTTGACACTTGTTTGGGACCATTGACATTTATTAAACAATCAGAGCTAAATATAGCTACTGATTACTGTATAAATGTCACTGGCAGGGAAGGGATTAATGCTAGGGGGCAATCAAGGGGTTGATTGTTTCTAAATGTGCAGTGCAGTGACTAGAAGAGGAGACAGGTCGCTGTATCTAATCACTAGGAACAGATGATCTCTCTATCCTCCCCTGACAGAACGGGGATCTGTCTGTTACATACTCTTAGCCCTTGTACACTCGGTCGGACATTCCGATGGAAAATGTCCGACCGGACCGTGTTGTCGGATAATTTGACCGTGTGTGGGCTCCATCGGACTGTTTCCATCGGAATATCCGACGGACAAAGTTTTAGAGCTGGGCTATAAAACTTTCCGACAACATGATCCGATCGGACTTTGATTGTGTGTAGAGAATTCCGATCGGACAAGGTGCCACGCATGCTCAGATCAAATTCCTAGACCAAAGCTATTGGCTACTAGCCTGAACCTAGTCCCGTCGTAACGAAATAATGTCATCACGTTACGTACGATCGGATTTCCTGACAACTTTGTCCGACCGTGTGTATGCAACACAAGTTTCGGCCAAAATCCGACGGATTTTGTTGTCGGAATGTCCGACCGTGTGTACAAGGGCTTACAGATTACATTACTATATGAAATGATTTCATATCTCTTTTGTCCCTAGTAGTTTGTCAAATGCCCTGCATGTATGTGTCATATTATATATTATATACTGTTCTTTCTGCCTGGAAACTTGAGAAAGTCCATGGCAACCAAAAAGTGTCCCTTTTCGTCAAAAGGGGTTTTAGACCAGCTAGAAAACAGCGATAGTAAATTAGAACACTTGCAGAATTGAGCAATAGTGAGTCGCGGGGAAAGTCATTTTATTACAATTATTATATTATTATTTTTTAAAATTATTTATTATATTATAATATACAATTTAGTGTTTCAAACTTTATTACCGTATATACTCGAGTATAGGCCGACCCGAATATAAGCCGAGGCCCCCAATTTACCCCCAAAAAAACTGGCAAACTTATTGACTCGTGTATAAGCCGAGGGTAAGACATGCCTGTCCATCCCTGTGTGTGTGTCCGTCCATCCCTGTGTGTCCGTCCATCCCTGTGTGTCCGTCCATCCCTGTGTGTCCGTCCATCCATCCCTGTGTGTGTGTCCATCCATCCATCCATCCCTGTGTGTGTGTGTCTCCATCCATCCATCCATCCATCCCTGTGTGTGTGTGTCTCCATCCATCCATCCATCCATCCCTGTGTGTGTGTGTCTCCATCCATCCATCCATCCCTGTGTGTGTGTGTATCCATCCGTGTGTGTGTGTGTGTGTGTGTGTGTGTGTGTGTCCAGCCTACCTGTGTCCCGAGCCTTTGTCCCGAGCCTCCGTCCCGTGCCGAGCCTCCTTGCCTCCGTGCCTCGCCGCCGTGCCTTGCCTCCGTCCCGTCCCGTCCCGTGCCGTGCCTTGCCTTGCCTCCGTCCCGTGCCCTCTTCGTTCGTCGGCGCCTCGGCGGCCATTGTAAAATTCAAAAGCTGCGCCGCCGCCTTCGCCTGTGATAGGCGGAACACTGAATTTCCCAGCAGCCTGTGTTCCGCCTATCACGTACATCGTATCATCCTCGTCCGTAGTACGAGGATGATACGATGTCGGTGATAGGCGGAACACAGGCTGCTGGGAAATTCAGTGTTCCGCCTATCACAGGCGAAGGCGGAGCCGGAGGCGCGGCTTTTGAACTATAGAATGGCCGCTGTCTGTCTGCTCGACACGCTGATCGAGCGGGCAGACAGCGATGACTCGAGTATAAGCCGAGGGGGGCACTTTCAGCCTCAAAAAAGAGGCTGAAAATCTCGGCTTATACTCGAGTATATACGGTATACCTGGGATGTCTACTAGACTCTTTTTTTTTTTTGGAAAATTATAATTTCTTTTTATACAATACATATTATAACAAGCCACACAACGTGGGCTGCAACCGGCCACAAACTTGTTGGTACACTACAGAAAAACAATACAACATAAAAGTTCTCACAGAAACTTGTGGTACACCCTCCCCCCCTAACTTTGCCCAGACAGGTACACAAACGTTCCTGGCAATGGACACAAGGATACAATTCCGCGGCTCCCCCGTGATGTTCTCCGTGGAATGGTTACGCTCTCGACCCCCCCGCCCCATAGTGACATGGTTTAATTAAGGAGAGTTACCCATCCCCAACTGTGCAGTGTGCAAATTCTTCAATCACTCACTAATCTTCTAGCCCTTCAAGACAATCGCCCTTCCGTGTTATCTACAGAGGATCTTAGGTTATGTCCCAGTGTGGTTAATCTGATACCGTGTCCATGGAAGCCATCAAGCCATCCACCCCCCCAAACCTTCTCTACTAGACTCTTGTTTAGACAGATTTAAGTTTGTTATTACTAAGAATTACAGGCCTACAATATAAAACGCCACATTTCTATGCAAAAAAATGGTACCACTTTGAGACACAAAAACCTGACATAATCATAACGCCAGGTTGGCTACAGTGGATGTAAACCTGATTCATGAAATTTGACCTAGGCAAATACAGTGGTGTGAAAAAGTGTTTGCCCCTTCCTCATTTCCTGTTCCTTTGCATGTTTGTCACACTTAAGTGTTTCGGAACATCAAACCAATTTAAACAATAGTCAAGGACAACACAAGTAAACACAAAATGCAATTTGTAAATGAAGGTGTTTATTATTAAAGGTGAAAAAAAATCCAAACCATCATGGCCCTGTGTGAAAAAGTGATTGCCTCCCTTGTTAAAACATACTATAACTGTGGTTGTCCACACCTGAGTTCAATTTCTCTAGCCACACCCAGGCCTGATTATTGCCACACCTGTTCACAATCAAGGCATCACTAAGGCCTCATGCACACGAGACGCAGTTAAACGCGCGTTCAGATGCAGTTGGACAGTTTTTTCAACAGCTCCTGAACTCATTCAATGTTATCCTATGTGTCCATGCACACAGTCTCGTTTTTTTCCGTTTTTATGCAGTTGCGTTTAATCTCGTTTTTCCAGAAGCAAAAAAATGCGTTCAGAAGCAAAAATTTCCACGTTTCAGACGCAAAACGCGACAAAACGCGGCAAAACGCCGCTACCGCGTTTAGCCGCGTTTAGCCGCGTTTGCGTTTATATGCGTTTTTAAAGGTGACCTTTTTTTTTACATTAAAAATCTCAAAAATGATTGCAAATGATGAAAAACCATTAGAAAAATATTTTAAACAATTGCAATTGCAAGTGGACAATCCACAACTTGTGGCAAGTGACATGGCAGGTGGCAAGTGGACAATCCACAACTTGTGGCAAGTGACATGGCAGGTGGCAAGTGATGTGGCAAGTGGACAATCCACAACTTGTGGCAAGTGACGTGGCAGGTGAAGTGGCAAGTGACGTGGAAAGTGGACAATCCACAACTTGTGGCAGGTGACGTGGCAAGTGACCTGGCAGGTGACGCGGAAAGTGACCTGGCAGGTGACGTGGCAAGTGGAAAATCAACAACTTGTGGCAGGTGACTGGCATGTGACGTGGCAAGTGGACAATCCATAACTTGTGGCAGGTGACGTGGCAAGTGACGTGGCAAGTGGACAATCCACTTGTGGCAGGGGACGTGGCAAGTGACATGGCAAGTGGACAATCCACTTGTGGCAGGGGATGTGGCAAGTGACGTGGCGAGTGGACAATCCACAACTTGTGTCAGGTGACGTGGCAAGTGGACAATCCACAACTTGTGGCAGGTGACGTGGCAGGTGACGTGGAAAGTGATGTGGCAAGTGGACAATCCACATCTTGTGGCAGGTGACGTGGCAGGTGACGTGGAAAGTGGTGTGGCAAGTGGACAATCCACAACTTGTGGCAGGTGATGTGGCTGGTGACGTGGCAAGTGGACAATCCCCAACTTGTGGCAGGTGGCATGGCAGGTGACGTGGAAAGTGGACAATCCACATCTTGTGGCAAGTGACGTGGCAGGTGATGTGGCAAGTGACGTGGCAAGTGGACAATCCACAACTTGTGGCAGGTGACGTGGCAGGTGATGTGGCAAGTGATGTGGCAGGTGATGTGACAAGTGGACAATCCACATCTCGTGGCAAGTGACGTGGCAGGTGATGTGGCAAGTGACGTGGCAAGCGGACAATCCACAACTTGTGGCAGGTGATGTGGCAAGTGATGTGGCAGGTGATGTGACAAGTGGACAATCCACATCTTGTGGCAAGTGATGTGGCAGCTGACGTGGCAAGTGACGTGGCAAGTGGACAATCCAAAACTTGTGGCAGGTGACGTGGCAGGTGACGTGGCAAGTGACGTGGCAAGTGGACAATCCACATCTCGTGGCAAGTGACGTGGCAGGTGATGTGGCAAGTGACGTGGCAAGTGGACAATCCACAACTTGTGGCAGGTGACGTGGCAGGTGATGTGGCAGGTGATGTGACAAGTGGACAATCCACATCTTGTGGCAAGTGACGTGGCAGCTGACGTGGCAAGTGACGTGGCAAGTGGACAATCCAAAACTTGTGGCAGGTGACGTGGCAAGTGACGTGGCAGGTGACGTGGCAAGTGAAGTGGCAAGTGGACAATCCACATCTCGTGGCAAGTGACGTGGCAGGTGATGTGGCAAGTGACGTGGCAAGTGGACAATCCACAACTTGTGGCAGGTGACGTGGCAGGTGATGTGGCAAGTGACGTGGCAGGTGATGTGGCAAGTGATGTGGCAGGTGATGTGACAAGTGGACAATCCACATCTTGTGGCAAGTGACGTGGCAGCTGACGTGGCAAGTGACGTGGCAAGTGGACAATCCAAAACTTGTGGCAGGTGATGTGGCAAGTGACGTGGCAGGTGACGTGGCAAGTGACGTGGCAAGTGGACAATCCACAGCTTGTGGCAAGTGACATGGCAGGTGGCAAGTGATGTGGCAAGTGGACAATCCACAACTTGTGACAGGTGGCGTGGCAGGTGATGTGGCAAGTGGACAATCCCCAACTTGTGGCAAGTGACGTGGCAAGTGGACAATCCAAAACTTGTGGCAAGTGACGTGGCAGGTGATGTGGCAAGTCACGTGTCAAGTGGACAATCCACAACTTGTGGCAGGTGACGTGGCAGGTGATGTGGCAAGTGATGTGGCAGGTGATGTGACAAGTGGACAATCCACATCTTGTGGCAAGTGACGTGGCAGCTGACGTGGCAAGTGACGTGGCAAGTGGACAATCCAAAACTTGTGGCAGGTGATGTGGCAAGTGACGTGGCAGGTGACATGGCAAGTGACGTGGCAAGTGGACAATCCACAGCTTGTGGCAAGTGACATGGCAGGTGGCAAGTGATGTGGCAAGTGGACAATCCACAACTTGTGACAGGTGGCGTGGCAGGTGATGTGGCAAGTGGACAATCCCCAACTTGTGGCAAGTGACGTGGCAAGTGGACAATCCAAAACTTGTGGCAGGTGACGTGGCAAGTGACGTGGCAGGTGATGTGGCAAGTCACGTGTCAAGTGGACAATCCACAACTTGTGGCAGGTGACGTGGCAGTTGGACAATCCACAACTTGTGGCAGATGACATGGCAAGTGACGTGGCAGGTGATGTGGCAAGTCACGTGGCAAGTGGACAATCCACAACTTGTGGCAGGTGCCGTGGCAAGTGACACGCTAAATACAAGTACACTGCAGCTCTCACAGCTGCTGCTACTCACTCTGGTCTCACAAAATTGCTGAAATAGTTAATTTTTGAGCTGGGGAGGGTCTATGATGTTAGCTTAACTAAACGCTTCTAGACGCAAACGCGGTAAAACGCGGTAAAACGCCACTAAATTGCGGTAAAAATCGTGTCAAAACGCACGTTTCTAAACGCCGGTTTCAACATGTGTCCAGCAGCGTTTGCATCTGCGTCTCGTGTGCATGAAGCCTTAAATAGGAGCTGCTTGACACAGTAAGGTCCACCAGAAGATCCTTAAAAGCTACACATCATGCCGAGACCCAAAGAAATTCAGGAACAATTGAGAAAGAAAGTAATTGAGATCTATCAGTCTGGAAAGGGTTATAAAGCCATTTCCAAAGCTTTGGGAATCCAGCGAACCACAGTGAGAGCCATTATCCACAAATGGCGAAGACATGGAACAGTGGTGAACCTTCCCAGGAGTGGCCGGCCGCCCAAAATTACCCCAAGAGCGCAGCGACGACTCATCCAAGAGGTCACAAAAGACCCCACAACAACGTCCAAGGAACTGCAGGCCTCACTTGCCTCAGTTAAGGTCAGCGTTCATGCCTCCTCCATCAGGAAAAAGACTGGGCAAAAATGGCCTGCATGGCAGAGTTCCAAGGAGAAAACCACTGCTGAGCAAAAAGAACATCAAAGCTCGTCTCAATTTCTCCACAACACATCTTGATGATCCCCAAGACTTTTGGGACAACATTCTGTGGACCGATGAGACAAAAGTGGAACTCTTTGGAAGGTGTGTGTCCAAGTATATCTGGCGTAGAAGGAACACTGCATTTCATAAAAAGAACATTATACCAACAGTAAAATATGGTGGTGGTAGTGTGATGGTCTGGGGCTGTTTTGCTGCTTCAGGACCTGGAAGACTTGCCGTGATAAAAGGAACTATGAATTCTGCTGTCTACCAAGAGATCCTGAAGGAGAATGTCCGACCATCTGTTCGTGTACTCAAGCTGAAACGAACTTGGGTTCTGCAGCAGAACAATGATCCTAAACACACCAGCAAGTCCACCACCGAATGGCTGAAGAAAAACAAAATGAAGACTTTGGAGTGGCCTAGCCAAAGTCCTGACCTGAATCCTATTGAGATGTTGTGGTATGACCTTAAAAAGGCCGTTCATGCTCAAACCCTCTAATGTAACTGAATTAGGACAATTCTGCAAAGATGAGTGGGCCAAAATTCCTCCAGGACGCTGTAAAAGCCTCATTGCACGTTATCGCAAACGCTTGGTTGCAGTTGTTGCTGCTAAGGGTGGCCCAACCAGTTATTAGGTTTAGGGGGCAATCACTTTTTCACACAGGGCCATGATGGTTTGGATTTTTTTTCAATAAACACCTTCATTTACAAATTGCATTTTGTGTTTACTTGTGTTGTCCTTGACTATTGTTTAAATTGGTTTGATGTTCCGAAACACTTAAGTGTGACAAACATGCAAAGGAACAGGAAATGAGGAAGGGGGCAAACACTTTTTCACACCACTGTATATCTGTAGTGTTTTCTTATCTCTTTCCAAAGCCCTAAGTCCCGTGTGTTTCTGCTGCTTCGTTCCTCTGTTATCAGCATGATAACTTCTGTCAAGTTCTCCAACAATTGAGATAACACCAGCCTGAAATGTGTGTTGAGGGATGTTGCTATAAATAGATTAGCAGAAAGTTTGTCTTTTCACAGCGCAGCTCTGCACATTCCTTCCTTCCTTTGCCTATGTAATCAGCTGTCTCCCAGTATATGCCAAGAATCCACTTGCAGTGCTGAACAGGAAGAGAAAATCTCTAACTCGATGAGCACTTTCTAATATATACAGCTGCAGACAGCAGATATACAGGTAAAACTTATGTAGGGAGTTTTGTTCAATTTATGTGTATCATCTGAGGCTGTTCACTTCACTGGGTATATGTGAGGGTTTACATCCACTTTAACATAATTTTTACACCAGACTTCAAGCTGCAGTAAAAGATGAAGCCAGTATGGAGCCTGAACCAATAAATGATGGAAATAATTGTATTGAAATCAACTTATTTACTAAGCTCAGTGAACATTTACTTTTCTATGTGAACCATGTCTAGCATGTAGAAGGAGTATACGCAAAGTAAATGTTCACTGAGCTTAGTAAATAATAATTATATCGGTGAGGGTGTCTCGGTAGGGTGCCACATCCAAATTGACTATACAAAGAAAGGGTATCCCCTAAATTTACTTTTAAGGCACTAACATAGTTTCTAGAAACAGCATATTTTATTAAACATAATATATACAATAAAAACAAAGTATATTGGAATGGTTGCAATTACTATGTACAAGGTAAAAAATCACCCCAACGATTGACTGTCAATTTCTCATAGTTAATCCAACGTGTTTCACAGTATCTGTCTCCTTCTTCAGGGCTTTCTATAGGAAGGTCAATCATATATCTACAATATAGTGATAACAAAAAGTCAAACACAAGATATAGAGATAAACTAAGAATGTTATTTTATATCTCTATATATCTTGTGTTTGACTTTTTGTTATCACTACATTGTAGATATATGACTGACCTTTTTATAGACACCCCTGAAGAAGGAGACATAGATACTCTGAAATGCGTCAGAGGAACTAAGAAAAATCTACAGTCAAACGTTGTGGTGATTTTGTACCTTGTACATAGTAATAGCAACCATTCCAATATACTTTGCTTTAATTGTGCATATTATGTTTAATAAAATATGCTGTTTCTACAAACTATGTTAGTGCCTTAAAAGTCAGTTTAGGGGATACACTTTCTTTGTAGATCTTAGTAAATAAGGTGAACTTAATCCAAGTTTATAAATGGACTTTTTTTTAAATAGCAGATGACTGGATTATTGATGTGAATACTGCTGCGCCATATTTACTAAGCCAAGTAATCAGGCTCTACCCCTTTGGTAAATACAATCATGTAAAATGGTGCTTCACAAAATAAAAAGTGAAATAGCGGTAAATAACTTGATTTTATTAGGTTGCGTCTGAGAGGACCCCATCATGACTGTGAAGCTAATACCGGTTTGCCTACAAATTGCCCTCTGTGTGTAAGTTCAGTCTGGTTTTATGGAAGGCGAATTGCCTATTGTGATTTTCATGAATGGTAAAGCTAGGTTTATGGGGCAATTTTATTTGAAAAGTGTTTTTGTTTTTTTAAGTTGTCAAGCTGATGTTCTATAGCTTTATTACTATTTGTGTAATATGAGCTATTGAGGTTAGTAAACGGCTTTTATTATTGTAGCTTATAGTGCACCACAGAAGGAACGAGTGCAAAAAAGTAAAAACAAAACAGTGCACAAGGTAAATCATTTGTCCAATCTGCTGGGTTGCAAGGCTCTTTACATGGGTAAAAAAAAAAACACTCTATGTCCACCTAGCCAAAGCCAGGTAGACTCCATTCCTTCGAGGGACCAGCCAAAGCCAGTCTAACCTAGTACTAGGCATGGGTAGGGAACTAGCATTGAGTTGGCTCTAGGGCAGCGGAGGACCCTACTAAAAGGCCTTGCATGTTCCCCCTCAGTTTTCAGGGTATGCTCAAAAACCCTACAGTCAGTGAGTAAAAAGTGATGATGAATGCAAAATAGGTGGAATAGGGGTCAATGTGCAAGACAAAAGCTGGCCTTCTGGAATGGTATACAGATTCCTCTACTCTTGGTCAAAAGGCCCAGTCCTGGGGGCGGGTGTATAAAAGATCCTTATGAAGGTGCCATGACCATGGTGCCATACGTAGACCCTAATGAGCTTCTCATCTTCAATATGAATGTGCCCATGACTATAGTGCCATACTAAAAGCACAGTAAGCTTTGCATTCTCAATGTGAATGTGCCATGAATATGGTGCCATTCTAAGAACACAAAGAACTTCTCATCCTCAATGTGAATGTGGCATGACCATAGTGCCATACTAAGAACACAAAGAATTTCTCATCTTCAGTGTGAATGTGCCATTACCATAGAGCCATGCTGAAAGCACAGTGAGCTTCTCACTGTTAATGTGAATTTGGGTTGCTTCCTTGGGGCACAAGAATTGCAAGCTATTTCTCCCTGTCCCCTGGCAAGACCAGGTAGACCTATCCCTTCCAGGAGGAACTGAGTGAGCTACATAAGCTCTGGCCTAGTGTGCCAGGTGAAATTCAACCCAGGGGATAAGATAGCCACAGTGCACCTTATACCAGGAAAAATCTGTACTGGTAAATGCTATTTTTCTCATAAACATAAAGGATAATAAATCTCTGATAACAACATAACTATACTTGATCTTAGCTAAAAGGCCACAAAGTAGCAGCTGTTTTTTTCCTCAGCAAAACAGTTGAGATTAGCCTGATTAACAATTAAAAGCACGGAGCTCCATCTTATGGTTGGAAATCATAAATACAAAATATTCATATATATATATAATATAACCTGATTAAAAAGGTTTCTTTTTTTATTTTTATATATTGGTGGTTAAATTATTCTTACCATTTTGAGGGACAATTCTGTATTTTCTGTCCAAGCACAATTCAGACTGCCTTCTTCTGACAATTCTCTGTGCCTCTGGAGTAAGTCCATTTTGACTTCGAGAGAAGATAAAGGAGTAATCATCCAAACAATCTCCGTTGTCACCCATCTCGCGACATGAGTAGACGATGGCATAGTTATCATAATCTGTGTCTACCACCCAGTGATTATCAACTGCACACAGAACAAATAGGATTTACAGGTTAATCTTTACATGCAATGCTAACACAATCATGTAAATTCTGCTGCCTTTCATAAATAACCCCCATAGCATGAATTGGCCCACAATGTAAAAGTGGCACATTTAAGGCCCCTTTCACATGGGGCGGATCTGCTCAGTGGACTCCACTAGCTCAGAGGGGGATGGCTCAGTTGATCGAGGGACCTGTCAGAGCCCCGCTGATTTCTATGGGGAGATCGAACACAAACGAACAGCATGTCCGTTTTCATCAGATCCCATCTGATCGGATCCGCCGGACGGATGACGAACATCTGTCTTGAGAGAATCGGATGGCAGGCGGGTGTCAGCAGACACATCTCCGCTTACATCTGCCTGCCCATAGGAGTCAATGGGTGGCCCGCTTGGATCGGCCTGAAAATGGACAGGCGGATCTGATCGGGCTTATCGTGTGAAAGGAGCCTTAGAACTACCTCATTAATTTGGCATATGAGTCGTCTGAACCAAAAGTGTCACAGATGCCTTATGAATTTGGCGCAACAAATGAACAAGAGGGTGTGCGTGGCATAATTATTACCCAGGTAGCATATGCATTTGCCAAGCCACATGGGATAAAATACACATAAATATTTTTTACAAACCTCTATTTAAATGCTTTGGATGTGGTTTTATAATGCGGCATTAGTTATTATTTTAGAATGCCATAAAGTGGAAGATTGGCAAATGAGTGAGCCCAACAAGGATTTTACTATGGGTTTCCATCACAAAGATGTCCCTAGGCTTTAGGTTCCTAGAGCAAATGGAAGATTACTTTTGGGTCCCTTAATGATAGATCAGTGACCATACATTATACAATTTTCTTATACAATCTTCCTTTAAAGTTGGAGTAAATTGCCATCTCTGACTTGTACCTATAGCTAACCCTATAATAAGGCTTACATATAGGTACTGTATTGTATATATCTCCTAAACCTACACCGTTTAGTTTAGTTTAGTGCCATTAACGGCGGCTCCCCCGCGCATGCTCCGGAGTGACTTTATCGCAGCTCTGGCCACTCACACAGCTGGAGTCCGTGAACCCAGAAGGAAGACCTCCAGCGACCTCCAGTGCTGACAGTGCATCGCTGGAATGCTTTGTTTTTAGGTAAATTTCACATAATGTGCTAGTATGCCTTTACATTTCAGGTCAAAAAAAATAAACACACAATGGTTTACTCCTACTTTAAGTTGACCAAAACTATATAATATGAGGTCAAACCTAAACACTTTCAATTTGAATGTAATCAGGCAGGCCCTTGCACTACATGGTTGAATGTAAAGCTAATGGAAATTGAATAAGAAAATTGCTATGGTTTGGATCTCGGCACTGAATGGTTTACCTCTTGCCTACCACATAAGGCATGTTGCTGCTGCTCTGCTTTTCTGGAGTCAATTGCTCTTGTTAAAGTGGTTGTAAACCCGTGAAAAAAAAACCTGCACGACAAAGGCATAATGCATAGCTCCCAACTGTCCCTGATTTTGAGGGACTGTCGCTGATTTGGAGCAATGTCCCTCTGTGCCTCATTCCTCCTCATTTGTTCCTCATTTTGGTCTGATCTATATAGATATGTATATAAAATGCACTTTTTATCTATCAAAAAGGTGTTTTCCAGCACTAAACCTTTCATCTGATTTCTAAATCGCTGCATTTGTAAATTCCAGGAAGGAATAGTAGTGGTTAAAAAGCACTTTTGGATTTAACCAATCTTGTTTTTTTGTACAATTCTCCTTTAAGAGGACATTGCAAGGGGTGTGTCCTATGCCGGCATACTTTTGCTGATAGGTGTCCCTCATTCACACTTTTTCAAAAAGTTGTGAGGTATGCATAATGAGCTAGTATGCATAGCATACTAACTCATTTTGAAATACTTACCTTAGATCAACCTTAGCCCCCTTACCTTAGCCCCTGCAGTGGTCCCAGTACGCCGCTGTGGCTGGCAACATGTCTCCCGGAGTTATTTCTGGGTATCACGAGCTCTGGTAACGGCACAGCTGAAGAAATGGCACGAGCGAGCCGTTTCTCCAGTGAGCATGTGCCGATGATGTCAGCACATGTTGATACAGTGAATATCTCATAAACGGTACAAGTTTAGGAGATATCCATGGTACCTATAGGTAAGCCTCATTATAGGCTTACCTGTAGATAAAAGTGGTGTGTGCGGGTTTACAATCACTTTAACAAGTTGCACTTAATTCAAAAAACATTTGCAACATTTTTCGTTATGACAGTGAATCATGCCTCAAATTTAGGTAATTCTAATTTGCTCAACTTCAACACATGCGCTAATTCAAAATAAAATTCTGATAGTTTATATCTTATGAAAGCAGAGCTAATTAAAGCCAACATTCTTTTGGCATACAGAAAACGATTTTACTAAGATGTCTCACATGCATTCTAATGCCCTATACACACATTTTTCCAACGGATTTTGCCCGAAACTTGTGTTGCATACACGCGGTTGGACAAAGTTGTCGGAAAATCCGATCGTTCTGAACGCGGTGACGTTCGTTGTGTACGACGGGACTATGTAGAGGCCAGTAGCCAATAGATTTCGTCTCGTAATTTATTCTGAGCATGCGTGCACTTTGTCCGTCGGAATTCTCTATAAACGATCGGAAAAAGTCAGATCGGATTTTGTTGTCAGAAAATTCTAGATCCAGCTCTCAAACTTTTTTCGTTTGAATTACCGACAGAAAAAGTCCGATAGAGCCCACACACGATCGGATTTTCCGACAAAATAATCAGATCGGACTGTTTCCGTCTGAATTTCCGACCGTGGGTACAGGACATAAAAGATGAGCATTGTGCACCAAATTCAAGTAGGAGTTCTAGACAGGTACATGAATTTGGCACTTGCTACTCCATGTTTAAAATACACACGGGACACTGTAGCAAAACCTGTCTGTGCCAGTCTTGAATTCCAGTTACTGTATGGGCACCTTAACACCCATACCTTGTAAATTTGCGTACATGGTGGGCAAGGATTCTGTGATGAGAGCTTGCTTCCTGCGCACTCCCAACCCCCTCGACTGAGCTGCCACAGACAGAACCAGCTTTCTGTTTGTGATTGGGAGCCGGCAGGGCTGCCCAAAGGACATTTTTACCCCAGGTTCAGAAATGCATTTGTTTATTACAGGTACTTATATAGCACTGTCAATTTACGCAGCACTTCACATCTATATTGTACATTTACATCAGTCCTTGTCCTCAAGGAGCTTACAATCTAATGCCGCGTACACACGTAGCAGACTATCCGGCGGACTTAGTCTGGCGAACTTTCCGTTGGACTGTCCGCCGGACTTTCCGAACGAGCTACCTGCCCACACACGGCACTTTTGCGGTGGACTAATACGGCGTACTAAGTCCGCCGGACTATCTGCCCTACTTTTGAAATGAACAGACTCGTCCACACACACGGAGGAAAGTCCGCTCATTTTGAGTGCGTCTTCAGGTCCCAGAGGATGCTGGGACTGTGACATCATAATGGGCGGGGACATCATCCGGTGATGTCCCTATATAAGTTGCCGCACGCAACGTCTCTGCCATTGAGACAGCGACGAGGCAACATCTCCAGAAGAGAAGAACAGAAAAAGAGAACAACAGAAGACGGCGACAGCGGCGACAGAAGACCACCGCTTGTAAAAGAGCTAGAAGAAGGCACGGTGGCCCGACAAGAAGAACCGAAGAGGGGGACAAGAGCCTCAAAGAGGGGGACAAGACCCCCGAAGTCGGAAGAAGAGGGCGGCGGCGGCGAAGAAAGCCGGGCTCCTCCGCTAGTAAAAGAGCTAGCAGAACATAGCGAAGGAGTCCGGCGAGAAGACCCCCGAAGACGGAAAAAGACCCCCGGAGCTGTGCAATAAACTATTTTAACCCTTGTGTGTTGTGGTTTTTTTTTTTTTTTTACTTTTTTTCACAGGTGAGTGGGTAGGGGTACATTGTACCCCATACTCATTCACATAGGGTGGGGGGGCCGGTATCCGGGGGCACGTTGAGGGCACGCGGCCTGGTATGGCTCAGGAGGGGCGCTCGCTCGTCCCCACCCCCTTTGCCGGGTAGCGTGCTCGGATAAGGGTCTGATATGGACCTAGGGGGGACCCCCATGCCGATTTTTTGGTGTAGGGATTCACCTTTAACTCCATACCAGGTGACGGGGCTAGCGACGCCTCCTTCGCTGGCCCCGGCTACCTGGAGATGCGCTCAAAATGAGCTGACTTTTCTCCAGGCGGGAAAAGTCTGTTCATTTCAAAAGTACGGCAGACTGGCACACACATGCCAGGATTGTCCGCCGAAATGCGAGTCCGGCGGACAGATTGGAGCCCACACACGGGGGGATTGTCCGGTGTATGAGGCATTAGGTTCCTAACTCACATTCATACATACACATACTAGTGCCAATTTAGACAGGGGACAAGTAACCTACCAGCATGTCTTTGGAGTGTGGCAGGAAACCAGAGTACCCGAAGGAAACCTATGAAGGCACAGGGAGAACATGCAAACTCCAGGTAGGAAGTGCCATGATTGGGATTCTAATGCCCCGTACACACGAGCGGAATTTCTGACAGAAAAAGTCAGACGGCAACTTTTCATCGTATATTCCGATCGTGTGTATGCCTCATCGGACTTTTTACGTCAAAAATTCTGACGGACCTAGAAAGAAAACATGTTCTATATTTTTGTGACGGAACCAATTCCTATCGGGAAAACCACTCATCTGTATGCTGTTCCGACGTACCAAAAACGACGCATGCTCTGAAGCAAGTACAAGACGGAAGCTATTGGCTACTGGCTATTGAACTTCCTTTTTCTAGTCCCGTCGTACGTGTTGTACGTCACCGCGTTCTTGACGGTTGGAATTTGGTGTGACCGTGTGTACGCAAGACAGCTTGAGCGGAATTCCTTTGGAATTCCGTCGGAAAAACCTTCAGGCCGCGTACACACGCGCGGACTGTTCGCCCAACCTTGTTCGTCAAACAGTTTCGGCAAACAGTCCGCTCAAAATTAGCATGAGCGGACTTGCCCACACACGAGTGGACTGTTTCAGCGAACTGTTTGCCAAACAGTTCGCTCAACTTTTGAAATGAACGGACTCGCCCACGTAAGGCGGAGCCAAGTCCGCCCATTTCGAGCGCGTGTACAGGTAGGCGGGGCCCGCGAAGGAGACGTCGCGGGCTCCGCCGCCTGGAATGGGCTTAAAGGGGAACCCCAACGCCGAAAAAAATCGGCGTGGGGGTTCCCCCAAAGTCCACACCAGACCCTTGTCCGAGCACGCTACCCGGCCGGCCAGGAAAGGGGGGCGAGCGAGCGCGCCCCCCCTCCTGAGCCGTACCAGGCCGCGTGCCCTCAACATGGGGGTGCCTTGGGGAAGGGGGGGCCGCGCGGCCCCCCCCACCCCAAAGCACCTTGTCCCCATGTTGATGAGGACAAGGGCCTCTTCCCGACAACCCTGGCCGTTGGTTGTCGGGGTCTGCGGGCGGGGGGCTTATCGGAATCCGGGAGCCCCCTTTAATAAGGGGGCCCCCGGATACCGGCCCCCCACCCTATGTGAATGAGTATGGGGTACAATGTACCCCTACCCATTCACCTGTGAAATAAAGTACAAAAAAAAAACACAACACAGGGAAAAAATATTTTATTGCACAGCTCCGGGGGTCTTCCGTCTTCGGGGGTCTTCTCGCCGGACTCCTCCGCTATCTTCGTGTAGCTCTTTTACTAGCGGAGGAGCCCGGCTTTCTTCCTCCCCGCCGCCGGCCTCTTCTCCCGACTTCGGGGGTCTTGTCCCCCTCTTCGGTTCTTCTTCCGGGCCACCGCGCCTTCTTATAGCTCTTTTACAGGCGGTGGCCCGGTCTTCTGTCGCCGCTGCCTTCCGTTCTTCTGTCGCCGCCTTCGGTTCTTCTGTCGCCGCCTTCGGTTCTTCTGCCGGGCCACCGCGCCTTCTTGTAGCTCTTTTACAGGCGGTGGCCCGGTCTTCTGTCGCCGCTGTCGCCGCCGCCGCTGCCGCCTTCCGTTCTTGTTCTTCTTGTTCTTCTTCTTCTTCTTCTCCTGGAGATGTTGACTCGACGAGCTCTCCGGCCGGAATGCCAGGGACACGCTCCGCTGCCACTTATATAGTGACAATGGGGCGGTGTCACATGGTATATGTCACATGGGTTGGTCACATGGGTTGATGTCACATGGGGACTATGACATCGTAAGGGGGCGGGGTCACCATGTGACCAACCCATGTGACATATACCATGTGACACCGCCCCATTGTCACTATATAAGTGGCAGCGGAGCGTGTCCCTGGCATTCGGGCCGGAGAGCTCGTCGAGTCAACATCTCCAGGAGAAGAAGAAGAAGAAGAACAAGAAGAACAAGAACGGAAGGCGGCGGCGGCGGCGGCGGCGACAGCGGCGACAGAAGACCGGGCCACCGCCTGTAAAAGAGCTACAAGAAGGCGCGGTGGCCCGGCAGAAGAACCGAAGGCGGCGACAGAAGAACCGAAGGCGGCGACAGAAGAACGGAAGGCAGCGGCGACAGAAGACCGGGCCACCGCCTGTAAAAGAGCTATAAGAAGGCGCGGTGGCCCGGCAGAAGAACCGAAGAGGGGGACAAGACCCCCGAAGTCGGGAGAAGAGGCCGGCAGCGGGGAGGAAGAAAGCCGGGCTCCTCCGCTAGTAAAAGAGCTACACGAAGATAGCGGAGGAGTCCGGCGAGAAGACCCCCGAAGACGGAAGACCCCCGGAGCTGTGCAATAAAATATTTTTTCCCTGTGTTGTGGTTTTTTTTTGTACTTTATTTCACAGGTGAATGGGTAGGGGTACATTGTACCCCATACTCATTCACATAGGGTGGGGGGCCGGTATCCGGGGGCCCCCTTATTAAAGGGGGCTCCCGGATTCCGATAAGCCCCCCGCCCGCAGACCCCGACAACCAACGGCCAGGGTTGTCGGGAAGAGGCCCTTGTCCTCATCAACATGGGGACAAGGTGCTTTGGGGTGGGGGGGGCCGCGCGGCCCCCCCTTCCCCAAGGCACCCCCATGTTGAGGGCACGCGGCCTGGTACGGCTCAGGAGGGGGGGCGCGCTCGCTCGCCCCCCTTTCCTGGCCGGCCGGGTAGCGTGCTCGGACAAGGGTCTGGTGTGGACTTTGGGGGAACCCCCACGCCGATTTTTTTCGGCGTTGGGGTTCCCCTTTAAGCCCATTCCAGGCGGCGGAGCCCGCGACGTCTCCTTCGCGGGCCCCGCCTACCTGTACACGCGCTCGAAATGGGCGGACTTTCCGAGCGGGAACAGTTTGCTCATTTCGAAAGTGGCCTACACACGGGCGGACTGTTCGCTCAAACACAGTTTCAGCGGACAGTTTTTCGGAATTTCCGAAAGACTTTGTCCGTCCAACTGTCCGCTGAAACTGTCCGCTGAAAGCCCACACACGGGCGGACTGTCCGCCCAAACACTGTTCAGCGGACAAGGTTGGGCGAACAGTCCGCCCGTGTGTACGCGGCCTCAGAGTTTATTCCGACGGCAAAACCGCTCGTGGGTACATGGCATAACCGATGACCCTAGTGATGCTGGGAGGAAGTGCGAAATACCATGCAGACACAGGAGAACATGCAAACTTCAGGAAATATTGAGTTATTTTTAGCCACTTTTGCTACACCCAGACTACAATGATTTTTTCACTGTGTTTTGCTTACCTCCTTTTTCAAGATAGGATGCCAGTCCATAGTACTTCATAACAAATTTGGAAGGCTCATCTGTGTCCTGGAAGACTCCCACCATATCAGCGCATACTTCAATAGTGCTACAAACAAAACACAAGTATATCTAAAGTTATACCACTAAACCTGAACTCCAGGCAACCAAATAAATATAGCCATGAAATAAATATCATATATGCAAGTTGTTTTACCTGCCAAAGGATTTGTATTTCTGTTCGCTCCTAATAATAATAATTCATAATTCCCCTTTGCGATTAATAAAGTATTCTGAATCTGAATAAGATTTACACAGCCTTTCCACATAGCACAGCCCTATCTGGTAAAGCCAGGGATCTACCGGTACATTTTTCTCTGTTGCAGCTACGTAACACTAAAGCCTCGTACACACAATCAGATTTTCCGCATACAAAACGTCAGACTTTTGTCCAAAGTGCATGTGCCTGAAACTTTTCTTGCATACAAAAGGCACACAATTGTCGGCCAACAAACACGAATGTTGTAACGTACTACATGGCTTTTCAGCTCTTTAGCGCCACCCTTTGGGCACCTTCTGCTAATGTCATGTTTAGTGAGCATTGATTCTGAGCATGCGTGTTTGTACTTTGGACTTTTGTGTGACAGACTTGTTTACACACGATCGGAAAATCTAAAAACAGACCGTTGTCCATGGAACATTTATAAGCCTGCCATCCAACATTTGTCCGTGGGAAATCCAACAACATTTGTCCGATGGAGCATATAAACGGTCAGATTTTAGGCCAACAGTCTGTCAACACACAATTCCCGTTGGAAAATCCGATGGTGTGTACGAGGCTTAAGGCCTCATACACACTATTCGATTTTCTGCAGTTTTTTGTATTCAGATTTACTAAACCATATAATATGAGATCAAACCTTAAAGGCCCATACACGCGATCAGAAAATTTGAAGTTAAATTTCATCTGATGAACGATCTGACGATTTTCTAAATTGTTAGTATGCTGCTTTTGACAGCTGATTACGAATTTTCATCAGACAAAAACTGGATGTTCTGGCCCCAAAATTTTTGTCTGATGTGACCACAATGTCTGATTTTCTGTTCATTAGTACGGTTTTCGGCCCAAAAAAATCTGAAGAGCGAGACTAAGCATGCTCAGAAATGAAAGAACACATACAAAACAATTCAACACATTACCGTATATACTCGAGTATAGGCCGACCCGAATATAAGCCGAGGCCCCCAATTTACCCCCAAAAAAACTGGCAAACTTATTGACTCGTGTATAAGCCGAGGGTGAGACATGCCTGTCCATCCCTGTGTGTGTGTCCGTCCATCCCTGTGTGTCCGTCCATCCCTGTGTGTCCATCCATCCATCCCTGTGTGTGTGTGTGTCCATCCATCCATCCATCCCTGTGTGTGTGTGTCTCCATCCATCCATCCATCCATCCATCCCTGTGTGTGTGTGTCTCCATCCATCCATCCATCCATCCATCCCTGTGTGTGTGTGTCTCCATCCATCCATCCATCCATCCATCCCTGTGTGTGTGTGTCTCCATCCCTGTGTGTGTGTGTATCCATCCATCCCTGTGTGTGTGTGTGTCTCCATCCATCCATCCATCCATCCGTGTGTGTGTGTCTCCATCCGTGTGTGTGTGTGTGTGTGTGTGTGTGTGTGTGTCCAGCCTACCTGTGTCCCGAGCCTTTGTCCCGAGCCTCCGTCCCGTGTCGTGCCTTGCCTTCGTCCCGTCCCGTCCCGTCCCGTGCCGTGCCTTGCCTTGCCTCCGTCCCGTGCCCTCTTCGTCGGCGGCCATTGTAAAATTCAAAAGCCGCGCCTCCTCCCTCGCCTGTGATAGGCGGAACACTGAATTTCCCAGCAGCCTGTGTTCCGCCTATCACGGACGTCGTATCATCCTCGTCCGTAGTACGAGGATGAGAAGATGCCCGTGATAGGCGGAACACAGGCTGCTGGGAAATTCAGTGTTCCGCCTATCACAGGCGAAGGCGGAGCCGGAGGCGCGGCTTTTGAATCATAGAATGGCCGCTGTCTGTCTGCTCGACACGCTGATCGAGCGGGCAGACAGCGATGACTCGAGTATAAGCCGAGGGGGGCACTTTCAGCCTCAAAAAAGAGGCTGAAAATCTCGGCTTATACTCGAGTATATACGGTATGTCACTTCTGATGTTGAATTCTGTCGTATGAAAATTTTCTGATGGTGGGTAACCCCTTCACTTTTGATTTGAGACTAGCATGCAACAAAAAAACTGACAAAAATTAGTCCAATAATCTGATCGTGTTTACAGGGCTAGAGTTTAATTCGTATGCAATCAGACAGGCCCTGTTGTCAAATCTGAAGACAAAAATCTGCAGAAAATCTAATGGTGTGTATGGGGTCTTACAGGTCTCCTGCCCACCCACAACCTTTGAATGAACAGTGAAGTAGAAGCAGTAGACCAATGAGCTAATCTCTCTGTCACTCTCCTCCTTTCAGCATTCCCCTTGTTAGCATATAAACACTGCAGCACAACTGAATGGCTCCTTGTTCTGTTTCTTCCTCTCCAGTCTGAGCTCTGTTGTAGCATTTGGTCCTTCGCAAACTGGCATTCTGCTGCCATAACTGGTGATAAATAGGTGTCAGTTTGACAACCTTTTTCCTCTGTATGTCAGGTACTGCGCCTGTGTAAAATAAGCCTACAAACAATGTCAAATGCTGAAGACTAAGGAAAAAAAACAGACATGGTTAATCCTGACTTTGACCTTATTTGACCCGGGTGCCCCGTGGCAATACCTGCAGTAATGTTGCCATAAACCTCAAGTTCCATTACTGCTGTGTGAGTTCTACAAATGGTATGCAACATAAAAATGTTGATCTGCCGTATTTTTTTTTTTTTTTACAGATTCTCAGATTTCTTATATGTCATGTTTTAGGGGCTTTAACCCCTTCCCACCGAATGTACACAGATGTGCGTACTCGGATTTGGGGGGTTATCCCGGGATGATGTCCCCAGCTGCAGGCATCATCCCGGTACCGTTGTTTAGAGTGGGCGATTGGCTTTTCGAGGATAACAACCGATGCGTCTAAAAGCCGACCTGAGAGCTGATCGATGATCCGGCTCTTCCGGCGGCTAGTGACAAAGTTTCAGGCTTTGTTCCAGTCTCCTTGATGTAAACACGGAAGCGACATCTTGACGTCACTTCCTGTTTACTTGGCTGCCAATGGCGCCGGATTTTAAAAAATATACAGTATTCAGAATCACTGTTTTCGGTGATCTGAATACTTTGAAGTGCATAGGAGGGATCGGGGGTCTTTTAGACCCCCGATCCCTCCATAAAGAGTACCTGTCACCACCTATTACTGTCACAAGAGATGTTTACATTCCTTGTAACAGCAATAAAAGTGATAAAAAAAAAAAAAAAAAAACACAATTTAATCATATAAAAAAAAATAAGAAAAAAAAATGTCAAACCGCCCTCGTCACCGCGAGCTCGCGCAGCAAAGAAAACGCATATGGAAGTCTTGCCCGCATATGTAAACGGTGTTCAAATCACACATGGGAGGTATTGCCGCGATCGTCAGAGCGAGAGCAATAATTCTAGCACTAGACCTCCTCTATAACTCTAACCTGGTAACTGTGAAAAAAATGTAAACTGTCGCCTACAGAGATTTTTAAGTACCAACGTTTGTTGCCATTCCACGAGTGCATGCAATTATAAAGCATGACATGTTTATCTATTTACTCAGCGTAACATCATCTTTCACATTATACAAAAAAATTGGAATAACTATACTGTTTTTTTTTTTTTTTAATTCATGAAATTGTCCCTTTTCCAAAAAATTTGTTTAAAACACCGCTGCATAAAATATTGCAACATTCGCCATTTTATTCTCTAGATTCTCTGCTAAAAATATATGTATAATGTTTTGGGATTCTAAGTAATTTTCTAGCAAAAAATAGGGATTTTAACTTGTAAACACCAAATGTCAGAAAAAGGCTTAGTCATGAAAGGGTTAAGTATCAATCAGTATCTGTGTAAAAAAAGAAACAAGTTGGTCCGGCAGCGACAGGATTAAATGGTAACCCAATACACATAGTGGGGGTTATTTAATAAAAACTGGGGCATTCAAAATGAGGTGCAGCTGTGCAGGGTAGCCAATCAGCTTCTAACTTCAGCTTGTTCAATTAAGCATTGACAACAAAACCTGGGAGCTGATTGGTTTCTGTGCAGAGCTGCACCAGATTTTGCACCCACCAGTGTTAATAAATCAATCCCATTGGGTGTTGCCTGGGGTTCTTTTTAATAATTATTCCCGTCTGAAGTTTGACCTTATTTGGTCCAGACCATATCCCTTTCACCACACCCTGCCCATCAGTAGTTGCAAAAAAAGGAAAAGGGCAAACCTACATAAACAGAAATTCTTGATGGTATAAATCTGGTAAAATGGCAGCTGAATGGCAGGAGATAGATATCTTACCCCATTAAAAAGACTCTTCCTCTGGCTGTGGCTGTCATTTTTCCCTCCTCATCAACATTGAAGTGGGCCACAATGTCATCATAAAGGAAAAGTCCTTCTGGGTCCTTCTTAGCTACTGCATACCAGGTTCCAGCATACTGGAAAAATACAATTACTTGAATATACAATGCAATAGATTTGCCCGTTTATTCTTTTTGTATAACTCCCCCTATTATGGTATTTCAAGAAATAGTGCAATAAAATACAGTAAAACCCTGGATTGCGAGCATAGTTCGTTCCGGAAACATGCTTGTAATCCAAAGCACTTGTATATCAAAGCGAACTTCCTCATAAGAAATAATGGAAACTCAAATGATTCGTTCCACAACCATTAGTTTATAGTCTATATAAAAAGATTATAGCCATGTGATAAGTTGTATAACTATAGTATGTCCATCCACAAATGGAAGACTCCACAAGAGGATTAGAAGCAAAATCCAACAGGAGCTACAGAGTATAAAAGAGAAGAGAGGCGCCTCTAAGTGTAGCACTATGGTTACATTTAATGAAGGTACAACATTTAGCAACTCACATGGTTGATGATTGAAAGAGGCACTTCTAAGTATGCAGGCATCTGGGGTAAAGCTGTCCACATAGACCGTCCTCCGCACCGCCGGCTCTCACTGCTGTTGTACAATTATGACCGGGAACACTACCCTGCAGTAGAGCGATCTGAAAGAGAAGCTTGAACCGCTCATAGAGCGCAGCGTGGAAAGGACGACTTTGATGGTGAGGAGGATGGTCTATGTGTGATGTGACGCTACTTGTATATCAAGACAACTATGGTCTATGGATAGTCTATGTGTGACATGACGCTACTTGTATATCAAGACAACGCTTGTATATCAAGTCAAAATTTATTAAAAAATTTTGCTTGTCTTGCAAAACGCTCTTAAACCAAGTTACTCTCAAACCAAGGTTTTAATGTATTAGAAACAATTGCCGGATTTGGTTAAGTGCAAGTACTTGGTGAAGCCAAGGACCAGAATTTGGCTGTGAAATATCACTGGAACACCAGAATTAGTCTTCATGAAAGTGGGTTTTGATTTTATCTCAAATAGGTCATGTTTACATTTGTGTATAATTAGTATAGTAATCCACCTCAACCTACTAGAATTCATCTTTTTATTGTTTAGCGTTATTATTGAGTGTTCTTAGATAATAAGACATGAAATGTCCATCTCAGATGTTGAGGGTGTTCTGCTATTTATTTTGTGTTTTCTATTTATTCAGGCAGATACGAAATGCTGCATATGAATTTTATACAACTACCACTTGGAACCAGTAGGGGGCAAGCTCTCACATTTAAATGGAATAGACATGCTGCTAAACGGCTCATAGGATGGACATGCCTCCCTCTCTCCTGGAAGAGATGAGACCATTTGAGTTCATTATCCACATACTTTGCTAGGATGCTCTATAAACTGAGTGTTATTGCTTTCCTTCTATACTTAGACCCCTTTCACACTGAGGCGCTTGAAAACTGCCTATAAAACATTAGGCGCTTTTGAGGCGTTAGCCCGGCGTTTTTCGTCACGTGACTCAAAAGAATCATTTTGCAGCACTTTTTGCTCTCTTTGCAGACGCTTTTGAATCGCTTTCCATTCATTTCAATGGAGAGGGGCATTTTTGAGGCACTTTTTTAAGGGCTCCAAAGATGCTGCTTGCAGGACTTTTTTGACCGCACCTCCCCAGTGTAAAAACACCCATTGATATTAATGGGAAGCAGTTTCCAGGAGCTTTTTTTAGGCTCTTTTTTTAGGGCGAAAGTGCCTGAAAAGAGCATCAGTGCGAAAGGGGTCTAAATGTATGCTTTGGATAAGAACGTAGCTTTTTTGAAGCTTTAATGAAGCTTGGCAGATGCCCGTGTGTGTGTCTCCCACCTGCAATACCTCCAAAACAAAGCAAAGCTAAATCTGAATTAAAGCCTCCCAAAAGCTGTAGGTGCTTCAAGCTAATTTTTTTATTTTTTTTAACAGTAAAGTTTATTGCACATACAAAAAACATACAAAGTATAAACAGTATGTCAAGTGAAATCCTTGCCTGACATTGCAAGTCGCATTCCTAACACAGGCTTGAGATTAACACAGCAGGTGCTTATTGTCAACAGATAGCAAGGTAACAGTTAAGAGCACAGAACAAAATTATTGCCCCCCCCCCCCCCCCCCTTGGCTTTTTACCTATTTTGTTACATTACAGCCCTTTTTTTATATTTGAATTATATGTGATGGATCAGAACACAATAGTCTAAGTTGGTGAAGTAAAATTAGAAAAATATATACATAAAACTATTTTTCAGAAATAAAAAAATTATAATTGGCATGTGCGTATGTATTCACCCCCTTTGTTATGAAACCCATAAAAAGCTCTGGTGCAACCAATTACCATGTGCAATCTAAGTGTCAGATTATCTGCCATTACATATACACACCTTTTTGAAAGGCCCCAGAGGCTGCAACACCTAAGCAAGAGACACCACTAACCAAACACTGCTATGAAGACCAAGGAACTCTCCAAACAAGCAAGGGACAATATTGTTGAGAAGTATAAGTCAGGGTAAGGTTATAAATCCAAATCCAAATCTTTGATAATCCCTAGGAGCACCATGAAATCTATCATAACCAAACATGACGCAACAGCAAACCTGCCAAGAGACGGCCGCACACCAAAACTTACGGACCGGGCAAGGAGGGCATTAATCAGAGAGGCAGCACAGAGACCTAATGTAACCCTGGAGGAGCTGCAGAGTTCCACAGCAGAGACTGAAGTATCTGTACTTAGGACTACAATAAGCTGTACGCTCCATAGAGTTGGGCTTTATGGCAGAGTGGCCAGAAGAAAGCCATTACTTTCAGCAAAAAACAAAATGGCACATTTTTGAGTTTGCAAAAAGGGATGTGGGAGATTCCCAAAATGTATAGAGGAAGGTCTGATGAGACTAAAATTTTATTTTTTGGCCATCAAAGACAACGCTATGTCTGGCGCAAACCCAATACATCACCCAAAGAACACCATCCCCACAGTGAAACATGGTGGTGGCAGCACATCCTGTGGGGATGTTTTTCAGCAGTTGGGACTGGGAAACTGGTCAGAGTCGAGGGAAAGATGGATGGTGCTAAATACAGGGATATTCTTGAGCAAAACCTGTACCACTCAGTGTGTGATTTGAGGCTAAGACGGAGGTTCCCCTTCCAGCACACACTGCTAAAGCAACACTTGAGTGGTTTAAGAGGAAACATGTAAATGTGTTGGAATGGCCTAGTCAAAGCCCAGACCTCAATCCAATAGAAAATCTGTGATCAGACTTAAAGATTACTGTTCACAAGCGCAAACCATCCAACTTGAAGGATCTGGAGCAGTTTTACAAGGAGGAATGGGCAAAAATCCCAGAGGTAAGATGTGGCAAGCTCATGGAGACTTATCCAAAGTGACTTGGAGCTGTGATAGCCGCATGAAGGCTTTGAAGACCCACTAAAGCTACAGGGGGTATAATTTTTGAAGCAAAGCCGAAGCGAACGCAAGGTGTAAACAGGACTGTAAGCTAAGCATTTTCTTTAGTGACAGGAGCTTTGACTGACGTTAAGATAGTGTCCGAAGCCATGTTTTGAAGAAGGTGTAAACGAGCCATAACAGTGTTGTCAGCGTTACTCAGTAGTACCTCCCTGCTGGACAACAGAGCACCTTCCTATTTCTCATCTCCATAACAGAGGGGCACCCTTTAGTACAAAAGGGATTCATTTCTTTACAGGATGTTAGGCAGAGGCGGCTCTCCAATTAGGCAAATTAGGCGATCGCCTTAGGCCTCACGATCGCAGGGGCCTCGCCATCGCTGAATTTGCCTGATATGTGGAGTGCCAGGATCCCCATCCCTTGCTCTCCCCGCCAGCCGCCGGCAAATGACAGGTGCAGTCCGAAAAGGAGACCTCCTTCACCCCCCTGCTTGAGCCGCCGCTGAAAGACTGAAGGGTTCTCTGTGCTTCCTGCCCATTCCCCCTCCAGAGCAGCAGAAGATCGGAGCGGCTGTGTCTGTGTGGACAGAGAGAGCAGCAGCAGCAGCTGTGGGCTTTTCTCCCCCCTCCTCCTCTAATCACTGTAGTCGGGAGCTGTGCTGACTATGTTTCTTCCCCCTCCTTCTTATTGTGCAAGAAAAAAAAAACACTAAACTGAAGCAGAGAGGAGAATTGTGGGAATTGTAGTCCCGAGGTCTGGACATTGCAACTCCATTGGAAGAAACTGCAGCCCTCAGCGTGTCCAGCTGAAGAGGAGGGAAAGAGAGCCAGGAGCTCAGGAGAGCTTTTGGGGAAGTGCACCCAGAACTCCAGCGAGAGAGAGAGAATCTCATTGCACTGCACCACCAGGAAAAGCCACACAGCCAGCACCATCCCTTGTGAAGAAAGGCATGAAGTTATGTCCAGAATACAGATCTGGGTTCTACCCAGCGGAATCGCCACAGGCAACCCAGAATGAGCTGTATCCCCAGGTATGGTAAGAGGGTCACTTGGCCATTATCTACTGCCATCTATAGGAACTGCCCACTCTGTTATTCTTTGGCCCGAAGGGTGCTCTCAGACTGGGGCGTCAGCAGTAAAGCACCGCTAATTTTAGCGGCCATTTACTGTAGTTTTTGCAGAGGTTTTCAGCTGCTAGCTGGGTGCTTTTAACCCCCAGTAGCGGACAAAAAATGGTTAAAACCACCTGCAAAGCGCCGCTTTGCCGGTAGTTCAGCAGCGCTGGCCATTAATTTCCATGGGCAGGAGCAGTGGAGGAGTGGTGTATACACCGCTCCTTCACCACTCCAAAGATGCTGCTTGCAGGAGTTTTTATAACATCCTGCAAGCGCAGCACCTCAGTGTGAAAGCACTCGGGCTTTTACACTGAGACTGCAGGGGAGCCGTGTTTTCAGGTGCTTTACAGGTGCTATTTTTAGCCCAAAAGCACCTGAAAAACGCCTCAGTGTGAAAGGGGTCTTATACTGCCTGCAGGCCCTATTCACAGCTGCAACATGCACCAATGATTAGAGATGAAGATTTCAGACTTAGGCTGGGTTCACATCATAGCGATGCGGGAACGCCGCGAATCCGCAGCATTTTCCCACATCGCATACCTCCCGCCGGCAGTTCACACTGCCCTATGCGGACGGCTGGGAGTGTCAATGAAATGTTAATGACACCCCTAGATCCGTCCGCATATCGCAGTGCGATCTGCACACTCGCACAGGAATCGGATTGCATGGTGTGAACACCCATGTGATCCGATTCTGCTGCGGACCAAAAAAAGGGTCCCGTGCGAGTTTGCTGCGGGAGCGATGCGAATTCAGCCATACTATCTGTATGGCTGAACTCGCATCGCTACGGAGATCGGATGTGATTTGCACTGCAGTGCGGTGCGAATCACATCCAGATCTCCCCCCGCAGCAGTGTGAACCCAGCCTTAGTGCTAGTTTACACTGCAACAATGTCCGACATTGAATGCGATTTGTACCACACTGCAGTGCAAATCGCATGCAATTTCTGTGCAATGCGATTTCAGCCATACAGCTAGTATGGCTGAATTCACATTGCATTCAGACCAAACTTGCACAGGACCCCTTTTCTGATCCGCAGCAGAATCGTAACGCATGGGTTTTCACACCCATGCAATCAGATTCCTGTCCGAATTTGCAGTTTGCACTGCAATATGTGAACTGATTTGGGAGTGTCATTAACTTTTATTTAACACTCCCAGCAGTTTGTGCCATCGGGTGACATGTGATGCGGGAACCCACAGTGGGTTTGCAGGTGTGATGCGAGAATCCTGCGAATCCACTACGGGTTCCCGCATTGCAGTGCAAACTGTCAATTCAGACATGAATCAGATCACATGGGTGTGAACACCCATGCAATCCAATTCTGGTGCGGGCCAAAAAAGGGTCCTTCACATGTGATTTGCACTGCAGTGTGAAAAACTGGTGTGAACCAAGCCTAAAAACTTCCCTATAACAGTGGCCCCAGGGCTATGGCCCGCACTACCATATGACGGCTTAAGCCGCCACCTCAGGGGCTAGGATAGGGGGGCAGTAAAATGCTAATCCCCAGCCACTTGCTGGGGATTCTGATTTTTACAGTGCTGAATGTGTTTTTTTTTTGTTTTTGTTTTTTTACACACCAAGCCACTATAGCAGCTAGGAGTATGTGTACTTTAGTAAAGCCAACTGTGACCTTTCATGTGGAAGTGTTACAAGTGGCTGTGAAGCCGCCTATCATTTCCACAACTGCCACGATGTGCAACCCCCTTCACCGTGTTTACCGGGCATCACTGTCTCACCTGCGGGCCCGCTGCTTTTATGGTGGGTGGCACTGAGAAGGGTGGCAGGAGCTCAGCAGACCTTCGTCCACTTAGCCACCCTCCTGTACACAGACTGAGAAGTGTGATGTATGATGTCAGGGGCGGGCTGGGCCAGGGTTCACAGTGGCAATTTCCCCCTAGGCCACCCTAACCTATGGTGAAAACAGCGGGCAGCTGCTGCCCGCTGCCTTTATTTTTTTCTCTCCTGTAGGAGGTTGGGCCGGAGGCTTAGGGGGGTGTATTTTTTTCCATTATCTGTGTCCCTTTCTGATGATGATGTGCTGGTCGGAGCAGATGGACTATTTCTTCAGTTTCCAGGATATGCCCATTCAGCTCCGCACACATGTTCTTCTGCCTTGGCTAAAATCCCAGCCAGTCATTTTCCTCCGCTCCCCACCCAGTAGTAGCCGGGGCCCAGAGAGGGAGACCTGAGAGGCTGTGAGGCAGGTGGCGAAGGCGACGGGCAGAGAGAGGCAGCTGAGCTCAGCTGATGATGTCCAGCAGCAGGAATAGAGGGGAAGCAGATCCAATCGTGGGGCTGCCAGTGCCTTCAAGACTTCAACACAGGTGTGCTTTGGGGGTGTCTGTGAATAGACTACATTGCATCCTATGTAAACAAGGCAGTTCGCCATTCTGTCAGTATGGAAGACATTGATCCTGTGTTCCTGCAAAGCAGGTACAGTGATCCATGTCTTCCCTTAGTAAAAGCACCTCCCCCACAGTGCGAAAACACTTGTTAGGCACACATTTAACCCATTGATTGCCCTAGATGTTATCCCCTTCCCAGCCATTGTCATTAGTACAGTGACAGTACATATTTTTAGCACTGATCACTGTATTAATGTCACTGGTTTCCACAAAGTATCAAAAGTGTCACTTAGTGTCCGTTTTGTCCACCGCAATATCGCAGTCCCGCTATGAGTCACTGATTGCTGCCATTACTAGAAAAATAAATAAAAAATGTCCCCGGATTTCATTTTAAAAATCTGGTCACCTTACCTTAACACTGCTGTGCTCAGGCAGCGTTAGGAGCCCTGTCTCACTTAAGACCCCTTTCACACTGAGGGCGTTTTGCAGGCGTAATAGCGTTAAAAATAGCGCCTGCAAAATGCCCTAAAACAGCTGCTCCATGCACTCCAGTGTGAAAGCCTAAGGGCTTTCACACTGGAACAGTGCGCTGGCAGGGCGTCAGAAAAACTCCTGCCAGCAGCTTCTTTGGAGCTGTGAACTCACCGCTGCTCCCAATTGAAATCAATGGGGCAGCGCTGTGATACCGCTGCCAAAACGCTACTCCAGCAGCATTTTGCAGGTGGATTTAACCCCTTTTTGGCCGCTAGCTAGTTAAACCCCCCCCCCCCCCCACTAACGGCCCAATAGTGCAGCTAAAACAACAGTAAAGCGGCGCTAAAAATAGTGCCACTTTACCACTGACACCCTAGGCGGCTCGGTGTGAAAGGGCCCTAAGCATGCCGAACATCTGATTTGCAGCACTTTAAAAACATTACAAGACATCTTAATGCTGCTGTGTTACACTCACCTCTCGCCTAACCTAAGACTCCTGATGTTCTGCCTGCCAGCCATTGAGGAGTGATGTTGCGTCCCCGCACATCACTTCTCCCATCCACCGCAGGAGAATCTCAATCTGGGAACGCCTTCTGCGTATATTAAGGGCATCAGTGGGGCCTCATGTCTAAGTTTTGCCTAAGGCCTCACAATGCCTAGAGCCGCCCCTGATGTTAGGGGCTCTTTGGATTTTAAGCAGGTATTCTTCGTTACATGCAGCATCATAATTAAGTTAGGCGGTTAAACATTTAGGAGCCTCTGGAATTTTTGTAAACAAGGAAATAAATATGTAAATCCATGCATGTATAGCTAAAATTTTAACTGCTAGAGGCACTTCTTTATCTATTTGTGGATAATTTGCCAACTTAAAAAGCCCAGTTACACCAGCAGCTAACAATAACAACCCCATATTAATGAAAAATATAAAAATAAATTAGTTAGCTATCTATCTCATAGACCTTTTTCTAGAGTTGTAGAGAAAAAAATGCTAAAAAAACATACAATACAGGTATATTTAAAACAAGGTGGCCTACCCGTTGTCTGTCAAATGTTTCCATGGTTTTGAAGGTGCTGACACGGCAGTCCCTCTCTGCTGAACAGAAGCAGAACAGGGCAATAAAGAGCCCAAAGACTTTGAGGTCCATCTTTTAGTGCACGACCCACTCTAGAAAAACTGTCAAATATATAGAAAAATAAAAGCAAATCGATTATCAATTCCTCTATCTGTTTTATTTTAAAAAAAGTATATATATATATATATATATATATATATATATATATATATATATATGTTATTTTTTTAAATTAAAATATAATAATTGTATATAATAAAATATAATAATAGTAATAGAAAGGAAATATAAACCTGGCAATTTAAAGAAGTTTGGAATGTAATAATAATTAGAAATGAAAGGTTCATTAACCTATAACAACAAATGAGATCACTTTTACGGCAGTAAGCTGTGTTAAGAGATAAAGTCGGGTTATTTGCTATGGGTTACTACACTTGTAAAATCATCATGACTTGCTCGTATTTAGTAAGTCTAGAAGTAGTTAAAAACATAAGTACACAAATGTTCCACATATACAACACTCCTCTACTAATACTAAAAACATAACTATTAATAAGTGCAATAATACTATGGAACAATACCAATAAATAATTTTCTCCATATTTTACATTTGCTAAAATGATTTTACAAATATTTAGCCACACTAAAAAAAAAGAAAAAGAATAATAGCCACAGCAGCAACATCATCATGAATATTATTAGTAATAACTGTAAAATGAATTAACATTATCTATACTTTAAATAACGCAGTAATAAAACGTGGAATCCTAATTAATAATAATGGCAATAAACATGATTAGTTATATTGGAAACTAATACATTTTTGCTATTCTGCCTTTAGATAATTTGCCATTAAATATTCCCAGTAATTATTTTATGGAGCTTCTAATATAAAATCCACTGTCAAATGTTAATGATCATGAAACGACCATGTTCAGGTAGCTGAAGTAGGTCCAGAGAGAAGTTAGTAGAGAAGACGATCATCTTACAGAAAATCCAGCTGCTTCCAAATGTAAGAAACCCAGGAATGGTGTGCCTGAGTGCCTTATATACAGCCCCACAGTCACACAGTTTCGTAACTCCAGCAGAAAGGTAAAAGACCTATATTTACCCTGCCAATATATCCAGTCCCAACTGGATAGTGGCCCACTTCAACAAACTTGCATAACATCAAACCATGCACTTTAACCCATAGCCCATCACTCTGTGAAAACCCCCCACAGCAATCTCAGGAGGAAAGAAAATATGACTCTGTGTACAACGATAGGTGGGGATTTGCTGAAAAGATATTTGTGATTTTAGGAGCTCCGTCTGTGGTTTGGAGGTGTCTGGCTGCAGGCCAGCTCTCCGGGGGGCACACATGCTCAATTCATGTACAGTCCTGTTCAAGTGTTTGAATGTTTTTCTTGAAACATATACAAGATTACATCCATGTTTCATCTTTTAATGTCAGAATTCCTATTAATTACATCTATGTTAATATTAAAATCACTGCACATAACATATGCCATCTAAGAAATTTCACTGTATGAAATATGTCACAATATACAGTATATTAAAGTAATATTAAAGGCAATTTAAAAACAAAAAAAACAAACATGTTATACCTACCTGCTCTGTGCAGTGGTTTTGCACAGAGCAACCCCGATCCTCCTCTTCTCATGTCTCCGAGCTGTCTTTTGGTGGTTTTTGATCACCTCTGGGGTTTTTATTTTTTGCGCTACAAGTAAAAAAAATGCCAAAAATTTAAAAGAAAATACGTTTTTCCCTGTTTCTATTACAAAACTTTGTAAATAAATAAGTTTTCTCTTTCACTGATGGGCATTGATGAGGCTGCACTGATGGGCACTGATGAGGCAGTGCTGATTGGCACTGATGAGGCAGCACTGATGAGGTGGCACTGATGATGAGGCACTTATATGCAGCACTGATGGGCACTGATAGGCTGCACTGACAGGCACTGATGGGTGACACTGATGGGCACTCATGGGCGGCACTGATAGGTGGCACTGGCAGGCATCGCTGATGCCTATTTGGCATTGATTGGCATACCTGTTGGTCCTGGGTGAGCATCCCTGGTGGTCGTGGGTGGGTATCCTTGGGGGGGCCACAATGATAATAAATCAGACCCCCCCCCTCTTCAGGAGAGCCGCCGATCAGCTCTCTTCTACTCACATCTGGCAGTGCGAGTGGAGGAAAAGCCGATAAACGGCTCTTCCTATTTACACTGTGATCAGCTGTGATTGGACACAGCTGATCATGTGGTAAAGTGCCTACATCAGAGGTTCTTTACCTCAATTGGAGATGCAGTGTGTCAGACTGACAAACAACACCACAGATAGCCGAGCTGCACGCCCCTGAGGGCGCACGATCGCGGCTTGTCCTGCTGGCCATATGATGCCCAGTCAGGATAACTGAACCACTCCCCGACCACTTTCATTCTGCATACAGTGGGCAGGAAGTGTATAAGGACTAAAAGATGGATTTGCTAAAGGCAAATAGACTGTTCAGTTTGCAAGTGAATTGCACTTTGGGAGGGAATTTTCCATTACCTAATGAATGAGCGGACTTCCATCAGCCAATCACGTGCAAGCATAAATGCTGTTTTGTTTTGTTTTTTCCTTGCATGTGATTGGGTATACTTCACCACATTAGCTAAGCTCTGGGGCAAATTCCCTAGATAAATGAGCATCTTATTTGCTTTTAATAGATCAACCTCTATTTGTAGCTTTATTTTTTAATGAAGTGAGGCTGCACAAGGAATAATATGCAGCCTTGCATGGGCAAGGTGATGATGTCTCTTAAAATAGATTTGACACCTAATGACATTATATTTGGTAAGGCACTGTGAATTATAAAATGATTGCCTTTGTAACAAAATACTTGCTTTTGCTGTTTTTACCACCTGAAGCCTTTCTGCAACCACAAGTCCATAAGAACTCCAGCAATGACTAAACCTGGTCCGGGCAGATGATGGTGTCAACAGTGCACCATGCCTGCATAATGTGTGTTGAAATGGCCACTTTTGGTCTCTAGCGAAAGCTCACGTGACAAGGTGAAGAAACGCAGGGACAAAGCATTGGTACCCTATAACAGGAAGTGCCTAAATTGGGACTTTAACAGAATGGGTAATTGGACAAATGATCAGAAAGAAAGTAATTGTAACTTACAGTTTACTGTGCAAAGATAAAAGCAAAAAAGGTTCACGGTGGCAAAAACCATGCATATGCTGCAGAATAATGAAAGCAGCACAATCATATGAAAGCTACACAAACATGGCCTTTTCATAACAATGTCTCTGTTTTTCAATCAGGGTAACATGTGGCTGCATAGAATAGTTTCTTTAAAGGAGAAGTTCGGTGAAAGCTTGTTTGGCCATTCTTTTCCTGGGGCTCACAGGAGTAAAGTCCGTTCTGCACTCCTGTGATCCGTCTTCAGCTGACAGCGATCTGAAGCTCCCTGTTGACTGAAGTCACAGAGCCAGTCCAGGCTGGGGAAAGATCACGACCATGAGGTCGGGATCCACTCAGATACCTGGATTGGCACCTAGCTCAGCTGAGAGCCTGAGTCAGCCACTCCCATTCCCCCCACAGCCCAGTGTGGGGGGGGGGGGGGGGTACAGCATACAGCAGTGAACGACAGTCACTAGCTCTCTGCTCACAGAGCACTGAAAACAGATTGATCTGTGGTGTTTGATCGCTTGATTCTCAGTCTTGGAGCGGGCTGGGGACAGACCACCTAGGTAAGTATGATTGGAAAAAAAAGTACCAACTTCTCTTATAAGACTCTATAACAACAAAGTCAAGTTGAGACTCATTACTGCAGTCTACGAGGCTTTTATTCTAATAGACATTGTCACTCTCAGTGAAGTCTGGTTAGCTTTGGTAACACAGGTGAAAAGCTGGAAGTATCTAAAGCTTAAGGACACAGAGGAGTGGAGAACCCAACTGGATCTGGAATAACCTCTTATCATTCAGGGAGGTGCTCCCCACAATAGCTGGGTCTTCTGAAGAAGCTGCATGCTATTGGGCTCCTGCTTGTCTGCCCGCACTGCTGTTCTATCAGTGGAGGGCCTTTCATCTGCCCACAGATCGTTTGCCAAGCTACCTTTGCCTCATCTGATGTGACCTATCTGAGCTGTTCCTCCCTGGGCATGAAGTCCAGGGAGTCAAGGGAAAAGGAGTTAATGTTGCCTATTGCTCCATCTTATGATGAGTAAATGGGCACTCTGATAAAGGATCTTAATGGAAAAATTACAGCTATTTTTTTTATACACCTGCCAGGTTATTATTTTGCTGTGTCCCCTTGGAGAACCCTTCACTCCCTGTTGCAGAGACGAAACAGGAAGTTAGAGGGAATCTCCCAAAGTAGCAGAATTGCACTTAGATTACAGTTAATCTTCGAACAGGTGTGCCCATTAGAAGATTTTCTCTCATATTCTGGTAACAATTTAAAAATGTTGTGTTTCGTCTCTTTTTTTTCTCTGTGCCAATGATAGCCATTATACATCAAAGGGGAAATTTCCCCAATGGGGACACAGACAGCCATAAAAACTTACCACAGGTTCTAACCCTTCCTGACTCAATTAAAAACTAAAAAAAAAGGTTTTGTTTTAGAGACACACTTTAAATATTCAAATAAACTATGTTTATAAAACTCGATGTGCTGAAGGCTCTAGAATAATGTTATTGAAGCACATTTTGGATTCTGAATTAAAGTAGAGAAATAAAATGTTTACCTTAGGGCCCAGGCACCTCATGGTGCCTCAGTGTCAATATTTGCTTCTCTGTTTCATCATTTTCTCAACTGTTCCTCTGCTTTTTGTTAAACATTTTCCAAAAAACGTGTGTTAAAATGTTCACAGAGGGGATGCAAAGATCATCCCTCATCACTATCACCTACAAATGACTAACCTTGCATAATGTGGACCGTGTATAATCATTGTGCTGTTTATATTTTCCCACTTCATTTTCAAGAACATTCTACATGTAAAACTGAATTAATTTCAGTATATTTCTAGAAGAAAATTCAGGATATTTCTAGAAGCAAACAGAGATTAAGCCCACCAAGTTTCTAGCGTGCCTTAGAGCCCTCCAAAATAATAATGTAACAGTAAAATCCAGATAGAGCTGAAAACGAAACATCAAAATGCACACAAAAGTACAGCTTAGCTTGGCCTTAGTCAACCAAGGTTCCATGGAATCCTAGTTTTTTTCCTGGGTTGCTAGGAATTTATTGAGCAATTAGCAATAGTTAAACCTTCTCTCACTTACACTGATCCCAAATGCAAGGGGGCAAGTTTCCACAAACCACCAAAGTAAGGAGTCACTTCTACACTGACCACTAATGGTAGGTTTTTCCACAATTTTTTCATTGTAAGAGCAGGGAGTGGTAGAAATGATCTATCCTTGTGTCAAATACAGTGGGTAAGCCACATTCTTTATCCTTTTATTTACATTTTTCTACAACTTGCTGGTCATGAAAATGTACCATAAGGTGTAGATGTAATAATTTTCGTTCTCCAAGATCTGGAAGCTTTTTAATGTTTCCTCGCAGGTAAAGAGGTTGAGAGTCTGGCTTAGCTGCTTGACTTGAGTTTCTTATCCAGTGATTGCTATAGTGTTTTATTGTTTTCAATTTTGACAAAATAACAGGCAATATGGCGTAACTGGTGAATAAGGGGTTGCAGCCCCACGTTGCCACAAAGATTCTAAAAATCAAAATAATTCTAAAAATAAAAGCATAGCAAAATAAAGTAAACAAACCCTAAAAAACATAACAAAGGGGCGTACAGGTTAACACTGTACAAACACAGTCATCATAATAATATGAATCAAAAAACTGAAACCTAGTTTTGACCTCAGAGAAACAAATGAATTGTCCCTTCCAGGTGCCAGCTATGGTCAGTTTTGACGCCCAGATGTAATGTGCTAATCTGAATAGTCGTTTGATGAGACCCAGTGGTTTAAAATGGAATACGGCGAACCAAGGATCTCTAGAAAGGTGGGTCCCAAAGAAACCTATTCAAAAGTGTGAACACTTTTGTCCCAAAATGACCCAGCATGGGATAAGTCCAGCAAAATCCCTTATGTCCGGGGAATACAGTAAGTGAGCAAGTCTAGCAGTCACCAAATACCATTTGGTTAGGACCTTATATGACAAAGTAGCTGTGCATAGCAGGAGAGGACAGGCAGTTAAGTTGGGAGAAAATGGTAGAAATCATCTTGAAGCCAAAGGGGGTGTGATGGCATATATGTTCAAAAGTGGTCAAGTAGGAGGAGAGGTTCTTAATATGAAAAACTATAGTGTTTCAATAAACATACTCCCTATTTTGGTAATCTGAACAACTAGAGATTAATGTAGTGGAGGTATTACCAAACACACTGTAGGATCTTTTTTTTTTATTTTTTATTTTTTTATGATTTACGAATATTGTTGCTGTTGCTGTCTCTCAGATCAAATAATAATTCTGCTGTGTTAACAGCTATTTACATATATGCACGATAAGGCCAAGTGTCTGTGACCAATACACATATATGAGCTTGTTGGACAGTCCATACCAAAACCATGGTCATTAATATGGAGTTACATACATATAGTTGCATACCATAGTTAGTCAGGTTGAAAAAAGACACAAGTACATCTCGTTCAAAAAAATAAATAAAAATAAAACAACCATACAATCCCATATACACAATCCTATACCCACAGTTGATCCAGAGGTAGGCAAAGCATAATCCAATATGCTACAGCAGCATTAATTCATGATCCCCGAGAGGCAATCGGATATTCCTAGATCAACTTTAGCTATAAATGTTAGTACCCAGTTATATTATGTACACCTAGGAAAGAATCCGGGCCTTTTTTTTAAAGCAATCTACTGAGCTGGCCAGAACAACCTCTGGAGGTGGTCTATTCCACATTTTCACAGCTCCTACTGTGAAGAAACCTTTCAAAGCATATTCATGTGTTAGAATTGCCCAGTCAAAATCCTAAATCCAATTGAGAATCTGTGGCAAGACTTGAAAATTGCTGTTCACAGATGCTCTCCATCCAATCTGACAGAGCTTGAGCTATTTTACAAAGAAGAATGGGCAAAAATGTCACTCTCTAGATGTGCAATGGTAGAGACATCCCCAAAAAGACTTGCAGCTGTAGTTGCAATGAAAGGTGGTTCTACAAAGTATTGACTGGGGGGGGGGGGGGGGGGCTGAATACAAATGCATGCCACACTTTTCACATATTTATTTGTAAAGCATTTTGAAAAACATTTATCATTATCCTTCTACTTCACAATTATGTGCTACTTTGTGTTGGTCTATCACATAAAATCCAAATAAAATATATTTACATTTTTGGTTGTAACATGACAAAATGTGTGAAATTTGAAGGGGTATGAATACTTTTTGAAGGCACTGTATATGTGTTTATTGAGGTGATTGAACATTGTGTACAAAACATAATTCTGCCGATAATAGTACATCTTGTCTTAAGGCATGGAAATATCATGTTCTTTAACAGAAATAGAACATGTCATCATGTCATAAAGTGGTTTTAAGCTATATCAGAATAGGAGGAAGAGAAGTCATAGAGGGGAATAGGGGGGAAAGGGGAGAGAGGTATATAGTATAGAGGGAGAAGGAGAAGGTAGTGAAAATGAGAGAGGAGTGTAGGGTCGATTCATGCCACATATCAGGATCCCAGAGCAGTGTACACTAGAATATTAACCATGGGTAGAAAGTGGTAGAAGACTATCATTAGCAGTATGTTTGTGATGTGTTAAAATATGAAACAAACCCTGACCCTCTCGCTCCCCGATGTTTTGTATCTGGTCAGTACTTTAAGTCTGTTTCTGCTGGCCCAACGGCCATTTGAAGCTCACCTTACCTCCTGAGGAAATTTATAGTGGTATGTAGCCCTCTTTTGTCAGATATTAGTCACGTTATTGAAGCACCTGCTCAAGACCCCAACCCCTGCATTACGACATATATGTTGTTTCTCAGCCTTTTTATTTTAATAATGTTTTACGTAATACTTTTCTGTTGTTTATTTCCTTTCTGCATTTTATTTTGCTTTGTTTTCTTTTAGTTATCTATTTTTATCCTTCAATTGCTACTGTTTGTCTGTAGTCACCATGAGGTTATATCAGTCTCCCCGATAAGGTATGCTCCAGATTTTCTTTGAATATTGTCAGTTCTGTATCTGGGTCGTCAGGTAAGGAGGTGCCAGAGACCAGTAAGATTAGGGATCTAATTTCTTTCCCATCACTCTTGGTGTTCTAATGAGAAAAGCTGCAGGGTCCTCATTCTTTTGGAAATATTTAACCCTTGAGGACTATCTCACCAAAACTGAAATTCTTATTGCAGGGGGTGCCTAAAATATGACTTGTCTCTTAAAGAATAAGTTCCCCTTTCCAGAAAAAAAATAAGAAATGCCCATATTTTTGCTGAAAAAAAGTGTCTCTTATTTTTTCCTGCAGCAGCCTGGAAAGCATTGCACCCGTGATCAGTAGATCAGGGGTGAAATGTCATGCTTCTGTAGTGTGCTTTCAAATGGGCTGTCTGTTTGAAAGATGCAGGGCTTGTGAATGAACATATGAGAGCGATCATCAGCGCCCTGACAGTTCATTCAGAACTACAAGCTGTCAGCCGCGGTGGCTGACAGTACTTGTACTTTATTAACACACAGGAAATTGTGAATGAATGGCACGGCTGTGTGTGCGAAGCCCCATACAGCCATTCTTTGCAGAAGATTCCCTGCCTGTTGCCACACTGAGGGTGGTTTGGTGGAACTGGCGGCAGGAGCTGGAACATGTAAGCCCTTGTACACACGGTCGGACATTCTGACAACCAAATCCGTTGGATTTTGTCCGACGGATTTTGTCCAAAACTGTTGCATACACACGGTCGGACAAAGTTGTCGGAAGATCGTTGTACATACAGTGGTGTGAAAAAGTGTTTGCCCCCTTCCTCATTTCCTGTTCCTTTGCATGTTTGTCACACTTAAGTGTTTCGGAACATCAAACCAATTTAAACAATAGTCAAGGACAACACAAGTAAACACAAAATGCAATTTGTAAATGAAGGTGTTTATTATTAAAGGTGAAAAAAAATCCAAACCATCATGGCCCTGTGTGAAAAAGTGATTGCCCCCTAAACCTAATAACTGGTTGGGCCACCCTTAGCAGCAACAACTGCAACCAAGCGTTTGCGATAACGTGCAATGAGGCTTTTACAGCATCCTGGAGGAATTTTGGCCCACTCATCTTTGCAGAATTGTCCTAATTCAGTTACATTAGAGGGTTTTCGAGCATGAACGGCCTTTTTATGGTCATACCACAACATCTCAATAGGATTCAGGTCAGGACTTTGGCTAGGCCACTCCAAAGTCTTCATTTTGTTTTTCTTCAGCCATTCGGTGGTGGACTTGCTGGTGTGTTTAGGATCATTGTCCTGCTGCAGAACCCAAGTTCGTTTCAGCTTGAGTACACGAACAGATGGTCGGACATTCTCCTTCAGGATCTCTTGGTAGACAGCAGAATTCATAGTTCCTTTTATCACGGCAAGTCTTCCAGGTCCTGAAGCAGCAAAACAGCCCCAGACCATCACACTACCACCACCATATTTTACTGTTGGTATAATGTTCTTTTTATGAAATGCAGTGTTCCTTCTACGCCAGATATACTTGGACACACACCTTCCAAAGAGTTCCACTTTTGTCTCATCGGTCCACAGAATGTTGTCCCAAAAGTCTTGGGGATCATCAAGATGTGTTGTGGAGAAATTGAGACGAGCTTTGATGTTCTTTTTGCTCAGCAGTGGTTTTCTCCTTGGAACTCTGCCATGCAGGCCATTTTTGCCAAGTCTTTTCCTGATGGTGGAGGCATGAACGCTGACCTTAACTGAGGCAAGTGAGGCCTGCAGTTCCTTGGACGTTGTTGTGGGGTCTTTTGTGACCTCTTGGATGAGTCGTCGCTGCGCTCTTGGGGTAATTTTGGGCGGCCGGCCACTCCTGGGAAGGTTCACCACTGTTCCATGTCTTCGCCATTTGTGGATAATGGCTCTCACTGTGGTTCGCTGGATTCCCAAAGCTTTGGAAATGGCTTTATAACCCTTTCTAGACTGATAGATCTCAATTACTTTCTTTCTCAATTGTTCCTGAATTTCTTTAGGTCTCGGCATGATGTGTAGCTTTTAAGGATCTTCTGGTGGACCTTACTGTGTCAAGCAGCTCCTATTTAAGTGATGCCTTGATTGTGAACAGGTGTGGCAATAATCAGGCCTGGGTGTGGCTAGAGAAATTGAACTCAGGTGTGGACAACCACAGTTATAGTATGTTTTAACAAGGGGGGCAATCACTTTTTCACACAGGGCCATGATGGTTTGGATTTTTTTTCACCTTTAATAATAAACACCTTCATTTACAAATTGCATTTTGTGTTTACTTGTGTTGTCCTTGACTATTGTTTAAATTGGTTTGATGTTCCGAAACACTTAAGTGTGACAAACATGCAAAGGAACAGGAAATGAGGAAGGGGGCAAACACTTTTTCACACCACTGTAACGTGATGACATTATTTCCTTATGACGGGACTACGTTCAGGCTAGTAGCCAATAGCTTTGGTCTAGGAATTTGATCTGAGCATGCGTGGCACTTTGTCCGTCGGAGTAGGCTACACATGATCGGAGTATGTCCGATCGGAGCATTTTGTTGGAAAATTTTACGGACAAGTTGGAAAACTTGGTCCGTCAGATACTCCGACAGAAACAGTCCGATGGAGACCACACACAGTCGGATTATCCGACAAAACAGTCCGATAGGACACATTCCGTCGGAATCTCCGACCGTGTGTACAAGGGCTAACATCTTCCACCCTAAATATAGGTGAAACATGTAACATATTCTAAAAGGGGAACTTAGACTTTAAGCCGACCAGAGACCAGATCAAAATTTGGCCAATTCAGCAGATACCAGACGAATTTCAATCTACCTAAGGGTAGGCTAGTAATACTGAAGTCAATCTTTTAATTGACTTAAGTACCACCAGCCCTTCAAGTATTTTTTATGCTCAGACTATAGCTGCCAACAGTGATCACTGTATTCTGACAGTGAGAAACTTCATGCTGTCAGAACACCATAGTACAGGGGGTGCTATTCACAGCCCTGACCGTGTTGATGGGAAATTTAGAAATTTTCTTTCGTTCAACCCATGTTGAAGAAAATAAAATTGTATAATTTATGGCCAGCCTTGGTGTAGAGTGACTCCTGGGACCACCAGTGAGCCAATCACACAAGCAGGAAAGTACAGTTCCTGGGGGGGTTCTGTACACCAATGGTGTACAGGACGGCTCCTGGTTGCCATATTGGATTGAATTTTACAGAAAATTACAGCAGCTGCAGATTGAAAAGGAAAGGTAGCTTTTAATAAAATTAAAATCGCAGTATGGCTTGTGCAACAATTGTATGTGCTATATTATTTTTTTACTTGCTGTATTTTTTTCCACAAAAGTGAAGTTAACCTTTAAGTTTACTGAACTTTTATTCCCCTACACTAATCAAACCTTCATGTAAAAAAATGTTTTTGTGAAATTAAAATGCAGTGACTGCCTACAGCTAATATTTATGACTACCACAGGGCATAAAAGTGAGAGCAATGAACAAAATGTATATTTCACTATTTTAAAAGAGAACTAAAGTGGATATGAAAGCAAGTGTAAAAATACTTTATCAGTTATATTCCTGTACTGTTTCTATATGATTGATTGCGTGTTAGCTGCAGCAGCGCCAGACCTCAAAGGTTCTCACATCTCAGCACTTGTTCCTAAAAACAGCACTCTGAGGATGATAATATGTATTTTTCGGTAACACAGTTGCTTAGTGGTTAACACTCCTGATTAACAGCCTAAAACCTTTTACACACCATCAGATTATTGGATGAATTTGTCAGTTTTTTGTTTGATGCTAGTCTCAAATCAAAAGGGAAGAGGGTACTCAACCATCAGAAAATTTTCTGATGACAGAATTCAACATCAGAAGTGACGTAATGTGTTGAATTGTTTTATATGTGTTCTTTCATTTCTGAGCATGCCTAGTCTTGCTCTTCAGATATTTTTTTTTTTGGCAGAAAACCACACAATAATGAAAAGAAAAGTGGACATTGTGGTCACATCAGACAACAATTTTCAAGCCTGAAAATCCAGTTTTTGTTTCCCAAAAATTTGTAATTTTCTGTAAAAAGCAGCATACTAACGATCAGAAAATTGGCAGATCTTTCATCGGACGAAATTTATCTTCAGATTTTCTGACCGTGTGTATGGGCCTTTAGATTGCTCTGTATTTGGCTCCATCCATCTTCCCATCAACTCTGACCAGTTTCCCTGTCCCTGCTGAAGAAAACCATCCCCACAACATTATGCTGCCACCACCATGTTTCACTGTGGGGAAGGTGAGTTCAGGTTGATGTGCAGTGTTAGTTTTCCGGTATACTGTTGTATGACCGCGCAATTCTCATTCAAATTGCGTCAGCGCTGAAAGCTGAAAATTGGTCTAGATAGGAGGGGTGTTTAAGTGCCCAGTAAGCAAAGTGGATGTAAACCCGATTCATGAAATTTGAGCTGGGCATATATATCGTCAGTGTTTGCTTATCCCTCTTTAAAGCACTGTGTTCCATAGCTTTTTCCTGCTTCGTTCTTATGTTATCAGCCTGATAACTTCCGACAAGTTCTCTTTCAAATGAGATAAAAGCAGCTTGAGTTTTGTGTTGGGAGGGGTGCTATAAATAGATTAGCACAGAGCTGAACGATTAAACAAACAGAGCTGAAAGTATCTACCTATGAGGAGAGGGGATGTGTGCCTTTCCTCCAATCAGCTGTCTTGGCTGTATGCCCAGGCTTCACTGCAGTGCTGAACAGGAAGAGAAAATCTAACACTATTTGAACTTTCTGAAGAATATATAAAGCTGAAGACAGGAGATATACATGTAAAACTGTAGGGAGATTTGTGTCATCTTTATGTATCATCTGTTCACTTCATTGGGTATATGTGAGGGTTTACATCCACTTTAATGTGGTCATAAAGCTAAAACATTATTTACCCGAAGGCATACAGGTAAAAAACATCTTACAACTTGCTGTGCTCCCCCCACCTCCCTAAATACTTACCACAAATGACCCAGCGCCCCTACTAATGCCAATCAAATGCTGTGAGGAGGAGACGGGGGCCAAACCATGATGTGTGTCTGTGAACACACACAGCCTGGTGTGGGATCGGGCCCACATGTCTGCCCCCATGGCAAGCAGGGCCACTCTGTGCAATACCATTATACCAGAGCTGGTAACAGGTTTTTTATTTTATTTAAAAAAAAATTACTTTACAAACACTTTAAATTGGGCTTGAAACCTTAAGACCATCATGATGGTCACACAACAAGCATTAGCAAATTGACAAGGCAGCAATGACCACTCCATATTTCTGTCAGGAAAGCTTTACTTTGAAACACAAAAATATATTGCTGCATCATGGACAGGTAAGTTGCTTTCTTCCTTACTTTTACATTGCTAAATTCTGTGTCTTGTCCGCAGTCTGCCTTAACTATTTCAACAGCCGAGTCAGAAGTACAGTGGTGGTACACACATATGGTAGATGTGAGTAAACCAATGGCCTTGTACAAAGGAAATGTAGGTCTTAATTATCAATTTAACCTCCTTCTGTGAAAGGATTTAGCTGTCTAATATGTGATTACGTCTTCCATTCACAAATACCTAAGTCAGCTGTGGGACCCCACCTACTGTAACTCCTGAATTAAACAATGGCTGAAAACAAGATGCAGGGTTTACATGACAACCTTACACGGGAGCACAATTTGATCTAAAAACAGATTGATCTGTCTAAAATCATTCTTCTGGGATTTAGGAGCTAAAAGCACACCAGGGGTTTAGTGTTCTGACATCTGTTCAATTAGCTATCTTCAGAATCCTGCACTAAGAAGACACTAAGCCAGTGCCTTCTGTCAGACTTCAAGAGGCTTGGCCAGGTTTTTTTAAGCTCTCAAAGATACACAAGTGTATAGAAGATGTACAGAATGACCAATATGCTATGAAGTTTGTGGTCAGTAGTTAAACATTATAATTGTAAATAAAAGCCATGCTTTGTTGAGAATCAATCGAGAAGAAGATGGGGGATTTAAAGAAAGAAGATGTTGAAAAATACTTGGAAAATAATCCTCAGTTTGCCAAGGAATATTTTGATAGGAAGTTGAGAAGTGAGGCCGTGTCATCTTTGTTTAACCACAAACAGCAGGACCTCAAAGATGGAGTTTCATTCCAAGAGCTGGCAAAACTGGAAGAAGCGGACATTTTGATGGAGGTGTTGAGGGAGACAGAAGATGCCAGTAATGTGGAGAAAGCCATTCATAAAGTCCTCCAAAGGCTGGCACTTCTTATTCAGGCTAGCTACTGTAGTTTCTTCATACACAGATCTCGGAACGGGATTCCAGAGTTGGCTACTAGGCTCTTCAATGTCACCAAGAACTCAAAATATGAAGATAATTTTGTGACTCCGGAGGGTGAAATTGTTTTTCCTTTAGACATTGGTATTGTGGGATGGGTGGCTCACACAAAGAAGACCTTTAATGTACCTGATGTGAAAAAGGTAGGTGGTCAGTCTAAGACAAACACATAAATTGATTAGAAAGTAGCTTTTTAGTAGTTTTACATCTACTTTATAGAAAGGATGTGTTTGTTTCCAAAACCTGTTCACGGTGAATATCCTGTAAAAGGGGTTAAAGAACCATGTTTTTAGACTGGACTGATGTTGTATGTCTAAGGCAGGTCTCCCGTGGCCTGATATTTGCTATGGGTAGGTTGATCTAAAAACTTTACTTTAACATGTAAGAGAAGGAAATGTTTGGACATAATTGTTCAATGTTCTAGAAATTAGGCAAATTCTACTATCTATGGAGATATTAAGAATGCACATATCTCTGTACTGTTTTTGGTACTAACCACGCCACTGGGGTAGCTATCTTAGCCTGCATTCACACCTGAGCAGTGCATATTTCTGGTGATTTTGGAGCATTTTTTAGGTGTATTAAAGGAATTTGTGCACTTATATCAAGCTTAAGGAGATTGTTTCCTGGGCTAAGCAAGGGAGGAGAGAACTTCAAAAACACATGAAAACTTACGTAATGCACATTTCCAGGTGCCCCTATTGAAGTCTTTGGAACCAAAAATGCCTGAAAGACTGAGAAAAAGCTTATGTACTTTTTGAGCTTAGCACGTACAGTATAAGGCAACCAAACTTAAAAGTCTGAGCAGGGACAATTAGAAAGAATGGGATTCTGAGTAATCAGATGTAGTAAGGTGTATTGAAACAAATAGAAAAACATTAATGAGGGTTTAAGATTTAGACAGACAAAATGCAGGTCTTTATGACAACATACTGTAGCTACATTTCTGTGACCACCAATGCAATATGTAAATCACAGTGTCACACCATCTACTGGTATAACATAACATTTCTTGAACAGTGGCCACAATTTCCCCAAAAAAGCTATGGGCTTGGTGATAGTTGCTAATTTAGCTACTCAGTTGCTGTGCTATTGGCTTTTATCATCTTAGTCATGTATCAGGTCACAGGCATCAGAGTTAAAATATTTTCCCTGGCATACTCTATTTTATTTATTTTTTTAACAAATCAATTAGGCTTGGCTAGCACAACCTTAAACTAACCTACATAAAGTATTTTGCAACTTATCTTCACTGGGGTTTTGCACTTTAATAACTGCAGGTTCGTGTTATAATTTGATTTAAGGGTGCATTGATGAATTGATGAATATATTATTTATTTTAAAGCTTATTCAATAGAGTTTTGCAAAGAGAACTTGCAAAGGGCGTCATCCAAGGGCAACTACTCAAAAATCATCTTCTAAATGATAATGACAATTGTAATTTGAAATTTGGATGTTGGCTATTGGTTACTACACTTTGAACAGTGAGATGCACCACAATCATAAGTAAGTCTGATTATGCATGTATGCGCAATATATTAAGAGTTGACAGGAGGTTATATTGCGAAATGGCATCACTCACATACTTCTCTGGCATCTATCTTTGGTAAAACCCAGAATTCTTTTAAAGCAGCATTACTAGAAGTACAAAGACAATCACTGCTTTAGGGCCCAAGAATATTTCTACTGCTTGTTCACTAGTAATGCCATCATGTTAAATCCTGTACAGAATAGAACATTTGTATTTCCTTCATACCAGTTTTTTTTATCCTCTAGTCTGCTCTTGGTGCTTGTAAATAATGCAAATTTACCCAATATTGTTGAAGATGCTTTAAGAGCTAAATGAAGCAATTGAAGGATCTTGTATGAGATTTTGTAAAGGGCTCTGGTTTGAGCACTGCACCTGATCCCTACAAATTTATAGTCATACCTTCGGGACACTCTTGTTGACAGTCTGTCACAAAATGTTCACATTGATTAGATGTGATCTTCATTTCAGAGTACTAAAGGTGTTATGAGGACAGAGATATCTCTGTACTGCATTTACTGGCAAGAAAACATGTGCTCATCACCCATAATGTCAATGGGAAATAGGGGCAGATCAAACATAACTAAGATGAAAAAAATAAAAATAGGTTGAGTATTTGGCTTGTCAAGTCAACATAACACACGTGATAAAAACAAGTATATGTAGCAAGCAAATAATCAAAAGTACTTATTACCTCTTCCTTTAAAGGCCATTCCTTTCAATTCAGTGAAATGTATCTTTATATCAGGTTGACACACATTATCTGCAACCTGAAATCAGACATTTAGTAGGAAAGCTGGCTCTATAAATTGATGAGCAGTAAGAGGCAGTGCTTAGATGAGCTTAAAGGAAGGAATGCGCTCATGGTGGGCAGTTTCCAGTTTGGTGAGGCTCATTGGTAATCCAAAGAACAGGCAAAGATCTGTACACTGGCAAAGAGTCTGCAGGTGTCACCCTTCTTTTGTTATGCAGTTATCTAATACAATGGTCATCAACCCTGTCCTCAGGGCCCACTAACAGGCCAGGTTTGGAAGATAACTGAAATACATCACAGGTGATATCATTCGCTGCTCAGTGATTGCAGTATTCTAGTCTGCATCTCCCCAAGGTAATACATAAAACATGGCCTGTTAGTGGGCCCTGAGGACAGGGTTGATGACCAGTGATCTAATATATAGCCAGGCAGGGGTGCAGTGATCAAGCCATCACAAAAATTGTGTGTTTTGACCAATGTATATACAGTATCTCACAAAAGTGAGTACACCCCTCACATTTTTGTAAATATTTTATATTATCTGTTCATGTGACAACACTGAAGAAATTACACTGTGCTATAATGTACAGTAGTGAGTGTACAGCTTGTATAACAGTGTAAATTTGCTGTCTCCTCAAAATTACTCCACACACAGCCATTACTGTCTAAACCACTGGTAACAAAAGTGAGTATACCCCTAAATAAAAATGTCCAAATTGGGCCCAATTAGCCATTTTCCCTCCCTGGTGTCATGTGACTCATTAGTGTTACAAGGTCAGGTGTGAATGGGGAGCAGGTGTGTTAAATTTGTTGTTATCACTCTCACTCACTCATACTTGTCACTGGAAGTTCAACATGGCACCTCATGGCAAAGAACTCTCTGAGGATCTGAAAAAAAGAACTGTTGCTCTACATAAAGATGGCCTAGGCTATAAGAAGATTGGCAAAACCCTGAATTTGAGCTGCAGCATGGTGGCCAAGACCATACAGTGGTTTAACAGGACAGGTTCCACTCAGAACAGGCCTCGCCATGGTCGACCAAGCGTCATATCCAGAGGTTGTCTATGGGAAATAGATTTATAAGTGCTACCAGCATTTCTGAAGAGGTTGAACGGGTGGGGGGGGGGGGGGTCAGCCTGTCAGTGCTCAGATCATACACCACACACTGCATCAAATTGGTCTGCATGGCTGTTGTCCCAGAAGGAAGCCTCTTCTAAAGATGATGTACAAGAAAGCCTGAAACAAGACAAGTGTGTCTTGCCTACAGTCAAGCATGGTGGTGGGAGTGTCATGGTCTGGGGCCGCATGAGTGCTGCCGGCACTGGGGAGCTACAGTTCATTGAGGGAACCATGAATGCCAACATGTACTGTAACATATTGTGAAGCTCTGGTGAACTCCATGTCCAAGAGGGTTAAGGCAGTGCTGGGAAATAATTGTGGCCACACAAAATATTGACACTTGGGCCCATTTGGACATTTTCACTTAGGGGTTTACTCACTTTTTTTGCCAGCGGTTTAGGCACTAATGGCTGTGTGTTGAGTTATTTTGAGGGGACAGCAAATGTACAGTTATACAGCTTGTATAGAGTGTACAGGCTGTACTACTTTACATAGTAGCAAAGTGTAATTTCTTCTATGTTGTCACACGAAAAGATATAATATAATATTTACAAAAATGTGAGGGGTGTATTCACTTTTGTGACATACTGTGTGTATATATATATATATATATATATATATATATATATATATATACTGTACACAGTACTGTGCAAAAGTTTTAGTAATGTGTGAAACAATGCTATACATTAAGAATGCTTTCAGAAATAGAAGTGTTAATAGTTTATTTTTTATAAATTAACAAAATGGAAAGTAAATGAACAGAAGTGAAATCCAAATCAAACACGACCGAACTAGTCCGTCGGACAATTCGATCGTGTGTGGGCTCCATCGGACCTTTGCTTGCCAAAAATCCGTCAGACTTTAGAAATAGAACATGTTTTAAATTTTCCCATCGGAACTCCGCCGGACCGAGAAATCCGTTCATGTGTATGCTAGTCCGACGGAAAAAAAACGATGCTAGGACATCTATTGGCTACTGGCTATGAACTTCCTTATTCTAGTCCGGTCGTACGTCATCACGTTCAAATCCATCGGACTTTGGTGTGATTGTGTGTGGCCAGGTCCGTTCATTCAGAAAGTCCGTCGGAACTCCGTCGGAAAGACCGTCGGACCTAGTCCCTCGAAAAGTCCGGTCGTGTGTACGCGGCATAACCAGCATTAATTCTTCTAGTTACACTAAATGCTTGGCAGATAGGTCATGACAAACATCTTGGAGAACTAACCACACATCTTCTGTGGATGTAGGCTACCTCAAATACTTCCGTTTATTCGTGTAATCCCAGACAGACTCCATGATGTTGAGATCAGGGCTCTGTGGGGGCAAAACCATCACTTCCAGGACTCCTTATTCTTCTTAACACTAAAGATAGTTCTTAATAACTTTGGCTGTATTCTTGGGGTTGTGGTCCTGCTACAAAATAAATTTGGCGCCAATCATATGCCTCCCTGATGGTATGGCATGATGGGTAAATATCTGCCTGTATTATTCAGCATTGAAGACACCATTGGTCCTGACCAAATCTCCAACTCCATTTGCAGAAATGCAGCCCCAAACTTGCAAGGAACCTCCACCATGCTTCAGCCTTGCCTGCAGACACTCATTATTGTACTGCTATACAGCCCTTCAGCGGACAAACTGCCTCCTGCTACAGCCAAATATTTCATATTTAGAGCACCCGCTGTCATTTTTTTCTGCACCCCAGTTCCTATGTTTTCTAGTCACTTAGCCTTGTTTCCAGGTCAGATGTATAGCTTTTTGGCCACAATTTTTCCATGAAGACCACTTCTTGCCAGACTTCTCCAAACAGTAGATGGGTGTACCTGGGTTCCACTGGATTCTGCACGTTGTGTGCTGATGGCACTGCTGGACAATATGTAATTTTCATCTGCTGCATCTGCAAGTTTTCTTGGCTGAGCACTGCGTCTACGGTCCTTAACATTGCCCATTTCTTTGTGCTTGAACAGCACATCTTGAAACCGGAGTCTGCTTTGAAATCTTTTGCCTGGGAGAGAACTTGCTGATGCAGTATAACTACCTTGTGTCTTGCTGCTGTGCTCTTTCTTGCCATGGAGTATGACCTGTGACTTTCTTCCACAACCTCACCTTAGTAGCAGAGTTTGGCTGTTCCGCACCCAGTTTTAAGCATCCTACACAGCTGTTTCTGTTTCAGTTAATTACCGTGTTTCTATGAAATTGATGATCATTAGCCCCTGCTTGCTATAATTGGTTAATCATACACCTGACTCTAATCCTACAAAATCCCTGACTTTGTGCAAGTGTAAGACTAAAGAAAGAATAATGTCAACTCCTATCCTGCATGCGTGACCCAGATCAGTAACTGTCTGGTTTGCAATGAACAAATTACCAAGGGAACCCTTTAATGGTTCCTCTCGCAGACACTAACGCAGTATTCCTCCCACTGACAACAACGATGGGACAGGCCCTATTCCTCCCCCTAATACCGAATATGCATTGTTTACTCCTACTGATGCCAGGACTCTCTCTACTCCCACTGGCCACAGTCCGACCCCCCTAAGGTCTGAAGGACAGTAAACCGGCCCTTTGTTTCGAAAGTTTGGAGACCCCGTTCTAATGTATAAAAAGGAGGGCTGAGAGCTCCTCTTTCACTTTCATATACATGACCTAGTATGTTAAGGATTTTATGGTGGAGAGGAGCAATGTCTTTTACAAATACGGTCTGGTATTCAGCAATTCTTGTACTTCAGATGTGCACAGCGTGATAGTTACAATATTGCAACAGCTAGGCCATAAAGGAGGTAACACTTAAAGAGGAGCTCCAGGCTCCCCCACCCCAAAAAATAATTAAAAGCCAGTAGCTACAAATACTGTAGCTTCTGACTTTTAATATAAGACACTTACCTGTCCAGGGATTCAGCGATATCCTCACCCAAACTGATTCTTCAATCGGCTGCGGGTGCAGACGCCAACATCTCTGGTAAGGGAAACAGCATGTTTCCTACTGCACATGCGCGAGTCGCACTGTGCCTTGAGAGTGCTCCAGTAGTCTTCTAGGACCTGTGACATGTCCCAGAAGACTGCGGGGGGAAGAAGGGGGCTGACTTTCCATTTCAGATCGCCAGAAATGGGAGCGGGTACCTGTCAAAACCAGGTTCTCACGCCTCCCAAAAAGTACCAAATGTGGCAGTGGAGGGGTAGGGGGTGCAAACAAAACCTTTAGAGTGGAGCTCCACTTTAAAGATAAAGAATGTTTTAACCAAAGGAAATGCTTGTGTTCTGAAGTAGAGATTTTTAGTTATGATGGAAAAAGAAATGTCTTTGGTCACTCTATGTTCAACAACGAAAAAGTGAACAACTTTATCAATTCCTAAAGCAATGTTGTTGCTATAGTAAATTTTTGGAGCAAAACCTACCCTGTAAAGGAAGACGGTACTTACTTACCTAATCATTTTTGTAAGGAATGGCCCCCAAGGTTTTCCAAGCAAACCAACACTTCCTGGAGTCCTGGATCTCCCACAGTTTTCTCTAGTTCTGCCTGCTGTCCTTCATGGCACTGCAGAAGACAGTAAAGTCATGGAGGCCAGCAGGAGTAAGCTGTGGGGGATTTTGGACATTTAAAATACCAAAAGTGTCAATTTCCAAGGAGATTTCAAGGATCATTCCTCAAAAACAGAGCAACATTCAGTTTTTTGAGTAATAGTAGAAGTACCGTAAGTGTATATTTTCTTCTTTTACGGGGTATGCTTTGCTTGTAAAGTTTACTATAGTAACTCTAAAGTCAAAACTTTTGTTTTGGAAAGGGTGAAGATAAGTTAGAACTCCTATAAGGTTTTCATCAATCTCTATGCCCCATTAGGAGATTTAGTCTCTCAGTTTGTCCTGTTGACCACTATCATTGGAAGAGAAAGTGATGGTAAATCCAAAATTGTATAGTTCTTACCAGAACAGGAGGTGACTCTTCCAGCAGAAACACCCTTCCTTGTTACAACTAAGAAGATGGTTCTCATACTTTAAAGACATGTCCTATCACTTCCTACTGTATCTCCAGACCAGAAAGAAAAGGGAAACTGTCTATCAGGACACATACAGAAAAGCAAAATGAGTTTTGTCTTTAGATACAATGTAAGCTATCTAAGAGGCTATATACATTAATATCGTAAAAAAAAAAATCCATTCAATTTGTATCCCATGCGGCAGGTGCTTTTAACTTTAAGAAGTTGTAAATGAGATCAATCATACTTTACTATGTATAGCCAGCTATCCCACCTGTAACTTCTAGTGAGAGATTTGCCCATGTATTGGCTTTACAGATAACTGATACATAATTTTCCTGTTCATCTTCCAATTTGATTGGGACAATCTTCTTTAGGTTTATTAACAACCACTGTTTGGTGTGAGGGCCTATCCAATTGGATATAGGTCACATAGTCTGTGAATGCAGTTGTGTTGTTAGAGCTTAGTAGTTGCTTTCTTACTTGGTCCCCTGTGTTTAGCACCTTCCAAGCCTGTACTTAGGATGTTACTGACCCAGATAAACAGCTAGTGAGAACTAACTAATTTTCTAGGACAAGAATACCCTGAAAGAGGATAAAACTGTTGAACCATCACAACTAGCAACTTCTGCTGTGACATGGAATTAACACTGAAGTAACCAGTTGAAGGCCCAGTAATCAGCAAATTGAAGAGCAGTGACATGGTTGTACAATATACTATGATGTGTTTGCTTCTTAGGTTTCCTATCTCTGCTCTTGTGTTAGGAAAGTATTTCATACTTTGGATAAGAGTCTTGGCACAGGACAGCATGGAATTTTCATGTCTTAGGGGCTTGCAGGTTTCAAACCTGTTAACCTTGAATACTAGGAAGATACTAAACAATCCGACAGGCTTAAACAAGCTTTTTTTCTATTAGGCTTACAATTAGATATACAAAAGTAGTTCAGTGAAAGATAGCAGGAAACAAATGTTTATTTATATCACTGTTGCCAGCATTCTAACAATATACAAGCAAATGTATGGATTCGCAGCACATTTGCCACAACCATCCCACCTAATTATTGCACAAGCCTGCAGGGGAGAAACACTTTGCTGGCCTGTTCTCACACAACCGCATGGGGTGTCCTTGTGTAGTGTTTTGTGTCTAATGCAGCACACATGATGATTGTTAGGTAGATGCAGGCACTCTGGCTGCATTGTCCACTGCCCAACAAGAGTAGCATAATTGTTTCTCCAGATACTTGTCTCTTAGGCCCCTTTCACACGGGACGGACTCAGGTAGCGGATCCACCCTGCTCAACAGGGTATTTCTCTGCTGATCCCTACTGAGCAGATGGATGACAGGTGCGTGTCTGCTCTGCTGATGCAGAACAGGCACGGACACAACCCGCTGTTCTCTATGGGGCTATAAGATGGAAATGGACTGCCTGTCTGTTTCCATCTGACTGTCATCCGATCCAATCCACCAGACGGATGGGGAACTGATGCCCATCCATCTGTTTTAGTGGACAGGATCAGATTGGATGTCAGCTGGTGTCAGCGGACACATGTCCAATAACATCCACCACTCCATAGAGAGCAATAGATGGTCCAATCGGGTCTGCCTGAAAAACTGACAGGCAGACCTGATTGGACCATCCATTGCTCTCTATGGAATGGTGGATGTCAGTGGACATGTGTCTGCTGACACCAGCTGACATCCAATCTGATTCTGTCCATCAGTGTGAAAGGGGCCTTATCATCTAAAGAGGCCACATGTCTGGGGAAATTGGTCACTGCTTATAATCTGCACATAAATATGTTCATGGATAAGCTGCATGTACAATAGTAGAATTTTGATCAAAATTTTAAGAACGTTCATTTGATTTTTAAATAGTTTGGTCAAATTGACAATAATTTTCAACCGCAGTGACAATAAAATTTGGATGAGCAGGATAGGAAATTTTGATTGAACAAACAAATGTCTAACTTGTATGTAGGCTTGTATGTAGGCTTTTGTACTTGTATGTAGGCTTGTATGTAGGTTTTTGTTCAGTAAAGGCCATTCATTCCAAAATTTAATATTAAAGCAAAGGAAGTTCAGAGGAGCAGGTTGGAAATCTTTGCACACACTTTTCTAGCAATGTATGCAAGGTTTTGTTCAGTAATGTCCATTCATTCCAAAAATGTAAAGTTAAAAACAAAGTTTTGACATACATTTGAATGACATTTGTCAAGCTGTTGAATGTACTATACATTTTCATACAAATGTATACTAGTGTTCAATGTAGAAAAATTTTAAATAATGCATTTGGGTGTCAAAAATAGGAATGCAATCCATACACTGGGGGAGGGGGGGACCTCTGGGGGAATCTAGGGTGGGAAAGGACCTGGGGGTCCTAGTAGATAATAGGCTCAGCAATGTCATGCAAGCCAAGCTACTGCTAACAAAGCAAACAGAATATTGGCATGCATTAAAAAGGGGATCAACTCCAGAGATAAAACGATAATATTGCATTTTTTTTAAATTGTCGCTCATTTTTTACTTTTTGCTATAATAAATATCCTCCAAAAATATATAAAAAATGATTTTTTTCCTCAGTTTAGGCCAATATGTATTCTTCTACATATTTTTGGTAACAAAAAATAGCATAGTTATAGCGTCTACAAAATAGGGGATAGATTTATGGCATTTTTATTATTATTTTTTACTAGAAATGATACTAGCCATTACTAGTAAAAAATAAAATAATAATAAAAATGTCATAAATCTATCCCCTATTTTGTAGACACTATAACTTTTGCGCAAACCAATCAATACACATAAAAAACAATTGTGTTGTATGTGTCCCTGCATTGACCTGCAATTTAAAAATGCTGGAATCTCTCCATGCCCTATGTGTCAGGGCTGGGCCAGTCACCAAGCACCAATGCTGTTACATGAGATGAAGGGAAGTAAGTCAGATGCTCTTCTCTATATGAAAATACTGGGTATTTCTCTTTGCTCCCAGTGCAGTGGCGGCTGGTGAAGTTTTAGGATAGGGGGCGCAAGACCCGGTCCCTCCAGATTTGGCCCCTCCTACTTATTATGCCGCTTACACACGATCAAACTATCCGCCGGACAATCCACCCGTGTGTGGGCTCCGGCGGACTTAGAAAGTAGTTTTGACTCAAAATTTGTCCTCCGGACTCGCAGTCCAGCGGACAATACGGCCGTCTGTGTGCTATTCCGCCGTACTTTTGAAATGAATGGACTTTTCCCGTATGGAGAAAAGTCTGTTCATTTTGAGTGCGGCTCCAGGTAGCTGGGACTAGCGAAGGAAGTCAATGTCGCCGCCTTCAGCAGCGAGATTGACACGTCGCTGACCCCGTCACCTGGTATGGACTTAAAGCAGAAGTCCTACGCCAAAAAAACGGTGTGGGGTCCCCCCTAGGTCCATATCAGACCCTTATCTGAGCACGCAACCCGGCCGGTCAGGAAAGGGGGTGGGGACAAGCGAGCACCCCCCCATCCTGAGCCGTACCAGGCCACGTGCACTCAACATGGGGGGGTGCTGGGACTGTGACATCATAATGGCAATGTCCCTATATAAGTCGCTGCACGCCGCATCCCTGTCAATGCGGCCAGAGAGAGCGTTGAGTCAGCATCTCAAGAAGAGAAGAACAGAAGGCGGCGAAGAAAGGTGCGACAGTGGCGACAGAAGACCGGGCCACCGCAAGTAAAAGAGCTGGAAGAAGGAGCGGAGGCCCAGCAAGAAGAACCGAAGCGGGGGACAAGACCCCCGAAGTAGGAAGAAGACCCCCAGACATGAAGAAGAAAGCCGGGCTTCTCCACTAGTAAAAGAGCTAGCAAAAGAGCAGAAGATAGCGGAGGAGTCTGGGAAAAAGACCCCCCAAGACGGAAGAAGACCCCCGGAGTTGTGCAATAAATTAATTTGCCTAATTTCTATGCGCTGACCTGATAAGGTGAACCATATGCACTTGGGGCATATACTGTGACAGGGGTAGCTCAGTTCTTGCACTCTAGGAAATACTAGACTAGAAAGTTTTGCAGATTGTTTTGATTGTCAGGAAGTCAATGTCAACCTAATTTGTCTTGGGAAAGCAATGCTTCACAATGCCCCCCTATGATGCTGGCTCTGTATAAAAGCATTCTTCAATCTTCAGGGACTGGACTGCTTTATGTACCTTATGTTTCTAGTTGGCTGTTGTTGGTAATGGCACTGATATACAATATCTTAGTCACCAATACAGAGCAATCTCACATAAATGACAGAAATGTCTTGATATGATTTCTTTGCATTACTGGATAGGTATTGTGGCTGCATATTCAATGAATGATCTTGAGACCTCTTCTAATATTTTTCCAACAAATCATGGACCGGTATTTTTATTTTAATATAATTAATACCATGACAGAGGCAGACCTCTTCCCGCACTATCCTCTGTAACCCCTTGCTAGCTGTACTGAAGTCTGCAGGCTCACTGATAATTGCAGAACTTGCCCGCACATGTCGCTCGGCAACGACTGTGCCTGAGCAATTGGGAGCTGGTGGCATCTGACTTGTTATGTGGTTGCCTTGCCTTAACAATAAAGTCTATGGCACGTATTTCTCTGTAAATAGCAGGATTAGGACAGTCCCTTCCGCAGGCACCTGCTGGCTTACCCCGATCACCATGGGCAACAGTAGAGATCTTCAGGCACACTTTACTGTAGAAGCATAAAGTCCCGTGGTAAAGCATTAGCAGATTGCTGGATGTATTTGTAATGCATGGGCGTGATTTCTCACAGTGGTTGCCACAGATGACAGCATATAGTAAAGTCACTGAAAAAGCAGATAGCTACAAGTGTCCATCCCAACCGCGGTTGGGGCAACTGGGTAAGCAAGGCAGCAATAACTTGAGCGGCAGCTCCCGCTGATTGCTACGGACAACTTGGTTTTTAGAGTAACAGTCACAAACAGGCAGAGCATATAAGTCCTTCCCTGGTGCAACCCATCTGGTGGTCTTTGGAACAAGACAGAGTTCCTGGCTCGAGGAGAAAGTCTAGGAGCAACGGCCGGCAGGTTACCCATGGGCAGACAGGTATCCTGAACGACGACCCCCAAATGTAGTGCTACCCCTGTAGGAGCCCACCCTGCATAGCTAGGCACAGAAATATTCCACACACACCGGAGTCAGGAATCAGTCCTTGCAGCTTTGTTTTTGTATTTTTTTAGGAGTTGAACTTGGATAGGGAATAGGGTTATTATGGGATGCTCACTTTATCAGCACATTCTTCAGGGACACAACTATATACACACAGCATATAGACTTCTTCTCTTCTACCTTCGGTACAATCTTGATTGTAGAACTGCATCTCCAAGGACCTGTTAGTACTGAAAAGATGATCCAACAAAGAGTCAGATCCAGAGCAAGTGCCCTTTGGAGGCAGGGCCATGGGCCCCTTTGGTAGTGTAGCAGAAAAGAGGTCTTAGTGCTTAGCTGTCCTATTCCTGTGGCTAGTGACCCCAGTGCCACCTCTTCAGGCACTGCAAGCCCACCTGGCTGCAGTTGCCCCTTTCACTACCCCCCCCCCCCCGCTACTTCGTCACAGTCCTCCCAGACTGGCTCTGCATCCATCCCAGACTGCTTGCACCCAGTCGCTTCAGGCATGCCTCTCAGTCCTCTGACTGCAACACTCACCAGCCCTCCTGGTTATCTCCCTTCCTGGAGATATGCCCCACAGTGTCCTCCTGCTATCATCTCCTTGCTCCCATTCCACCTGGTCAGCATCCCTCTGTGTGTCATGAAGAGGGGTCCCTTCCGCACCCGAGCCCAGGCCTGAGTTCATCCCACCCCCCACTAGGGGGTTACTCTCAAAGGCCTCTGGCAACCTAACACTCCATCTTCCACTGCCCCAGCTGTGCTGACCCTGAGTATTTGAGGGGGCCTGCCCCCTGCCAATCCATCTGTTGGGGACAGGTCAGGGTCCTTATGAATACTCCAGGCAGCTCCGTCTCTCCTCCACTCTCATCCTTCTAGAACCTTCTGCATGTTTCTAGAAGTAAGGGAAGGTCTGATAGATGCTGCCTGTGATTGATTCCAGCCTCCCTGTGTCACTAGACCCTGACCCAGAAAAGCACACAGACTTGGCTTTGCACAATAAGCCTATTTGTGCTACAGTTTTGTCAGCAAAAACCTATCACAGAGCACAGAATTATATGCTTATTGACTGTTTATGTGTTGCATTTTGTCATGTTATAAGCAAATATATCAGGCAAAGATTTTTGGATTTAAAGTGATTCTAAAGGCTTAATGTTTTTTACTCTATTGCATTCTCCAAGTCTAATCTTGACCCGGGGGTTTGCCAGATAGAATCGCCTCTCTCTGCTCTTTCTCTCCTCACAGAGCAGGTTGATAGCAGTGGGAGTCTTTGACTCCTGCTGCTGTCCATCAAATTCTTACAAGGCAGCAGTGGGCAGGGCCAAGCCACGTTGTCTGTGTCTATAGACATAGGCAACGGTGTTTGGGATTGAACCCACAGAAGTGCCCCCTTAGGAAGCGGTGGAGCTCCCTTAGAGGAGCCAGGAGCACCAGAAGGGGACCCCAGAAGAAGTCCATCAGAGCTGCTCTGTGCATAACCATTGCACAGGACAGGTAAGTATAAAAAAATTCTTATGTAAAAAAAAAAATGCTTTAAATTTACTTTAACATTTATAGTTTATTGTACTTACTAGAAAAAAGGTCTGAAAGCTGACTAAAAACTGAATAAAGGAAGAGGGTTCCTTTTTCAAAGGATATGTTGAGGGCCACCAATACATTAATTCCTAAAGCTCAGAAGGATCTTACACAATATAGTAATTATTTCCCAATTTCATTGCTAAACATAAACTTTAAACTGTTCACAAAATTCCTGGCAGTTAGACTTCAGCCCCTAATTCAAAAGCTCATCCCCTTGGATCAAGTTGGCTTCATAGTGCAGAGGGAAGCAAAAGACATTACAACTCAAGCAATAAAAGTCATACATTGGGCGCACATATCCTGCATCATTGTGCCTCCTGTAACCATCCTTTTTTCCCACAGATGCCAAAAAGGCTTTTGACCATGTTGACTGGTCATACTTAATAATGGTTCTATTGGACTGAATGAGGTTTTATTGGACTTAATTTATCTGTTCTCCTGAATTTTGTTTGCTGGCAGGCTCCTAAGCTTGAAAACATTTGCTAGTCCTGTCTACAGTCCCCCTGACTCAAGCTTTCGCTGTCTTGTTAACCCCCCCAAAGTTTTTTTTTGTTTTGCTCTCTTACTGCCACTAGGCCAGTCTGGACTCTTTGAAGGGAGCACTGGAGCCATGGGTTGCTACACTCTTTTCGGTCATGCTGTTTGGTTAGGATAGATATAGTGATGGTTTCAGTCCTATGACCGTGTGAATTGGATTTGGTCCCAAAGGAAGAATCCCCACTCTATTGTACACTATATTGTACACTGTAAGTTTTGTCTTGCAAACTTTGCATTTTGGGCCTTTGATGGTCCTTTGTTTGTTTTACGATTGTTTTCGCTCTCTTGGAGACTGTATTTTCTGTAATGTCTTTTAAAACTGAAAAACAATAACGTGAAGGAATAAAGTTGCCCATGTACATGTACTCTTTTAATGAAAGGTTGTATTCAGTGTATTTCTGTGGCTGTACAGCTGATATCATTGTGGATGGAAGTCCTTGTCTTATTCAGACCCGCCAGCCTTTGGTGATCTGCAGATAATCCTGCTAAGTGCATAAGGCTGATTACAGGAGTAAAGATCAAGTATAATCTGTGTACTGCATAATGTCAATCAGTAATATTCACTCAGGGTTTAAATACACTTGCAATAAGGTGCGTTACCACAATGCACATTATTTGTGTTATTGCATTTCAATACCATTAATTTTGAATAGGATGCCAATGCATTAAGTCAACACAGCTCGGATGTACGTGTTGCACTGCTCCGCAATGGGTTCTGGCACACTACTGTACATTGTGGCATGCTGCATTTGGAAAAAATACTGCACGGCCATATATTGGTCCATTCCTATGTGTTGGCATTCCATTGAGAATAATTAACCAGCCAAAACACAACACACATTAACATGTGACATAACACGCATTAAGTTGCGCATGTAAGGAAGTAAAGTTAGGTGGATCTGTCTCAAAATATTGTGGTAATAAGGAATTATGTCATTGGGTGTTAGGTCCCCTTTTAGACATAATGAGTGGAGTTAGTGCCCATATATATGCCAGGTTGGAAGGAGCCTAGTTTCACAAAGACTGCTATGGTCCGTCCACTATATGTGATTGGCGATGTATGCCAAGAGACTCCAGTTAGTGTCTATGTGATGTGATCTGTTATTGCCATCTTGAAAAACAACAGTAAAGTGCAGAAACCTTAAATTTGTGGGGAAATTCCTTCCTTGTAAAAACAAAGGCTAATGGCTGGGGAGGCCTATGGAAAGGAGTTGGCACAATATGGCAAAGGTTAAAAACTACCAGCAGAGTACTGTAGTCTTATCCAAGAAGAAGCGGGAGGGGGCTTGAGTGATTTGATGCCATCAGTCAGCCCCCTTACATCCAAACTAATTCAATGCATAGTAATGGAGAAGTGTAAATGGGTTCTTTAAACTATCTATGGGGAACCCAATGGCTTGCAGCTAGGAAACTACAACTCCCAGTTGAGCTGTTAATTGCTAAACTTACTGGGAATTGGCCACTGGCCTCATGCACACAGAAGTATAGTGACTGCCTCTATCGTAAAATCCCTGGTACTTTCACTTGTCCAGGGAACAGCAGATGTCACATACAGCCACTCACTTACTGTTTTGGTGATGGGTGCTACCCGGGACAGGACCTGAGGGGACATTAATTGGGAAAGGGTTATAACCTGTGACTCCATTGGTTGACTTTTTCTTTCTTCCTGTGTTAGCTAGGTGACACCTTGAGAAAGAAGAAATTGAAAGTGTCCTTTATGAACCTAGGACAGGAAGTAAAGGAAAAATAACACATCAATAGAAAACACATACTTAAAGCCCATATCTGGCTTAAATGAACACCCTCCATGCCCCTACCAGTAGCCCTCACTCTGACCATTAAAGCTTTTGCAAAACAAATACCCAAAATGGCACTGCAGTATTCTAAAACCAAAATAAACAACCCAAAAAAAAACATATAAATTGAGAAAATGAAAATGTTTTTGGGGGGTAGGGGGGGGGGGGCTACAAAAATGGTCACTGCAGGTGACAATTATTTTAGGGCACCTGTAAATACATGCCAAAACATAAGCCAAAAGAATAGGGCAGCACAGTGGTGTAGTGGTTAGCACTCTCACCTAGCAGTAAGAGGGGTCGCTGGTTCAAATCCCAACCATGACACTACCTGGAGTTTGCATGTTCTCCCTGTACCTGCATAGGTTTCCTCCCACAATCCAAAGACATGCTGATAGGTTAACTGGCTTCTGTCCAAAATTGGCCCTAGTATATGAATGGGGACCATGGATTGTGGGCTCTTTGAGGATAGGGACCAATGTGAGTGTGCAATGTACAGGGATAGGGACAATTGTAGACATTCACTCAGGATGGACTGGTGTCTTTATTCAACCTTACTAACTATGAAACAATGAAACTATGAATTTGTGCCGTAAAACAAACATTCTGAAATAAAATTTTTTTTTAAAATAACTGTGGGATATGAATATCACTTCCCTAAACACTCTTTACCAGTTGGTTGTGAGACAGTATAAAGCGAAGGCACATCTGCGTAAACAATATATACGTTGTTGCTTTTATTCTAAATGATTTTGTAATTGTATGACATGTGTATTGTCTTTGATATAATATTTAGTATCCATAACCAAAGGCTACAGATGACAATCCACATACTTGCCTAAATGTGAAGTTAGTGAATCTACTCTACCAGCTATGGGTTTTTGCACCTTGAGCACACAGCAGATAGTGAGGATTTTTCTGGTAGATGGTATTAAATATTGTGCCTCTCTCTAATGCCACGTACACATGATCGGATTTTACGACAACAAATGTTGGATCTTGGTCTTGTAAAACTAGTGTTTGTAATGGAAATATCACATGACTATTGAACTTCCTTTTTATCAGCTAGCCATACGTCTTGTACGTCGATACATTCATAATTGTTGGCCAACATTTGTTTAACCGTATGTATGCAAGACAAGTTGAAGCTAGCAACCTTCAAACAAAATTCCACGGTTTTGTTGTTGGAAAGTCCGATCGTGTGTATGGGGCCATTAGATACAATTTCCTTCTTGCGACCGTTATTGACAATAATTTTAATCTCTATTTTATACATTTCTGCTGAAATATGTATAATTATTTGATAAAAGCTACAAATACTGCAGCTGCTGACTTTTAAAATAGTGACACTTACCTGTCCAGCGCGCCCGCGATATCGGCACCCGAAGCCGATCTCTAGATCGACACTCGAGTGCTGCCGCCGCCATCTTGGGTATGGGAATCAGGAAATGGAGCCTTTCGGCTTCATTTCCCAGTTTCCTACTGCGCATGCGCGAGCCGCGCTGCGCAATGGGAACGGTCCCCGCTGCCTCTGGGATCTGTGTGTTTCCCAGCAGGCAGCGGGGCACTTGCGGAAGGGGGCAGGCACTTGCGGAAAGGGGAGTAATGTACACCCCTTTCCGCAGAGAGCTAGCCCGGAAGTGGATAATCCAGGTAACTGCACCCCCCTCCCCCCTGAAAGGTTCCAATTGTGGCGCCGGAGGGGGGGAGGAATCCGATGAGCGGAAGGTCCATTTTAGGGTGGACCTCCGCTTTAACTGTTACTTTCTCTGGGTCAAAATATTGTGATTAACTTGCTTTTATATCATACAGTACAATCTGTTCAAAGGTCACAGTAATTACTAAAAATCAGAGGATTAAAACTGAACAATTGTTCAATAAATTGGTGTGTGTTTGCTTCAAAATCTGTTAAGAAACTTTTTCTATTCTTCAGTTTCCTAATGTATTTTTGTACATTTACAAAGATATCAAATTTATTACATTTGCTTGGGTGCAAATTTAAAATACTTATCCAATACTCGGACTGCATCTTTATCCAATACTGCTAAACAGAGATTAAACATCTCCTGTCCTATTTGGTACCTTCTTCCCTTGTACCTTATGTTCTACTCTACATCCCCTAGTTTTTGAGTCCCTCCTTCTGAAATCAGCATCCTTTAGGCTTACAGTACATACTTTGAATTTCACATTCCACGTAAAGCGTAACTCCTCTTTAAAACAAAAACACTGTTGTGAAAGTTTCTTATAAATGCTCTTATAATTATCATAATCAGTAACCCTGAGGGGCAGAAATCTCTTAGTGGGAGGTACAAGGATTCCTAGTTCTTGGTGACTGAAATCCCTGAATTGGATGTTATTGTGCTGGCTTTTTATATTTCTTTGGATAATTGTAAGTTAAATGGATATGTTTTCATTCTATTTCTATTTCTTTTGGGCAATCAGTCCATATGATTTGAAACTGTTTGGTTTTATAAAATCTCTTTTTTTGGAATTGGACATTTCTAAACATTTTACAGTGCATTTACTGTAAATGCACCTTGCTGCCAATTGGATGCAAGAACCCCACTGAGGGTTCCTGTGATCAGCTGCAAAAGGAAGACCTATTGAATGTAATGGGAGGCTGCTGGCACTTGCAGCTAATCATGGCCACTCGCATGTAATCACTCATGTGAGCCACTGGGAGACTTAGCCAGCTGCTCTCACCCCTTCCACTGCCCAGCGCTCCAGTGAGCACTGGAGGGGCAGAGCAGAGAGCCAATAACTGACAGTCACTGTTCTCTGCTCAGAGTGGAGGGGAGAACTAAGCCATCAGCAGAGGCGGGAGAGGACAGATGCAGTATCAGTTTGATGCTGCATTCAACAAAGTGAGTATAATTAATAATATTTCTGAAACCTCATACATCTCATACAAAACCTCATACATCTCTTTTACTAATATTACCTTGTGCAAACTTACATGCATTACCTTAAATGGTAGCAGATTCTCTTTTAGACTTTAATTTTTTCCCCCTAAATGTTTTGCTTTTTTTCACTTTTTTTTTACCAGAGCCAGCAGTTCTCTCCTACAGAAATTGAAGAGAAGAGAACCACTCCTCGTTAAATTCCACATCAGTGGGCCCATTAGTTGATGTCACAGCCCACCTCAACCTTTGTAATATTAAACCTTCACTTCAAAGAGGGGCTCTCAGGATCTTTCCACTGTCGGGGTATTAGATTTTTTGCTGCGTTTAAAAGATGGGGTAGCAAGAGTCTTCTATATTGTTTATTGGACATGCTAACACCATGGAGTAAACAAGCCCTTGGCTCCTCAGGTATTTTAATGCCCATAATTTCTTCAATTATTAGAATTACTTCTTTCGAATACACTTTTATTTTCGGACATGTCCACCAAATATGGAACATAGTTCCGATTTCTGCACATCCCCTCCAACATTGGTTGGAGGCCTCGTTTTGAAATTGATGTAATCTATCTGGGATTATACAGTATATCATTGTGCCAAGCACTTTTAATTAATTTACAGTGAACTACAGTCCAGTGATATAGCATGAGTCATTTGTAGTATTTTACAAACTTCTACCTCCGTGCCTCCTATTCCAATCTCTTTCTCCCATTTTTTGATAAATGGCAGGGGCCGAAAATATTTTAGGCTATTCAAAATGTTGTAAATCCTCGAGATTCCTCTCTTACCGTTTGTTGCCCAGCATTACCGTTCTAATGGAAGCAGGCTGTCTACCGACCTAATCGGTTGGGGGAGGGACTCCACAAAGTGTTTCAACTGTGCATATCTCCACCTATTTAAGTCCAAAACATCTTTTTTTTTTATCAATTCCTGAAAGGTGCAAATTTGACCGTTACTAATAATATCTTTTAATTCTGCGTCATTGTTCTTAATCCATCTACCAAAAAACCTCTCTTTCTCTGGTGCAAAGAAATGGGTGTCGCTTAATGGTATCAGTGGGGAATTAAACTCCCACTTTTCCCTTTTGTGTATCCCGTCCCACATTGCCATCGCCATCCGTGTGATCATGTGCGTATCTAAATCTCTAATATGTGTTGGAATCCATATTACTTTTCCCAAAGCGACTTTACTAATCATGCTTTCCAGTTTAACCCACCTTTTATCTTTGTTTTTTTTTTTTTACCCATTCAACCACCCGTGCCAAAAGAATTGAATTATAATACGTTTTGATGTCCTGTGCGGGGGCACAGGTGTTAATCATTTTAGCTGTGAGCAAATGTATAAGGATGCAGCGTTCCAATTGTTTAACTGAGCCCATAGTAATGCTTTTTTCCATTTCTAGTAGCAGGTGCTTCGTGCGTTTATTTTTATTTTTATCCAGTTTACTATATAACCTAGTAGGAAGGATGATTGGAGACCCCGCAAGCCTCTGCTATAATAGGCGCTGAGGGGAAGAAAATACAATTCGGGGAATCAGTATATATCTGCAGACCTGGCCAGTTCCCTTTACAAAGATGGCGCTAGATAACTCTGAGCATGTGCGGAACACTGCATCCTATATAAATGATGAGGTGCACTCATATGGCCGCTCTTGATGACGTCACCACGACGAAACCGGGAGGCGTGGCTATAGAGAAGTGACCTCTTTTGAATACACCGCAGCAGCTGGCAGTGTGAGGATTTCTTATAGTGAATCTTGCTCTGATAAGATGTGAGTAGTTTTCTGTTTTCAATAAACCTTTCTTAAAGACATACTACACTATGGATTCTCCTCCTTTTTACATGTAAAGTTTAAATGAGAATCTAAACTGTGGATGGATGAATAACCAAATTCCCAGAGAGATGCCAGAGAGCGACACCGGGGCTATACACTGTGAAGGCAGTTTTCCCCCAGTAGGGGTAAAGATCTGGTGAGCGCAATATATTTCATTTTCTCCAAAGCGCACTGGGGATTTTCTTTGGATATTTGCACGAGGCACCATTTGGATTATGAACTGTTTAATATATTACAAAGGACTTGTCGGCATTTTATGTTTATAGGATAATAATATTGCATTTATTTATTTATTTCAGTATTTTTCACTAGGTTTATATCACCAAATTTTTTTTTTTTCACAACTTTTATTTGTATGGATGTATAACTGTTTAACCAATTGCATGGATTAGGAATAATTGTATTAATTAATAGAGTTCCACATATTGACACACATTTTATTTAAGGGTATAGCGCCAATTCTACCTGACTTTTTTTCACATGCTAATAAGCCCCACCCGTTTTGGGGGGGGGGGTATACCAAGTAGAGGCAGCTCGTACCTCAAAACATCTTAAGACATTTAAGAATTTTTCAGTAGTATCACAATTTTATATGTAATCTCACTTTTTTCCAAACACCGATTCGGGGCTATTATATATACACATATATATTTTTTCAGCAAAAAGGGTATGGACACTAATATGTTAACAATTTGTATAACAACGATAGCAATTTTATAGCACTAACAAGTTGAGGATTAGTGGCAATAAATATATTAATTTAAAGGTATAGCGCCAATTCTACCTGATTCCTTTTTCAAGTTTTGATGTCCGGCACCCCCAGGCCCCCTTGTGCCTTATCTCTTGTAAGTACCGCCAGACGTATATGTGTTTTTTCCTCCGTAGTAACATATTTAATTTTTTAAAATATGTATCTGGGATGGAGATTGGTAACATTTGCATTTTATATAATATTTTGGGTACGATTATCATTTTAAAGCAATTTATCCTACCGATCCAAGATCTTTGTCTGGAGGCTATATTATATAAATCAGTTTTAATGTCATTCAGCATAGGAATAACATTTTGTTGATACAGGGTTTCATATGTAGATGTTATTTTGACTCCTAAGTACTTTAGCTTGGTGTAAATTGAAAATCCTGTTTGTAAATTCGTTTTTCCTGTGACACGACACTTATATTTAGTATTTCTGATTTCGAAGGGTTTTATTTTAAAGCTTGATACCTCGCCGTAAGTTTTTAGCACTTTCAGTAGATTGGGGAGTGTTGTCCTAGGACTGGCAATGTAAAACAGGATATCATCGGCATAGGCCGCTATTTTATGTTCTTCGTTTTCAATCTGTAACCCCTTAATATCGGGGGTTTAGTCTTACCCCAGCCAGCAGCGGTTCTATTGATAAGACAAATAATAATGGCGACAGGGGGCAACCCTGTCGAGTCCCATTATACATTTTAAAGGACCCAGCTACTGTCCCATTTATTTTGACCCTCGCTGTAAGATGCTTATATAAGGCATTTATCCAGCTAGTCATCTTAGGACCTACTCCGCATGCTTCCAAAGTATTCTGCATAGATCCCCAGTCTACTCTGTCAAATGCTTTTTCGGAGTCTATAGACAGTAGTAGCCCTGGGGATCTGCTTTCTTTTAATCTGTGTACTACCAGCAGAGTTCTGATACCATTATCCCTACTTTCCCTACCTGGAATAAAACCCACTTGACCAGTGTACACCAGATCATTCTTTACTGTCTTCAATCTGCTAGGCAATACCTTTGCAAACAACTTCACGTTGGCATTCAGTAGCGAGATAGGTCGATAACTAGAGCACAATGAGGAGCAGGGGCGTACTAAGTGGGGGGGCGGGGGGGCGTGCCGCCCCGGGTGCCACACACTGGGGGGGTGTCAGGCCAGCGCCCCCCCCCTCTCCGCAACTGAAGTGTCAGACAGCGCCGCGAGGAGCCAGAGGCACTGGCAGTGGGCGGCATTGCGGGGGGGGGGACATCTGCCGGCTCAGTGATCCGGGACCCGGCTCCCCTTCTCTCTGTGGTCGCGTCGCGCTGCCGTTCTGATCAGTTTCGGGCAGCGGCTGTCACTCACAGCCGAGCAGAGTGAAGCCGCCTCCCCCTCCTCCATGCACAGCACTGTGTAGACAGAGGAGGGGGAGGCAGCTTCACTCTGCTCGGCTGTGAGTGACAGCCGCTGCCCGAGACTGATCAGAACGGCGCGATGTGAGTCACGTGACTACAGAGAGAAGGGGATTATTGCGCCGGGTCCCGGATCACTGAGCCGACAGGTGACACTCCACTCGGGTGCTGCCCACACCTCCCCCCTGCAATGCCGCTGCCTTGGGCTCCAGGTACACTAGGGGTTCTTTACTGTGGTGGGTCCTGCACTGTAGGGGGGTCCTGCACTGTAGGGGGGGGTCCTGCACTGTAGGGGGGTCCTGCACTGTAGGGGGGTTCTTTACTGTGGTGGGTCCTGCACTGTAGGGGGGGTCCTGCACTGTAGGGGGGTCCTGCACTGTAGGGGGTCCTGCACTGTAGGGGGTCTGCACTGTAGGGGGGGTCTGCACTGTAGGGGGGGTCCTGCACTGTAGAAGGGGTCCTGCACTGTAGAAGGGGTCCTGCACTGTAGGGGGGTCCTGCACTGTAGGGGGGTCCTGCACTGTAGAAGGGGTCCTGCACTGTAGGGGGTCTGCACTGTAGGGGGGTCCTGCACTGTAGAAGGGGTCCTGCACTGTAGGGGGTCCTGCACTGTAGAAGGGGTCCTGCACTGTAGGGGGGTCCTGCACTGTAGGGGGGTCCTGCACTGTAGGGGGTCCTGCACTGTAGAAGGGGTCCTGCGCTGTAGAAGGGGTCCTGCACTGTAAGGGGGTCCTGCACTGTAGAAGGGGTCCTGCACTGTAGAAGGGGTCCTGCACTGTAGGGGGGGGTCTGTACTGTAGGGGAAGATTCTGCACTGTAGGGGGGTCTGTACTGTAGGGGAGTCTGTACTGTAGGGGGGTCTGCGCTGTAGGGGGGTGGGTCTGTACTGTAGGAGGGTCCTGCACTGTAGGGGGGGGGGGGGTCTATACTGTAGGGGAAGATTCTGCACCGTAGGGGGGTCTGTACTGTAGGTGAGGATTCTGTACTGTAGGGGGGTCCGCGCTGTAGGGGGGTGGGTCTGCACTGTAGAAGGGGTCCTGCACTGTAGAAGGGGTCCTGCATTGTAGGGGGGTCTGCACTGTAGAAGGGGTCCTGCACTGTAGAAGGGGTCCTGCACTGTAGAAGGGTTCCTGCACTGTAGGGGGGTCCTGCACTGTAGAAGGGGTCCTGCACTGTAGGGGGGTCTGTACTGTAGGGGAAGATTCTGCACTGTAGGGGGGTCTGTACTGTAGGTGAGGATTCTGTACTGTAGGGGAGTCTGTACTGTAGGGGGGTCTGCGCTGTAGGGGGGTGGGTCTGTACTGTAGGAGGGTCTGCACTGTAGGGGGGGTCTGCGCTATAGGGTGGAGGGGTCTGTACTGTAGGAGGGTCTGCACTGTAGGGGAGGATTCTGTACTGTAGGTGGGTCTACACTGTAGATGGGGGTCTGTATGGTAGGGAGGGGGGTCTGCACTGTAGGGGATCTGTGTAACATGCAGAGGGTCCAGAGCTGTGAGGGGCTGTGTAATGTAAAGGGGTGCAGAGGTGCAGGGTGCTGTGTAATGTAAAGGGGTCCAGAGGTACAAGGGCTGTGTAATGTAAAGGGGTCCAGAGGTTCAGGGTGCTGTGTAATGTAAAGGGATCCATGGGTACAAGGGCTGTGTAATGTAAAGGGGTCAGGAGGTTCAGGGTGCTATGTTATGTAAAGGGGTCCAGAGGTACAAGAACTGTGTAATGTAAAGGGGTCCAGAGGTGCAGGCTGCTGTGTAATGTAAAGAGGTCCTTAGGCGCAAGGTCCTGTGTAATGTAAAGGGGTCCAGAGGTGCAGGGCGCTGTGTAATGTAAAGGGGTCAGGAGGTTCAGGGTGCTATGTTATGTAAAGGGGTCCAGTGGTACAAGAGCTGTGTAATGTAAAGGGGTCCAGAGGTGCAGGCTGCTGTGTAATGTAAAGGGGTCCAGAGGTGCAGGGGGCTGTGTAATGTAAAGAGGTCCTTAGGCGCAATGTCCTGTGTAATGTAAAGGGGTCCAGAGGTGCAGGGTGCTGTGTAATTTAAAGGGGTCCAGAGGTGCAGTTGTGGAGAGGGGGGGTACATAGTAGTGACAAAAAGATATTGAAGGATGCAGAGGTATGCAGGGGACACGGTGGGTGTTTTTACATTTTATGGTGGGGGGGGGGGGGGGGGGCCAGATATAGGATCCGCCCCGGATGCCAAATGCTCTAGGTATGCCCCTGATGAGGAGGCCTTTCCTTCCTTAGGGATGATAGTAATCACGTCCTCTAGCGCTTCCCGTCGTATTTTCCATGCATTTATATCTGCACAAGTAGCACAGACACTTTAATCCATTCTTTACAGAAAGGCAAAAGTTATTGTCCAAGAATAGGATACAGTTGTGCTCATAAGTTTACATACCCTGGCAGAATTTATGATTTCTTGGCCATTTTTCAGAGAATATGAATGATAACACAAAAATAAATTTCATTCACTCATGGTTAGTGTTTGGCTGAAGCCATTTATTATCAATCAACTGTGTTTAAAGGGGTTAAAAGGGGTACATTGATGGGGCAGATGTGCAGGAGGTGCACTGGTGGGAGGCATGAGAAGGGGGTTCAGCAGTTGGACAGAAAAGAAGGGGGGTACAGTGATGGGGCAAATGAGCAGGGGTTAAGAGTGGTGGGACAGATGAGCAGGTGGGTTCTGTGTTGGGCCAGATGAGAAGGGGTTTACAGTGGGGGGAAAGATAAGCAGGGGAGGTTCAGTGTTGTGGCAGAGGAGAAATAAAGTACATTAATTGGACAGATGTGCAGGGGGTTACAGCGGGGGGGCAGAGGAGCAGGGGGTACAGAGCTGGGGCAGGTATGCAGAGGAGAAAGGAGGTACATCAGTGGAACACATGAGCAGGAGGTTAAAGTGGTGGGGTAGAAGAGCAGAGGTGGGACAGATGTGCAGGAGGTACAGTCATGGGGCAGATGACAAATGGGGTTACAGTGGTGGGGCAGATAAGTTCAGTGTTAGGGCAGATGAGAAGATGGTTCAGTGGTGGAGCAGATGTGCATGGAGATACAGTGGTGGTGCAGATGAGAAAGGGGGAACATTGGTAGAGCAGATGAGCAGGGAGTTACAGTGGTGGGACAGAAGAGCAGGGCGGTACAGTGGTGGAACAGATGTACAGGGGGTTACAGCGGTGGGACAGGTGAGGCAGGTGCATAGAGTAGTACAGTGGTGGGGCAGATGTGCAGGGGGTTGCAGTGGCGGAGCAGATGAGAAAAGGGGTACATTGGTGGGGCAGATGAGAAAAGGGGTACAGTGGTGGGGCAGATGAGCAGCGTGGTACAGTGGTGGGGCAGATGAGCAGGTGGTACAGTGGCAGGGCAGATGAGCAGGGGGTACAGTGGTGGGGCAGATGTACAGGGGGTTAGAGTGGTGGGGCAGATCAACAGGGGGCACCCAGGTGAAACAGATTTGCAGGGGGGCAGTGATCTGAGGTATGAAGGTGCATGAATTGGGGCTCATCTGAGGTGTGGACTTGCAGGAATTGGGGCTGATCTGAGTGGAGTGCAGGATGTTCATTTCTATGTTTTATTTTCAAAGTAGTTTACAGCATTTACTTTATAAAAAAATCCTTTTCGTGATTGAGAGTGTGAAGTTTAAATTTTTTGGTTATAAAATCGGCATGCTCAATTTCTTTGAAAACATTTTTTGGCACACTGTGCTCAAAAGGTTGCCTACCCCTGTTCTATACAGTATATAGAAATGTTTTTTTGAAGGTTTTGCATGTAACAGGATGATGATATAAGGGCATTATAAATGTATGCATTTATTTATTTATTAGTCGTGGTATGTGTTTTTTTTTTCTTTTCATGTTTCTGCTTATGTGCAGAATGGATATCTGAGCTTTGTTTTTATGTGATTTTTTTTTTTAATCAGCACCTCTACTGTGAGTGAAGACAGTTTGTCTGTTGCTTCATTCTTTGCCTGCACAACCATGACATGTGATGACATCATCATATTGGTACAGTTTTTTGATCCTGCAAAGATTCTGCCCCAAAGAGCTAACAAAAGATTGCACATAATCCAGGCAGTGACGTGGGAACCCAAAAATAACCATCCTACTGTAGTTAAAACCCAGTTAAGGACTCAGTTGGGTTCATATTTCTCTTTGTAACGTCACTCAAAGACCCATAAACGATAACCGTGACCCAACCTCAAAGCATTTTGCACATATGCGTCCTCAGGAAGCAAAAGATGCATTCATGGAAAATGCATTGAGGCTGGACCGCAGCTATCGTTTCCGGGTCTTTGAGTGACGTCATGTCCGGTTCATGTGTTCGGTGTGTGGTAAGCAGCAGTGCACCAGTCACATTGCTTAAAGGCTGTTTATGTTGGTGCCTTTCAGGCACAACTAAATGTAAGTGCATATACTTTACACTTATTTTCCCCTAATTTGAAATAAACATCCTACACTATAAATATATTATTTAGCTGGACTTGTGATTTCTGCTGGGTGTGAGAGGAACTGAAGGGGAGCGCATGGTGACACTGGATTTATCTCTTCTTCCTTACTGATTCTAACCCTAAGGCCGGGTTTGTATATGTGCAGCTGCGGTTCACAGCATGGGGTCCGGTGTGTGTCTGTTCACTGGTTCAGGTGTGATTTGGGTCTGAATATTTGCCTGAATTCGCACCTGAACCAGACCCAAAGACGCACAGGACTCTTTTGGAATATGGACCGCGGCCACCCCAGGCATGTGTGAACTGGCTCCATTGAGAACCCGTCACACTTGCCTAAAGCTTAGCAGTTCTTTTGGCCACATAAGTCTGATGAGTGACTGATCTTACCACATGTGGTGGAGCACAATGTTTGGAGTGAAGAAGGAATAGCTCATCACTGACAATTAAAGGCATAGTGTATGGGAATTACATCACACATTTATGGACATTCATTGAGCTGTCTGTGTGGTATTACATTTTTTTATGGATAATTGTTGTTTGTTTGCAATATTTGCACATATATTTGGTGACACTGAATTTATTTCCCATATTTCTATGCACTTTGATTTCTTAAAGAAGTAGCATCTAACTTTTTTCACTTGATTTAAGGGAATTTTGATTGATGGCTTTTTATTCTACTTTAGCTTGAATTTCCAGTCCCAATGAAACACATGATGTTGTTCTCTACATTTAGAAAACCCTTAGGCCGCGTACACACGGGCGGACTGTCCGCCCAACTAGGTTCGTCAAACAGTTTGACAAACAGTCCGTTCAAAATTTGCATGAGCGGACTTGACCACACACGACGAACGAACAGTCCGCTGAAAACTTGCGCGATGACGTGAACGGCACGTACGACGGGACGAGAAATTCGGCGTCCGATACACTGCAATGCAACCTTCGCCGTGTAAATTCTTTCTGAGCATGCGCGAGACTTTGTTTGCCGAACAAGCCTACACACGAGCGGACTGTTCGCTCAAACCAAGTTTCAGCGGACAGTCTTACGGAAATTCCGAAAAACTTTGTTCGTCAGACTGTCCGCTGAAACTGTCCGCTGAAGCCCACACACCAGCGAACTGTCCGCTGAAACACTGTTCAGCGGACAAAGTTGGACGAACAGTCCGCCCGTGTGTACGCGGCCTTATACTGACTCAAAACCATTTTAGTTGATTTGGAAAAAACTTACAGAGTCTTATGCTGTCCAGTAGAGTAAAATGTGGCTGGGTCCTGTATTAACTAAAATGCAGTAATGCCAGGCATCAGTTTGTCCTGGCATCAACACTCTTTAAGAATGGTATCTGCATATAATTTATACCTACACTCATTTCTTTTAAAAGGTTTGCTCTAAGTGCTCCATTTTCTTTCCAAAATCTAAAACCATGCTGGTAAATAACTGGTTTCCTCTCAGTAGGCAGAATGACCTTCGTCGATTACTCCAGCATAAATGTAAATTGTGAGGCACTAATTGCCAGGATTGTGGGTGGTGTATACAGGACACCTAGGATTTCCTACTACTTTTATTTGCCCATAGATGGACTTTAAAGTGTATCATCAACCAAAATTTAAAACCCCTGTCAACTTTTAAGTTCTGTCTACGTCTCTGTTGTAGATGTTCCCTTATTTCCTGTCCTGGTTATTGAACTAACAGAAAGTGAGAAGAATTCTCCTTAACGAAACCTCAGGCAGAAATAAAACTTGGGAGTCGTTATAAACACTCTCCGTTATGTTGAAAAGTACAACAAAAATAGGATCAAAGCAACGACTTTGCCAAGTGCCCAATCACCTCTTTTGGACCAGTGCAGGTTTAATGAAACCACCATTAATAAGCTTTTTTGATTCTGTTTTTGAAATTTGAAACCAACAAGAGAATGAATATATCTTGGGGAAGTAAAGCAATCTAACCCTACCATTGATATTGGGAATAGTTTTAGAACCCCCCCCCCCCAGCGCTTAAAGTATTTCACCAATACAGCGAGTGTGAAATCATTGATTTTGGAGTAGCTTTAGGGACCTCTTCCTCCCCTTTATGCATTTTACCAATACAGCCAGTATGAAATGATTTGTCCTAATTTAATAAACTTGAATCCCTTACATCAAGGATATTGAACTGATTAGTGAATATCCCTTATGAAATCTGATAACAGTATAATCCTATGAACTGTGGTTAATCCATTTACTATTAATTCAGATGCTTTCTGATCCACTCATGTAAGTAGCGTTTACATACTATTGAACATATATGTTCTGCTACAGTCTAATCCCTGATCCCCTGCCTGTTTGCATAAAGTGGACCCGTAATTAAATATTACACTTAATTTTAGCCAGCAGAATGTAAGTCATTGTCATTTTTAATGAAAAAGAAAAAGCTGCAGAGTTTCCTTCTAAATCCTGGGAAGCTTAGATAATATGATCTGTCTATCAGGAGCATTCTGGGTTTTTCTATTAAGCAGCCTGATTCCTCAGTATTTTTGTATGTTTTCATTGTGATGCAATCTAATATACTGTATGAATACAATACATATTGACTTACTTTGTTGGATGTTGTTACTATATACAGTATATCACTTGTATCTTTTAACATTCTATAATTCAATTGAAACAACTGAAGATTCAAATTCTAGATTTTGTGATATAAACTTGTAGCCATCTTTTGGGGAGGGGGGTTATGAGAAATGCTCCCCTCACCCCAAACAAGATAATGTACTAAACCTGTAGGTAAATAAGAGGACCAGAACCTTTGGTAAGTGGAGGAGTGGGTTTGATAATTAAGTCGGCAGTACCTCCACCCAGGACAGTGCCTCTGTGCGCATAGGGGATACCCTTTACCCTACCCGTTTGAAAATCAAATAGGCTTTATACAAGAAATGATCAATAATAGTACATACATCCAATAAAAAAAATGGTTTGTTCAGCAAAGGGCCCAATAGGAGTCCTGGTGGAATTGTGCACATATACCTGGGTCTATATAGTTATTAATAAAGAGAACTCCAGATAAATGTTGCAGGGATACCTGAGGATAATCATGACATGGCATCCATGTTGGTGTTTAAGACCTGAAGATAGAATCAGTGATATTAGAGAGATCCTTCTACCAGCCTGGAACGAGGGAGGAACCAGGGAAGGCAACTCATAAGCAGATTAACCTTCAGGTTTAAATGCTTAAATGTAGCAGTTTTCCCTTTTCATAAACTACTTTTTATTCACTTGCTGTGTGCCTCTAAAATGACTAGGGAATTGACTCTCTAGAAAGTGTCAATTCCGTAGTGCTGTCCCCTCCCTCCTTGCACATCATAACCCTCTCCACTCCTGCTAGTGTTTAATTATTGTCCGTGTTGTCCCAGCTCGTCCATCCTTCATCTCCCTACATGACATTTTCTGTTGCAGCCAGATGTAGGAGTGAAGAAGAATACTATAGAGTGCCACTTAAATACCAGCTCAAAGTCTGCAAGGGCTGCTGACATCCCATCCAAATTGGCAGTGCCTAGCAGCAAAATAAGGGCATGTCTGCACGAAGGAGGCTTTTACAGATACATTGCACATTGTACCTAAAATATGTGAAATGTATATTCTTATGGGAAGAGTGTAGTTGAGATGAATGCTCTAGCAACAGGGTCTCCTTAATATCGCCCCTAACATACCTAAATCACCCCTCCTCGCCTACCAATTCAGTACAGACTTCCCCCTCTCTGAGAACAGACCGATCCCCCCAGCACAGACTGACCCCTCTAGCACAGACAGACCTCCCAGTACAGACTACTCAACACAAACTGATCCTCCCAGCATAAATCGCTCAGTACATACTGACACACCAGCACAAAAGAGCATTCAGATTACACTTCAGAGAGCACTTGACAGGCAGTGAGGAGGCGTTTTATTGTCTCTTCACAGCCTGCTTTAACTCTTTGATTACTGCACTAGCATGAAAGCTAGTATAACTTCTGCTGCATAAGCATAGTAACCAAGCCATGTGTACACCCTTAGCTGCTGCCTCTGCAACTAAAGGGGGTAGCAGTTGGGGGTGGTAAAAGGGACCATGAGGTTTTATTATTTCCCAACCTTAAGTGTGAACAAGTTCTAAGTAGTAGAACCCCCCTTCCTCCTAATAAATACCCCTTATAAATCTCCACTTCTCAGTACAGCCTCTCAGCACAGATACAACCCATCTCTCTTCCCTGTACAGACCCCTCAGTAGAAGAAACACATCCTTAATTCCCCCAAGTACATACCTCTCAGCAAGAACACCCCCCATCTCTTCCCAGTACAGAGCCTTCAGTACAGATCCCCCCCCCCCTATTTTGTGTGGCCATCATTATTTTCCAGCACTGCCTTAACCCTCCTGGGCATGGAGTTCACCAGAACGTCACAGGTTGCCACTGGAGTCCTCTTCCACTCCTCCATTAAGACATCACTGAGCTGGTGGATGTTAGAGACCTTGCGTTCCTCCACCTTCAATTTGAGGATGCCCCACAGACGCTCAATAGGGTTTAGGTCTGGAGACATGCTTGGCCAGTCCATCACCTTTACCCTCAGCTTCTTTAGCAAGGCAGTGGTCCTCTTGGAGGTGTGTTTGGGGTCGTTATCATGGTGAAATACTGCCCTGCGGCCCAGTCTCCAAAGGGAGGGGATGATGCTCTGCTTCAGTATGTCACAGTACATGTTGGCATTCATGGTTCCCTCAATGAACTGTAGCTCCCCAGTGCTGGCAGCACTTATGTAGCCCCAGACCATGACACTCCCACCTCCATGCTTGACTTTAGGCAAGACACTTGTTTTTGTACTCCTCACCTGGTTGCCACCACACACGCTTGATACCATCTGAACCAAATAAGTTTATCTTGGTCTCATCAGACCACAGGACATGTTTCCAGTAATGCATGTCCTTAGTCTGCTTGTCTTCAGCAAATTGTTTGTGGGCTTTCTTGTGCATCATCTTTAGAAGAGGCTTCCTTCTGGGACAACAGCCATGCAGACGAATTTGATGCAGTGTGCTGTTTATGGTCTGAACACTTACAGTCTGACCCCCCACCCCTTCAACCTCTGCAGCAATGCTGGCAGCACTCATACATCTATTTCCCAAAGACAACCTCTGGATACGATGCTGAGCACGTGCACTCAACTTCTTTGGTCGACCATGGCGAGGCCTGTTCTTAGTTAAACCTGTCCTGTTAAACCACTTTATGGATTTGGCCACCGTGCTGCATCTCAGTTTTAGGGTCTTGGCATTCTTGTTATAGCCTAGGCCAGTGATGGCGAACCTTGGCACCCCAGATGTTTTGGAACTACATTTCCCATGATGCTCATGCACTCTGCAGTGTAGCTGAGCATCATGGGAAATGTAGTTCCAAAACATCTGGGGTGTCAAGGTTCGCCATCACTGGCCTAGGCCATTATTTTTTTCAGATCCTCAGAGAGTTCTTTGCCATGAGGCATACCCAAATAACTTGTAGCTGTAATTGCTGCAAAAGGTGGTTCTACAAAGTATTGACTCAGGGGGCTGAATACAAATACACGCCACACTTTTCACATATTTATTTGTAAAAAATTTGGAAAACCATTCATAATTTTCCTTCCACTTCACAATTATGTGCCACTTTGTGTTGGTCTATCACAGAAAATCCCAATAAAATACATTTACATTTTTGGTTGTAACAAAATTTGGAAAATTTCAAGGGGTATGAATATTTTTTCAAGGCACTGTATGGATATATACAATATATACACTGTATATCTAAATTTGTTAAAAACTTGAGAAATTACTTGTAAAACATCTTTATTTTTACATTAGTTAGCTGTAGTTAACTTTGGATAAGTCAGACAATTTAGCTGGATATCAGGGCATCAGATGTCATCTGAAGTCTGACAGTTGCTGCTCTGTCTTCGATGTGCTGAGATTGCATAACAGTGTTCAGTAACAGAACCATGTAGTAGCTCACATTTCTCTTAACTACCAAGTTCTGTTAATTGAAATCGTTTTGCAGTCTCAGGAGTTTTGAGGCAATATGTGTGAGGCAAGACAGTTGGCAGGGTTTAAAACTTCAGGGTAGCCCTGACCCCCTGACATTCTACATACAATGTCAGTAATGTCTAATACAACAATACAAAGTAAACAAATGTTAACATTGAAATACAAATAATTCATAAGCAAGCATGCATAGTTATAATAATTAAAGAATTGTTATTCAGATGTCTGCATAGGTCCACATGTGACTGGTTTTGATCTGCCTAGTTCAATAGCTAATTTAACTCCCTTTTCCATTATTCGACTACACTTTCCAAAATCATCCACTAAACAATTGTGGACATTTGCGAGGGCATTCTTTACTTCTTAATATGGTGTGTTACAAGTTTTATATATATATATATATATATATATATATATATATATATATATATATATATAACTTCCCCTTTTTTCACAATGCCTGCATCCCTTTACCATGAACACATATAGAAAATAACATTTTTGGGGACTTTTTTTAACCACCAAAGACACATTAGACTAAATTTTACTATAAAAAGGGAATAACCTTGTTCCTTCTATTTTGTCCATAAAAATTTAGAAACATTTTTTTAAAACATGTTTGCATTGTATACAAGCCCATTTACATTCTGTTATCAAGCCTCTGCCCTTTAATTTAATATATTATTTCCTGAAATACATTTCAGCATCACATAAATATCCACCCTTATGAAAGCTCTTAACAGTAATGATGTAATGTTCTCTTTATATCCTCTAAGGGCATTTACTGGACTTTATGACACCTTTCTGCCCTAAGAAAAAGTGCTTCTTTGGGCTACATCACATATTTACATTAATATTCAGAATTACCATATCCAGTCTGTAGAAAATTATGGCCTTGGCAGCCTTACTGGTCACCCAAAACAGCTAAAATACAAATGTTTACACTTAAAAAGAAACTCAGTTCCCCATATTTATTTTCTTTAATCACTGCTGGCATGATGAAGTGTTTATGAGCTCCGAAATGTGCTGGTCTTACTTTGTTGACATGGTCAGTAAAAACCTACTGGACTTTTAGTCTATTCTCTGGTGCTCTCATCCTTTCTACATTTATCAGACTATTCTAAGGACTCTCAAGGACACCCTAGTTTTAGAGAGCTGCCCTCTGAGTTCTAATCTCAAGCCCTATCCTGTTTTTAAGCCTCTGGTCCAGCGCACAACCACTAACAAGTTTTCTCCAACCTGTGAAATATAAAAAAAAAGAAAAACCTGAGATAGCCAAATCCTCCCTTAAAGGTACAGCAGCACACTAGAAGCCAAGACTCTCTCAAAAAAAACTGAAGAAGTATGTAGCTGTCCCCTCAAACAGCTTTACAACACTAAAACCAAAGCTTAGCATTGGGCATGGTGTGCTTGTCCTTACTACACATATATTGTTATGATCATTCAGTTGATCCCTCATTGCAACTTATTTGATTAAATAAAAATAAAATAAAAGATTCTCTATTTAGTGAGCTCTTGATCGATTTTGAAAAAGTTGATCGGCCGTGGTGGAATTTTGACAATTTCTACTGCCAAATTGAATAACTATCTGCATGTTTGTTGAAGAACTAATTTTATTTTAGATTGATTAAATATTTTTAAAAGCTCATTTACATTTATAACTGATAGATCATATTTTCAATCAATTTCCAGTTGATCACAAAGTACGGAAAAATGAAGCATTGTGCGGTTTAATTGAAGATGAATGGCCTTTTTACAATTGCTTGTATCTAAATTAATCATAAACCTCAAAGAGAGTCTCCAACTTTTGGTCTGTATACATTGCAAATACAGTAAATCCTTCCTAAAACAGACGGTACATGCATATCTCAAGTCTTTCAGCCCACATTACCATATCCTGTCTGGGTTTACTGTTTTGTATGTGCTGCAAGGAAGCCTATGTGGTTAGGCTCCAAGTTAACAGTGTATTAAAATACAATGTACCAACCAAACTTTGAGATCTTTAACCCTGTGTTAGGACAGACAGTGTGCACATTTAGTTTACAATTAAGAACAAAGTACAGACCATGTTAATTATGTTGAACTGTAAAGATAATGCTAGCTGCTAGCAGATCGCTCACCACTGCACCTGAGAGGGATAGAGGAGCAGTTGCAGACATTGTGGGACATCATAAAGCATGATGGATACCAGGGTGCTGCCTGATCAAGGGGAAGGATGCTATACACACTGACCGACTGTGCTGCCAACAGTAAACAAAAGAAAATTACCTGCTAATACAGGCGTTGGTGAGAGGCCGCTGGCCAAAACCCCACTGCACTTTGACAAAAGAGGGACAGTGTTGCCTGCAAATAGCACAAAGCCAGTGCCTTTATCAGTTTTTAAAGGGGACCAGAGTCAGTTCAATTATGAGTACTTAAAAGGGACATTAGCCTGAGCTTTCGGACATAAGAATTAGCCCCAATGAGCTGGCCAGCAGAAGAGAGAGGGAGAGTATATTACAGACCACAGGACTATTAGGCTGTCGTAGCTCTCTGCAGTTAAGTTTTAAAGTGAGTTGCTTTCTACACCCATTGTTTGTTTTTTACAGTATATTTATTTCTGCTTTTCACCTATTTGTAATATATTTTTCTAGCTTCCTTTAACTGTTTGCTGTGTTGTTGCTGTTGTTTTATATCTCTTTTGCCATCGGGTTACTGTATAGACATTTGCAACATCTACAATAAATTATCACCATCCAGCCAGGTGTGTCAGAGTGCATGGTTCTATTTGCAGAGTCGTGGGCACAATGACAGGGCACCTGAGAAACAGGGGCTCTTTTGGGGGTGAGCTTGAATATTGCAGATATTTTGACCATTTACTGGTGTATGAAATGCATACAACAAGTAGTTGGTATACTGCTTAAAGCAGACCTAAACCTAATCAGTAAAATCTCATATACATTTAGATATGTTAACGCAATTTCAAAAAAGTTTTTTGGTTCAATCTGCAGCTTTCATAAATGGAATACTTGGTGATACTGCCATGAAGGCCCATGTTCAGGCACTTCTGGTCATTGGCTGACAACTGTGATGCTACATTGTCACCTTGTCACTTGCATCTACAAGTTGCCTTGCAGCACAGATTGCATTAGGCATGGACAAAAAGCCAGTCCTGAGCAGCGCCGTCATAAGTGAAGCAATTGCAGGAGATGAAAAAGGCCGGAGGTGATCAGCAGCACTGAGATTTAAAAAAAAAAAAGGATGAAAAAAAAAAGTGAAAACTGTATTATATAAAAATGAAACATGGCATTTGCTTTAGCAAATGAAATATCATCCAGTTAGGATGTAGAGCCAAATTGTTATGTATTAAGAGGAATCAACTTTCTTTTCTTCCTACGCAGAACACACACTTCTCTGACTTTGCAGACAAGCAAACGGGCTATTGTACAAAGAATCTACTGGCCACACCTGTCTTATATGGAAAAGAGGTCCTAGCAGTTATAATGGCCATCAACAAAGAGAATGAACCAGCTTTTACCAAACAGGATGAAGAGGTAACACAGTGCAAAAATAATATAAACTTCAGTATGTCAGTTAATATGAGCTGCAAATGTCAATCTTGTATACGTTTTGCAGGTACTTACCAAATATATGGAGTTTATATCAATGGTCCTTAAACAAAATCATATCAACTACCTTTACAATATCGAATTAAGAAAAAGTCAGGTAAGATATTTATTATAGGAATCAAACTATTTATTAAAATTTAATAGCACAGGTATGTTGCACTTTTCTGAATTGAAGGGTAAGATTTCATATTGTTGGATGGACACCAATTTGCAATGTTTTAACTGCATTTTTGAAGATGTGAAAAGGGTTTCTGAATCTTGACACTGGACTCCAGTGTTTTTATTTACAATAACACACCCAACTGATGGGGAATGGTGCACTTTTTCGTCCTAATTGCTTTGAACTGCATGCTTTGGCCAATCGCAGCACGCTCTGCTGAAAGATCCATTATCTTTCACAATATAAAAAAAAAAAAAAGGGCTAATTTTACTGTTGTCTTTTTTATTTTATTTAAAAAAGTGAATTTTTTCCCAAAAAATTGCGCTTGTAAGACTGCTGTGCAAATACGGTGTGAAAAAAAAGCATTGCAATGATGTCATTTTATTCTCTAGGGTGTTAGAAAAAAAACAATATATAATGTTAACTGTTTTAAACATGTAAACACCAAGTCTGAAAAAGAGGCTTGGTCCTTAAGTGGTTAATATCCATATATCCATACGAGACCTGAAGGGGCCTGGTAATAGACTGGGGGGGGGGGGGGGACCCACGCCATTTTTTTCAATGATTTTTTTATGTATATTGCTGGGATCTGACAATACATTACAGCTGCAAGCAATTTTAAATGACATTTTTTCCTTTTGAAATTTCCTTTTGCTGCGGTACTGTTATAAACATGGGAAACACGTGCTACTTTACAGGCAGACTAAGGGGACCCCCAGGCACAATATTTAAAGGAATATTTAATATTTTTTTTTTCAAATAACAATTTATTAAGTTTTCGTGGTCGCATAACAAAAGTAGTAGTGCAGGCATACAGCAATAGTAACATGGCTTCCAAAACACAGGAGGCCCAACGTAAGTGGGCAGTGCAGAAAAGTACAGTACCGGGAAATACAGCGGGATCAGACCAACCGACCCAGGATGCACGGAATATTTAATTTTTATCGTATCACTTTAAGCATTATTCAAATCACTGCTCCTTAAAAAACGCTTGTTTTAAAAACGTTGTTTTTGCATTGATACATGTCCCCTGGGGCAGTACACGAGTCCCCATACACTTTTTATGGCAATAACTTACATATAAGCCTTCAAAATGAACACTTTTGATTTTTCAAGTTCGTGTCCAATAGACTTTAACGGTGTTCGCATGTTTGCACACATTTTTTGTCTGTTCGCATGTTCTGGTGCGAACCGAACTGGGTGGTGTTTAGCTCATCCCTAGTGGCTAGTAGTAGTTAGTCTTAATCAGCAGGACATGGAAGAACCACCCTGGTATAATTACACAACTGGTTTAAATGTTCACAAAATAGGACCTTGTGTATGAAAGTGTCTGAACTTGTGGGATGTCCATAGCATCAGGCTGGAAGATTAAAGAGCCAGTCCAGGTGTAAAATTATATTTCATTTGCTATTAAAAAGTATTGCAACTGTGCTCATTTGCACTGTTTCCTTAACTTTTCAACAAGATTCATAAGGCAACCTTCTCATGATAAACAGTTTTTGACTGACCATATATAAATAGGAAGCCACACCCCAGATCAATATGTTTGTAGTAAGCAAGTCCCTGGTACAATAGACAATCCACTGGTGCTCAAGGAAGAAGAAAATCTTCTTAACCCAAAGAGACACCAGCACGTGTTTTTAAAATCAGTTATTGAGAAAATTCCAACCGATAGGTAAAAAGGCAATGCTCGGCGTAAGGATGTTAAACATAGCTTCTTACCAGATTGCAGTGACCCCTTTGTACATAGATAGGTCTGGCAGCACTTATCTAGACAGAGTGGTCACATCCAATGTTTAATTTCCTCCAGCTAATTGGCATGTCTCATAATTGACTCAAAAAAAAAAATGCAAGAGAAGTTCCTATATTGTAAAAACATTTCTCAAAATGTATTTTAAAATAGCGGTAAGAGTAAAACTCACAATAGGTAAATATGACAATCGCATCCAGATAGTGGCATTCCTGTAGGTAGTTTCAAATGAGACATCCATACATTGACTGTTAGTCAATCAGATTCAGCGTGCATGACGGCATCATAAGCTCCACCCTACGCGTTTCATCACAGGTGACATCATCGGGGGAATGAGCCGCAGAGGCATAGTCAAAGCCATAAAGCTATATTGGACTGTAATAAATATGATTTTCAATTGCTATTGGCTCATTTACACTTGCGGTTGTCTGTGAAAAGTGACCCACAATGGATGCAGCCAATATATACAGTACACTTTCAAAATGTATCTGCTTAACTTGTTTTCCACCATAACCTGAAAATTTCCTCTTCACAGGTAATGCTTTGGTGCGCTAATAAGGTTTTTGAGGAACTAACAGACATCGAGCGTCAGTTTCACAAAGCTCTGTATACTGTCAGAATTTACTTGAATTGTGAACGCTATTCTGTGGGATTGTTGGACATGACAAAAGAAAAGGTGATTGTCTTGTGTCACGCTCACTTCAAGTAACACAAATATGTGAAGACATGAACAACAGACAGAAGAGAGGAAATCTGTAAAACCAGCCTGCTACAAAGCCTGAAAAGTAAAACAAAAATTCATGTACTAACGACATATCTAAAAGCAATTTAAATGAATGCTCCGTTGTGGCTAAAACATAAATATGAACAGAATTTTTCTGGGATAAGGGGAAGATAATAAAGTGCACCGTCTCCTCCAAACTGAGTTTATTGGTACTTAGGAGGGTGGGAGGCTATAGTGATGCGACAGGTTGGTAAACCTTGTCTGATCACAACTTTCACCATTGTGAAAAGAAAAACATTATTTGTAATGCACCTTTCCCTATAGGGCTTATACATGAATTGCTAGCTGAGGTGACTATTAGTTTTTTGGAAAAGCCACACAAGTGTGATTTAGTGCTAATAAGCATAGTAAAAAGGCTGGTTTTCATTCAAAATGAGGTTTGGGGTTGTAAAAAACAAACCATATTCATCAGTTTGAAGCTGCAGCTGTCACCCACTACCTCTAAGCCTGAGGCCTGAGCGATCACATGATTGCTGATCACTCAGTTCTTGGTAAGGTCTGAGCAGAGTGCGGTGACTGTCAGTCACTGTTCTCTGCTCTGCCCCATCCTCACTGGAGCACTGGGTTCTGGAGGGGGCAGGAGTTTCAAGCTGAGATGCTAAACTAGCTCAATTTGAAATTTGTAGAGATGGGTGGTGTCAGCAGGGTCACCCATGGCTCAAATTATGTTCAATTCAATAAGCTTAAAGCGCAACTCCACCCAAAAGGGGAAACTCCGCTTGTCTGCCCCCCAACCCCTCCACTGCCATATCTGGCACCTTTCGGTTTTGACAGGTATCTGCTCCCACTTCTGGCTGAGTTTGTCATGGTGAAGTCACCTGGAAGTTTGGCCCCCCTCCTTAATTCCCCATTTACAAACTGCAGAACAGTAGGGAACCTTAGCCTTAGCCGAGATAGTGGCAGTAGCACCTGAGAGTAGATTGAAAAATCGGATTGGGTGAGGACCGATTTGAGGACAGGTAAGTGCCCAAATAAGTATTTGTATGGAGCTCCACTTTAAGATACTTACATTTTTTAAATATGGCACTATGAAATTGAACAAAAAAGTTTATGAAAAGTAAAAATGTTTACATATGAACAGTTAAAAATAAAATCTGCAAAGTATAGTTAAAGTAGGAAAGAATGGAAGAAGTTAATAAAAACCAATAAGGGCTAATGAGGGGTTAATTAATGACAACCTCCACTTAGAAAAAGGTTTGCCAGAACTGTGTATGACTAACCACTAGCTGACCGCCCGCTGTCGATTGACAGCGGCAGAATGGCACTCCTGTGCAAAATGCCGTACATGTACAGTGGGCGCTTTAAGGAGTACAGGGTGAGTACAGTGACGTAGGAGCTCCCACGCAGCGGATGGCCATCGGGGCCACCGGCTACTCGCGATTGCTTCTGAGAAGGAGAGAGCAGAGATCTGTCAATGTAAACAGACTGATCTCCGTTCTGTCAGGGGTGAGGAGAGTGATCTGTTGTTCCTAATGCTTAGGAACAAACGATTGGTCTCCTCATCCAGATAGTCCCATCCCCCACAGTTAGAATCACTCTCTAGGTAACACAATCAACCCCTTGATCGCCCCCTAGTGTTAACCCCTTCCCTGCCAATGACATTTATACAGTAATCAGTGGCTAGTTATAGCACTGTTCGCTGTATAAATGTCAATGGTCCCAAAATAGTGTCAAAAGTGTCTGATTCGCCCGCAGCAATGTCGCAGTGCTGATAAAGATCACAGATCACCGCCATTGCTAGTAAAAAAATTAAATAAATAAAAATGCCACAAACCTTTCCCCTATTTGTAGATGCTATAACTTTAGCGCAAACCAATCAATATACGCTTATTGCGATTTTTATTTACCAAAAAATATGTAGAAGAATACATATTGGCCTAAACTGTTTTTTTATATATATTTTTGGGGGATATTTATTATAGTAAAAGTAAAAAATATTTCTTTTTTTTCAAAACAGTCCATCTTTTTTTGTTTATAGTGCAAAAAAAAAAAACGCAGAGGTCAAATACCACCAAAAGAAAGCTCTACTTGTGGGCAAAAAAGGACAATTTTGTTTGGGCACAGCATCGCCCAACTGAGCAATTGTCAGTTAAAGCGGCGCAGCGCCGTCTCACAAAAAATGGCCCGGTCAGGAAGGGGGTAAATTCTTCCGGGGCTGAAGATGTTAAAGGACATCTGTTTGAATTACATGTAAGCACTAGCCCAAAAAAATATTATTACAGTGCATTTATCAATGAAGAATGCACTTTCATTATGTTACATGAAAGTGAGAAACTTGGTTGCTCTTTGAGTAATACAAACGGTCCTTCCTTGAAACATATGTGGGGTCCCACACTTCTACTTGTAGTCATTACTACAGATGTAAACAAATACTTCCCCTCACATGATAATCAATACAACTGGGATTATTATCTGGAAATACAGACCATAAACACTGTTAAACACAGACTTTGTTTTATTCTCTCCTTCCCTGTTGTTTAGGAGTTCTATGAAGAATGGCCAATCAAGCTTGGAGAAGTACCGCCTTACAAAGGACCAAAGACACCAGATGGAAGGGTTTGTAAGGCCTTCCTTGGACATCTGTAAAAAAAAATGTATACATGTGTGAAATGCTTTCTTTTTTGGATTTTCTTAAAGAGGTTTCCAGTTTAACCAAATTAATATGAGGCATTCACAAAGTCAAAAGACGTGGCCTCTCCTGCAGGTTCTGTCTTTCTTGGGTCAGACAACCTGGTCTCAGACTACATTCACAAGCTAGTCAAAGCAAGCATTGAGGTTCATACACTGAGACATCAGAATGTGAATGATCACAAAAAATCAGGTACATGTGCTAGTGCAGCCTATTACAGCCAAATTACTGTAGTATTTTCCAGTCACTGGCAATAACATACAGTAACAATAAAACAGTGAGTGTATGAAAAATATGCCAATGAGAAAATTTCAGAGCCAAGTTCCACATGTCATTTCTGCACATATTGGAGAATGAATCAAGTATTGGTTGCTATGAGCAACAAAGAATGTGATTGTAGGCACACTTTGTATATATAGGTGGGTTCATCCAATGACAAAACAAAACACTAGGTGAAATTGGTTGTAAATCTTCTTTTTTTTCCCTAAAAAATATGTTATACTTATCTGCAAGCCCCTTACCTCCTCTTCTGAGGTCCCTGCCAGCACTCTCCACACCTCTTCTCCAATTTGCCCCATAGCAGTTAGAAGTAAGGAGAAGAGGCTGTTGCAGACAGTACAGCGCTGGATTAGGAGAAGACATAGGTAAGTGTTTAAGGGCGAGCTGTAGGTAATTGCTATTGAAAGATAGAGATCCTGTTTCATTATAAAAGGTTAAACAGCTCAGTGCTTGTGCTGTCTAACTTGCCCCTTTGGAAGCTGTAAAATACCTGGCTGATTCTGGCAGTTTCTGCCATGCCCCCTGTAAACTGTCCACGGTTTATTATGGCTGCTGAGCCCTTACAGCGTGGTCAGTTTATATATAAATAAATAAAATGCAGCGCTATGCAATAATAACCTTACAAATGTAAGGATAGTGCCATAAAAACATCCAAGCTGCAATAAAAAATAAAAAATATATCAATGCAAAAAAATCAAAAACTAATTGGTGAAGCAAGTTCACAGTTCATTGGTATCAAAATATCATCAAGTGTCCTAGATACTTTTCTCTCTCAATTTTCAACAAGTCCACAAAGAAAACAGGATAAGTTGAAGAATATATCAATATAATATTGTCCCATAAAGTGACTCTTTGTAATGATGATCCAGGTAAAAAAGAGAGAGAGGGAGTGACTTCACACACATGCTCCCCAGATCCCCCTGAGGAAGACACGTGATATCACATAGCGCTGCATTTTCTTTATTTATATTTTTTTCACAAATTATGGGATTGTGATTAATGCTAAGCTAGTGTGAATGGGCACTTTATTCACATTTATAAATCTTTCATCACTACACCTGATGGTAGTTATAACCTTGGGTTGTCTAAAGGTAGCTCACAATATATATTTATTTTGTTTACCGTGGTCAGTTTACGTGCCTCTGTCATCTGCTCTCTCCTCTCTACTTTTCCCCATCCTCTCCCCTTTCCTCTCCCCCCTCCTCTCCCTGCCTGTCAGCTCAGAAGTCTGTGTCTCTGAACCTCCCCCCCACCCCTGCCCCGCTGCTGTTAGTAAAAAAATGAAATTTTAATTTAAAAAATGCAGCCAACCTCTCTCTTTTAAGCAGCCATCCTTCACTTTATAAGTGTCTGTTAGAAACAAAGCCTCTAGGAACCTTTTTGTGCTGTATCTTCAGGCCGGTCACGTGACTCCTGGCCGGAGCAGATCGGGCAGCTGGGCAGTTATGTTACTCCTGGCTGATGTCAGAGGGAGAGCTCCTCCTGCTGTAGTCCTGGATTGGAATATTAGTGCGACTGGGTGTCATGTGACCGCCGTGAAGATATTTCACAAAAAAGGTATTTAGAGGCATTGATTCTAACAAACACTAATAAACGCAAGCATTAAGGCAAAAAACTTTTTGCCTTTAGAACCACTTGAAATAACAGGCTACCCAACATAGGTGTGCGCAGCCTGTTGCATTAGGGTGTGCATCCTATAGCTCAAACACACACGTGTGTCTACATATATATGTCTATGGTGTTTTTTAAGGCAATTAGTAAAAATTGTCTAGATTGATGTAATGTGATTGTATAGCCAAAACTTTTTTTGTTTTGAATAGAGAAAAGATAAAACCCCTACCATTTTGTTTTTGTTTTCTTATGGTGCGTGTAATATTAGGGAAATTTACCTTCACTTACTTTCCCAGAAAGGGAACAAGAAGTTGAGGGGAATATTGAACGATTTACCCTCATCTCCTGAAAGGTTTTGCCAGTGAAACTTCTTCAATAACTTAGTTATCTGTGATTTGTTTAGGAAGTATTAACAGCTGTCTTTTTTCTTTTGTTCAGGAAATTATTTTTTACAAGATTATTGATTATATTTTGCATGGGAAAGAAGAAATTAAAGTCATCCCGTAAGATATGACTAGTGATTGCGTCAACAGTTTTAAATTAATTATAATAGTTGTTTAGTTTCATCAGTCTAATTTGCTTTGTGTTGTGTACCTAGCACACCTCCTGAAGATCACTGGTCCCTCGTGAGTGGACTGCCCACATACGTCGCTGAGAATGGATTTGTATGTTGATATTTTTTTCTAATTAATAGCACACTTTCAATCCTATAAAATAGAGAATCTCTGATGTATAATGAAGCTGTCAAGTGTTTGTCCCCTTGTCATAATATGTCTATGATTTTGTAGTGGTTTTTATTATTTATTATGTGAACTGTAGAATATGTCTTATATACTGTAGTTGTGTTTGCAGCTTATTTAAAATTACACTTCACAGAAAAAAAAAACAAAAGAAAAAAAAACACATGAGAAGCGTAAGGGGAGCTTGGCCTACATGCTTAGAAGTTACATTTTGTATCGAGGTATTGCTGTAGTGTACCCCACATCCTTCCACCTTTAGTCAGGTGATCCTGGAGCTCGCATGCATGTGATACTGGAATCTCCTGCTTGCTGTTTCTCACACACAGAGGAGCTTGGCCTACATGCTTAGAAGTTACATTTTGTATTGAGTTATTGCTGTAGTGTATCCCACATCCTTCTACCTTTAATCGGGTGATCCTGGAGCTCGCATACATGTGATACTGGAATCTCCTGCTTGCTGTTTCTCACACACAGCCTGATTTAAAAGAAAAAAAATGAAAAAAGTATTAAGAGGTTTCTAATGGCCACCACTTAGAATCATTTGTACTTTGAATGTTTAAATGTGATTGCTGATCCAGGAAGCATTCCCTGCTGACCTAGGAGTGCATTCCCACTGCCCAGCTACTGATTCTGTAGAGACTGGTGTGCTTCTTTTGCAGAAGATTACACAGAACTCAGATTAAGTTAAATTGAGTTAACAATGCAACTTTTGCACATTTACTTTTATTGGATAGCATTTCACTTCCTGACTGAAATTGCTTTTTGGTTGACTAAAGTTATTTCAATAGATTAGGATGTTCTCTCTTGCTAGGACATAATGCCAAGCTCTATTTCTTTCACAATAAAATAAATAGCTTAGTGAACAGTAGGCATGATTTCCCCTTGTGCATGGCTCTCTGTATTAGCATAAAAGCCAAATAACTTAAATTTTCAAAAGTAGAGTTTGCCAGCCTATGTATTTTGTCTGTATAGGTTTTCTTCAACAATCTAGGTATATATCTAATGGATCTTGTTAGTTTAATGTAATCCCTGTATTTTATATATTTTTCTTTATGTTCACTTCAGATTTGCAACATGATGAATGCCCCAGCAGATGAATACTTCAAATTTCAGGTGACACTTGCATTCCTGTCAATCAAGATTTTAAAACACTGTCGTTAGCTAGCCCAGCAATTAGCAGTATAAATCTTTTTTATGCCAACCTTTCACCTGTGACTCCTATTATGATTGTAGAAAGAAGCAGTAGATGAGACGGGATGGTCTATCAAAAATGTCCTCTCGCTGCCTATTGTCAACAAGAAGGAAGAAATTGTGGGAGTGGCCACCTTTTACAACAGGAAAGATGGGAGGCCGTTTGATGAATATGATGAGCAAATCACAGAAGTAAGATGTTTCCTATTTTTGAATATGTATATATATATATATATATATATATATATATATATATATATATATATATATATACACTCACACTATATTACCAAATGTATTGGGGCACATGAACTTTAAAGCCATCCCAGTCTTACTCTGTAGGGTTCAATGTTGAGTTGACCCACCCAACTCTTCTGTTAAGACACAAGGTTTAAGAGTGTGACTATGGCAATATTTGACCATGCTTCCAGAAGAACATCTGTGAAGTCAGGCACTGATGTGGATAACAGGGCCTAGCTCGCAGTCTCCGCTCCAATTCATCCCAAATGTGTTCTATCGCGCTGAGGTCAGGACACTGTGTAGGCCAGTCAAGTTCCTCCACCCCAAACTTGCTCATCCATGTCTTTATGGACCGCGCTTTGTGTGCTGGTGTGCAGTCATGTTGGAACAGGAAGGGGCCATCCTAAAACTGTTCTCACAAAGTTGAGAGCATGAAATTGTCCAAAATGTCTTGGTATGCGGACATCTTAAGAGTTCCCTTCAGTGGAACTAAGGGGCCAATCCAAACCCCTGAATAACAACACCACACCATAATCCCCCCTCAATCAAATGATTTTGAACAGTGCACAAAGCATAAAGACATGAATGAGTACATTTGGGGTGGAGGAACTTGACTGGCCTGCACAGAGTCCAGACCTCAACCTGATAAAACACCTAATATTTGAGAAGTTTATTTATTTGTAATAAAATAACGTGATAATTTAAAAGTACAAATGTGCTGATCACATAAAATACATTTTTTGAAAACCCGTACATCTCCTCTATTCAAACATATATGGTGGACATATAACACAAATATCCCCACATTTGTTGTGTCGTCAATGTGTGTGTTTGTGTGTGTGTTTTGAGGGGGGGGGGGGGGGGGGAGGGGTTGAGGGATTATTTTGCAATGCATTTCCTGGACTATATATTGTATGTAACTTTCCCAGGAGACTCATATGGTATGTCTAATACGTAGTTTGATGTCAACATTTAACCAGGCATGTTAAAAACAAATACATAGTGTAAGCCCAACAGGATATGTACCCAGATTGCCCAATATTGTCCATTAAACCCCAGGGGACAGTCTTTGTCATTAAAATACCATAATGTGAATATCTAGACAACTATAGGTAATTTTTGGCCATAGACATCAATAATTTGTCTCTAGATAGTCCACCAGGTTGACAGCATTTGCTGACAAAATCGTTCATTATTCTGCCATGTTAAATGCATACTGTTCTCATAACCATAAACCACCACTTATAGCTCAGTCTTGTACTGCTAGTGTAAAATGGGTGAGTACAATTTACAGCAGCTGTCACTGACTGCAAGTCCCACACTGAACAATGTCTGAATGGTGAAGAAACTTCACATGGGGCCATTAGCTCAATATATCTTATTAGTAATTGCTCAGGGGAAAAAAATGCCCACCAGCCCAGTTCTCTCATGATTTAGATGCAAAATATGAAGCAGGATCAAAATGAGCTAAATTCTGATTCAATCAAATCTTAAGGCCACTCTATCTTGATTATGAAATTTCTATCAACTGCTTTATGTTAATTTGTCAGGAGATTATCCATAAAGAAAACAAAAAGGATACTGTGAAATAGTTTTCAACGTACACTTGAATACTCATCATGTACTTCCATAACAGAAACTACCAACTGACATTATGGGGTTGATTTACTAAAAATAGAAAGTGCAAAATCTGGTGCAGCTGTACATGGTAGCTAATCAGCTTCTAACTTCAGCTTGTTCAATTAATGCCCCTTTCACACATGCGGACCGTATGTCCGTATTTCATCCATCCGTTTGCGGATGAAATACGGACATACATGCATTCCTATGGGATAGCAGGTGTCTGCGGGTGAACATCCGCAGACACCCGATATCGTCCGCCTCCGCTATTGTCCGATTCTGCAGACGGAGGAAAATCCTATTTTTCTATCCATCTGCAGAGCGGATCGGATGAACACGGACAGATGGTCCGTGTTCATCCGATCCCCCATAGAGGAGAGCGGAGAGTTGACAGGGCGGTCCCAGCACAGTGTGCCGGGACCGCCCTGTTATCCGCCAGCTCAGCGGGGACGACTGAGCAATCCCCGCTGAGCAAGCGGATCATCACGGGGCGGATCATTACTGATCCGTGCCGTGTGAAAGGGGCCTAAGACTTGACAAAAAAAAACTGGAAGCTGATCGGTTTCTATGCAGTGCTGCACCAGTTTTTGCACTCTCCAGTTTTAGTAAGTCAACCCCACATTTCCGCCTTTTAAAGCCAGTGGCAAGCAATTAATTACTATATCCAGCAATATATATTTTTATATCCAGTGTAAGTTCTCACATCTGTCAGTATTCATCCCCCTCCTTCAAAGTGTATGTAAGGCCCATTAGAATAGGGATTGGTTAAAACCCTGTCAGTTTTTCTTTCCTTTTTTCCCCACCACTGTGATTCCCTTTTAAATCATGTCTTATGCAGGCCATACATGGGGCAAATTTCTTTCCTGCAACCAGCGTTGACAGAGGAATCCCTCCCGCCGAGCCATTGTATTCTCCCATCGGAGGGCTGGGGCAGGAGAAACCACCCCCGCTGGAGGAAGGCAGTGTTTTCTGCTAGTGGTTATACCACTAGCGATAATCACATTCCAAACCTAGCAGGCTGGTTGTGCCTAAGTTGATCGATCAACTTGGTACACTCAGTCTGCCTATACATGGTTCCAATCTTGACCGGTTCCTGCTGAACCGATCAATATTCGAACCGTCTATGCCCAGCATTAGAGACACTGATAGGGCTAAAGATAAATAGATAGATTTCAAGTGGATTTGATTTAGGTTTCCTCACTGGAAGGTTTTCCCTCGGCTCCTGTTCATGTAACAACCCAGATATTTTGGATTTCCCATTACTTTCTGTAAGAGTGACAATGATCACCAGGATGAACAGAGGTTGTTAAGCTCACCAGTAGAGACAGAGATGCTATCCCTTCCACACATCTAAATCTTAAAAAAGGTTTGTGCTTTATATACACTTTAACTCTGTTATTGTGTGCCTTTTATCTGAAACTTACGATCAAGAAGAAGAAAATACATCATTGGCCTTACGGAAATGGTTGTCAAAGCCAAATCCCAATGCCAAAAACTATGTAGTTGAGAATAACGTAATTTTCCACCTCAATGGAGAAAATTTTTAACTGCTTAATGACCCACACCACATCTACATAAGAATTCTGGACAGTTGCAGGAATAATGTGCCTTTGGGTTTATGAGACCATAGTAGTGAAAACTAAGTTGATAAACCAGGTCTGCCTACTTGCCTCCAAAAATGGTTGTGTATTTATACTGCGTCCTCAGACCTGACCTTACATGACAGCACCTTTCTCTCTGTTCCAGTCCCTTACACAATTCCTGGGCTGGTCTGTTCTGAACACTGACACCTATGAGAAAATGAACAAACTTCAGAACCGAAAGGACATTGCCCAAGAGATGCTGATGTACCAGCTGAAATGCACGCCGAAGGAGCTGCAGAGTATCTTGGTAACTTTTGTATATTTTATATAGGTACATGACTGCCTCGCTATAGCTAACCAAAAGTTTTTTTTCCATGTTGTTTATTTAGAAATCCAAGGAAAAGTTAAGCAAAGAGTTAGATGAATGTGAAGAACGGGATCTTGTAAAAATATTGGTATGTATATTACTTTAATAGAAATATAAGTTCTTAGATTTAAAGAAAACATATAAATATTTGAGTGTAGCTAGAACCTGATGGGCCGGGGTATTTATTACTTTTGCTATTATTTAACGCTCTTCAAGACAAGGTGAAATTTGGTTTCTAGGGAAACTTCACAAACATAATATAACTTAAATATCATAAAAACATAGCAGTGATCTAGACACTATGGCATTTACTGATGAGGTTTTAGAGCTATATCAACCATTTTTCCGACCAGGAGTGTTCCCTTGTCCCCAGGGAACATTTCCTGTGACCATTTGATTGGTCCAAGTATTGAACCTTGCACATTTGACAACAATCCCTTTAAACATACAGAGTTCTTTGTATTTGACCAAAGATGAAACTCTCAGTTCAGTAAACCTAAGGGGAACTCCATGGATGCCACAGTTATTTCCAAGGGCTTCCTGTAATTTAAAGCACACCAAAACCTAAAAACAAAAATGTAATATTCTAAATCTTACCATTTTTTAAATGTAATGGCTGCATTTGTATATATTTATTTTAACTCGATAAACCTGCTAAAATCGCACTTCACTTCGTGTCCTAGGGTGACTTACTGCATCATATCTATGGAGGAGCAGTGCTGTCACCCTAGAAAGCTCTCCCGATTTGGACCACAAAACCCTCTCTTCTCATCTCCTATGTAGGTCACAGAAGGTAGCTGGGGAAACTGATAACAATAAATAACACATCATTTTAGAGCACAGGAAGTTACAAGGATACAGTTTTTTTGCCATAATAAACTAATGCAGCCACTGCTTGTAAAGACTTTAAACCCATAAACAAAAAAGTAATATATAGCAGCTTAGATATCCTTTAAGTCCTATCCAAATTTCTGACAGAGATAGCAAGAGCACTGATAATGTAAACCTTGTTTACAATTGCAATTGCCATGGTTGCAAGGAAGAGAGACCTTTTTTTTAAAGCAAACCACAGAAATAATGATTGGCTGCAGAATAAAATCTAGAATATATATCACTGTATATGCAATGCTTGAACAATGTTTTGAACAAGAAAATGTGACCTCTGTCTTCTTTTGCACAGAAAGAGGAACTGCCAGACCCAGCAGCGCTAGAACTCTATGAATTCCACTTCAGCGACTTCCCTGTGACGGAACATGAGCTCATTAAGAGTGGCATCAGACTATTTGTTGAGCTAAAAGTCATTGAAAAGTTTAAGGTGCCTGCGGATGTAAGTATTCCTATATCAATGTAGGTTTTGCACGGCTGGTGCCTGTTTTTTATTTTAAATTTTAATTTTGGAACAGGTAAAAATTTAATTTCATATATTTTTATAAAATAACAACTATACAAACACAATTTTAACAGCTAGAGTAGGCAATAAGAATAAATATCTAAAGTACTTTAAAGCAACTCTCTCACCAGAAAAAAAAAAGTAAACATCACCCACATAAGAAGAGCTATAATGCTTATGAGGTGCTACACCACCACTGCAGATCTGTAGCGACATAGTGTTGAGTGGAACCACAGTGTACAGAGGACGTCAGATACTGAGGATCTTCTGGCCAGAGTAGCTCTACAAGAGAACCAAGATCAACCTCATCAGCTGCCGGGGTCTGATAATAACTTCTTTTGCAGGCTTTGAAAAATGTATTGAGAATAGACTTTTCAAACATACAGTACAAAAAGTTAAATATGTCAAGCGTATTGTTATACGGTCAATGTGCTAGGACAAACAGCTAGATAAACGTAACATGTACAAACAGTAAAGCCCCATACACACTATCAGATTTTCTGCTGATTTTTGTCTTCAGATTTACCAAAACCATGTAGTGCAAGGGCCTGCCTGATTGCATACAAATTGAAACTCCTAAGGTTTGACCTCATATTATATGGTTTTGGTAAATCTGAAGACAAAAATCAGCAGAAAATCTGATAGTGTGTATGGGGCTTTAGCCTGTCTAGGAGCTATCATTACCCAGCATAAAGGAAGGATGCAAGCATCAAGAAAATGATAATGAACTTAAAATAATTGGGTTAAACCCAAACCAGTAAGTATTAAAGAGGTATTTAAAAGACAGAAGAGGAAAAAAAAAAAAGGGGGGGGTGATCCAAGGGGGGACAAATAGGAAGTTTTATACAATGGCCAATGAAACCCTCCTAACTAGGGTTAAATCTGTAAGGGATGAAGGGGGTTAACAACACTTTAGGTTATTCTATATCAGTATAACAGGAGGGAGAAGATGAGGTAGTGGAGGACATGTTGAAGGTAGAGAGGGAAGATGTGTAGACTGTCACGAGAGCTCTCTGGTTGGGTGGAAGGGAGTTGTTCAGATCTACCTTCCTTTTTAGATGAATGTTGCGTATGGGGCAAACAGATCGCTTGTCCATTTGCTGGTTAGACCTGGTGGTTGATCAGACTTTTGTATTGATCAGTGGTGTGATAGTGAAACCAGTTGGCCCAAGTGGCTGTGAACTTGGATGGGGAATCTTTTGCCAAGTTAATAAGTTCTTCCATATCTGTGCTTTTTGGAGACGTATGAGCCACTCTGAAAGTGATGGAACATGAGTTGTGTTTCAATGAATCCATATAAACGGCTTCGCTGCATTTACCATGTGCATGGCGAGCAGGTTGCTTCTTTTTTTTGGCAACACAGGTGCTTGAAAAGGTTAAACAGACAACTGAAACTCATATATGGGAAATGTTCTAATAATTAAAACCTTTTAAAATCATAGCATTCACTAGTGGTTTATTCACCCCTGCTGAGCTACACAAAGATGGTGACATCTTGCTGCAGAGCCTGCTAAAGCTCTGTAGATTGTCATACTATCACCCCACTTGATGCTTTCTCTAAGGCCACTTTCAGACCGGGGCGTTAGGGGGGGCATTGGTGGTAAAGCGACACTATTTTCAGCAGCGCTTTACTGTCATTTTTGCGTCCCTTTATGGCTGCTAGCGGGGAGTGCTTTTAACCCCTGCTAATGACTGAAAAATGGTTTAATGCGCCTGCAAAGCAGTGTTGCAGCAGGGCTTTGCTGGCACTTTGGCAGCGCTGCCCATTGATTTCAATGGGCAGGGGCACTGTAGGGGCAGTGTATACACCACTCCTACAGCACCTCAAAGATGCGGCTTGCAGGACTTTTGGCATCCTGCCAGCGCACAGCTCCAGTGTGAAAGCACTCGGGCTGTCACACTGGAGTGAGAGGAGACACTCTTTACAGGCACTATACAGGCACTATTTATAGTGCTATAGCGCCTATAAAGTGCCTCAGTGTGAAAGCAGCCTTAGCCTTTGACTTCAGGTAATTGACAGAACTGAAAAATATTTCTTGATTTTTGAGGGGAAAAAAAGTGAACAAAAAATATGTGAACTAAATTGATTTGTATGGTTGTTTAGAGTTATTTAATAGGTGTACAAGTGGAAAACCCCATGTAGGCAGTTGCTAACTGTTGGGGCACACACTACCCCTTGTTGTTAATTTGTTCCCCTTATGAGGTACTCAGTCAGGGTGCGGGAAGTCAGTTTTGAACTTTGATGAAAGAATTACTTTACATAGTATGAACTGGGCAGCCTAAGCCAGGATGAACTAGAGCTATGTATGGGGGAATCTGTAAGAGACTGTTTGACCTTAATTTTGTACTTGCAAGAAACTTCAAGAAAATGTTCTAAAAGTCCCAAAAGTGCCTGGTCTGAAGTTCTTTAAAGGAAAGGGTATGTGCAAGGTGTGAAGAGGAGCTCCAGAGAGAATGCTACCAAGAGTTAACAAGGGGTGAAACTGATAAATGAAAAGCTATATTGCCATGAGTAACCAGAGGAGTGTTGGGTGCTATAGCTGTCAGCAAGCCAGAGAACAACGTGACTTGGCTGGAATGATGTTGTAACCTGGTGGTGAGAAAGTTTCTGGGCTTAACCCCCTCCCTAGTGTAGGTGCCCCATACATGGGATTGATTTCACAGCTCAGAACCCCCATGGATCTCGCCTGCATGTTATGGGGAAAAGGACGACTGAGGATCCTTGGAGATACAGAAGCTCAGAAACAAGCAGAGAGTTTAATTCCTAATACTGTGAGAAGTCTCAAGTGTGTCACTGGGAGAAAGGTGACATAAAAGCTGAGCTGGAGGAGTGGGATACTGGCTTTGTGGTGTACTTTGTGGAAGAAGTCTGATATAGTTAAGCAAGTATGAAGTCGCTGAGAAATGAACTGTGCACAGAGTTAATTGCACTGAGAATTATGCTTGCTTCTAAGTTTAAAGTACTACTTTAATGCAGATTTATCATGACCGCAGTCTCCACCTGTTCATACAGGCATTAGCGATCGCTGTTCCAGTGTCTCTGATCGGGTGCGTTAAGCCCCGCACACACCTTGATGTCTAACAACTTGGTTATACCACCATGAACATGATTGTTGAAGTAATGTGTATTTTCTTAGAGTTCCCCGGTTCTTACTTCTATGTTTTAATAAAATAAACCCAAAGCCATATCACATTCAAGATAGATTAGTGATACAGCAGTGAGTTCAGAGAAGAAGACCCCAACTGCTGAACATTATCTCCCAAGAAGTGTAATGTCCCTTGGAAACACAAAACTCTGCATTCTGACCCAAATGATTATGTTCATCGAAACTATGTTTTTCGTTTTTTTAAAGGCTTAATTCCAAATTAATTTGTAATGCTTCGAGCCAATTTTTTTTCAGGAAAAAGTTGCAAGTCTCCTTTCGAAAACAATTTTCCTAGACATATTTTACAGCTACTTTTGGCTTGTTGTCTCCAGTCGTCAATTTTCACTAACAGACATTGGGGTTTATTTACTAAAGGCAAATCCACTTTGCACTACAAGTGCACTGCTTTATGATAGTGTAATTTGGTGGGCAGAAAATACATGAATTGCTTTCGTGTAAGTTCTGTTTTATTTATTGCCCTAATAAATAGCATCAACCTATTCAACAATTCTTCACAAAGTACATGGGTGCATTCACATCAGTCTCTTGCTCGCATTGTCACACCAATAATAAACATTTAAGGGTTAGTTGTATCAGAAACCAGTTAATCTTGCAGTATTTTTTGGGCTGTGGAGAAGAATAGGGCATCTGAAGAAACAAGAGTCCATGTCCATGTAAGCATTGCTCTAAGTGGGAACATTGGATACCAACGCTACCACACTGCAATGCTAACTGCTGAGCTGGAGAAAGACATTTTCCTAATGTTTTTTTATCAAGCCATAACTAAGCTAAACATGATCATGAATGCAAACGTAACCCTGAATGTCACATAAAAAGCTCATCTTTGGTGTACATTATTACGTTATTAGGTTTTGACAAGATGGATGTACACTGTGAGGAAAGGGTATCGGGACATCACCTACCACAACTGGCGACATGGGTTCAATGTTGGACAAACCATGTTCACACTGCTAATGGTATGTAATGTTTTAATTACAGTAGATTTGCCATCATAAAATCTTTTTTGCCCAAAAATATAAAATTACCTTGTCCGTCATTATGTATGTAATTAACAATGACAACCAGACATCCCATAGATGTATAGTTTGTATGTAAAAAATAAAAATAAAAAATCAAGGGTTTTGCTCACAGCACATGATTACTAGTGAGTACAAGAAAAGGCTCATCACAGTCCGGGTGGGTTTGTACACACAAATGCCCCACTGTCATAACAACATAGAGTATCTTTACTGTTCCTAAGTTCATCCTCTACAGTACGAACAACTATATGTGCCATTTTCATTACTGACCCACTCTGGCATTTTTCTGTAAATGGACAAGATGCTGGGCTTTTTGAAGGTCAATAAACTACCTAAAGACATTAGTTCTGAATCTGAAATTCAGTGGCATACAGAAAACACAGCCTATTTTTCTGGGTTCTCTAGTTTACTTAACGTCCAAAAACTAGCTAACATTTTTTATTGTTTATTTTTTGCATAGTAAAGATTAAATAGTTCTATCAAGTTTTTTTTTCTGTCTGCGACCCCATTAGGGAGATTTCACCTCCCTTCTGGTCTCAGCAAAACAAAAATGAGGGAAGTAGTTGTCAACAGTCAATGTTTCCAGTAGAGAGATTTCTCATTACTTCTTGTCCCAAAAGCAAATTAGGTGAAACAAAGGTTCTATTACTTTTGCAAGCTGTTCAAAGCTAAAAAAAAAAAAAATTTACTGGATTTGGGCTTTAAAATGCCCTAGTGATATGGCACGTGGGTAGACCACTTCCTCACCCACATAGAAATGCTAAAAGGTAGTTATATGGCATAGATATGAGTACACAGTTGCATAACCTGGCAGTTTAGAGCTGAATTTATGAATAATCTCATGGGCACTATCAGAAACCCCATTGAATGGTCTTGATTAATTGCAGTGGGAATGATCACTGTTGCTCTCTCCTTGTTACGCTGGCACTATATTTATTTAGTAGAATTCTTTCTTTCCCATTCCCATAGTATAAACTTGAATGAGTTACCAAGCCAAGTGTACAGGGATCAACTGAAGCTTAATTGTAATCACATCATGCACGTAAGCTTAGCTGACCATAGGCCTGAACCTGTTTCCCTAACATGCTTAATGAAATGTCCATTCATTTTCCAAAGACAGGTAAACTCAAGAAATATTTTTCCGATTTAGAAGCCTTTGCCATGGTGGCTGCTGCTTTCTGTCATGATATTGACCACAGAGGGACCAACAATTTGTACCAAATGAAGTAAGTGATCAAGTTCTCATATTTTTGTAGGCCATCAGTTACGTAAGGCATACCATTATAATGCATACCAATAACATGTACCTTTGTCTTCAGATCCCAGGCTCATCTAGCCAGGCTACATGGGTCTTCAATACTAGAGAGACACCACTTAGAATTCAGCAAGACACTCTTAGAAGATGAGGTGGGTGTGTAATGTTGTCCACTGAGTTGTCTACAGTCAAGAATATAAGAGATATACAATATGGAGATGTACAAGCACAGCTGAAATACTCTTTATTTTACTATTATTGACTTTAAATTAAAAATAAATAAAAGATGTTAGAACCTATTTTTTTTTACATTTTCTTGGAGTATTCTTTATTGTATTGACAGTACAAAAGTACACTACAATACACACACCTAGCACAGAGCCAAAACTGTGAGGAAAAGAAAAAGAAGGCACATGTTACAACTGGCATAGCCAGTGTGATATAGCACCTTAACCCACAGTGATAATCTTACTCTCACTCCCCCCAACCCCCCCCAAAAAAAAACTTTAGCCAATACTCCCCATTACAGAATTACAAAGGATACTATCCCCTCAGCATAATAAAATAACACGCTTTATGGAGCCTGCGTATATATCAGCAAAGGAGTTCGGAGTAAACAGTAGGTACCTGATAATCTGAAATTACAGTAGAATATGGTAACAATTATATTGCTAAAAGTTGCCTAGGCAATTTAAGTAAAATAGTATCTTATCAGTTACTCAGGTGTCAGCAGGGAGGTTCTAATTCAGTGTTGACATGTCTCAGAGCCAACTATGCCAAACTTTCTCAAACTTTTTGGGACATCCCCTGCTCAAATAGGTAGCCTTCTATAATGGCAGAGCCTTGTTAACCAGGCCCTTCCAAAACATTAAAGAAGGGGCTTCAGATTTTTTCCACTGCAGTAAAACTGCCTTATGTGCATAAAATAAAGAGACAGCGAGAAGCGTCTTTGTGCCCTGAGAGGTGCTAGGTCTTCTACCAGTCCCAGTAAGCAGACTGATATTGTCAACAGAATAGTGAGGGCCATAATATACAGTGGTGTGAAAAAGTGTTTGCCCCCTTCCTCATTTCCTGTTCCTTTGCATGTTTGTCACACTTAAGTGTTTCGGAACATCAAACCAATTTAAACAGTAGTCAAGGACAACACAAGTAAACACAAAATGCAATTTGTAAATGAAGGTGTTTATTATTAAAGGTGAAAAAAAATCCAAACCATCATGGCCCTGTGTGAAAAAGTGATTGCCCCCCTTGTTAAAACATACTATAACTGTGGTTGTCCACACCTGAGTTCAATTTCTCTAGCCACACCCAGGCCTGATTATTGCCACACCTGTTCACAATCAAGGCATCACTTAAATAGGAGCTGCTTGACACAGTAAGGTCCACCAGAAGATCCTTAAAAGCTACACATCATGCCGAGACCCAAAGAAATTCAGGAACAATTGAGAAAGAAAGTAATTGAGATCTATCAGTCTGGAAAGGGTTATAAAGCCATTTCCAAAGCTTTGGGAATCCAGCGAACCACAGTGAGAGCCATTATCCACAAATGGCGAAGACATGGAACAGTGGTGAACCTTCCCAGGAGTGGCCGGCCGCCCAAAATTACCCCAAGAGCGCAGCGACGACTCATCCAAGAGGTCACAAAAGACCCCACAACAACGTCCAAGGAACTGCAGGCCTCACTTGCCTCAGTTAAGGTCAGCGTTCATGCCTCCACCATCAGGAAAAAGACTGGGCAAAAATGGCCTGCATGGCAGAGTTCCAAGGAGAAAACCACTGCTGAGCAAAAAGAACATCAAAGCTCGTCTCAATTTCTCCACAACACATCTTCATGATCCCCAAGACTTTTGGGACAACATTCTGTGGACCAATGAGACAAAAGTGGAACTCTTTGGAAGGTGTGTGTCCAAGTATATCTGGCGTAGAAGGAACACTGCATTTCATAAAAAGAACATTATACCAACAGTAAAATATGGTGGTGGTAGTGTGATGGTCTGGGGCTGTTTTGCTGCTTCAGGACCTGGAAGACTTGCCGTGATAAAAGGAACTATGAATTCTGCTGTCTACCAAGAGATCCTGAAGGAGAATGTCCGACCATCTGTTTGTGTACTCAAGCTGAAACGAACTTGGGTTCTGCAGCAGGACAATGATCCTAAACACACCAGCAAGTCCACCACCGAATGGCTGAAGAAAAACAAAATGAAGACTTTGGAGTGGCCTAGCCAAAGTCCTGACCTGAATCCTATTGAGATGTTGTGGTATGACCTTAAAAAGGCCGTTCATGCTCGAAAACCCTCTAATGTAACTGAATTGGGACAATTCTGCAAAGATGAGTGGGCCAAAATTCCTCCAGGACGCTGTAAAAGCCTCATTGCACGTTATCGCAAACGCTTGGTTGCAGTTGTTGCTGCTAAGGGTGGCCCAATCAGTTATTAGGTTTAGGGGGCAATCACTTTTTCACACAGGGCCATGATGGTTTGGATTTTTTTTCACCTTTAATAATAAACACCTTCATTTACAAATTGCATTTTGTGTTTACTTGTGTTGTCCTTGACTATTGTTTAAATTGGTTTGATGTTCCGAAACACTTAAGTGTGACAAACATGCAAAGGAACAGGAAATGAGGAAGGGGGCAAACACTTTTTCACACCACTGTAATTAAGAGCTTGAGTGACCCCCCCTTCCAAAAATCCTGAATAGCAGGGCACTGCCAAAAAATATGGTCATAGTCAGCTGAAGAAAATGTACAATGCCAACACTCCGCCAAATTAGAGTTGTAGATACAAGCCAGCCTAGCCAGTATGTAATGGACTCTGTGTAGTAGTTTAAATTATATAAGGAGATCCCCTAGCTCACACCAGATTCTTGAAGGGATAATCCCACATATAATCCCAATCATCACTTATTTTTATTTATTTTTTAAAGAAAAGGATCAACTTGGGGGTTATTTACGAAAGGCAAATCCACTTTGCACTGCAAGTGCACTTGGAAGTGCAGTCGCGCGAAATCTAAGGGGTAGATCTGAAATGAGGGGAAGCTCTTCTGATTTAACATCCAATCATTTGCAAGCTAAAATGCTGTTTTTTATTTTCCTTGCATGTCCCCCTCGGATCTACAGCGACTTTACTTTCAAGTGCACTTACAGTGCACAGTGGATTTTCCTTTATTAAATAACCCCCATTGCATTCTTATCTGTTTTGTGCAATGGTATTGCAAACAAAAAACAGCCTATAATCTACTATTCTAGGGTCCCCAGGTAGTGCTCTCTGCTCCTCCTCTTCTGTGCCTACCCCATAGCAAAAAACTTGCTATGGGGGCAGACGTACGGGCTCGCTCCCAAGCCAGGCTGTGTGCGTCCATAGACACACACAGTGTGGCTTAGCCCTACCACTCACTGGAGCCAACACCAGTAGCCAATGACTCTTGCTGATGTATCTGTGTTCTGTGGAGGAGAGGGGAGAGCGCCAATACAGACAGGCACATTGCTGGATTTAGTAAGAAATCAGGTAAATATTTGGGGGGGGGGTACTGCTACTGGGAAGTTTTTTACCTTATTGCTTTTTGCAGTAAATTTTTGGCACTTCTTTTTTACACGTTTTGCATATTTATGCTCTTTTTTTGGGGGGGGGGGGGGGGGGGCAAATTGTTGTTGGGCATTAAAAAACACACTACATGCTTTTCTGCAGCTTCTCCATTGAAGTCTATTGAACCAAAAAACTAACCGCTTTGCACTTAAAAAAAGTCTCTGGCCCTTTCCAAAAACGCATCAGCTGAAAAAAAGAATAGATGTAAGCGCGTCCCATAGGAAACCATGTCAAAACAAAACGCATAGGTGTGAACCAGGCCTTAGGAAGAGTTACAACTGTCATTTTTATTACTGTCACTGTAATTTATGGAGAGTGCAAAATCTGGTGCAGCTGTGCATGGTATCAAATCAGCTTCTAACGACAGCTTGTTCAATTAAACAAAAAACTGGAAGCTGATTGGTTAATATACAGAGTTGCACCAGATTTTGCACTCTCCAGTTTTAGTAAATCATAAAGTTAGCTAAAAACATTTTATTGAGCATGACTTTAGATTATTTTGTCAACATCAGATCATATATAAAATAATATGTTGAGGCAATGTGAGTGCTTTTTCTCTTTTTTATTCAATATGTTTTAATTATTTCTGTCTGCATATTTCAGCTGTTGTCTTTGCTTATCATAGATGCATGCTACAAATAAAGATTAAAGCACATTACTCCTCATTTCCCATTACCGATTGGTTGCACTGGGTTTAAGGACTGCAATTCTTTGCTTTTTTACATTGTACGTTGTTTCGTGCACGAGATACTGTGGGCATGCGCACTGCATGGAGGGGGAGCTAATCCACGGGTCCGGTGGACCCGATGTCCGCTGGTCACCTGCGATCACTCCACTGAGAGGCAGAACGGGGATCTGCATATGGAAACAAAGCAGATCCATGTTCTGACAGGGAAGTACACTGAGATCTTCTGTTCCTAGTAACCAGGAACAGTGATCTCTGTGTTCTTCCTGTCAGTCCATCCCCCACACAGTTATATAACAATTGCAGGGAACACACTTAACCCTTTGATCGCCCCGGATGTTAACCTCTTCCTGCCAGTGTCATTTATACAGTGATCAGTGCATTTTTTTAGCACTGATCACTGTATTGGTGTCACTGGTCCCCAAAAAGTGTCACTTATGCTGCGTAAACACGATCAAACAATCGGGTGGAAAAGTCCGGCAAACTCAAGTCCGCCGGACAATCCCCCCGTGTGTAGCCTCCGGCGGACTTTTTTTACCCGAAAGTACGGCAGACTTAGAAAGTATTTTTGAACTCCAATCTTCCCGCCGGACTCGCATTTCGGCGGACAATCCGGCCGTTGGTATGCCAGTCCGCCGTACTTTTGAAATGAGCGGACTTTTCCTGGCGAAAAGTCAGATAATTTTGAGCGCGTCTCCAGGTAGACGGGGCCAGCGAAGGAGGCGTCGCTGGCCCCGTCACCTGGTATGGACTTAAAGGGGAACCCCAACGCCGGAAAAATCGGCGTGGGGGTCCCCCCCAGGTCCACATCAGACCATTGTCCGAGCACGCTACCCGGCCGGCCAGGAAAGGGGGGGACGAGCGAGCGCCCCCCCCGAGCCATACCAGGCCGCGTGCCCTCCACATGGGGGGTGCCTTGGGGAAGGAGGGCCGCGCAGCCCCCCCACCCCAAAGCACCTTGTCCCCATATTGATGAGGACAAGGGCCTCTTCCCGAAAACCCTGGCCGTTGGTTGTCGGGGTCTGCGGGCGGTGGGCTTATCGGAATCCGGGAGCCCCCTTTAATAAGGGGGCCCCCGGATACCGGCCCCCCCACCCTATGTGAATGAGTATGGGGTACAATGTATCCCTACCCATTCACCTGTAAAAAAAAAAGTAAAAAAAAACCCAACACACAAGGGTTAAAATAGTTTAGTGCACAGCTCCGGGGGTCTTCCGTCTTTGGGGGTCTTCTCGCTGGACTCCTCCGCTATCTTCTTCTAGCTCTTTTGCTATCGGAGGAGCCCGGCTTTCTTCCTCACCACCGCCCTCTTCTTCCGACTTCGGGGGTCTTGTCCCCCTCTTCGGGGGTCTTGTCCCCCTCTTCGGTTCTTCTTGCTGGGCCACCGAGCCTTCTTCTAGCTCTTTTACAGGCGGTGGCCGCCCGCAGACCCCGACAACCAACGGCCAGAGTTGCCGGGAAGAGGCCCTTGTCCTCATCAACATGGGGACAAGGTGCTTTGGGGTGGGGAGGCCGTGCGGCCCCCCCTTCCCCAAGGTACCCCCCATGTTGAGGGCACGCGGCCTGGTACGGCTCAGGAGGGGGGGGGGGCGCTCGTCCCCCCCTTTCCTGGCCGGCCAGGTAGCGTGCTCAGACAAGGGTCTGATGTGGACCTGGGGGGACCCCCATGCCGATTTTTCTGGCGTTGGGGTTCCCCTTTAAGTCTATACCAGGTGGCAGGGCCAGCGTCGTCTCCTTCGCGGGCCCCGCCTGGAGAGGCGCTCAAAATGAGCGGACTTTCCTCCGCGTGTGTGGGCGAGTCCGTTCAATTCAAAAGTAAGGCGGATAGTCCGGCGGACTTAGTACGCCGTATTAGTCCGCTGAAAAAGTGCCGTGTGTGGGCAAGTAGCCCGTTCAGAAAGTCCGGCGGACAGTCCGCCCAATAGTCTGCTACCGTGTGTACGCGGCATTAGGGTCAGATTTGTCTGCCGTAATGTCGTAGTCCCATAAAAATCACTGGATCACTGACATTACCAGTAAAAAAAAAAAAAGAAAAGTCCATATATCTATCCCATAGTTTGTAGACGCTATAACTTTAATGCAAACCAATCAATATACGCTTATTGGGATTTTTTTAACAAAAAATTTGTAGAAGAATACACATTGGCCTAAATTGATGAAGAAATGTGTTTTTTTGTATTGTATGGGATATGTATTATAGCAGAAAGTAAAAATCATTGTTTTTTTCACATTTTTTTGTTTATAGCGCAAAAAAAATAAAAATATACCACAGAGGTAGTAAAATACCACCAAAAGAAAGCTCTATTTGTGGTGAAAGAAATCATAAATTTTGTTTGGGTACATCGTCGAACGCCCACACAATTGTCAGTTAAAATAACACAGTGTTATTAAGGGGGTAAAACCTTCTGGGGCTGAAGTGGTTAAAACATATAAACTCATTATAGTCACCCCTCCTTATTTATCCGTTATTTATGACGTATGAAATGCCCATGCCACAGTAGTAATTCTGTCATTGGCAACAACTTGTCATTTACCCGCTCCATTCTTGTTACTCCCTCACTTCTTAGTAGTGAGATGATCTTGTCATTTACTAGCAATCAAAGTGTGACACTATTTTGGCCAAAGGAATGGCAAAGTCTTTTAGAAAAAGTGTGAGCTGTGTGCTGCTTAGGGGTAGTATCCGCAATGTGACATGGACCTAAATCAGCTTATTTTTTTGTCTTTCAGACTATAAACATCTTTCAGAATCTAAACAAGAGGCAGTTTGAAAATGTTATCCATTTGTTTGAGGTGGCGATCATAGCAACGGATCTGGCATTGTATTTTAAGTAAGTGCATATCACTACACATGTACAATTGCAGATGCCAATCACAAGTTGGCTGATTTTAATTCTGACACTGAGACATTTTTTTGTAAGGTAAGTGGTTTTCCACTAGTATAGAACTGTGAAAACACTCATTATTTTTGCTAAAGAGCCTTGCAGACCTTGAATGCTGTTGTGGACAATGTTGTCAAATGCAGCAATTGAATTTTAATGTGAATCAAAAGAGAAAGATGTGTAGTGTTCAGGCTGTAAGAGATGATGATCATGTGCCCCCAACGCTGGCCAGTCTCAGCTCCAAATGATAATATGATGAAGGATGTCTCTCGAAAGCTGCACTTCAAAGCAAACCAATTAATGGTGAGGTGAATGTCAATCTTAGCCTGGGCTCCTGCCAGGCCATGCCCCCAACTCGTTTGGCTCTGCCCCTCGAAACTTATTCATGGGGATTATGGGGGATCATGATTAAGTTCCGAGTGTGAAGAGCAAGCATGAATTTGCTAGTGTAATGTGACCAAACTATTGTCATATATACTGTAGCTTACCTTGTCTCTTTGGGAATTGCGAACCTAATGCTGAATTTCCCCCATCATCTAATTTCCTTTACGATTTATAACTTTATACCATATTGTAATGTACTAAATCACATATCTTCATCTGTTTAAACAAAATATAGAGATCTAAAGACTCCCTTCAGGAATGCTCAATAATAAGTGAAACCTATTGGGTTGTGTTACCTACTAATTCCTTATATCACTTGGGAACTCCAGCCATGGGATCTCCCTTCTTTTTTGTTTCCAGGTCATCTTTGTTTGTTCCCACTCCTTTGTTTTATTCTCCATAATCTAAAATAATAAAAAAAACTAACACTGGGACCCCCTAATAATGGGCACAGCAGGCATGTGGAGCTATGACCTCAAGAGCAGAAATCTCACTGCTAGAATCCATAGGAGATGTACGGAACCTTCCATATCTGACACACTGCTTGGAGTTCCTGATGCTTGGTCCCCTTCAGAGTGTAGTTCCACCCATTGGGTCCTTCATCACTTCTGTGTCCTGTAATGATGTAGGGGGAACAGTTTGAGATGCAGAGGGCATGAGGGAAACAGGCACCTTGGAATCACTGTAGCATGTAGGATCCTGAAGATACTTCAAACAGCTTTGCTCTTCAAGAGAGCGAAACTCGAGATTGCAAGCAATGGGAAAGGGTGAATATTAAGTTTTCTCTTAAAAGGAAGGGTATTTTTCCAAGGGTTTATTCTAGCCACTGAGTCTTGTTAGAACTAGATCCAACTTGAGTTAAACTTTGCCACAGAGCTATTTGCAACATGTTTCTAAACACTGAATAAGTAAAACCTAAGTAATGGATAAAACAGGTTAACCATATTCTATGGGTTCTCTGCTTGCTGGTTGTCTTACTCCAGTACAGCCTGCAATAAATCATATGGTAACCAGTTTCACTTTCTGGTAAAGTGAAATGGAAATTACAATGGTTTTGTTTTTTTAAATATATATGGTTTTGTTCAATTGTATGTTCATTTGTTATTAATTACTGTTTTTTTTGTAGCTTTTTAGTTATTTGAGTCCTATAAAAGACTAAAAAACTGTATTTGTCCTTTAAAAGACTCGTGATGGATGTGCATATCCTACATGGCAGCACAGTGAGTTTAGTGGTTAGCATTTCTACCTTGAAGGTCTTTGGTTCAAGTCCTGGTCAAGACACAATCTGCATGGAATTAGAATTTTCTCCCTGTGCTTGAATGGGTTTCATTTGTATCATTTGTATATCCAGGTGTCTCACCCCCCCCCCCCCCCCCCCCGACTGGAACATTGTATTCTGACAGAAGGACTGATTGATGTCAGAATACACTGATCAGCGACAGCAGCTGCTGATCGACAAAAGGTCTCCAGCAGGGACAGCTACACGCTGGTCTAAACTCAGATTTCAATCAGTGCATGGCCAACTCTTTCTCCTTTCCCAATTTTATTTGGTATTCTTCACTTGGTTTTGTGCTCACAACTTCTGCCTTTTGAAGCTCTGCAGGTAGAGTTCCCCTTTTTCTCCTCCTGTTACTGGTCCGGGTTGGCTCTTTGGCAGTGATCCTGTGGTGTGTGTCTTTGGAATGTTTTCACCATTATTCAATAAATATTTAGCTCTGTGTGTCTTACAATACCACGATCAACAATTGTATACTTCTGTCTATGACAACTAATCAGCACATAGGCATTCTGTTTCAATGTACTGTAACTTTATCTGGAGTTCCTGAGCTCATGTTGTATGCCTTTGTTTTCATCTCAATACATTCTTTGGGTAACAGAAACTAAAGCTAGGTCTACATTGTACAAAATATGAGCTAAGAGGAGGGGAAGCTTCAGGGTATCATATGGCTTTAGTCATTTATTCATTAGGACCTAGACAAAATGAGCTTAGTTCAGGAAAGAGTGGGGGGTGTGTAGAGCAAGTGCTCCAGCATACTGCAACAGTCTGAATCCAATCTTTAAGGGGAGTTTAAAGTGGAAACCAAAGTCCCCTATTCTTGACAGCCAAATAACCTGTATATTAACCTCCGTTTTATCTCTAGTTGCCATGGTGATGCACATGTGATTACTATGACACCAGCCATTTGGTGACTTGACAGTTCAGTTGAGAACACAAGCAACTGTGATAGTTATCCTTCATAACATGCCCTGAATGCATCTATTATGGGAAACTGTTAAGCCTCATAAACACCATCAGTTTTTCTGCTGAGTTTTTCCTTCAGGTTTACCAAATCCATGTAGTGCAAGGGTCTGCCTGATTGCATACAATGTTACAGCTTTATTCCAAAATGGATTAAATTCATTATTTTCCTCAAAATTCGATAAACAATACCCTATTATGGCAACGTGAAAGCTTGTTTGAAATCTATGCAAATTTATTTAAAAAAAAAAAATCACATGTACATAAGTGTGCACAGCCTTTGCTCAATACTTTGTTGAAGCACCTTTGGCACCAATTACAGCCTCAAGTCTTTTTGAGTATGATGCCAAAAGCTTGGCACACCTTTTTTGGGCAGTTTCTCCCATTCTTTTTTGCAGGACCTTTCAAGCTCCATCAGGTTGGATGAGAGCGTCGGTTCACAGCCATTTTCAGATCTCTCCAGAGATGTTCAGTCAGGTTAAAATCTGGCTAGGCCACTCCAGGGCATTCACAGAGTTGTCCCGTAGCCATTTTTTTGTTATCTTGCCTGTGTGCTTAGGGTCGTTGTCATGTTGAAAGATGGACCATCACCCCCAGTCTGGGGTCCAGAGCGCTCTGGAGCAGGTTTTCATCAAGGATGTGTCTGTACATTCATCTGGTTTCCTCCAGACATGACGCTTGCCATTCAGACCAAAGGGTTCAATCTTTGTTTTTTCAGACCATTTTGTTTTTTATGATCGGAGAGTCCTTCAGGTGTCTTTTGGCAAACCCCAGGCAGTGCCTTTTACTGAGGAGTGGCTTCCATCTGGCCTCTCTATTATAGAGGCCTGATTGGTGGAGTGCTGCAGAGATGGTTGTTCTTCTAGAAGATTATCCTTTCTCCACAGAGAAATGCTGGAGCTCTGTCAGAGTGACCATCGGGTTTTTGATCACCTCCCTGACTAAGGCCGTTCTCCCCCGATTGCCCAATTTGGCAAGGTGGCCTGCTCTAGGAAGACCCCTGGTGGTTCCAAACTTCTTCCATTTATGGATGATGGAGGCCACTGTGCTCATTGGGACCTTTAATGCTGCAGACATTTTTCTGTACCCTTCCCCAGATCTGTGCCTCAATACAATCCTGTCTCAGAGCTCTACAGACAAGTCCTTGGACTTCATGGCTTGGTTTGTGCTCTGACATGCACTGTTAACTGTGGAACCCTATATAGACAGGTGTGTGCCTTTCCAAATCATGTCCAATCAACTGAATTTACCACAGATGGATGCCAATCAAGTTGTAGAAACATCTCAAGAATGATCAGTGGAAACAGGATGCACCTGAGCTAAATTTTAAATGTCATGGCAAAGGCTGCAAATACGTATGGATATGTGTTTTTTTTTGTTTTTATTTTTAATACATTTGCAAATTTTTCAAACAAACTTATTTAATGTTAATATTATGGTGTATTATTTGTAGATTTTTGAGAAAAATAATGAATTTAACCACTTCAGCCCTAGAAGGATATGACCTTAACATGACAATGACCAGGCCATTTTTTGCAATATGGCACTGTGTTACTTTAATTGACAATTGCACAGTCATGCAACGCTATACCAAAATAATAATAAAAATGGATGTCCTTTTTTCCCACAAATAAAGTTTTCTTTTGGTGGTATTGGATCACCTCTGCGTTTTTTTATTTTTTGCACTATAAACAAAAAAAGACAGACAATTTTGAAAAAACAAACAATTTTTTTACTTTCTGCTATTATACATATCCCCCAAAAAATATATAATAAAAAAAATGTTCATCAGTTTAGGCCAATATGTATTCTACTACATATTTTTGGTAAAAAAAAAAAAATCACAATAATCATATATTGATTGGGTTGTGCAAAAATTATAGCATCTACAAAATAGGGGATAGATTTATGGACTTTTAATCTGCGGCTGCGACTTTTAGCAGGACTGCGATATTGCAGCGGACAAATCTGACCCTAATGCCGTGTACACACGACCGGACCTTTCGACGGAACAAATCAACCGGACAATTCAATCGTGTGTGGGCTTCATCGGAGCTTTGCTGTCTAAAAATCAGATCATCTTTAGATTTAAAGCATGTTTCAAATCTTTCCGACAGACTCGAGTCCGGTCGAAAAATCAGTTTGTCTGTATGCTAGTCTGACGGATGAAAACCGACGCTAGGGCAGCTATTGGCTACTGGCTATGAACTTCCTTATTGTAGTCCAGTCCTACGTCATCACGTTCAAATCCATTGGACTTTGGTGTGCTTATGTGTGGCCAAGTCTGTTCGTTCGGAAAGTCCGTCGGGAAGACCATCGTACCTAGTCCGTCAAAGTCTGGTCGTGTGTATGCAGCATAAGTGACACTTTTTGGGGACCAGTGACACCAATACATTAATCAGTGCTAAAAATAATAGCATTGATCACTGTATAAATTACACTGGCAGGGAAGGGGTTCACACTAGGGGCTATCAAAGGGTTAATGGTGTTCACTCAGTGTGTTCTTTAACTGTGTGGGGGATGGGCTCAATTGGACAACACAGAGATCACTGTTCCTGATTACTGGGAACAGACGATCTCAGTGTCGTCCCCTGTCAGAACGGGGGTCTGCCTTGTTTACATACGCAGACACGCATACATACACAGATATATATGGTGGGCAGCCTTTAACTGGTTAATCCATTTTGGAATAAGTCTGTAACATAACAAAATGTGGAAAAAAGTGAAGCGCTGTGAATAATTTCAGGATGCACTGTACACCATGGAATTAATTTCATAAATGTTAATCAGTCCTTAGTATTTATTAGACATGGGGGCCATCAATAAATTTGTTTCGTTTTATTTTGTTCCATTTCTTATTAGCCGTTAATTCGTGTCTGAAATTTGGATTCGTACGAAATACGAATTTTCGTTAGGCTCGTTAACTTTTCTTAACATTTACGAACGTTCGTTATGATGAATTTATCATTATGAGGGGCTCCCACCATCCCTGTGCTGTGCTGACTTCCTGGGTTTTTAACTTCATCTTAACAAATAATCGTAATTAATGAAAATTTTATTTTGTTCGATTCTGAATCTCCCATCGACTACTAGTACTAGTCTCCCACTCCCATATTAAAAAAGGTAATTTTCCCAACCCTCACTCAGCAGCAGAAGAAAACCTCTGATTGGTCAACAAAACACCAGTCACGTTTCCATTGTAACGGAATTCAGTTCCGAAATTCGTAAACAAAATTTCGTGCAAACTTCGGAAGCATAGCAATTCGTATTTCGGATCCTCCCGAATGTACGAATTTACGGAAATTTTTACGAATTTTCGATTCTAGTAATTATCAACACTGCAAAGACGTCTAAGTAAGATAGTAGCACCGAATACTTGACACCCAGTGTAATTACATTAAAAGGGGAGAGCAGCATTTGGCTACTAATACAGTACATAAAGAATTTGCAATTGATGTACAGGAGTCATTTGTAGCCTTTCTAGACATGTAACTATCCTCCGCCATTTAGGTTGAATACTATAACACTCCAGTCTGTTTGTCTCATAGGAAAAGAACAATGTTTCAAAAAATAGTCGATGCGGCCGAACAGATGCAATCAGAAGCAGAAGTTATAAAATATATTATCGCTGACCCAACGAAAAAAGAGATAATCATGTAAGTGCAACAATCAAATGTCCAGGAGAAAAAAAAGGTTATTTAGCTCTGTAGTTTGTATAAGAATTGAATCTATTTGTTTTACTGCAGGGCCATGATGATGACAGGATGTGACTTGTCTGCTATCACTAAGCCATGGGAGGTGCAGAGTCAGGTGTGTTAAGTAAGACACCTTCACGTAAAAGTTAAATGAGGAAAAGCTTCAATACAGACCAATATTTTGGCATCTTGAGAAAATCTTGCCAGCTAATTGGAACACTTTATAAAAATAATTCTTATTTCCGCAATTTATTTCTCTGTTTCTGTACAATGCCAATCATCAATTCTTTATAACTTGTGGGTACCGTGCTTAGGTAAGGCTAGGCTGCTGCCATCCCTAGGAGCTCCATTAATGAAGCACCAAAAATGATGTGTATATGTGCAGGGGTGGGTGGCGCTGCCTTTCACCTGGAGAGTGACCTCCAGTTATGACTTCCAGTTGAAAGTGCAAGTGCTAATTGGACCACTATGTGATTAGATTACATGTGATATTATGTAACACTATCTGTCCCCTTTGATACCAGGAAAGGGAAAAAAAAACAAGGGAATTGTTTGTGCAAATTAGTCTCAAAAAACCTGTGTTAAAGTGCTCATACTAAATAGAAAACCAATCAGCGCACACACATGCAAATAAAATAGAAAATTGCAAGCTGAACACCCAAAGGAGCAAGTCACAAACACCTCAATAAATCAATAAAATACAAAATGGTGCAGCGCAAATAAAGTCCAATGATGATCACGTATTATTGTGTAGTGACATATAATATATAGGAGGAAACACCCCGTAGTGAGGGCAATCTTTTCTTCAGAGTGACAAATCCTTCCACCAGTAATAATATATACTTTAGGCTGGGTTCACACTGCTGCGGGGGGAGATCCGGATGTGATTCGCACAGCAAATCACATCCGATCTCCGTAGCACTGCGAGTTCAGCCATACAGATAGTATGGCTGAACTCGCAGCTGTCCCGCAGCAAACTCGCACAGGACCCTTTTTTGGGTCCGCAACGGAATCGGATCGCATGGGGGTTCACACCATGCGATCCGATTCCTGTGCGAGTCGGCAGATCGCACTGCGATATGCCGACGGATCTGGGGGTGTCATTAACATATCATTGACACTCCCAGCCGTCCGCATAGGGCAGTGTGAACTGCCGGCGGGAGGTGAGCGATGCGGGAAAACGCCGCGGATTCGCGGCGTTCCCGCATCGCAATAGTGTGAACCTAGCCTTAAGGCTGCTTTCACACTGGGGCGGTATTCAGGCGTTACAGCGCTAAAAATAGCGCCTGTGTAATGCCTGAAAAAAACCGGCCCCTTTAACTCCAGTGTGAAAGCCGGAGGGCTTTCACACTGGAGCGATGCGCTGGCAGGACGGTGAAAAAAGTTCTGCTAGCCGCATCTTTGCAGCGGTGAAGGAGCGGTGTATTCACCGCTCCTACCCATTGAAATCAATGGGACACCGCGGCAATACCGCCGGCAAAGCGCCACTACAGCGGCGCTTTGCGGGCGGGTTTAACCCCTTTTCGGCCGCTAGCGGGGGTTAAAACCACCCCGCTAGCGCCCGCACACCGCCGCTAAAACGACGGTAAAGCGCCGCTAAAAATAGCGGCACTTTACCGCCGACGCCGCTCCCGCTGCAGTGTGAAAGCAGCCTTACCAGCTGAGATGGACCACTGAATACTGAAATATAAGGATCAAAAGGCTACGTTCCCAAACGTGGACAGGCTAGCCTCCAGTAATGCTCCTCCAAAAGCCTCAATCCTCAGTAATGATAAGCCTCAGGCATATGCCTTCATATACATCCCACAGTATCAATCCAATGGAAGATATGCAAATATGGGAAATGGCTTCAAACCTCAAAAAAACAAAAACAACTCATACAAATGGTAACTTGAACCACAACACATATATGTAAAAGTGCATATAAAATTCAAAAATCTATTAAGTGGTGAGAAATAAGCTGAAAAGAAATGTAAATATCTTGTAAGTTCATCAATTAGTTAGATAAAGCCTTTGAATTTATGTAATGTATGACTGTTTTGCAATCTGTTGTGTTAGATGCATATGAGACAATCCAATGTGGCTTGTGCAAATTCCTGTGTAAACAGCATGACGTGACGTTCGTGCTCCCCCTTCAGTTCCCCCCATGAGAATCTGGTGAGCACGAACGTCACGTCATGCTGTTTACACAGGAATTTGCACAAGTCACTTTGGACTCTCATATGCAACTAACAAAACAGAGTGAATTTATATAATTTATGATTGTTTTGCGCAAAAGGCTTTATCTAACTAATTCACTGATGAATTTACAAGATATTTAAGTTTATTTTCAGTTTATTTCTCACCACTTAATGGATTTTTGAATCTTAGCCCTTGTACACACGGTCGGATATTCCGATGGAAAATGTCCGATCGGACCGTGTTGTCGGATAATCCGACAGTGTGTGGGCTCCATCGGAGCCAAGTTTTAGAGCTGGGCTATAACATTTTTCGACAACATAATCCGATCGGACTTTGTCTGATCGTTTGTAGAGAATTCCGATCGGACAAAGTGCCACGCATGCTCACTCATCAAATTCCTAGACCAAAGCTATTGGTTTCTTGCCTGAACGTAGTCCCGTCGTAACTAAATTCCGTCATCACGTTACGAATGATCGGATTTTCTGTCAACTTTGTCCGACCATGTGTATGCAACACCAGTTTCGGACAAAATCTGTCGGACAAAATCCGACGGATTTTGTTGTCAGAATGTCCGACCGTGTGTACAAGGGCTTACATGCACTTTTACATATACGTGTTGAGGTTCAAGTTACCATTTGTATGAGCACTTTAACACAGGTTTTTTTTATGCTAATTTGCACAAACAATTCCCCTGTTTTTTTTCCCTCTCGTGGTATCCAGGGGGACAGATAGTGTTACATAATAAGACATGTAATCTAATCTCAGTTTGCACCACATAGTGGTTCGATTAGCACTTACACTTTCAGCTGGAAGTCATCACTGGTGGTCACTCTCCAGGTGATAGGCAGCGCCACCCACCCTTGCACATATACACATAACCATTAATTCTTGCTATAGTTAAAGGATAACATTACTTTCATAGAAAAACATTGCAAATATAAAAAAACATACTATATACAATTGCTACACAAACCATATTGTAATTGAATTGTATTAAAAAACAACCTTTCCTTTTTAATCTGCAGTACTGTAATTTTCTATAAAATTCAATGCAATATGGCAGCCTTGAAGAGCTCTGTACACCTCTGGTGTACAGAATTCCTCCAGAAATTGAATTTCCTGTTTGTGTGATTGTGTCACTGATTTTCCCAGAAGTCTGCACTAAGATACAAGTAACATTTTAGACTTCTTCTAATTTATATTTTTGGTGAGATACTCCCAATGGGTTAATTAATACGTAAAATGGTTGTAAAGCAGTGGTTCCCAACTCCTGTCCTTGGGACCCACTAACAGGTCAGATTTCAAGTATTACTTTGGGGAGATGCAGACTAGAATACTGCAATCACTGAGCAGCAAATGATATCACCTGTTATGTATTTCAGGTATCTTGCAAACCTGGCCTGTTAGTGGGTCCTGAGTACGGGAGTTGAGAACCACAGTTGTAAAGGCTCAAGATGTTTTACCTTCCTGCATTATATGCGGGAAGGTAAAAAAAACCTTCTCTGTGCAGCAGTCCAACCAGCCCCCCAATACTTACCAGAGCCCCATTTGATCCAGTGATTTGCAGGAGAGCCTCGGCTCTCCATGGACTCTACCTCCTTATTGGCTGAGACAGTAGCAGGAACCACTGTCAACCACAGCCAGTGAGCCAATGAGAGAGGGGGTGGGGGCAAGCGGTGGCCCTGTGTGTAAATGGACACACAGAACCACAGCTCAGGAGCAAGTCTGCTTGGTTGCCCCTATTGAAAGCTGCTTGCTTTGGGGGTACTTGGCAGGAGGGACTGGCTAGGAGCGCCGGTAAGGAACCCAAGAAAATGTGTATTGGGGCTGCTATTGCAGAGTTTTTGCACTAAAACTATTGCACAGAGTAGGTGGGTATGACATGTTAGAAAAAAAGAAAGCCTTTAACCACCTCAATACAGGGCACTTTCACCCCCTTTCTACCAAGACCAGTTTTCAGCTTTCAGTGCTTTCACGCATTGAATAAGAATTACTGAAGCATGCAACACTGTATGCAAATTGCATTTTTATCATTTGTTCATGCAACTAGAGCTTTCTTTTGGGGGTAATCACCACTGGGGTTTTTATTTTTTACTCTACAAATGAAAAAAGACTGAAAATTTTGAAAAAAATAATAATTTCTTTCTCGTGCATCACAGGACACAGAGACGCAGTAATTACTGATGGGTTATAGGTCATCACTAAGTGATTGGACACTGGCATACCCTAGACAGGAAGTTCAATCCCCCATATAACTTCTCCCCCTACTGGAGGTACCTCAGTTTTTTCGCCAGTGTCTTAGATGTTGGTCACAAGTAAAGATGTGCTGTGCTGAGCTCCGCTGGAATATTTCTTACTGGGGCCAGCTATGCAACCGGATCCATTCAAATTGTCTTTTCAAGGCCGAATTGAATGGTACCCGGGCCTCGTGTCCGAATAAACGAGGTTTTACCTGTAGCGTGTCTCTTTTTAGAGAGCTGGACCCTGGGACCCAGTATTTGTTTTCTTCAGTCATATTCCTGGCAGGGTGCTTTACAGGCCCAGAACTGCGGATATCCCTATTCAAGGGGGCCCCAGTCTCTGAAGATTTTTTTTTCTAACGGAGCCCACCGTGAGAGGTGAATATTGGGTATGTTATTCAAACCCTGCAGCTGGATAAGGTAAGGGAGACTCCTCAAGAATTTATCTAATTCTAGTAGGTTTTTCCCTTTTAAGTAAATGTATGCTATGCCTATAGTCCCCACCAGGGGCTGCCAAGAGCACATACCTTTCATGCCTGTTCTGTCTGCTTGGTATCCACGCTCTATGCTCCTTCAGCCATGCTCCAGGATGGATGAAGTTAAGGGGGTTTTTTCCTTCCGGGATTCTCCCTCCACGGATTAGGGGACTGAGACAGGCCTGGGCAGAGAGCGGTAGCATACCGCACCACCCGCCGCCATCCACCGCCGTTCGCCACCGCTATCACGGCAGCTTCACGTCCTCCGGCCCTTCCCTCTCCTCTGCCCCAGCCTCCCCTCCATGCTTGTAAAGCCTCTGCTCGCGTGGGAAACGCTTAACAAAAAAACGAGCGGGGGGGTGTAAGTGGTCGGGGGGGGGGGCAGAGCACTAGGCTACACAAGCTTTAAAGTGCACTCTTTTTCAGGTGCACACAGCCTATGGAGGGACACAGAGCAGACGGGCGCATGTGAGTGTGGAGGACACAGGCATTGGTAGTAGCGGCAGTTGCTGAACTACAGTGCTCAGCAGTCAGTGCATTTTTTTGTGGTACCTCTACCATTTGTTGCTTTGCACTATGGGTAGAAGAGTTACCCCGAGAATAGGGGCTCAAAGGGGTTCCCTTCAGGCTCTGAGGACCCCCCCTCTGCAGCACCTTCCCCCCCTGCAGGACCCGGGGAGGCTGGCCAGGAAGAGCTGTTGGGGTCAGGGGCTGCAGCTGCTTCTGGCACTTCAGCCCCTGTATACATTACACAGGAGGGTTTTTCCTCAACCATAAACGGTTTAGAGGAAAGTTTAGTGGCCTTAATCGTGTCTTCACTCAGTGGAAAAAAACGCACTAGTTCCCTCTCTGTCACCCAGGATCCTCGGAGTAAGGAACTCTGGGATAAAGGAGAGGAATCCCCCTCAGAGGATTGGGAGGAAACTGATGATTCCACTGAGGAATCTAGTGGAGAATGGGAAAGACACATATGGGGAGAGGTAAAGTTGCTGCACACCCCGAATAATATAATATGGGGAAGTTCCCCCAAAAGGTTTTTTTTGGCAGCGAGGTAATTAAATGCAAAGATTCAAGAAAGTTGTGCTATTATAAAGGTTTTTTATTCACATACAAAAGTTTCCATGAAAGTTAAAATATAAGCTCTAAAAAGGGCATAACCACAAGACGCACATATTGCAATTACAGAAAATGTACGTGGCATTAAATAGCAAACATGTCATAAATATGACAAAAACTGATGCGTTTCGACCTGTTTTGTTGGGGTCTTCTTCAAAGGGTAAGTTTGCTGCAAAGAGACTATATTTAGTATATCAAATTTGGAAAAATGCATGACTGATTATATATATGCAACACTGATCATCTCACATAGTTACCTAAGTATCAATACTTTTGTATCTATTAATCCTTCTATTACCTTTAAAAGAGCCACTTCGCTCAAAGACAAACTCATTCAAAGCGAGCTAAAAAATGAATTTAAAAGTAAACAACACTGTCTGGCTTTTGGCTCATTTCCATGTGGCCATTGCTCCCACTGTCCCCATATGAAGAAAGAGAAAGTGTTCTCTCTTCCCAATTGGGAGACCTTTGAACCATCCTACTTTGTGAACTGTCAAACCCGTGGGGTAGTATACCTCTTGGTTTGTGAATGTGGTGCCTATTACATAGGTAAGACCAAGCAGGAGTTTTGGTGATGTATGTCACAGCACATGTACAGCATGCAGATTGGCAATCGCCATCTCCCAGTCGGCAGACATGCCGTGCTTGAACGCGAGTATAAAGTCCCGAAAATTTCCTTCACTGCTCTCGATCTGGTACACCTTCCCGCTTGAGGTGGTGATTGGAATAAAACCTTACTTCAGTTAGAACAGAGATGGATTTTCCAACTACACGCCACTTTATATCAAGGTTTAAATGAGTCCATCTAATTTGCCCCCTTCTGAGAGGTTTTTCCTTAAAACTCATTAAACTAATATTAGATGACTTAGTAAATTATTACTTATTAGTGAATTGTGACATTATTCATCAATTATTGTCACTCTGTCTGGACAAATTCTGTGGAATCTCTGTGTTTCCTTTTTAATGACATAATTGTTTCATATGTTCTATTTTGTTATTCCATTTCATAGTGATATATATTTGTTGAATTTGGGGGGTATGTAGCCTACTCCACCAATGGTAAAAATGTGGGGCTCATACGACCTAGATACAAGCTGGCACACTGTTTGCAGCGGAATGAGAGGTTGAGCTTACAGTGCCTCTCACTTCTTGTCAGAGGCACTGAGCTCAATAAACAGCTTGGAGTCTTGGACCAATGGTAAACATACCATTGCTCCCAGCTGTCCAATAAAAATGCTGTAGTGGAGGCACGCCTCTGACTGCAGTGTCATGGAAGGGGCATGTGTCTAAAAGACAAATACTCCCTTCCAGCCCAGCACTCTTAAAGTGGTGTGCCCATTAAAAAAATAAAAGAATAAAAGTCTGCAGCTACAAATACTGCAGCTGCTGACTTTTAATAATCAGACACTTACTTGTCACAGGGTCCAGTGGTGCAGGGGATCGAAGCCCCGCTCGTCCCCCCTCCGTTCGGCAGCGCCAGCATTGTACTTGTGGGCGCCCGGCTTTGGCTTCACAGCTGGGCACCCACTGTGCATGTGCGAGCGGCGCCTCATGCCGTGAGTGGCCGCGCAATCATCTGGGACCTGTCACATGTCCCATATGATTGACAAGAGGGAGGGGGCAGAGCTGAGCCCTTCCTGCACTGAGAGGAAGTGATGTCACAAGCCCAGGCACTGAAGCAGGCAGACTACGAGGGACCCCCTAGCAACAGCCATTTAGAGGTGAGTTAAAAAAAAAATCCAAATTTTTTTTACATTTTTTTTTAGGCATATTAATGATTTTGTTTTGTGTGTGCAACCCCACTTTAACTACAAGGAAAACACATGTGTTTATGGGTATAAGATTTACCCACAATCCCATGTTTTTCTCACATAGTTAAGAGGGAGAATGAGAATCTGCTGGCTACTGAAAAGCTATTGTTATAGTCAAGCTAAACCATATATCTACAGTATCTCACAAAAGTTAGTACACCCCTCACATTTTTGTAAAGATTTTATTATATCTTTTCATGTGAAAACACTGAAGAAATGACACTTTGCTACAATGTAAAGTAGAAAAGATATAATAAAATATTTAAAAAAATGTGAGGGGTGTACTCACTTTTGAGATACTGTATATGCTATATGTTATAACAATAATTTATTATTTAGCAATTTACTGTGAAATTACTGGTTGGAAGTTATAACTTCAAACTTCAGTAATGTGCATTGTTAAGCCACCTGCTTGAATACAGATTTTGAAAATATAGTAAATTACCTTAAAAACAATATATAATAATTATTTGTATATTACTTATGATAATTAACCCCTTGCTACCCAGTCCAATTCTGACACTTCTCTCTTACAAGTAAATATCATATTTTTTTTTGCTAGAAAATTACTAGGAATCCCTAAACACATATATATATATATATATATATATATATATATATATTGTTTTAGTAGACACCCTGGAACAAAATGGTGGTCGTTGCAACTTTTTATGTCACATGGTATTTATGCAGCAATTTTGTTAACCGCATTTTTGGGGGAAAAAACTGTTTCATGAATAAAAAAAACAACAATAACGTTAGCCCATTTTTTTGTATAATGTGAAAGATGATATTATGCTGAGTAAATAGATACCCAACATGTCACACTTTAACCCCTTACGGACCGCCCATCGTATCGGCTCTTTGAAGTGGAATATCGCTGTTATTGCAGTAGCTAGCTGCCATGACCTCAGTATTCACTTCTTCAGCGGGCGGTCCGCTTTCTGATAAAAGTGGTCTCAGCCACGCTCCGGTGCCCTCCGCCGCTTACCGGAGCCTCCGGCTGAGGCAATCGGGTCCTTTCCCTTGCTTGGCATGGAGCTGAGTGAGGGGAAGATGGCCCCCACCTGGATCCATACCATTGCAAGGCGGAAGCGACGTCAAAACGTCACTTCTGCCTATAGCTCTTAAAAGGGAAAGAAAAAATTTCAAACAACTTTTTTTTTTGTTTATTGCATTTTAGTGTAAATATGAGGTCTGAGGTCTTTTTGGCTCCAGATCTCATATTTAAGAGGTCCTGTCCTGCTTTTTTTCTATTACCATGGATGTTTACATTCCTTGAAATAGGAATAAAAGTGACACAATTCTTTTTTTAAAGGAGCAATGTAAAAATAAAAAATTGAATGTAAAATAAATAATAATAAAAAGTTTTAACACGCCCATCACAACGAGCTTAAGCGAACGCATACATGAATAATGCCTGCATATGAAACGATGTTCAAACCACACATGTGAGGTATCACTGTGATCGTTAGAGCGAGAGAAATAATTCTAGCCCTAGATCTCCTCTGTAACTCAAAACATGCAACCTACAGAAATTCTTAAACGTCGCCTATGGAGATTTTTAAGGGTAAAAGTTTGTCGACATTCCACGAGCGGGCGTAATTTTGAAGTGTGACATGTTGGGTATCAATTTAGTCGGCGTAACATCATCTTTCACAATAATGTTGTCTTATTTTTTAATTCAAAAACTGTATTTTTACCAAAAAAAAGTGCTTGTAAGACTGCTGCACAAATATAATGTGACAGAAAGTATTGCAACAACCACCATTTTATTTTCTAGAGTGTTAGAACCCCCAAACATTATATATATATTTTTTTCTAAGTAATTTTCTAGAAAAAAAATGACTTAAACTTAAACAAGTTTGAAAAATAGGCCCGGTCCTTAAGAGATTAAAATTGTGCACACTTGTGGAATGGCGCCAAACTTCAGTACTTATAAATCTCCATTAGAGATGCTTTAAGTTTTTTTTACAGGTTACATGTTTAGGGTTACAGAGGAGGTCTAGTGTCGCTCTAACTATCGCGGTGTATGTAACCTGTGTGTATCTGGCTCTAATTCTAGCCAGTGTATCACCAACCACTGACCTCACTGCGCGTCCCTGGTGTAACATGTTACAAAAGATGAACTTATCCTTTAATTCAAGCACTGGTAGCCAAGTAGTACACCAAGTAATATCATAAAATTGTTTGTGGGTTCTTAATAACCACTGCTAAACTTTATTTGCACAAATTGATGTTGTATAAAAGAGAAAACATTTTTTTTTTTACTTCATGCTGATGTTTAAGCCTTATTCACATAGCCGTAAAAAACAAAAAAAAAACACATTTACAACCTATTTAACATAGTTAGTCAGGTTGATAAAAGACTTAATTCCATCTAGTTCAACCAAAAAAAATTTAAAATACAAATCGCATATACACAATCCTTCACAGAGGAAGGTGAAAAACCCCAGCAAAGCATGATCCAATATGCTACAGGAGGGGAAAAAATTTCTTCCTGATACCCCGAGAGGCAATCGGATTTTCCCTGGATTAACTTTACCTATAAATTTTAGTACCCAGTTATATTATGTACATTTAGGAAATAATCCAGGCCTTTTTTAAAGCATTCTACTGAGCTTGCCAGAACCCCCTCTGGAGGGAGTCTATTCCACATTTTCACAGCTCTTTCTGTGAGGAAACCTTTCTGTTTTTGGAGATGAAATCTTTTTTCCTCTAGACGTAAAGAGTGCCCCCTTGTCCTCTGTGATGACCTTAAAGTGAATAACTCGACACCAAGTTCCTTATATGGACCACTTATGTATTTCTACATGTTGATCATATCCCCCCCCCCCCTTAATCTCCTCTTCTCAAGAGGAAATAGATTCAGTCCCTCTAATCTTTCTTCATAGCTGAGCTCCTCCATTCCTCTTATCCGTTTGGTTGCCCTTCTCTGCACTTTCTCCAGTTCCCCAATATCCTTTTTGAAAACTGGTGCCCAAAACTGAACTGCATATTCCAGATGAGGTCTTACTAATGATTTGTACAGGGGCAAAATTATATCTCACTCTCTGGAGTCCATACCTCTCTTAATACAAGAAAGGACTTTCGCTCGCTTTCGAAACCGCAGCTTGACATTGCATGCTATTATTGAGTTTATGATCTATCAAAACTTTACCTTTATCAACATTAAACCTCATTTGCCACTTAGTTGAACAATTAGACAGAGCATTGAGGTCAGCTTGTAAATTTGAGACATCCTGTAAGGATTTTATTCCACTGCATAGCTTGGTGTCATCTGCAAAGACAGAAATAGTACTTTTAATCCCAGACCCTATATCATTTATAAAGATATTAAAAAGTATGGGTCCCAACACCAAACCTTGGGGTACACCACTGATAACCTTAGACCATTCTGTTTAAGAATCATCAACCACTACTCTGTAAATTAGTTTTTTTAGCCAGTTTTCTATCCATTTACAAATTTCCAAGCCTCTAGACTTTACCTTACATATTAGTCGTGTGTGGGGAACTGTGGCAAATGCTTTTGCAAAATCCAAGAATCTCACGTCCACAGCCACCCCTCTGTCCAAGGTTTTACCTACCTCCTTATAAAAAAGAAATCAGATTTGTTTGACAACTTCTGTCTTTCGTGAATCAATGCTGTCTGTTGCTTAAAGTATTTTTTTTCAGCAAGAACTAGTCTATGTGTTTTTTTATTAAACTCTCCAGTATCTTCCCAGTTATCGAAGTTAAACTAACAGGTCTATAGTTACTTGGTAAAGACTTTGATCCCTTTTTGAATATGGGTACCACATTGGCCCTAAACCAATCCAGTGGTACCATTCCAGTGATTAACGAGTCCCTAAAAATTTGAAACAATGGCTTTGAAATGACAGAGCTCAATTATTTTAGGATTCTTTTAGGAATATTTTAATTTATGGATCTCAATAGAGCTACATTGTTTTCAATGGAGACATGTCAACGTGCACTAGGTTTAGATCCATAACACAATCCAAAAAACTGCATCGGAAGACATATGTATACATGTATGCCATTGAAGAGAGAACAAGACCATTTTTATGCATTAAAAAACATATCTATTTACTGATTATTTATGCAAGAACTTTTGTTCCTTGCCTAATAATCAGTAAACTTTTTATGGCTGTGTACAACCATAGGAATGGTGCGATTTGGTTCTCCCAAATGTTTCACAAAACTTGAAGACATGGAATGCTTAAAACCCATTAAACACAACATGTAATGAACATTGAAACCCTTCTTGAGGCCATCACCATTTAAAATTTGGCAAACCATCTGGTCAGAAAACAACAAAGAATATAAGCAATCATGTGAAAAATCTTATGCACTTTTGTACTCCTTTCATTATCATAGTGAAAATGTTCTATATGTTAACGATTACTATTTGAAGAATTATAATAATAATTTTTGTCATGCAGCCTTGTCCATCATTGCAGGCTTGTCACTGTCATATGCAGCTTTGTCATGCAGCCTTGTCCATCGTTGCACCCTTGTCAGTGTCAATTGCAGCCTTTTCAGTTTAATTTGCAGCTTTGCCTTTTAAAAATGGCGCCACCGAGATACAGAGCCAGATGTCCTGTGTATCTCGGCGGCGCTCGGTAGTTCTCGGCAGCTTTTGCCCGCTCTTGGCGGCTTTCGGCTGCTTTTGTCCGCTCTTGGTGGCTTTCGGCTGACGAGATCGGCCAAACTAACATGCATCTCTGATGGGGTGATTTAGCTTCCCATGCCAGTAGCTACACAAAAATAGAAAGGAAATCTCCCTAGCAGAGAAACGGGTAGCAATTAAAAAAATACTCAGGTTCATTTTATATACTTTGATGATCTGCTAACAATGTTTTGTGTTTAGGTTGCTCTTATGGTTGCTAATGAATTCTGGGAGCAAGGTGACTTGGAGAGGACGGTCCTTCAGCAGCAGCCTATTGTAAGCCAATCATATTTTAATATACTATATTGTGTATAGCACCCTGTGAAGGCTGTTAGGGAACTCTAGGTGGCTCGATGGGCTAGCATTTCACTTCAGGGTGGAATTCTTGATCCTTTGTGGGGTGGAAGAAATTGTGCACCAGTCAGACATTTAAAAGGGTTTATTATATGACAAAAAACTAAGGGAGAGAGGGATTAGAACACAGAATACCAAAAAAGACCACACATACTCAGTTTCTCTACTCATAGTCAGTACAGTAAAATGACCTTTAAGTGGGTACTGCACTCTGTCCTACTCAGACTGTATAGCAGCTTCTATTCAGTACACTTACCTTTTAGATGAGCCATCAAAACGCCACAAGTCCACAGCTTATAACCCAGCTCCTCCATGAACTCTTCAGCAGACAAAGTTTTACTCTTAGATCTCCAGTCTAGGTAACTGCCTTCCTTCTCTACTTCCCATGGATTTACCCTCCTGCAGGAAGCTTCAGGCCCCAGGTTTGAGTCTCTCCATAGCAGAACATACCCTCCCCAGGCAGCAGGCCTGGGAGGCAAGATAGAGAGAGAGTCCAGCATGAACACACACCCTCTTCAGGCAAACCATGGGAGATAAGAGAGCTTTCCAAGGCTACTCCAAAATATGTATATCCTTTCTCAGCATACACCAATGGCAATAAACCTTTTAGTGGTTGGCCAGGGAGATATAAATATTCACAATGCAGAAGGAAACAATAACACTGAGCATAGTGAAAACATGAAGAAAGCATAGCTAGGGCTAAGGCCGCGTACACACGGGCGGATTGTCTGGCCAACTAAGTTCGTCAGACGATCCGACAGACAGTCTGTTCAAAATTTGCATGAACGGACTTGACCACACATGATGAGCAGACAGTCCGCTGAAAGCGTGCGCGATGACGTGTACAGCACGTACGACGGGACTAGAAAAACGACGTCCTATACACTGCAATGCAACCTTCGGCCGTGTAAATCCTTTCTGAGCATGCGCCATACTTAGTCCGTCCAACTTGCCTACACACGAGCGGACTGTCCGCTGAAACCAAGTTTGGACGGACAAAACCAAGTTTGAACGGACAAAATTTTGGAAATTCCGTAAGACTTTGTTCGTCAGACAGTCCGCTGAAAAAGTCAGCTGAAGCCCACACACGAGCGGATTGTCCGCTGAAACACAGTTCAGCGGACTAAGTTGGACAGACAATCCGCCCGTGTGTACGCGGCCTAAGGCTGACAACAGCCCAGCAGTACTAAACTTAAGCTAGGGACATTACTGCTTAGGGAACAGATCCTACCTTTGTAATAAGGTTTAAAATCAGAATAAGCTTTGCATATCAGGGATAAAAAAATTGATATGCTAAATTTGAGATCCAATACAGACTGGCTATAACATAGTTGATGGGTACATTTTTTTTCATTTCCCCTTTTTAAGACAAACTGCCCAGGTCAGGTTGGCAATTGTACGCCTGACATAAGCAAAGAACACACATAATACCACTTTTTAAACAGCTTCAGCCTATTAGAGTATTTTGTATTCCTATTGCAGTACTGGATCAAAATCGGTTTATCAGTATGTTCAACATCAAGCCCCACTGTATACAGCTTTCCTAAAACACACCTTTAATCATTCATTGTACCACTGGCCATCTCTTCCCTTCCCTCTATTACACAATTGCTAAATATTTTTATTTTTTGTAACCTGTAAATAGTGTAATATGGCCTCTTCATCCTCCTACTTCCTCAATTCCTGCCTAGGCAAGAGTGCCATACTTTCAGTAACCTGCAGCTTTCTGGGACTTTCTTGTCACACATCCCAGGATGCTGCAGGTCAGTACATCATAAATGTTGCACCTGCATAGGCGTCAGCAATGCAGGAGTCCATTTCTTTGAAACTTCAGCACTTACTGGTCCACATGTGTAAAGGGATTGTTCCAAGAACTCTGGACATCTAAAAATATGTCACTAGGAGGAATAAGGAAGCTGGGCTGCGAAGGAGCTAGATAAAATGATTTACAGGTCACAAAACATTTTTTTAATTCAGGAAGGGGAGAAGGAATGGTTAAATGTACAATGAATAGTCAAATGTCCGCTTTCAGCATTTCTTTTTTTATCTGCTTCAAGGTTTCTAACCTGGAGATTGGTGGTAAGCCACAACAGCAGTGTTGTTAGACTGTAATATGTACTCCTTCACTTGGCCATTAAACTGTCTATCAGATAGGTAGCTCACCAGCCAACTGAATGAACTAACATGCAGGCTGTCACCTTATTTACTTTTAAATTAGGCTGTTAATCTCAGTTATGGGTGTCCCCAGAATGGTGGTAAATTCTCCAATGGGAACACCTTAAAATAAATGCATATTTAGCAGTGAAGAAAGATTAGAACCCTTGTCAGATTTGTATTGCCTTTGTATGCACTGGGGAATATAAACCACATTTAAAAAAAATGTGTGCCCAATTGGAGAGATTTCCATTTACTTCCTGTTCCACAGGCACAACAGGAAGTGAGAAGGAATGTCTCCAAACTTCTCCTCTTAGATAGAAGCGTTGTAGTTAGTGATAACGAGGTGCCTGCACTGGAAGATTTCTTCTCCCCTCTTGTTCTTGTGGCAGCTGTAACATTTTGAATTACCCAATACTTTTCATTCTAGTGACAATGATCACGAAGACAGATGGAGAGGATAAATCTTCTTAGTTCGGACACAACAATACAACTTGGATTTCAACACCTCCCACTCTTTAAGGATACTGTACTCTTCACACATTTTTATTTTTCACTTTCAGCCAATGATGGACAGGAACAAAGGTGAAGAACTGCCTAAACTCCAAGTTGGCTTTATTGACTTTGTATGTACATTTGTGTATAAGGTAAGGAAATTTGTGTATAACTTTTGGAAAAATGCTGTGGCAATTTAATGCAAACTTATTACACACACATTTAGAAATCTTGTGGTCAAAATCAAAGAAAGGATTGGAAATGGAAATATAAGTGGCACCCATGAGAAGAACAAGGTGCTGAAGACAAAAAAGTCCTTTAATTGTCCTCAGTTGTGAAAGGGTTCTTCTTTGGCCTGTGCCTTGTCCCTAACCTGATGGCCCCTTTAACACATAAATGATTTTCCATGATGGATAAAAAGTGCATGTTCATTAGAGTCAGTTCATCCAAAACAAACATCTTAGGGCCCATTACTCCACATCTTATGATTTAAAACACTCACAGACGTGCTTTATTCAGTGCATTTACGAGGGGGGGGGGGGGGGCAATAAGTTCTTACCCTCATCATGATCTAGGTCTGCTAGGAATCTGAAATTTCACAGGTTTATAGGTGGATATCGTAAGCCCCATACACACTATCAGTTTTTCTGCTGAGTTTTTCCTTCAGATTTACCAAAACCATATAATATGAGGTCAAACCTTAGAAGTTTCAATGTGTATGCAATCAGGCAGGCCCTTGCACTACATGGTTTTGGTAAACCTGAAGGAAAAACTCATCAGAAAAACTGATAGTGTGTATGGGGCTTTAGTCCTGTGCATGCCTATTTGTTTTTTGTAGGTCATGGTGAATTATAGTTAGAGCCAAGAGTAATGGAGTAGGTGTCATGTCGGACAAAGTTGATTAATGGATGAATGCTGCATCTTACCCTTTTAGTGGGTGGGTGATGAAGCACCTACTCCATTTCTCTCGCCTCTAACTACAATTCACCATGACCTACAAAAACAAAAATTGGCATACATATTACTAAGATATCCATATTTGATATTTGTGCGTTGGGGTGCCGATAAAAAAAATGGGAAGACACATATTCCATACTTTATCGTTCATTCTGTTAACACACATTAAAGCACAAGTTTTGGCATGTTCACACGTGCACAATGCATGAACAGTTGCAATATCGCATGTGTTTTCGTGGCATGCAAAATGCATCTTTTTTTTTCAGGCTGACTGCAGTGTCTTTAATTCCCAATCCCAATGTCACCCCCAACGCACCTTGCTAAGTGTGTGAGGAAAGAACCATGTGTTTTGGTGCAGTGCAATGTATAAAAAAGATGCTTGTTCCTCTGTTGTGCAATTGCAGACTTCTGAAACACGCATGGTGGCACTGTCACACCTGCATAGGTGTGATTAAGTCAGAGATGTGAGTTTATCAATTTATAGTTAGAGTACAGCAGCACAGCAGGTGGGAAGACCTGATAAGAACCTTGCCTTGGCAGGAGGAATGGGTGTCGAAAGCCTCATACACACGCTTTGATTTTCGGTCAAAAGAACGTCCAATTTTTGTGGCATGCTAGACTCATGTCGAAAGTGAAGAGGTTACTGACAATACGAGAATTTTCTTTTGACAGAATACATCAGAAGTGACGTAACGCTTTGAATAGTTTTGTATGTATTCTTTCGTTTCTGAGCATGCGTAGTCTTGCTCTTATGATTTTTTCCGTACGAAAACCATGGTGATGAAACGAAAATCAGATGTTGAGTTCACATCCGACAAAAATGTTCTAGTCTGCACATCCAGCTTTTGTCTACCGAGAAAGTGACCGTACTAACGATCTGGAAACTAACGGTAAGATTTGCGGACGATTAGTCATTGTAACACAATTGACGTCTGAAAATCAAAGCGTGTGTACGGGCCTTAAAAAACAAAGAGCAGAACCAAAACCCATAACAGCAATTAGAACTAACGTGCAGCCATACAAAGACAGAGTGACCAAAGTATTGATTTTGAACAGGCTGGCCAGTAAAATGTGAACATGTAAACTGTTAAACTACACTTTCATACAGCATGCACCTTGTTTTTTTGTATAGGAATGCATAAGAGGAAATTCCATATGCATGGAATTTATCATTTAAAGGAGATGGCAAGATAGGCCACTTTGGCTCTCTAATTACCTCAATTAACATTGACAAGGATTGCAATAGACACATGAAAGTTTAACCCGTTTCCATTGTCTGTACTGGCATGGCCCAATGAGATACTAAATCTGGCGATAAATGGATCGAAATTCTATCTATGTTTGGCCATGCCTGTTTGACAGAAGGGCTTGTTGGAAAAATATTCTCAATCACTTGGCTGCAGCTGCTGCTAAGTGTATTCTGACAGCAGAGGGCTTTGCTGTCAGAATACAATGTGCCAGCCAGGAGGACTCCTCCATCCACCTCGCTTGTGTGAATGGAGGACAAATGATCCTCGGCCAGGATAACAATCTATAAGGACTTTTTTCTTTTGTGCAGTGATAGGACGGTAAACAGCTTTGACTAATTTATTCCCCTGGTTTACTACAGGAGCATAAAGTTTGTAGCTGGGCCCCTGGACATCCACCACACTCAGGCTTCTGCCTAGGTTGCCGTGTTGGTGATCATGCTCTAATGGAATCCATCTTTTGAGTCTTAAATCTTTGCAAATCTTGCAACAAGCTTAAATAGTGAGGTTGATGGACAAGGATTTACAGACTTTATTTTGGGTTTTGTAATTTATCTATTTATGAAGTTCATGCTTGAGAAATCTTTCCATTTCAAACCCTTGCCACTGCTGCATTTTTTGTATATGCCCATATTATTTTAATATTGGTAGTAGGTTTGACCACAATATCTAACAACAATCATGATATTTTTATTAGGAATTTTCACGGTTTCATAAAGAAATTACGCCAATGTTTGACGGACTGTCGAATAACAGAGTTCAATGGAAGACACAAGCAGATATTTACGATGAAAAGATGAAAGCTTTAGAGGAACTGAACAAACCGCAAGAAAATGACGTAGGAGGAAATAAAGGTAACCAGCTATAACACAAATGTTTTGGCACAGGATGGTAACATTTTACAAGCTAGAACCTAACCCTTGGGTATTACATTGGATTGATATCAGAATGTGGTTGTAGATGTAGCTCTTTCGGAATACAGGCCAGTCACCTGTGGTGTACCATAAGCAATGTACTAGGTCCTCTTCTATTTGACCAATCCTATCACCTTTAAATAGATTAAAGTAGTAGAAACTGCAGTTCAGTGTTTCTACTCGCAAAATAATGCCTCGGGAATCCTTTGAGTACAGTTTTGGAAGTACATTGTTGGGCAGAACTACAGAGGAAAAAGGATTTCAGATGATTACAAAATTAATAAAGGGTGTCACCTGGCAATAGCGAAAGTAAATATTGAATTGTGGGGCTCATCACTAGAGGCATCACCAGCAAGGGGAAGAGGCCCTAATTCTCCTCTATAGCTCTTTTGTAAGATTTAGAATCCTGTGTCCAGAGAACTTACAAAAAGACAGCGATAAGACAGAACAAGTTCAGAGACGGGTAACAAAAGTGGTGAAAACTCTTAGGGATGAAATGTTTTAGGAGAGAATGCAGGAACTTAAAATGTACAATCTTAAAGGGATTGTAAAGTGAATTTTTTTTTTAAATAACAAACATGTTATACTTACCTCCACTGTGCAGTTCATTTTGCACAGAGTGGCCCCGAACCTGCTTGTCACGTACCTTAAGACAGAGCCCGGAATGCAGGGAGCGGCCTCTCGTAGACCTCTGACTCGAGAGGCCCTGGTAGTAATGACAGGGGCTCGGGAGCACAGAGGAGCACAAGTGCCTGACTGGATGGTTGATGTAGGAAGCAGCAGACCGTTGATGGTGGAGGTGTCCTGTAGTCCAGCAGCGGAATGCAGGTGATGGTAAGGTACAGCAGACAGCGGGAGGATTCCTGTAGTCCGACAGCAGAGTGCAAGTGATCGCAGGATACAACGGACAACGGGAGGAGTTCTGTAGTCCAACAAACAGGATATAGCGGGTAGTGGAAAGAGTCCTGTAGTCCGCAGCAAGAGGTAAGAGGCAACAGGGCACAGAAGAGACAACAGCCGGGTACGGTGGTGGACTGGGAGGTGTCCTGTAGTCCAGCAGCGGTAAACAGGCAACTGGCAGGTAACGGATAGTACAACGGCCCAGGTCAGGCACAGGCGAGCAGATCAGGTACAGAAACTAAATCCAGAAGAGTAGTCGGGTACAAAGCCAAAAGTCGGGGACAGGCAGCAAACAGCGAAGTCAGGAACAAGCCGGGTTCAATAGGGATCAGGATACGGATTCAGATTCAGGTTCAGATACAGGATACCAGAGTACACAGGAACGCTGTTGATCGGGCAGCAAGGCAGTAAAGCAAGGATCCACTTTAAATAGCGCCATTGGCGCCAATTGCGTCAAACGGCCGCGCGCGCTCCTGCGTGCACCGGCGACTGCGATAATGCTCTTCTTACCGCACAGAAGATCTTCTGCGTCTTACGCCGCTCGGATGCCGGTGAGAAGGATATTCCTAACACTGCTCTTCTGGGGTCCCTCGGCGGCTGTCTCGGCTTCCTCCCGTAGGTGCTTCTCATGTTCATGCGAGCTCCCTCGCATGTTGAGAAGCATCTGCGGGCGCGCTCCCGTGATACAGCCGGTGGCTATAGCCGCTCGCTGTGTCACACGGCCCCGTCCCGGCGCTCCGCGTCAGTGGATGCGATTGACAGCAGCGCGAGCCAATGGCTGCGCTGCTTTCCATCCACCCACTCCAGCCAATCAGCGGCCAGGCTGAACGGTGGAAAGGACGTCGGGGGACGAGCGCAGTTCTTTCGAGGGGTGGGGTAAGTAAAACGGGGGGCTGGGGGCGCAGACACTGTCAGATGTTTTTTCACCTTAATGCATAGAGTGCACCTTTACAACCCCTTTAAGGAAAGAAAGAAAATGGGGACATGATTGAAACTTTTAAATATGTTAAGATCGATAGAGACGTACACCTGCAAACAAATCAGCATATTTCTGCAGGTAGGAAACTATACAAATTAATAACAGGCTGACAGGTGTTGTGGCTGTTTACATGTAAGAGGGCTTTCACACCGAGCAGCAGAGGGAGTCGGCGGTAAAGCAGAGCTATTTTTAGCACCTCTTTATCGTCACAATTTGGCCGCTAGCGGGAGTGGTTTTAACCCCCCGCTAGCAGCCAAAAAGGGGTTAAAGCCCGCAAAACGCCACCGGTATCGCAACGCTGACCCATTGATTTTAATGGGGTACAGTGGTGGAGGAGCAGTGAAGGAGCAGTGAGTTCACCGCTCCTTCGCCACTTCAAAGAAGCTGCTGGCAGGACTTTTTGTGACGCCCTGCCAGCACGCCACTCCAGTGTGAAAGCCCTCAGGCTTTCACAATGAAGTGAAAGGAGCTGCTTTTTACAGGCGCTATACAGGCACTATTTTTAGCGCTGTAGCACCTGAAAAACGCTGGCAGTGTGAAAGGGGTCTTAATGGACATCTGATGCAATTAGGAAACTGATAAATGACCCTGAATGCAGACATCCGATTGCAAACACCTGTGATCCCAGCTGCAGAACTATACTGATTCCCGGCAATACTGAGAACTATGTGGTCATGTAAATGAGGCCTATGGGTGTGAATAAGGTTAAGGACGACAGTATTGGGACTGCCACCACTCTTCTGTTTCTAAGACCCCTTTCACACCGAGGAGTTTTTCAAGCACATTGGCGTTTAAAAAAGCTCATGAAAAACTTGCGAAAAATGCTTACCATTAAAATCAATGAATGCTTACACACTGGTGGTTGGTGGTGCGATGAAAAAAAATCCGGCATTTAACATTTTTGGAGCATGTTTGAAGAGCTAAAAAAAAGGGCCACAAAGATGCCCCTCTCTATTGAAATGAATGGGAAGCACCTAAAAATTGCTTCAAAATGGTGTTTGGAGAAGTTTTTGAGTCATGTGTCCTTTAAAGAGCACCTGAAAATGCCTGAAAAGTGCTCAGCGTTTTATAGGGCAGTTTAGAAGTGTCTCAGTTTGAAAGGGGCCTTAATTTTAGCTATACGTCGGCTCACAGGGTCGGGATAGCATGCATCCACTGCACAGTGGGGGTACTGGTGCTCATGGCCGATGGTTGCGATGACCGCCGGCCACAAGTGATCGTGAGCAGGAGAGACAGAACAGGGACGAGTGTGTGTAAACATACACTTCCCTGTTCTGTTCTAACAGGAGTGACAGATCATGTGATCCAATTAGCTAGGAACCACGATCTGTCACTTCCTCCAGTCAGTCCCCTCCCCCAGCAGTTAGAATCCCCTTCCAGGGAGCATAGTTAACCTCTCGATCACCCCCTAGTGTTAACCCTTTCATTGCCAGTGACATTTTATAGCATTGATCGCTGTATGGTTCCAAAAATGTGTCAAAATTGTCCGATGTGTCCGCCATAATGTCACAGTCATGATAAAAATCGCAGATCGCTGCCATTACTAGTAAAAAAAAAAATAATGCAAAAAATTCTATAAATCTATCCCCTATTTTGTAGGCGCTATAACTTTTGCGCAAACCAATCAATATGCGCTTATTGCAATTTTTTTTACCAAAAATATGTAGAAGAATACATATCGGCCTAAACTGAGGGAAAAAAAATGTTTATTTTATATATTTTTGGGGGATTTTTCTTATAGCAAAAAGTAAAAAAGAATGTGTTTTTTTTTTTCAAAATTGTTGCTCTTTTTTTGTTTATAGCGCAAAAAATAAAAACCACAGAGGCGATCAAATACCACCAAAAGAAAGCTCTATTTGTGGGAAAAAAGGACGTCAATTTTGTTTGGGTACAGCGCTGCAAGACCGTGCAATTGTCAGTTAAAGCGACGCAGTGCCGAATCGCAAAAAGTGCTCTGGTCAGGAAGGGGGTAAATTCTTACGGGGCTGAAGTGGCTAACTAACCAATCAGTTTTAAACTGATTTAAAATTGTCATTTTCCAGTGCAGGGTTGAATGAGATTAGCTGCTGTGGGCTAGTAAAGCAGGTTTCTATTGCAGACATGATAACATATAATTAATTGGTGTCATGGTGTAAAGCACCCCGTAGTATTCAGAGACATTATTTCAGAGATGCAGCCAATAAAACATTTTTGGAAAAACCCTAATTCTTTAAATATTCACACTTGTTTCAGCCAACTGTGTGTGTTTATATCCTTTGCAGGCCTAATTGGGGCTTTCCCTTCTCTTGGGCAATAGCATAGAAAAGGTATACTGGTTAATTAGACAGCATGTGATTCCTAAACAGGTCAGCCTTGTGATTGCCTCATAATCCAAATATATTTGCCCAGTTTGGGCAGCATTCATTTTATGTGCACCTTATAAATTTATTAAAAAAAAAAAAAAAAAAAAAAGGTTGGTACGAAACCATTGTTTTCTCACCCACCAATCAGAATAGTCACAAACAACAAGATAATCTGACTGGGTTACTATTATATGTGAAAGTCTTGGTAGTTAGTAGAAAGTAGGTACACATTGGATAGTGGTACAGCTGGGTCCTGACAATGCCCTTCCAGAGCTGAAACTAAGGCCTATTTAAGCTGTGTGGAGGATTCCCGAGGTACTAGAAAAATGATTTTCTGAACTAACTTTGCTTGCAGACAAAACAGCAGTAAATGTCTTTAGTGTAAAATGTTAGTCTTAAAACTTGGTAATGAACAGGGCAGGTTTTATTTAAGATCACCTACACTTCTGTATGTAGAATTTATTCTTAGCCTTTGCTAGGCTCCACTTAACAATTATGAAACAATAATTGCTATCTGGGCATACTGAAACACATTGAAAGTTGGTGAAAGTGGTTGGGTAGTTGATGCTGTGAAAGATACAAAAAAACTTTTAATTTGTAAATACATTAAATACTTACATGGGGGGAATATGGTATTTTCCTTTTAAAATGGTTACAAGGCAGAACTATCCCATTTGGGCAAAGTGGAACAGGTTGTGTTAAACCAATCATGAGACAGCATGACAGCATGTCAGCAGTTTGGAGATACCTGGGGGTAATAAGGATTTTCCTATGAAGGCTTGTAGGGACGTGCTGGTTGAGAGACATTCTCTTTGTTTTTGCTTGAAGAATGGGTTAATGTAGAGTTTTGTAGATAGAAGTCATCTTTTGACAGTAGGTATCCTAATCAGATAGTTGACTGAAATTGGGGAATTCACCTATGCCTCCAGTGAAACCCATAGAGGGCTCCAAGAACAAAAATGTAATACACTGCAGTTTACTAGTCCTTGGATGTTTTGGCTACATTAGCCTTCTTTTTCCAAGCTTAAAACATTTTCAGCAACAGTACAGAAAATACCTATTGATCTTCCGAGAAATTCAGCGTCCTTGTCACTTTCTGTGAACTGAAAGCACAAACAATCTTCACTTCCTTCTATGCTATCTTCTGTAAACTACTAATTCCCATGTAATGGAGATGAAGAGATGACAAGTTTGTGGTCCTATTCTGAAGAGCAGCTTAGTGTGACAACCATGGCTCCCTCTAAAGATTCAAGAGAAGATACCTTAAAAAGGAAACCAAATGCAGTCACCACAGCTAAAGACTAGTCATTTGCATTTGCAATGCATTAAAGTTTTTGTTTTTAGGTTTAGATCCACTTTGAAGGTAATCCGGGCTTTGCCTACGCTTGACTTCCTTTTGCTCCTCCACCACTTTGTTTAGCCTTCATGAATGAAAGTAAGGTTCTGTTCTGGCTAATTCATACACAGGGCTGCAGACAGCTTTGTGACAGTGATGATTGAGCCAGGGTATTTTCTTTGACTCCGGCTGACCTGAGTGGCAGAGGAGTGCTGTAAAGGTGAGTGTGTACTTCTGTGGATTGATGGGAGTTAGCGGCTAAACCAACCACTTACTTTACCCTGAATGGGCTTTTAAAAACAAAGATATGCTTAACTTGCTCCTGTTGCTGCGTGTGATCGGGGCATCTTGAAAACCCAAAATCTGAGTATGAGAAGAGTACGCACACACTCGCACACCTCCCAGAAGGCATTGTCTAAACAACAAAGACTAACTGTGTAAATGAGGTTAAGGGTGAAAGCCTATGCAAATATATGGACTTGAATAAAGTTGGTATTTGTATATCATGTTCAGGGGTTCCAATGGTGCACGGAGGGGAAAAAAAAGCAAAGGTGGCATTAAAAAATATTAGATTCACTTTTTTCTCAAGGGAACTCCAATGACCATCAGCTTTTCAGAGGTTCCAGCATTCCTGCTTATATTCCATAGAATAAAAGTTTCAGCTTGTTGAGAAAAGCAAAACATGTATACAGTGGATATGAACAGTCACCCTTGTGACATATTTGAACCTGGTAATTGGCTGCTCAGGTAGATCAAAGTGGTGGGATAGCAAGTGAAAGGGAAGGACATCCTGCTTATACTACAAAGAATAAACCAGATTTGACACTTTGCCAAACTTGTTGTGTAGTGATTGATGCCTTCTATTTAACACTACTCTAATGCCGTGTACACACGACCAGACTTTTTGACAGCAAAGGTCCTACGGAACGAGTCAGTCGGACAATTCAATCGTGTGCGGGCTCCATCGGACCTTTGCTTGCCACAAATCCGGCGGACTTTAGAAATAGAACACGTTTTACATTTTTCCACCGGAACTCCGCCGGACCGAGAAATTCGTTCGTGTATATGCTAGTCCGATGGACAAAAACCTGACGCTAGGGCAGCTATTGGCTACTGGCTATGAACTTCCTTATTCTAGTCCAGTCGTACGTCATCACGTTAGAATCCGTCAGACTTTGGTGTGATTGTGTGTGGCTAAGTCCGTTCTTTCGGAAAGACCGTCGGACCTAGTCCCTTGAATAATCCAGTTGTGTGTAAGCGACATAACATTTGTATTATAGGCAGTGAATACAGGTACTCTACATTTTAAGTGAGTTTGTCAATCGACTAAAAAGATCTACGTTCTGAACAATCTGGTTTATGTTTGATAGATGCTTGTGTAATTGCTATATGCAAAGGAAGCTGTGCTTCATCATTAGGAGAGGTAGTGAGTTTTGATCAGTTAGGTAACTGGCATAAACTAAGGTCACCTCATCAAAGCAAATCAAAGTCCAGAGTGCTGATGTTACATTTGTTTACATACAGTGATCACATGCCTGATAACAGCGGCAAAACACTGCCCTATCTCTGAAACAGTCCAAGCAATTCCTCATGCACAATGCTGCTAAAATACTTCCAAATCCTTCATGCAAGGAAAGATCTAATATTGAGCTGTTTGTCAAGTGGTCACTAAAAAATAAAAAATTCTGCCTCTGCAAAGGAGCCGATTCTACATACCCCAAAGCTTCAGAAACTGCAGCTTACAGACTTTGCTCGGACCCAACATGTGCTAATAATGAACCTGAAAAGTTCTGTTGCTTATGTAGCAATGGTGTTGCAGCTAATAAACAATCCGCCAAATCACCCCACTGCCATACTTCATACATCACTTCCAGAGACAATGAACAGTCTTTTGCAAGGCTTGTGTTTGTTGTTTTATTGGGGGGGGGGGGGGGGGTACAACTTGGATAGGGATAGAAATATGGGATGCCCATAGGATAAGTCTTTGCCATCATATGTAAGGATTTTAATACATTTTGAATATAAGTAGAGCCAGAAGATATAATGTACATATAGGATTCAGTATTAGTGTCCTCCTGCGGCTCAACCCCCGCCGACTATTCCATCTAAGTATTTTCTAGCCATCTGACCATGTGGTGGCAGAGACATAACTAATGACTGTGTAAAAGTAATGTTCTTCGATCTCTTTCACCTCCTGCTCATAACTTGTTTCCTCCTGTACACTTGGTCCCTCCTGCACAAACTTGTAGTTACTGCATTGAAATATGACACAACCTCTTCTATTCAATAGTAGGGGCCCAGTCTGAATAAGCCTCCATCCTATGGCTCTTGTTGCTTGCTGCCACTAAGCCAGAGGCCTGCAGAACCTCTCCCTGGAGGCCCAGTGGTTTAAAAGCATTACTTCTAGAAAATATGGACTACTGTTCCCAGCCAGCCCAACTTGCAAACCATGTGTCCTCAGGCAGCTTCATGCCCAAGAGGGTTAAGGCAGTGCTGGAAAATAATGGTGGTCATACAAAATATTGACAAAATATTGACACTTTGGGCCCAATTTGGACATTTTCACTTAGGAGTGTACTCACTTTTCTTGCCAGTGGTTTAGACATTAAATGGCTGTGTATTGAATTACTTTGAGGGGACAGCAAATGTACACCTTTATACAAGCTGTACACTACTTTACATTGTAGCAAAGTGTAATTTCTTCAGTGTTTTCACATGAAAAGATATAATAAAATATTTACAAAAATGTGAAGGGTGTGTATGTATATATATATATATATACAGTGGTGTGAAAAAGTGTTTGCCCCCTTCCTCATTTCCTGTTCCTTTGCATGTTTGTCACACTTAAGTGTTTCGGAACATCAAACCAATTTAAACAATAGTCAAGGACAACACAAGTAAACACAAAATGCAATTTGTAAATGAAGGTGTTTATTATTAAAGGTGAAAAAAAATCCAAACCATCATGGCCCTGTGTGAAAAAGTGATTGCCCCCTAAACGTAATAACTGGTTGGGCCACCCTTAGCAGCAACAACTGCAACCAAGCGTTTGCGATAACGTGCAATGAGGCTTTTACAGCGTCCTGGAGGAATTTTGGCCCACTCATCTTTGCAGAATTGTCCTAATTCAGTTACATTAGAGGGTTTTCGAGCATGAACGGCCTTTTTAAGGTCATACCACAACATCTCAATAGGATTCAGGTCAGGACTTTGGCTAGGCCACTCCAAAGTCTTCATTTTGTTTTTCTTCAGCCATTCGGTGGTGGACTTGCTGGTGTGTTTAGGATCATTGTCCTGCTGCAGAACCCAAGTTCGTTTCAGCTTGAGTACACGAACAGATGGTCGGACATTCTCCTTCAGGATCTCTTGGTAGACAGCAGAATTCATAGTTCCTTTTATCACGGCAAGTCTTCCAGGTCCTGAAGCAGCAAAACAGCCCCAGACCATCACACTACCACCACCATATTTTACTGTTGGTATAATGTTCTTTTTATGAAATGCAGTGTTCCTTCTACGCCAGATATACTTGGACACACACCTTCCAAAGAGTTCCACTTTTGTCTCATCGGTCCACAGAATGTTGTCCCAAAAGTCTTGGGGATCATCAAGATGTGTTGTGGAGAAATTGAGACGAGCTTTGATGTTCTTTTTGCTCAGCAGTGGTTTTCTCCTTGGAACTCTGCCATGCAGGCCATTTTTGCCCAGTCTTTTCCTGATGGTGGAGGCATGAACGCTGACCTTAACTGAGGCAAGTGAGGCCTGCAGTTCCTTGGACGTTGTTGTGGGGTCTTTTGTGACCTCTTGTATGAGTCGTCGCTGCGCTCTTGGGGTAATTTTGGGCGGCCGGCCACTCCTGGGAAGGTTCACCACTGTTCCATGTCTTCGCCATTTGTGGATAATGGCCCTCACTGTGGTTCGCTGGATTCCCAAAGCTTTGGAAATGGCTTTATAACCCTTTCCAGACTGATAGATCTCAATTACTTTCCTTCTCAATTGTTCCTGAATTTCTTTGGGTCTCGGCATGATGTGTAGCTTTTAAGGATCTTCTGGTGGACCTTACTGTGTCAAGCAGCTCCTATTTAAGTGATGCCTTGATTGTGAACAGGTGTGGCAATAATCAGGCCTGGGTGTGGCTAGAGAAATTGAACTCAGGTGTGGACAACCACAGTTATAGTATGTTTTAACAAGGGGGGCAATCACTTTTTCACACAGGGCCATGATGGTTTGGATTTTTTTTCACCTTTAATAATAAACACCTTCATTTACAAATTGCATTTTGTGTTTACTTGTGTTGTCCTTGACTATTGTTTAAATTGGTTTGATGTTCCGAAACACTTAAGTGTGACAAACATGCAAAGGAACAGGAAATGAGGAAGGGGGCAAACACTTTTTCACACCACTGTATATATATATATATATATATACACACATACACACATTGTATATATACTTTATACTGTATTACTAAATATTCTATACTATTTGACTAAGAAAAAATATTTTAAAATCACTGCTTAGATCCGGGGGAAAGGGGAGGAGCTCTGACACACGCCGTGCCGGAGTCCTGCCTCCGTCTGATCATCCACCCAAGGTGCAGCTGAAAACCCCAGGTATGAGTGGGAGTGAATGGCTGGAAGCAGAGGAAGCTGTTGACGCTGTTTGCATCCCTTCACAGTGACTGGCTGTTCGGCGGACTCACTAAACTGACACAGCACTCCCTTCCCCTACTTTTATTGCCATCTGTTGCTGGCTGTTGTGCCATACATAGAGGGGAGTGAAGGAGCAGCGAAGGGGCTGTAGATGCCGAACTTTGTGGAGGACACTGCACTATGAAAAGTGCCTGAGCAGTATTTTTTGCAATACTTCATGCTTTAAAGTGAAAACCGGAGGATATGGCCTGGAAAGGGATATAGAGGATGGACTGCTGCTTTTCTCCCTTTTCCTATCTGTGGAGCTCGCCTGTGGTGTGGTAATGTAAAAATGACATCTTAAACATACAGACAAATACAGTGTGTATTTAAAACTATATGAGAAAACTGTTGCTGATATACAACTATCTGCTTACCACTTACTGCTGATCCGGCTGCTTGTGTTTCACTTTAATAAAAACTTACAGGGCTCTGCGAATGACTGTTATCAAGTATCAATGAATAACTCAGAGTCCCTTTTAACAAGCATTGCAGTTGTTTCCCCCAGTCCCAGACAAGAGACACCACTTGCTGGAAGTATCTGGGAGCTGGGGAGTATCCTGATAAATGTGATCGCCTCGTGATCAAAAAATAGAACAATCATGTATAGTGATGGCCTTGCGGTTCGCTGCAAATTTTGCGCGTTCGCGATTCGCCAAACCGGCGGACTTCTAGCGCTGTTTGCGCGGTGAACATATGCTTTTACATTGTGAAAGAACTTTGACCCATGATGACACATCCATCATGGTGTACAGGACAGCCAATTGAGACATTTCAGCACATGCACAATTGGACATTCCCCCTAACTTATAAATAGACCTGATCTGGCAGCCATTTTACATTCTGTCTTTTGTCAGTGTAGGGAGAGGTTGCTGTGTGGAGCAGGGACAGACTGTAGTGACACAAATCACTAGCTATTAGGTCCACCAAAGTCCTTTTAAGGACTGGTATAGGTGTACAGTATATAGGGTTCTGGTGCACTGCTGCTGACTGCTGTGCTGCTGACCGATTCTGCAGCCTTTGTCACTGTAGGGAGAGGACGCTGTATGGAGCAGGGACAGTCAGTTTAATCACTAGCTATTACTATTAGGTCCACAAAGGTCCTTTTAAGGACTGGTATAGGTGTACAGTATATAGGGTTGTACACGTATAATATACTTTCTTTCAAATATAGAAAGCATATTATACTTGACTGCTGTGGTGATTGCTGGCCGATTCTGCAGCTGTCTTTTATCAGTGTAGGGACTGAGGGACAGTTTGGTGTTTGGAGCAGGGACAGTCTGCAAATCACTAGCTACTAGGTCCACAAAGGTCCTTTTATAGGTGTACACTATATAGGGTTGTACACGTATAATATACTTTCTTTCAAATATACAAAGCATATTATATATCACGGTGCTGGTGTCAGTGCTCAGTCTCTATTGCAGTGCTGGTGTCAGTGAGGGAGATAGCAGCGGAGAAGCCAATCAGTAGGCAGTGCCAGCACCATGGCTGAGGATCAGCACTGGACTGGCACCTCCGGACCACAGCAGTGGAGCTCTGCATAGGTGGGGGTAAGGGCCAGGCAGAGGGAGGGGCTCAAGCACAGGTTGGCACACTGGGACACTGGCACAGGACTGCACCCCCTTCATAGCCTGCCCTGACCTTGCCTCTCCTCCATGGCCTTCATGTGCTCCTGAATTGTCAAAATTTCACAGATAAAAAAAGAATGCCTGTTGTTGTCGATCCCAGATTCACTTAATACTTTTGTTATGTCAGTGTCCATGTTGTGGGACTATGTGTGCACAGCTAGCAAGTATTTTGTGGCTGAAAATATGACCTGGAGGTTTTTAAGGTCCGCCTGCCATTAAAGTCAATGGGGTCCGCCACGAACTTTGTGGTTCGCAAACTTTTGGCCGCGTTCGCGGTTCATGAAATGTCCCATCGGAAGTTCGTCCATCACTAATCATGTAGATTGATTTAATTTCCTTCATGTAAACTGCTGCATTTGATATCTCTGCTATTACCTCCTATCTAGCACTCAGTGTCTGCTGTTTGTCTCAAGATAAGTGTTCTCACCTGTAGGGAGAAGGACCTGTGTAATAGAGTTTTCAAGAAACGCGGCTGTGTTAAGCTTAGTGAAAAGCTAAATATCTTAATTTCTATGTAAAATATATATTCATCCACTTAAGAACCTGCTGAATTAATCTCAGGCCAATAGAGGTAAAATGTCTCTAAGCAATTAGAAATTCTAACAGAAACTCTTTATGGGCATCGAATGAAAATTGGACCCAGTAATAGCCTAGGAGTACTTTGTGCAATTATAGGGAGTTCCAGCAGCTGATACAAACTGTGACTCTGTGGCAACCCCCCCCATGTTTGGGTTTATTTTTATGCAAAGGTATTGCTGACGGTGAACAAACATCTCTTTTTTTTTTCTACTACCCGTTGCCAGCTAACAGGTCTATTATAGACCAAGTAGATTGATGGTAGCGGATAAATAAATGTCTATCTGATGTAAAAAGAAGCTTGGCGGAGTAAGGTGAACTGCTATCATGTATGACTAACCATTGATGGAAATTGCATCAAGGGGAAAATTCAATTACTGGTAGACGTATTATCTGCTATAGCAGGGTGGATTGTAAAAGCACCAGTGGCTCTTGGAGAATCTTTAATAGTACAAATGTTTTTTTCCCTATATATGTGGCTGTGTTAAGCCAGGCCCAGTGAAAAGCTAAATATTTTCATCCCTCTGCAAACGAGTACTTACCCGCCTGGGAATCTGGTGAATCAATCTCAATTCATTAGAGTGGCCAGCTAATAGGCCTTACCTAGTGGACAATGACTAACCATCGCTAAAAATCACATTAAGAGAAAAAGCCAATTACTGAAGACATTGGGGTTTTCTATTACCTGCTATAGTGAAGAAGATTGTAAAAGCATCAGTGACTATTGGAGACCCCTTAATAGTGTAAACTTTTCTCATGGGCAGAGGCCCCAGTGGAAAAACCTTAAACCCCTATTGCAGAGGAAAAGCTGTGTATGGCAGAATCCAATACAATGAGGGGGAAAACAAGTAAACTAGGAAAAGGGGGGCCACCGGCCGCTAGCCCAGTTGGTATACAGAGAAATATGTCAGCAGAGATAAGGTTGGTTGGAAATGGACACAGCTCCCCTAGGCAGGTAACTACAGCAAGGGCTGGGACCAGCAAGCTCAAAGCAACAGCCGAAGAAGCTAAAGTAGTGAAAACCAATGATACATGCGTCACACGATCAAAAAATGCAGAAGAAAAGCCCCAAGGAAGCTCCAAGGCACATAAAAATGGGGATCAGAAGAAGAGAGGAGAGGCCTCCCCTGAAATTGAAGAGGACCAAGGACCAGATGGGGCTCAAACAAATCTAGCCCAAATAAGAGAAATGCTGACTGAGACATTATCTAAAGTAGAGATATAACTCAAAACAGACATACCGGCAGTAAGAGCCAATATTGAGCAGGTCCTCAGACAAGTGGAAGACATAGAGGAGAGAATGAAAAACAATTATGATCAGAAATTAATGGAAATAAAAGAACAAATGAAATCCATTCAAAAAATGAATAGAACACTCCTTTATAAAATCAAGTACCAGGAAAATCGAAGTCGGAGAAAAAAATCTGAGGATAAGAGGAATAGCAGAGAAACATAAAAATGATGAATTAACTAAAGTGATGCAGGACCTGTTTAACCCCATATTAGGGAGAGAAGAAGCTGAAATATTAAAACTGGACAGAGTACACAGGTTTACAAGATAGCAACCCCGGGCGGAGGAAAATCCAAGAGATGTAATAGTACGGTTTCATTATTATGAAAAGAAAGCTCAAATCATGGAAAATTATACACAAGATGGCCGGAATCACATATGAAGGTATCGAATTACAGGTGTTCTCAGATCTATTAAAAGCCTGATTCCAAAAGTATGGAGAACTCCTGATCCCCCCCTCAATGAAAGATTGGATAGTAAAGATAGACTGTTTGAGATCAATGGAAGAAACAATACATATAAGTGAAGACTCCAAGAAAAAACTAAAAAACAATCTGGTGGAATGGGTACATAACAGTGTAAGAGGAGGTTCTAAAGAGTGTAAACTCTAGTGATTGGATTTTCCAGGCTGCAAGTCTTTAAACCATTGCCGACAATATAAAAAAAAAAAGAAGAAAAACAGTGTGGGGTACCCCCCAATATTCCTATGATTTTGAGAGGAACCTTCATCCCAATTTTTTTTTTTAATGGCATGGGGTCCCCCCCCATAATCCACACCAAACCCTTATTGAAGCATGCAGGAAAGGGGGGGCAAGCAAGCGCACCCACCTCCTGAACAATACCAGGCCACATGCCCTCAATGAGAGGGGGCTCTACCCCCCACCCCAAAGCACCTTGTCCCCATTAACATGGGGACAAGGGTCTCTTCCCCACAACCCTGGGTGGTGGTGATCTGCGGGCAGGGGGCTTATCAGAATTTGGAAGTCCCCTTTAACCCCAGATCCCTGAACCCCCCCCATGTAAATGAGTAGGGGTACATTGTACTCCTACTCATTCACCAAAAAGTGTCAAGAAAAAAAGTTTTGGACAATTCCTTTTTAAAAAAACAAACAAAAAACAAACAGTTAACCCTGATGAAGATTCATTGTCCATCAATGTACCCCTACTCATTCACATTTGGCGGGGGCGGGATCTGGGGCTTCCAGATTCCGATAAGCCCCTATCCACAGACCCCCATAACCACCCCCCAGGGTTGTGGGCAAGAGGCCCCTTGTCTCCATCAACATGGGGACAAGGCGCTTTGGGGTAGGGAATGTTGACGGAATGTGCCCTGGTATGGTTCAGGAGGGTCGCTGCATCTTTGGGTTTGTATTGATTTTGGGGGGACCCCACACAATTTTTTACATTTTGTTGTGGGGGCTCCCCTTTAAAATCCATACCAGACCCAAAGACGCAGCAAAAAAAAAAAAAAAAAGTGTATACAGCACTAAATGTAATGCAGTGCTGTTAAACACTGCACTATACTATAGTCACACTACACTGACACTCTACACTCATCACAATAAGACTAAGTAGCTATCATTGAGCTCTGTTCTATCTCCAACAACACACTGCAAAAGGTATGAGCTCTGAGCCATGATTGGGCAAAGTCACCATGACAGTGCTCCTGTACCCTGACTGGGCAAAGTTTTGCAGCTGACAGGTGCATTGCTTCAGTCAAACAGGGCCCTAGAATGCACAGTGCGGCGTGCGGTGCATTGTGGGGCGCTTGGTGGGCGAACATCCCGTCAAGCGCCCCACAAATTCGGGTGTTCGTTAAAGGGGCAAACAGGTGATGTTTGGGCCAAACTTTTGCTTGGCTTGAACTGTTTGCCCAAATCTACCCTCCAATAGCCTTATAACAGATTACTGTATTCCCCCATAGAATGGGAGGAAAGTTAGCAGTGTAAACCAAACATGATCTACTGTACTGCACAATGCTGTCAATATAACACAGAAGTTTGGTTATTGGAAGAAATAGACCTCATCGGTCTTCTTATACTTCCTGAGGGATTTACTAAAGCTAGGGAGGCCAAAATTAGTCACAATTCTGCAGAAAAACCAGTCAGCTTCTAACCTCAGCTTGTTTGTTGGTTTGATAAATAAAACCTGGAGGCCGATTGATTTCTCTGCAGAATTGTGACTTATTTTGCCCTCTCTAGCTTTAGTAAATAAACCCCTGAATGTCCAGTCACAGGCTGGGGCAGTCTTTGATAAAAACTTTATTGCTCTAACTGAGGTAGGGCCTAGCATGGATGAATGAATCTGAAAAGTGACTTAGCATAGGTACAAATTTGTGAACAGGCAAACCTGTTCCAAGATATTTACTTTTTATTTATCTTTGTCTATAATTATGCTTGAAAAACTTGTAATGAACTGGTAAGATCTCAGCTATATTAGGTAGCAATTTTGCACTTCCAACCTTGTGGCAACAGTTTGGGGAAGGCTCTCTTCTGATCTAGCATGACTAACCCTGTGCACAAAGCCAGATCCATAAAGAAATGGTTAGAGTTTGGATTTTGAACTACAGTGAGTCCTGACCTCAAACCTACTGAGAACCTTTGGGATGAACTGGAATACCGATTGTGAGCCATGTCTTCTCATCCAACATTAGAACCTGATGTAAAAAATGCTTTAAAGCAACTTTGTTATTTCCAAGATATTTGCGCAGTGTAATAGAATAATAGAAGTTATCAGAATAGTTTATGGTTAAGAGAGTAAAGATCTATATACTATATCGATGCAAAAGCTAATCTAAAAGGCGCATAATGTTCTTTTAACACTCCAGCAGTCTTTTTCTGTGGCACAATCAAGCTGACCAGGTCACTTTAACCTCAAGAGACCAGTTTCTGGCAGAGCATAACAATGATAAACAGTGCCACACAGTGATCATGGGTAATTGGTCCTAATAGGGATTAATTTACCCAGCTTTCAGTAAATGCCATTGTAGGCATTTACAAAGGTAAAAAGTAAAGGACTAGCAGATTGTCTATAGAAATTTACTTCTTCCCCTTGTAATCTGGCTCCTGCAATATGAAACTCGGGAAAGAGCTCCAGTAGCTGAGTTTTGTAAGCCATTAGTTAAGGTGTAAAATTTAAGTGATATTCTTTATTGGCCAACTCCATACATTTTATAAAGAAGTTTTCCCACATACCAAATTCGCTTCTTTCTCTTCAAAAACCATTAAACCATTGCCTACAGCACAAACTTTCATATCCAAAGCTTTCAGGTGTTTCATCTGCCTGCCCCTACAAGTAGGGATGAACCATGGTGCTAAGATCGCACCAGGAAGTGTTAAATGTAAATATTCTTCAAGAGCCCTTCGTTTTTGAAGAGAACAAAGGCTTGCTCGATGTAAGTATTACGCCTTAAGCCTCATGAACACGATGGGACTTTGTACAAACTTTCCTGTGGATTTTTGTACAAAGGGCGTTGGCCGAGAACTTGTATTGCATACACACGGCAGGACTTTTTCAGCCAACTTTCACCAAATCATGTGTTTTTTCTGCTCTTTGCTCCAAAACAGCTAATTTGCATGTTTGTTGTCAAAAAGTCTGATCGTGTGTATGGGCCTTAATACTCACAATCGGACTTTGTACAAAAGTCCTCGGGAAAGTTTGTATAAAGGGCGTTGGCCCTGAACTTGTTAAGCATACACATGATCGGACTTTTTCAGCTAACTTTCACCAAATCACATGGTTTTTCCGCTCTTTACCGCCACCTTTGGTCAACTTCTGTATTGTTGTCTGATCTTTTGCATTGGTTCTGGGCATGAGCGTTTGCAAAGTCCGATGGTTTTCTGTACACATGATCAGACTTTGCTCCATCGGACTTATGTTGTTGAAAAGTTTGTCCGTTCGCACAGCCAACAAAAGTCCGATGAAAACCGAAAAAGTTTGTCCGATGGAGCGTACACACAGTTGGATGTTGCCTTAAAACAGCTAATTTGTAGGTTTGTTGTCAAAACGTCTGATCGTGTGTACGGGCCTTTAGAAGTCTTTTAAGGGCTACTTTTTTTCCAAGCAACAGTCACTTTTTTTAACTTAAGCCAATGAAGGATATAACTTAAACGCCTATGATTTCCACAGAGCTAAAAGGAAGCACTTATTGTCCATAAACTGGGTTTATATTATCTACCAGAAAGGCCTCAGATGAAGTGTCAGGCCACCAGAGACAGAACCTATGCATTTTAGTACCTACCAAATATACAGAAAGGGAGAGATTAGCTAGAAAGTAGGTTGTGCTGTTTCTTTTTAATGAATATAAAGGTGTGGAAGGGTATACAGTTGTGTTGAGTGGAAAACACAAACAGAAAAAACAATCTACATAACAATTTAGCATTTATTTTTGTTGCTGTTCATTTAAACCTAGAAAATAACCTATATGACAGATTATCTAGTTCTCAATGTATTCTTTTCAGAGCTTTGTGCCATCATAATTGTATCAATTATATGCCATTATAGCAAAAGTTCACTGCTAATGGACATCTCCTTTGATACACAAGTATGTAATATGCCTGCATGCCTTTGTGCATTTCGCAAACTCCTGGCACTTTAGGAGAATTCATAATGAAAAAATAGACTTCAGATGCTTTTTTTTACCAGTGCACACAAGACAATAAAAACTAGTACCACACACACATGTGTCTTTGTGTAGGGTACTGTTGATACTAAAGCATTTAAAGACATTTTAGACTATTTTGTGTTTCCAACCCTGTGGCAACAGCTTGGAGAAGACTTTTTTTTGTTCCAGCATGACTGAGCAAAGCCAGATCCATAATGACATGATTTGATGAGTTTGGTGTTGAGGAACTACTGTGGCCTGCGCAGAGCATTAACCTCATCCCTATTTTGAGCATCACCGATTGTGAGCCAGGTGTTTTCAGCCAAACATCAAAACCTGACCTCAAAAATGCTCTTTTGGCTGAATGGGCAGAAATTCCGATACGCACACTCGAAAATCTGTGAAGTCTTAGCCCTTGTACACACAGTCGGACATTCCTACGAAAAATGTCAGATCGGACCGTGTTGTCGGATAATCCGACCGTGTGTGGACTTCATCTGACTTTTTCCATCGGAATGTACAACCAACAATGTTTGAGAGCTGGATATAAAAAATTTCCGACAACGCGATCCGATCGGACTTTGTCCGATCGTTTGTAGAGAATTCCGATCGGACAAAGTGCCACGCATGCTCAGATCAAATTCCTAGACCAAAGCTATTGGCTACTAGCCTGAACGTAGTCCCATCGTAATGAAATAACATCATCACGTTACGAACGATCGGATTTTCCAACAACTTTGTCCGACCGTGTGTATGCAACACCAGTTTCGGACAAAATCCGTCGGAAAAAATCCAACGGATTTTGTTGTCAGAATGTCCAACTGTGTGTACAAGGGCTTAGAAGTGTGGAGGCTGTTGTAGCTGCATGCGTGGATGGAGGGTATTATAGCCATTGCTCTATAACATAATATAGGTGTGATGGTCATGCATCCACAAACTTTTGGCCGTACAGTGAATAAATATTTGATTAGTGCAAACAGAAAATGCAGAAGGCGCTGATAGAAGTACTAAAACTGCTAAGAACAGAGATACCGCTCATAAATCAATAAGCACAGCCTCTATCTCTCGTTTCTAACATTCCTCTTGTGTTTTCTTTAGTAGACCACGAGAAGGTTAATGGAGAGGCCGAAGAACAAAACAAATCAAAAACGTGTACAGTTTTGTAGAAAAATGACTGAGCAATCCAACAAGAAAATGGTTGAAGACTGAAGCTACGGAACACTATCCTGACCCCAAACAAAAGGAATTAGAATAGAGCATAGTGGCAAGAGTCAATTTGATCTATTGGATGTCAATGCTAATAAAAACTTGGCTATAAACACAGGTGTTGGTCAATGGAAGTAATATGATCTGTTTGAGATGCAAATTCCATTTAAGATTTTAACATCCAAAGATAAAAAGGTAAAAATGTCGGAAGCGGCCAGAGGCTAAAGGTATTTCAGAAAAATATCTTCACTATTTACTTGCTACATACCTAAATACGATCAAATCTAAATTATTCAACTACTGTGGGCCACAAATGTGCCAAATACAGAACACCAGTTTCATTTGCCTGTTCTATGGCCTGTGTGTTGAGGTTTCAATCAACTTATTAATCATTTTTCAGGTGTGGAAGGAAACATAGAAACCCTATGCAGATAGCATCTCAGGAGGGGTTTAAGACCATGAACCTTCAGCTGCATTCACACCGCTCCAGTTTCCAACAAAAGGCACCTTACATAGGGATGAATTGTAACACCTATACAATGTACCTAAAACATACTGCATACAATTAAGTGGGGTTAATGGATCCTTAGGGATGCAAATCACGCATGCTAATATTGATTTATCTACACTTTAATTGCACAAGTAAAATAGCTTTCAGGAGCTTTTGAAGAGAAAAAGGGATCTCTTGGAAACTACTTTTAATGGTATGAACAAACATCTATTGAAATAAACCAACAATATGGGATGCTGTTTCCCTTCTAGTGCTTCAGAATAAAAGCAGACTGGTGGAACAGGGGTAGGATTTGCCATTTGCCCTGGTCCTCAGGATTCAATCTTACACTAGAGCTGACTAAGGAAAAGGAATATGAAGGCAATGGCCACAACTATATTCCAGATATCCTTTCCAATATATATAGGTATGCACACTCTGTGTGCACCACTTACACAGCGCTCCATACAGTACATTAAGTGTCCAAAAGTCCACGTGCAAAGCTTTCCAATGGCAATTCCAGTAGGGGATGGGATAGAGACGTGTAGACAGTGGTCTATCATACAACAGTGGTGGTATATGCAATGCTGGAAGGAGTCGGGAAGGTGGGTAGACAAGTGGCATCTACGGCCTCAAGCAGGGATAGCCAGCTGTCAAAACTGGAATGTTATTTGGATGTGGGTGGGCCGCAACACGTTTCAGGGGCCCCACCTCCTTTAAGCAGCCCTAGTGGCTGCTTGATACTTCCTCCAGTCTTGCATATACCACTGCTGCTGAATGGTAGACCACTGTCTGCATTGATGGAAGTTGTCTGCTGCCTTTTCCTTGGTCTATCCCAGGCTGGATATAGAGTTTTTGGTTTTGTTTTTTACATGAAAGCGTGTCATTTTCACTAAATAGTAATATTGTGATTCTGCTAACTCTAGCAACGTGCTTGTGTTCTCTATTCTTTTAATACATCTTTTCAAGAAAGAGACACTAACATTTGCCTAGTTGCCTTCCTATTTTATTTATTCATATTTACAAAATGATGTCCAATGGGGGCACTTTACAGAAGCCAGGCAAATGATAGAAGATTCGCTTCTCTAGATTGTATATACAATAAAAGGGACCAACCATGAAAACAGGAATGTGAAATGTTGGTGCGCTTACTGTAAAGGAAAGAAAGGAATCTCGTGGAAAGAAATAGCGGCAGTTGAATGTATATATGGTTAAAATGTAAAATCATATATTTGTTTCAACATTGTATTTCAGTTATTTCTAGCCTACTTTGACTAATCTGAATTATCTTGAAATGTTTAAACATACTTTGTGTAGACCCCCATATATTTACTGCTTTGAATTCTGTGACAAGTATTCACTGTCAAACAATTCTGAGAATCTGCCTTCTAAACTTGGACCTCTTATTTTGAATCTACACCTCTTCCCTGGGTCAGCTGATAGCCTCTCACGGCTGTCAATATCATGTCTACGCTGACGACACACAAATCTATCTCTCCACCCCTCAACTCACTCCATCAGTCTCCTCCCACATCACTAACTTACTAACAGACATATCTGTATGGATGTCCCACACCATTTCCTCAATCTCAACTTGTCCAAAACTGAGCTCATAATATTTCCTCCCTTGCGTGCCTCTTCCCCTGACTTATCTGTCAAGAACAATGGCATAACCATCCACCCATCCCCACATGTCAGTATGCTAGGTGTTATCCTGGACTCTGAACTCTCCTTTCGGCCCCACATCCAATCACTTTCCAAAGCTTGCTGTCTCAACCTCTGCAACCACAAAGCTCCCGATTCCCTGGTTATCTCTCGCCTTGACTACTGCAACTCCCTCCTCATTGGCTTACCTTTAAATAGACCATCCTCCTTTCAGACCATCATGAATGCTGCTGCCAGACTCATCCACCTCACAAACCACTCAGTGTCTGCTTCCCCTCTCTGCCAATCCCTCCATTGGCTGCCACCCAACAAATTCAATTAAAAATACTAACAACAAGTTACAAAGCCATCTACAACTCTGCCCCCAGCTACATTACTAGCCTAGTCTCAAAATACCAACCTAATCGCCCTCTTCGTTCTTCCCAAGACCTCCTGCTCTCTAACTCCCTCATCCCCTCCTCCCATATCCACCTCCAGGACTTCTCCCGAGCCTCGCCTATCCTCTGAAATTCGCTACCTCAATCTGTCAGACTGTCCAAATGTATTCACTTTTAGGTGATCCCTGAAAACTTTCCTCTTCAGAGAAGCCTATCCTGCCTCCATCTAACAACTGCACTATTTTCTCCATTAACTCATCCCCCACAGCTATTACCCTTTTGTATAATTTTACCCTCCTTGCAAGCTCTAACAAGCAGGGCTCTCTGATTCCCCCCCTGTATTGAAATTTTACTGTCTTCCCTAATGTTGTAAAGAGCTGCATAAACTGTCGGCGGTATATAAATCCTGTATAATAATAATGAACTACAGAGGTGCTGATGAGTGGACAAGCCTCAGGAGGCAGAGGCAGTACAGGAACTAATGCTTGCAGACAGCTAGGTACCATGGGATATATAGTCCTTACAAATTAAAAGGAAACAGCAGAGGAGAAGCTGCAAAGCCTGCATGGAATCCAGGAAGATGTGGAAAGATGGCCAGCAGACAGGCAGCACTCGTCATGCAATGATGTTTTTCAAGTAAGCATATATTGGATTGTCAAAAATACCTTTTGTTTGTATTGCTATTACAATGATGTTATAAAATGAAAGTGCATGCGCTGAACATAGAACTACTAAAGGTCTTATATTAAATGCTAGTTATTGTTCCCCATACATGTCAAGTTAATACAGTCAGAAAGACGGACTGCAGCAAATGCAACTTGAGCCATTTTTGGTGTGGTCTGCATTGTCAATGCCGCAAACTGCGATCCCCATTCATGGATCAGTCTTTGCTTCTGCGGATGTAAAAAGTATAAAGCAATGCATATAGAAAAATCAAACCATTCTGCTTCTTTTTTACAACTCTGGGAAAGGCTTATTCTGTGAAATCCCTATCATCCATAGAATATAACCAGGTATTACATCAGTGAGAAGAATCTTGAGCATTTGAATTTTGCACCTGAAAGAGACTGGCCATGGAAGAGCTGGGCCAGACAAGTTACATAAACATAAGCTGCTTTTTGTATATTGGATTTGGCTTTTCACAAAGCTTTCGAGATGTAAAAGAATTAACCTCAAGTTCTCCTGAAGTGGATGCTTGTTGTCTGTGTCACACAGTAACCTACATATTATAGCCTGGTAGAAGCATGTGTGACATGTAACATGCATAGTAGTAAGTCTACATTCCAGTATAGGTGTCTTTGTGTTTACTCTCCTCCCCTTGTATAATGACTGCAAATACAATTCAGGCTGCAGAAGACCTGAAAAGGTTCTCACTGCAACCTGTAGTAAAGTTACTTTTCTCCTCTTTTTGGGCCTACCCAGCTACAGTCCAATTTCTGCTGCATTGTGGTAAGGCAAACAACACAGTGTAATGTAAAGTACTCAATCCAATTGGCACCATTTAAATTGTAGCGCCGACTACAGAATGAAAGCTGAGTGGTAGAACAGGTTGGTCCTCAATAGCCAATTACCTACCACCATGTTTTTGGACTATGCAAGAAAATAGGAGTACCTGGAAGAAAGCCACACGGGCACAGAGAGAACATACAAACTCCAGGCAGGTTGTACAATGTTTGGGATTTGAACTGATGACCCTAGTGCTGCCGGGCGTAAGTGCTAATCACTTTCTTACTGTGCTTGCCGCTGATAGAACTTTGTCTCTTGTCAGAAAAGAGAAGTGGGCAATTATAAAAAAAATACAATTTAATACAATTCTTGGGGAAAATTTACAGAAACATATCTTGAAAATATTCATCAAATTCTTCTTCCCTGAAAGAGAAAATAAATAAATAATTTAAAATAGTCTAGTTATTTATAAATGTATGAAATTAAAGTGGAATTCCAGCTTACACTTAAATAGTCTAAAAACGGTCTCCTCTCCATCCTCCCCCCCACACCTATACCAACTGATCTGTGTAATAAAGATGTTTATACTTGCCTATTTTCAGACCTTTCTGGTCCAGTCACATAAACAGACTCCATGTGTCAGCCAGTACGGCTGCAAGGGAGAGGAGGGAATGCAGACAATGAATGAGCCATTGAACCCATGGGTGATGTCACTGCTTTAGCCCAGGTTCACACTGACAGCAGGAATGAAATCATGCAAGTTCAACTGAACTCGCACGATTTTATTCCTGCATGTCAGTCCCGACTTTCGGGGAGATTTCAGACATCTGTGCCGGTTGTGGCACAAATGTCTGTATAAAATCGCACCTCGGAGTCATCAAAAGTAGTAGAGAAACTACTTTTGGGAATCGGTGCAGTGCGGCAAAGCTGCGGCGTACCGTGAAATTGCATACCAAATCACTGCAAGGTGAACTTAGGTTTACTTGCAGTTGTCAAGTGCTTTCTCCTCTCCCCTGCAGCCACTGACAAAGGGGATCAAGTGACCAGACTGGAGTGGCATGAAAATGGGTAGGAATATACATCTTTCTTAGACAGGTTAGCATAGGTGATGGGGGGGGGGGCGCAGAGTTTTAAGGCTAGTTGGGTGTAAGCTGGAATTCCACTTTAAGCTATATGCATAACCTTAGTTTTGAATAGTCAGCTAACAGTTGCAATATTGTCAGTCTGGCTCCTGGGATTTACCAGCCCTGATATTTTGGAAATGGTAATTGTAAAAAAATAAAAAATAAATAAAGAAAATACAGGTATCTTCATAATTTATGACTGACCTTGTTTTTTCATCTGGTTCTTGCTGAGGACCTTTCCAGAAATCGCTATTGGCCGATTCATCATTACCATCTTCCTGATCATTATCTGTATCTGCAGAGCAAAGCGTATAAATATATAAACAAAAAGTACAAGTAGAGTAGATTCATGGCAACCCTGGTTAAATTTTAAGCTTCATTGTTGGCAGTGAAGTGAATCCTTTAATCTTTCAGACAATGACCTATGAGCTGAGAACTCAGGACTATGTTCATCATAAAACCAAGAACAAACACACAGCAAGCTGCATTCTACATTGTGCATCTGTCCCATATACCAACATCACCATGTACACCCATTTCAATATTTCTCCGTTCATGAATAGGCACAGTTTAACTAGTCTGTATACATGCAATCTGAAAGTTTACTATACTCATTTATTAGATTATTAGATCTGTAAAAGTCACTGATGTTGTTCCCTTTCAAGTTATTCGAAACCCCCCCTCCTATATGCCTAGTCCAGGGTCACATAGGTTCTACATATCTATTTCTACAAGGGAGGTCACCAATGAACTATTCTTAGAGTAGCAGAACAGAAAGCCACTATTCTTAAATGGAATTTGTCCATTCAGGGCAAAGTGACAGGATCTCTTGAAAGTTTACACCCTCCCAACCGATTAATACTAACCTTCACCCACCTACATTCAGTATGAAGGAGTATGCCACCTTCTCCCCCTTCCTCTTAGATTGCCTTTTTTTTGGCTAGAGTGGACAATCTGCATATGCTCCAACACAGAATTTGCACAGGCAATTATACAGCTTCCTCGCTTAACACGATAATTAACTGAACAGTGATTACATTGATTTATTGCCCAAACAACAGACTGGAGGCAGGGAGGTGACAGGGGAAGCTGCATTGCTGAAAAAGGAATTACCCTCATTCGTACTGGGCACATTTTTTTTTTTACCCCCTTCCTGCCCAGGCCAATTTTTAGCACTGTCGCACTTTGAATGACAACTGCGCAGCAATGCAACACTGTACCCAAACTAAATTTTTATAATTTTTTTGAGACAGATAGAGCTTTTTGTTGGTGGTATTTAATCACCACTGGGTTTTTATTTTACATTTTTTTGCTAAACAAATGAAAAAAGACTGAAAAAAACCCAGTTTTTTTTTTTTTATGCACCGATAGGGATCACCGATTGGCAGCACCGATAATCAGGACACTGTGTGGATATGCCAGTTTTCAGCTCTCCTCTACCCTGTTTCCCTGAAAAGACAACCTAGCGTGATTCTCGTAATGGACGCAATATAAGTTCTACCCTGTTTCCCTCGAAAATAAGCCCACCCTGAAAATAAGACCTACAGGGACTTTTACTAGGACTTATTTGGGGAATAGGGCTTATATTGCAGCCATCCCCGACAATCATGCTAGGTCTTATTTTCGGGGAAACAGGGTAATACGATATCAGTGGGAGGGGAGGATTGCCGATAACTGGCAAATTCTGTTTACATCATGATTGGACACAGCTGATCGCGTGGTAAAGAGCCGTAAAGAGCCGCCATGATTGGCTCTTTACCCCAATCTATGATCATCTGCATCCGATGCACACCGCAGGGGGCACGCAGGCAGTGCAAACACGAGAGGATGTCATATATCCCGTCATTCAGCTATAGCGCGTACGCCAAAGGGGTAAGCATGCCATTTGCCTGGCTTTGCAGGGAGTCAGATATGCATATATCACAAGACTGGCTCTATGGAAATGAAAAATCCTTTTGCTGGTACAAAGGGCAAACAACAACACAAAAAAAATTATATAGCACACCACACATACTGTACAGTATTATATTTTTGATGACAAATGAAGGCATTGAGGATCGCCTTGCCCCCTGGAAGACTTTGCATTCTGAGAACGCCTATGCTATGCACTTCAACAAGGGGGAACAGAGTGCATAAGGGAGAACTCTGTTTCACTTCTCTATCAAACTTAAGCTGGCCATAGACTAAATTTGGCCAGTTCAGCAGAAATTGGGCAAATTTGATCCATCTACGGGCAGGCTGGTTGTAATGAAGTTGATCCATGGATAGATTTCAGTACACCCAGACTGTGTTTTTTTTTTGTGCGATCACTGCCAGCAGCTATAGCTGACAGCAGTGATCATTGTATTCTGACAGTGGAGAAACCTCCCATTATCAGAATCCAACAGCACGACAGGAGGGACCCCCACCACATCAACACTGACTGTGTTATGGGGGAAATCTACCAATTTTCTTTCTTTCCAATCCCTGGTTGAAGGAAATAAAATTGTATGATCTATAGCCAGCCTTATACAACACTGAATCAGACTGTTCCCTTCCCCACTACTGATAAAATTATAACTATTTACCTTCTTCACTAGAGTCCCCATGTCTGTGTGTAGATTTGTCTGGAAGAAAAGACACAATCTCAGAATTTTTTTTCTACATAAAATATCTTAATACATGCCAAATCTAGTTTTTCTGACAAGGCAGGGAATATATTTTAAAATGGCTTACCTTCTTCCAATGGAGCAGAACAGGTTCTTAAAGCGGGAGTAAACCCAGTTTAAAAAATCACTTACATTCCCGGCATGCTGGAAATGCTAACTTTCACATTGATTGTGCTCTCAACCAAACTTTCAAACCATCCAATGGCTGGTTTCATAACTGATCACATGTACAGCATTATGACAGTTGAAGAATCATTAGAGGCCAAGATGGCAGCTTCCTTGACTGAAAATTATAGAAGGGTTTACTTCCACTTTAAAGTATCCTGTGTACTTAATGAGAAATGTTCAAAATGTACTTGTTGCCTTATGTAAAAGTTTAGGTATATGTGACGATGGGATTATGAGGGTATCCCTAAAGTTGGCTCCACACTTTCTCTTTTGCATTACAATAGATGTTTGGGTGCATTTTAATATGCTGTGCATTGACAGGGCATGAAAATGCAGGCAACATAGGTCCCTCAACATATGCCGACATGCTAAAACACGCTGTAGAACCATTTCCTACATCACATCTCACAAAAAGTATTGTTGTGAACTAGCCCCTTTGAAAACAAAGGAGTAGATTTACTAAAGGAAAACAGACTGGGCATTTTGCAAGTACAGTTGCTGCAGAGCTTAGTAAAGGAGAATCGCATGCAAGGAAAATTTTATAAAAGCATTTTAGCTTACACAGGATTGGATGAAGGAAGTCAGCAGAGTTTCCCCTCATTTACTAAGCTCTGGAGTAATTGCCTTTGCAGAGTGCACCTGCACTTTCAAAGTGCACAGTCTATTTTCCTTTAGTAAATAAACTCCAATGTGTGTATGTGCGTTAAAATGTTTAGGTGTGATTGAGCCCTAAAGTAACTCCGGAGAACTAAGCAACAATGCCTATAGGTCCTCCAGTAGCAACAAGCACAAGTTAAAAATTCCTACTGGTCAAAGAGAATACATTTGGAGATGACAGATGTAAATTAACTTTAAAGGATCACTAAAGGAAAAAAAAATAAAAATAACAAACATGTTATACTTACTTTTTGCACAGAGTTGCCCCGAACCTGGTCTTCTGGGGTCCCTCGGCGGCTGTCTCGGCTCCCTCATAGTGTGGAGTGCTTGTGGCCCCGCCCCCCAGTAGCGCCGCATCATTGGATGTGATTGACAACAACGCGAGCCAATGGCTGCGCTGCTTTCAATCCATCCACTCTAGCCAATAAACGGCCAGGGTGAGCGCGATACTTTCGGGGGGTCAAGTAAGTAAAACGGGGGGGCTGGGGGCACCGGCACTGTCAGATGTTTTTTCACCTTAATGCATAGAATGCATTAAGGTGAAAAAACGTTTACCTTTACAACCCCTTTAAAGCAACAAACCAAACAGTTCATTAATTACACATCATACCACAAGGTTGTGACATCAGCCACATCAGGCTTAAAAAAATAAGGAATAGCCATTACATTTTATTATGATCCCAGATTTGTTTCTTACCCATAATACAGTTGTGCTTATAGGTTTACATACACTGGCAGAATTTACGATTTCTTGGCAATTTTTCAGAGAATATGACTGATAACAAAAACATTTCCTTTCACTCATGGTTAGGGTTTGGCTGAAGCCATTTATTATCAATCAACTGTGTTTACTCTTTTTAACCTCCTTGGTAGTAATCCCGAGAGTGGCTCGGGGTTACATTTCAGTACCCTTAGCGGTAACCTAGAGCCGGTTACTTACCTTGTCCCCAGGATCCTGTGATGTCCCCCCCCCCCCACTGTGGCAGCGGGCCGTGTCTTCCACCCGATGCCTCTGTGTGCCGGGCTCCATTCCCTGCGAACGTCGTGACATATGGGGGCGGAGTCCGGCAGCAAATTCCAAAAGTACACAAGACATAACACATACAAGTGTACTGTATCAAATTATTTCACATTCCTTTTGTCCCTAATGCTTTGTCCAGTGCCCTGCATGCACTTATATATTATATACTGTTCTTTCGGCCTGGGAACATGAGATTGTCCATGGCAACCAAAAAGTGTCCCTTTATGTCAAAAGTGGTTTTAGACCAGCTAGAAAACAGCGATAGTAAATTAGAACACTTGCAGAACTGAGTGATAGTAAATTGTGAGGAAATTCATTTTATTATTATTATATCATTATTTTTTAGATTTATAGTTATTTATTATATTATAATTTATGATTTTGTGATTCAAACTTTATCATACCCAGAATGTCTACTAGACTCTTATTTGGACAGATTTAAGCGTGTTATTACTAAGAATTACAGGCCTACAATATAAAACTCCACATTTCTATGCAAAACAATTGTACTGCTTTGAGACGCAAAAAACGGACATAATCTTACCGCCAGGGAGGTTATATTATAATCACAACAGAAACTACCCAAATGACCCTGATCAAAAATTGACATACCCTGGTGATTTTGGCCTGATAACATGCACACAAGTTGACACAAAGGGGTTTGAATGGCTATTAAAAGTAACCATCCTCAGTGGTGATCTGTTTGCTTGTAGTGTGTGTGTGTGTGTGTGTGTGTGTGTGTGTGTGTGTGTGTGTGTGTGTGTGTGTGTGTGTGTGTGTGTGTGTGTGTGTGTGTGTGTGTGTATAAAAGGTCAGTGAGCTTCTGGACTTCTGACAGACCCTTGCATCTTTCATCCAGTGCTACACTGACGTTTCTGGATTCTTAGTCATTGGGAATTCAAAATAAGGATCTACGTGGAAAAGGTAGTTAAACTGTATAAAAACCAAAAAGGGATATAAAAAAATATCCATCAAGAAGTTGAAAATGAGGAGTTCTGTTGAAACCAAATCACGGCAGGTAGACCAACTAAAATTTCAGCCACAACTGCCAGGAAAATTGTTCGGGATGCAATGAAAAACCCACAAATATCTTCAGGTGACATACAGGACTCTCTGAAAACATGGTGTGGCTGTTTAAAGATGCATAATAAGGAGGCACTTGAAGAAAGATGCATGGTCAAGTCACCAGAAGAAAGCCATTACTACACAAATGCCTGTTTATATATATATATATATATATATATATATATATATATATATTTATCACACACACACACACACACACACACAGTGTGTACTGTGATTGTATACTATGTATGTGTGTGTGTATATATACTGTGTGGCCCTATAATCTCCTATTGCCAGGGGGCCCCATAGCCTCCTATTGTCTGGGGGCCCCATGAGTTGTCAGTCCACCCCTGGGTACACCATTCCTACTGTGAAACACGGAGGTGGATCGCTGACGTTTTGGGGATGTGTGAGCTAAAAAGGGTCAAAATTGATGGCAAGATAAATGCTGTACGCTATTAAAAATACTGGAGGAACATTTGCATTCATCAGCCAGGAAGGATGTACTTGGACATTCCAACATGACAATGATCCCAAACACAAGACCAAGTCGACCTGTCATTGGCTACAGCAAAATAAAGTGAAGGTTCTGGAGTGGCCATCTCAGTCTTCTGACCTCAATAATATCGAGCCAATATGGAATACAGCCCAAAAATGTACAGGAACTGGAGGCATTTTGCCAAGAGGAATGGGCAGCTTTACCATCTGAGAAGATAAAGAGCCTCATCCACTAATACCACAAAATACTTCAAGCTGTCATTGATGTTAAAGGGGGCAATACACTGGGGTATGTAAACTTTTTATCAGGGTCATTTGGGTAGTTTCTGTTGTCATTGTGATTTTAAAAAAGTAAACACAGTTGATTGATAATAAATGGCTTCATCCAAACACTAACCACGAGTAAAAGAAAAGTTTGTGTTATCATTCATATTCTCTGAAAAATGGCCAAGAAATCATAACTTCTGCTAGGGTATGTAAACTTATGAGCACAACTGTAAATAAGCAAAATAGTGATACAATTTGTTTTTGAAGCCCAGATTTAAAACATTCAAAGATAAAATGACAAACTCCTTCCTGACCAATGAGAATACAATGAGTGCTAGTGATACATTTAACCACTTGCCGACCAGCCGTCGTCATTATACAGCGGCAAGTCGGCACGATTTCGCGAACTGTCGTAGCTGTACGTCGGCTCTTTTATGTGGGATAGCAGGTGCGCACGCGCCGCTACACTGTGGGGGGCGGCGATGCTCGTGAGCGGCGGTCGCGATGACGACTCCACACACAAATTCCTGTTCTGCGAGGAGAGGAGCTAGGAACCACGAACTGTCGTCTCCTATAGTCTGTCCCCTCCCCCTACAGTTAGAACACACACTAGGGAACGCAGTTAACCCCTTAATCGCCCCCTAGTGTTAATCCCTTCCCTGCCAATGACATTTGTACAGTGAATCAGTGCATTTTTATAGTACTGATTGCTATAGAATTCTCAATCGTCTCAAAAATGTGTCAAAAGTGTCCGATGTGTCTGCCATAATGTCGCAGTCTCAATAAAATCGCAGATCACTACCATTACTAGTAAAAAAAAAAAAAAATGCCATAAATCTAGCCCCCATTTTGTAGACGCTATAACTTTAGCGCAAACCAATTGACGCTTATTGCAATTTTTATTACCAAAAATAAGTAGAAGAATACATATTGGCCGAAACTGAGCAAAAAATTTGCTTTTTAAAAAAAAAAAAAATTGGGGATATTTATTATAGCAAAAAGTACAAAATATTGTGGTTTTTTTTCACAGATGTCGCTCTTTTGTTTACAGCGCAAAAAATAAAATGCAGAGATGATCAAATAACCCTAAGGGTGTCACTGCCAAATGCAACTAAGGGCTCATTCACAAGTGCAGCAGGCACTGCTGCTCCATTGAAAAGCAATCTAAGTGCGTTTGACAGGTGTTGAGGAGGCGATAAGTTGGCTCCTCACCACCTGATTTGAACCCACAATTGGTGTGCAATGCGCCCGACTGCGACACAGTAGTACAGCAATTAGAGGTTTAAAACAGGTGTGAGGAGGCAACACTGGGTGACACTTTGTGCGGTGACCTTTGACTTCTCTCATGTTGTTTAGATAGATCTCCACCTCTTTAAGATTGCCTACCCCTGAAATAGAACGATAAACACTTAATTTTCTTGCAAAGATAAATAGCTAATACGGAGTCCAATATGCAACAACTTGCATTTTATTTGTCAGTGTCCACCCCTACTAATGTAGTAATATGCATCAGAGGCAGTGGCGTATCCAAGGCATGGCACATACAGCAAGTGCCATGGACACCATATAAAGAGGGCACTCGTGAGTGGCTGGGCAGCAGGGATGTACTGGCTAAGTTAAGTGGCCATTGGGACTACCAGGAGTTTCCCGGGGGGGGGGGGGGGGGCAGTTTCTGTTTTTCACATCAGACAGCCAGCCTGTGCCAAAGTAATGGCCGCACCGCACCGCTGTACTGTCTATAAGCAGGGCCGGGCAGGTACAAGGAAGGGGCGGATACTCTGGGCTGGGTGGTACAATTTCCTGGAGGGAGGGGGGTGCAGGTGAAGCGCCGGCAGTGCTTCAGACAATGCATACTAGCCACCACTAGCTGTACTGTAGTGGTCTGAGTCTCTCTACCTTACTCTGTAACAATGTGCCCAGTGCGCTCCTGCACCCGGCACAAGCACCAGCTATCCCTGTCAGTGCTGCCACTTCACTCCCCCTAAGCTGCAACCAAGAGGAGACGCCGAGGAGGATCCAGCAAGTTCAGCAAAAAGTGTGTATAAGCTAAGCTGAGTGTTCTAATGAATGATTCATTGCCAAATTCCATACAGGATGCGGCCATCTGACTGACTTAATAATGAACTGTCTAGATCCGATTGGGGGGAGGGGAAGAGGCTGAGGGGGACATTACTAATGCTAGTATGTTACCCATTTATAATTTCTGTAATATGCAGCATGGGGGGGGATTAATGTACTGCCACTGGTCAGCCATTAACGCATCAGTGTTAAAGGGGTTGTAAAGGTTTGTGTTTTTGATGTGCCATCTCTCTGCTAGGGAATTATCGGCTGTTGATTGGATAGATTGATGGCAGCGCAGCCATTGGCTCCCGCTGCTGTCAATAAAATCCAATGACATGGCCACCAGGGGGTGCGGGGGAAGTCCTGCATTCGGCGTCTGTGGATGCCGAATGCTGGACTCAGGAGCGCCCCTGCAAGGTAACCCCCCCGGGTGAGCGCTTCTCCCAGGGGGTTATCTGATGCAGGGAGGAGCCGAGAGAGCCACCCAGGGACCCCAGAAGACCAGGTTCAGGGCCACTCTGTGCAAAACGAGCTGCACAGCAGAGGTAAGTATGATATATGTTTGTTTTTTTTAAAAATAAAAAAATAAAAATTACCTTTAGTGTCACTTTAAGGTTATCTGAAAGATGGGTTTCAAATGTTTTGACAGGGGCGCAGTTTCAGTGCTTGCCATAGGCGCCATTTTCACTAGATACGCCTCTGATCAGAGGTGAAAAGCTACATGTGTGTTTTGGTTGTGGATGCACTGTTTAGGAGGAATAACCCTTCATAAAGTAGTGGGCCTGTGGCAATAAAACCTGTCTTAAAGTTTCTGTGACATCTGAAGAACATAAAAACCAATAGATGCAAAACAAGTAAATACAATAAAAGAGCTGAAGCATGCAGGCAGCTTTACAGCCACCATCAGGACTTAGCAACATATAAAAAGAGTTTTTTTTCTCAGTTATAACAAGAAGGCTGCAAAGGATACACCAGGGTTACAGTTTTTTTTTTTTTTTTACTGTCATTAAGCTGAGGGAAGATGAAAAGCTCCCCTGAAGACACGAGGCTCTGTCTATGTGAAATCACAGTAGGATGAGTGTGGCCTGCAGCTACAACCTGCACTACATACACATAAGTAAACACATAGCTGTACAGGGATCCAGAGCTCAGCAATGATTGGGATCACATGACCTCAGATCTGCACTGCTCTCATATACAAAGTATTCTGCAGACACTGCAGCTCACACTTAGGAGCAATTCAGCAAAGTAAAAACAGGGCCCTTTTTCTGTTTTTCACTTATCAAGAGCTCACAAGCATGTGTTTTTTAAATACATCAGAAAATACATTTTTAAGTGGGTAAATTCAATTTTATACACATTTTACATTGCCATTAGTTTGAAGGTTTTCAAATGCATAGGTTTCCTTAACCACCTCAGCTCTGGAAGGTTTTACCCCCTTCACGACCAGGCCATTTCTTGTTATGCAGCACTGTGCTACTTTAATTGACAATTGTACGGTCCTTCAGCACTGTACCCAAACAAAATTTATATAATTTTGTTCCTCCATAGATAGAACTTTCTTTTGGTGGTATTTTATCACCTCTGGGTTTTTTTTTATTATTTTATAAATGAAAAGGCCAACCATTTTGAAAAAAAAAAAACAAAATGTTTTACTTTCTACTAAAAAACATCACATAAAAAAAAAAAAATCAAAATCAAATGTCTTAATAAATTTTGGCCAAAATGTATTCTGATACATGTCTTTGGTAAAAAAAAAAACAATTGACTGGTTTATTGACTGGTTTTCATAAAAGTTAGTGTCTACAAACTATATGATATATACTGGAATTTTAATTTTTTTTAAATAATAGTAAATAAATAATGGCAACGATCAGTGACTTATAACTGGACTGCGATAGTGCGGTGAACAATCTGACACTAACTGATGCTGGCGGGAACTAACTGCCACTGACATCACAAGTGCCGTTATTACAGTTATCAGTGATAACACTATGCACGGTCACTGCACTAATGACACTGGGCAGGAAAGGGTTAACATCTAGGTTGTTCAAGGGGTTAAATGTGTGTCTAACAAGTGTTTATGTGTGTACTGCTTTTACTGGAGATCTATCTATCTGTGTTCATTCCCTGCTTAGCCAACAATGAGATCCCCTGTGACTGAACACAGCTCTGTGTTGTTTACACTCACAGAATTGTGTTCGGGAAGATCAGAGCCGATCACCAGGTGCTGTTGGTCAATCATTGATAGGCACCCGGTGATTGTGTTGTGAGGAATCACTGCACAGCCAGGCCAGCAGGCGCCCCCTACCCGGAAAAGCAGAATCAAATCTATAAATGTACTCGATTCTGCACAGCCGTAAAGCTACAGTGAGCAGTTGGCAAGCAGTTAATGCAACAAACTGCAAAAGGTGGCAAAGGTGGGAAGGAACAGAAATTAACAAAAAAATGATTTCCATAGCACAGCTGACAGGCAAGGCTCACCAAACCTTATCTTGCGGAAGGTACTGCCAACCACCCAAGGCACAGCATCATAATATATATACCAAAAGGCTTTAGCAGCTAAACTTTACTCCACTGACTTGAGGTGGATGCTTTTACCCTTAAAACATGTTGGCATTTGTACCCAACCACCTTGTTGAGTCATTATTTTTTTGTCCACTTTTCCTACTTGACCTCAAGTTTTCACCCAAGGTCCCTCAGTGGAAAGGAAATATTAATTTGGAGGTAGCCTACATTTCTGTACGTATACTACTAATTCTATAGTTCTCCACATTCTCAAGATCTGGAAACAACCCAACCAAACCCTTTTTTTAATTTCAGTGATTTGGCTTTATTTTAACAGCTTAGGAAAGATACCTACATATACAAAAAAACAGCAAGTGTTCATAATTTCACATTACCTTTACCTTTTCTCTTCTTGCGAGAGCGGGAATGCTTAGACTTCTTTCCAGAAGGCTCTCCTGTATCTTCCGAAGCCTTCCCTATCTTAGCCTTTGGCTGGACCTCTTTTCTCCTGTGAGGGTAATGGGATACCAATTACATACTGGATTTTATACAAAGATGATAGTAACGCAATGCCAAGGAACTGCTGGAGTTTAACCAAGGTGTATGGCAACACCGGAGAGTTTCAGGGCTCATCCACAAATCTGTGCTATAAAATGTTTCAGTTCCTTTAGGGACACTGAAGCAGTTTTCTAACATATTGCAACAAAAGTTGAGGTGTCTGGTTGCTATGGGCAACAGCTTCACCAAAGTAGTTACAAAGACTGCACCAAGTCGGCTTTGGAGATTTTACAGCAGAGGTAGGAAAAAAAAAAAAAAAACAATAAAAGTTGTATTTTTGTAAAGTTTTAAAGTGAACAAAGTTAAATATGTCCTGAAAACTCTCTTGCTTCTGATATTAAAAATTGTCAGTCCAATCCTCTAGGAACCTTCCTAGATCTGGGCCCCATGGAATCCAATTTGTCATTGCATGGACACTTTCTTCTCTAATTAACTGCTGATCGAAGGTTCTTTCATACTTTCCAGCAGTAAGGCAGCCACTGATTAGATTCTCGGGGACTACCCTTTATGCGGCCTACACACGATCGGACTATCCGGCGGACTTGAGTGGGCTCCGACTGACTTTTTCTTCACAAAAGTCCGGCGGATTTAGAAAGAATTCTTGACTCAAAATTGTCCACAGTGTGCTAGTCCGCCGGACTTTTGAAATGAACGGACTTGCCCACACATGGAGTAAAGTTCGTTCATTTTGAACATGACTCCAGGTAGACGGGACTAGCGAAGGAAGTCAATGTCGCCGCCTCCAACGGCGATATTGACACCTTGCGAGCCCCGTCGACTGGTATGGATTTAAAGGGGAATCCCCAGGCCCTTATCTGAGCACACAGCCCGGCCGGTCAGGAAAGGGGGTGGGGACAAGCGAGCCCCCCCCCCCCCGAGCCATACCAGGCCATGTGCCCTTAACATGGGGGGATGCTTTGAGGGAAGAGTGTTAATTAAAAAAAAAAAACACAACACAGGTTTTTAAAGTAGTTTATTAGACAGTGGTCTTCTCGCTGGGCTCCTCCGCTATCTTTTGCTCTTTTACCGCTCTTTAAATAGTGGAGGAGCCCAGCTTTTTTCTTTGCCGTCCGGGGGTCTTCTTCCGACTTCGGGGGTCTTGTCCCGCTCTTCTGCCGGGCCTCCGCTATCTTCTTACAGCTTATTTACTAGCGTTGGCCCAGTCTTGTCGCTGCAGCCGCCGCCTTCTTCCGTTGTTGACATGACGCCCTCTCCATCCTTAATGCCAGGGACCCGTTGTGCGGCGACTTATATAGGCATAAGGGGCGGGGTTACCGGTTGATGTCACATGGTGACCCCGCCCCTTATGATGTCACAGTCCCAGGGGATTCCCTCAGGTGAATGGGTAGGGGTACATCGTATTCCATACTCATTCCCATAGGGTGGGGGGGGGGCAGGATCTGGGGGCCCCCTTATTAAAGGGGGCTCCCGGATTCTGATAACCCCCCTGTCCGCAGACCCCGACAACCAACAGCCAGGGTCGTTGGGAATAGGCCCTTGTCCTCATCAACATGGTGACAAGGTGCTACGGCCCCCCTTCCCCAAAGCACCCTGCTATGCTGAGGGCACGCGGCCTGGTACGGCTCGCAGCCCGCTCGTTCCCACCCCCTTTCCTGACTGGCCGGGCTGCGTTCTCAGATAAGGGTCTGGTATGGACTTTAGGGGTTCCCCTTTAAATCCATACCAGGCGACGGGGCTCGCGAGGTGTCAATCTCGATGGAGGTGGCGACATTGACTTCCTTCGCTAGTCCTGTCTACCTGGAGTCACGTTCAAAATTAACGGACTTTACGCCGTGTGTGCGCAAGTCCATTCATTTCAAAAGTCCAGCGGACCTCCGCCAAAAGTCCAGCGGAAAAATCTTGTCGTGTGTGGGCAAGTCCGCTCGTTCGGAAAGTCCGGTGGACCTCCGCTGTCCGCCGGATAGTCTGATCGTATGTACGCGGCATTAGAAGACAAGTATTTGGAGGGATGGACTGCCAATTGTTTAAAGCCCATCCGAACCCTCAATTTCTATTAGCCAAGTACATCCCAGGTGCATCAAAACCAAAAGATGTTCAATGTATGTTGTTTTCTAAAGCGGCCACAGCTTGAGTAGAAAAGCCTGTCCTGTGCCAGCTTACTGTAGAGTGGGACCCTTGCTCTCTGTGTGAAAGCAGCAATTATTTTGCAGGGGCTCCCCTCTGTGATTATATAACTGATTCCTACAGACAGCAAGGGTCCCACTCTGCTGCTGGTGGTAGGGCACGGGTTTTTCTACTCAAGCTGTGGCTGCATTACAAAGAAAACAAACCGAAAGGTCTGCGAGTGCATGTAGGTCTGCAAGTACCTGTGTATTGTCTTGAGTATTAGTGTCAGGAAGCTAGTTGTTAGGTGATTTGGACAGGGTATAATCCCCAATCCTCATTAGATTTAATAGGTATGACGCCCGGTGGGTGTGGAGAGGCGACTTGTTGTACATCTTGCGGCATGTATGTGTTCCTTGATCATCCAATCGAGATGGCAAAGGTATTGAATTTATTCTTCTCCTCAGTCTTCATGAGGGAATCGGGGGGCTTCAGTAACCAAAACTGCAGTGTTTGTCCTCATGACACAGAAAGCACCCCCATGGCTAACAGAGGACCGAATTAGAAATAGACTGGTGAAACTTAACATTAATAAATCACCAGGACCAGATGTCTTGCACCCGAGGGAACTAAGTCAAATAATTGCCAGACCATTGTTCCTAATTTTTACTGACAGTATACTGACTGGAATGGTACCAGCTGATTGGAGAAAAGCCAATGTAGCACCAATATTTAAAAAGGGCCCAAAATACATCCCTGGGAATTACAGACCAGTTAGCCTAACATCAATAATATGTAAACTCTTCGAGGGGATAAGGGACTATATAAAAGATTTTAGTAATGAGAGCGGTATCATTAGCAGTAATCAGCATGGATTCATGAAGAATCGTTCTTGCCAAACCAATCTACTAACCTTCTATGAGGAGGTGAGTTGCCAGCTAGATAAAGAAAGGCCCGTAGACGTGGTGTATCTGGATTTTGCAAAAGCATTTGATACAGTTCCCCATAAACATTTATTGTACAAAATAAGGTCCGCTGGCATGGACCATAGGGTGAGTACATGGATTTAAAACTGACTACAAGGGCGAGTTCAGAGGGTGGTGATAAATGGGGAGTACTCGGAATGGACAGGGGTGGGTAGTGGAGTCCCCCAGGGTTCTATGCTGGGATCAATCCTATTTAATTTGTTCATAAATGACCCAGATGATGGGGTAAACAGTTCAACTCTGTATTGGGGGATGATACTAAGCAGGGCAATAACTTATCTGCAGGATGTGGAAACCTTGCCAAAAGATCTGAACAAATTAATGGGGTGGGCAACTACATGGCAAATGAGGTTCAATGTAAAAAAAATTAAAAAAATGCCTTTGGGTGGCAAAAATAGGAATGCAATCTATACACTGGGGGGAGAACCTTTGGGGGAATCTAGGATGGAAAAGGTTCCTGGGGGTCCTAGTAGATAGGCTCAGCCAAGGCATGCAATTCCAAGCTGCTGCTAACAAAGCAAACAGAATATTGGCATGCATTAAAAAGGGAATCAACTCCAGAGATAAAACGATAATTCTCCCGCTCTACAAGACTCTGGTCCGGCCGCACCTGGGGTATGCCGTCCAGTTCTGGGCACCAGTCCTCAGGAAGGATGTACTGGAAATAAAGCGAGTACAAAGAAGGGCAACAAAGCTAATAAAGGGTCTGGAGGAAAGGTTGCGAACACTGAACTTATTCTCTCTGGAGAAGAGACGCTTGAGAGGGGATATGATTTCAATATGCAAATATCATACTGGTGACCCCACAATAGGGATTCAACTTTTTTGCAAAAGGGAGTTTAACAAGACTCGTGACCACTTATTAAAATTAGAAGAAAAGAGGTTTAACTTTAAAACTACGTTGAGGGTTCTTTACTGTAAGAGCAGCAAGGATGTGGAATTCCCTTCCACAGGCAGTGGTTTTAGCGAGGCTCATTGATAGTTTCAAGAAACTATTAGATAAGCAGCTGAATGACAGCAACATACAGGGATATACAATGTAATACTGACATACAATCACACACATAGGTTGGGCTTGATAGACTTCTGTCTTTTTTCAACCTCACCTACTATGTAACCTTTTGCTTTTGTTCACCTGGAATGTATTAAGTGAATTTAAATTGAGGGTTCAAGTGGGCTCTAACCCCTTCCTGCCCAGCAGCCCCTAATAGGGTCTGTATACATGGAAGGAGGGAAGGATCAGTGATCATGTGACCACTGATTCGTTGTCACAGTGGTCACATGAACATGTTCCCACCATTTTGAAACCTAACGTGTTTTAAGCAGACGGCAACAGGTTAAAGGAAGCAGCAAGGTGGACTGTTTAATATCAATATTTGATGTATTTAAAAGCTTTAATTTATGATAGCTGTAGTACAGCTTCTATGAATTAAATGCAATCTATGAATGGAGGAGCTGGACAGGAAAAGCAGGCATGCTCCACGAGTCCCTGTCACTGCTCCCTCAATTCTATTAACCTACAATACATCACATTGGAAGATTACAGAGTAGGCATGGGGAAGGGGGTCAGAGGATGAAGTCTGCAAGGTAAGCAGGAGACAGCTGCACAGAGGACACATTCAATTATCAGTAACATCCCTTGTGCTGATTTTTCTAATTTGGACTAAACTTAGGCCGCGTACACACGGGCGGACTGTTCGCCCAACTTTGTCCGCTGAACAGTGTTTGGGCGGACAGTCCGCTCGTGTGTGGGCTTTCAGCGGACAGTTTCAGCGGACAGTTGGACGGACAAGGTTTTTCGGAAATTCCGAAAAACTGTCCGCTGAAACCTTGTTTCAGCGAACAGCCCGCTCGTGTGTAGGCTTGTTCGTCAAACAAAGTTGCGCGCATGCTCAGAAAGGATTTTCACGCCGAAAGCTATAATGCAGTGTATAGGACGTCGTATTTTTCGTCCCGTCGTACGTGCTGTTCACGTCATCGCGCACGGTTTCAGCAAACTGTTCGTTCGTCGTGTGTGGGCATGTCCGTCCATGCTAATTTTGAGCGGACTGTTTGCTGAAACTGTTGGACGGACAAAGTTGGGCGAACAGTCCGCGCGTGTGTACGCGGCCTTAGGCAAATAACCCCCCCCCCATCCTCCAGGTCGCGGGCGGCTTCCCTGGCTTCTCCCGGCCAATATAGTCTTATGTCCTGCTTCCTGTCCTGATTGGTCAGGGAGGAGAAGCAGGAAGACAATAGCGAATGTTAATTTGCTAATGTCACAAGTGGGTAGGCTTGGGGTGCAGTGATATGTGTCCTGAGCCCCCAAGACCAACCTTTTTGAAGCCAATCAGAGCCTCAGGCTGTAATCGTGCTTCAAAAATACAAAAATAAACTCCTAGAAATCTATGCGTCTGGTGCCCCACATGGAGGATACGGGGCGGCACCCCTGCACCCCTTATGGACCGGCCACCGCTGTTTAGTAACAGGTTCTTACTCTTACAATAACCCTTTCATAAGAGAAATATGGAGACTGTCACACCTGACAACCTTTGAGAATACTAGTTGCCTTTCCACTGGCATCAATATTTCTCAGAACAAGTATGTAGATTGGTAATGTCAAAAGTCCTTATTTGCATACACATTTTAGGTCACTAACTGTAGTGGATTGAAGAGGGTCAGCTTGGGAACTCAAGACCAATAACAGCAACCTCCAGTAATTCCTTGATACAGGTTTATGTCATTTATGTTAACCCATAGAAGCCAGGCAGAACATAATTTGCATCAGTGCGATTTGAGCAGAATGAATGATGATTGATTACTGATTACTGAATAAGGCGCTTTATGTTTAAACATTACAAACTTATGATACCCTATGAAATACTGCTACAGAAATATCACTGCTTGCATTTAATGAATAAGTGATATGGGCAACTTACTTGTGATGGAAATTCAGTTTGTAGGAGCATTCTGGACACAACCCTATAAGAAGAGCATTTAAATGCATCAGTCATAACTTTATAATAAAGAGAGAGACTTTCTTCCTGTGGTTTTTAATATGCTTTCTGTGCCTACTACTATATTGTCTTATTTGTGAGGAAAAATAAGATTTTTTCATCATACTTACCTGTAAAATTATTTTCTTTGAGTACATCATGGGACACAGTGTTAGGCTAATATTCATTACCTGCTGGGATGTCCCAGAGCAATAGCCTTGAGGGAAGGGAGACACCCTGCCAAACAATAGCCATCAGACCTTATACGGCAGCCCACAGTACACTGCGGCCGAAAGCCGAATTCTCGGCTGCTTGAACAGCCACTTGATAAAATTTTGTGAACGTATGCACTGAAGACCAGGTAGCAGCTGATGGAGAAAAGCCCAGGAGGTTCCTACACCCCTGGTAGAATGAGCTCTCACCTTGAAGGGAGCAGCTTTATGTTCCAGACCATAGGCCTGAATGACCAATTGACAAAAGCAGGGGATCAAATACTTTTTTCCCCTCACTGTATTACTTTAAGTCTTTCGTAATCCTTCATTTTGCTTTGTACTTTTACGTCCTGCCCCCAAAAGAGATGGTAGACTATGAATGCTTTTCAATTACAAAGAGCTATGTCAAGAGAGAGAGACACAAAACATATCAAACTTTTTTTTACACTCTATCATAGGTAGCAGGGATATCTTGCCGCAAATTTGTGGCAGTGTTGAATTGTAAGTCTGTTAACTTACTGCACATTTTCACTGGCAAGTTGTACACTTGCAGAGCACTTGAAGCACAAGTTCTGTTTGACACTATTCCAATTTGTAGCAAATTTGTGTGGAAAGTCTCTAGCAAGAGCAAAAGTTGCAGTGGTGAGTCTACAGCATGAAAACTCAGCCACAGCGACCCCTGTGGTGGGATGACTTCTGCACAACATAACTGAACCAGAACGTGCAAAGTTAATCTGGAGTCATGCAATGCAGACTTGCTGCAATTTTGCAACAAACTTGTGAAGCCTGGCAAGTCTGGCAATATATTAGCAAGTCATTTTCCAACTTGCAGCTCAGTTGCTTGCTATCCGGGAGAAGGAACCCATGTTGGATGACAGTGACTTTGCTGATGTGGTGGCTGCAATTTCTGATAAAGCTAGTTACTTGGCTATCAGGTTGACCTCCTTGCTTTAACACTTTTAACAAGTGACCAAAAACTGTTGCTTTAACATTCGTGCAACAGCCAGGCAACTAGCATCTTAAGGAGGTGGTCAGTAATGGCAGATTTCATATCCCCTTACAAAATATAAAAGTATATACAAGTATATTTAAGCCCAAACATGAAAAACGAATTTTAACATGTTAATATTATTTCAAGCCATTTTTAAATAATACCATGTAATCCTTCAATGCAGGTCCTTGTTTAGGCACGGCGTGACAATTCCCTATCCCTACCTCCCAGTTGCTGTGCTGCATTGTCATGCCCTGCTAGTGGAATCTATAAAGAGTTGTGCCAATGCTCAGGCATGTCCCACCCTTGTCATTACCAGAAAGCCCCCCCTTGACAATGACATGCAGATGACATTGGAGTGCACATAGACAGGAACAGACTGCAAAAGATCAGTAGCACTGAGATGTAAATAAAAGGTTAAAATCAAAAGAGGACAATGATATTTTCCAAAAGAAAAAAAAAAGACATGTCTATTGTTAAGGATACACAGTACTTTAGCACCCTAATGTCATATATCTTGTTTTTAGATTAAATTTTATGTAAACACATATCTATACAAAAGAAAAAGGAATATATGCAATTTATTTTGTTTTGGTCTGTGAATAAAAAAAAAAAAAAAACAACTAAAAATTGTAATAACTGTGGGGCAGCAGGATAGACATCCCACAGATTTTGGATGAATGCCAATCTACATTTTATTAGAAAGGATAGAAGGGACAGCAGGGAAGCAAATACCCCCTGGGCCATCTTGTTTTAACAGGTGAAGGACAGTTTAGTGGGAGCAGATGGCTTCACTTTGGTTGCAGTGTATATATTTTATGTAGCTAGGAGTCCAGTGTAGACAAGTCAAGCAGTCATACGGTTTAATCCCATTACAAAGAAAGAGTAAAGAAAAATAAATATAGTCTTTTCCATGTTTATCATACAACTGCTGACTCTTAACACAACAGTTGCCTATATCTCCTTCTGATGCACTCATTTGACAAAACATCCCCTACAAAGGCTTTATTGTGTTTTTGATTTATTATAAACATGATGAATGTCACGTATTCATGTCAAACGGTCTTAAAAGGAAAATTCCACTTTGTCAAAAAAAAAAAGAAGACTTGGCATTGTGCAATACATTTTGCTTGCTTTTTATGCCCAAAAATTCCTATAAGTCATGCAACTGGAGCCCTGTAACTGCACCCACCCTGGTATGGTCCAGCAGCTGCAGAAAGAGCCTGTGCATTGCACCCATGATTCATTAATCATAATTTCATTGCTTTGAAGGCTTCAATGCAATTCTTTTTTAGAAAATAGTGGACTACACCTGGCCAGACAAATTTCAATCAATCACTTCAACAGAAGTCAATCAAAGAGGGTATGTTGGAAAACTATGTCAATTAGCAGCTCCTGCTTCTTACTAGTGTATTCTGACAACGTCCCGATGGAGAGGACTTCTCTATCCATCTTGTTTGTGTTGGAGGAAGCCTTTTTTTTTTCCCTTTCAGCCTACTGGCTAAATGAAAACAAAAATAAAAAACCTACCGGTCTATGACTAGCTTTAGCCTTTAATCTCCTGGATTGTTTAGGTAGGTCCTTACTCTTCATAATTATTGGTAAATTTTGCTCCTCCAAAAGCAACAAATTGAAAGTGGATGGATAAAAATGTAGATTTGAGAATGATTACGAGATTTAGTTTGCTAAAGCCCTGAGCAGCATAAAAACATACATGTATACCATCTTTTTTAAAATAAAATGTTGTTTTTACTCCCTAGTGGGCTTGGTTAAAATTAGCCAATGCCCTTAAAGTGTTACTAAAGGCAATTTATTTCATTTTATTAAAATAACAAACACATTATACCTGCTCTGTGCAGTGGCATTGCTCAGAGCTGCCCTGATCCTTGTTTTATCGGGTCCCCGGCGGTGATCTCCGCTCCTCTATTTGGGACTACCATAGCCAGCTGCTGGCTATGGGGAGAAGCATAGTCCCCCTGCTCCTGACCTGAGTCTACAGACCAGTGTTTCTCAACTCCAGTCCTCAAGACGCCCCAACAGATCATTTTTTCAGGCTTCCCATTATTTTGCACAGGTGATTTGATCAGTTTCACTACCTTAGTAATTACCACAGCTGTTTCATTTGAGGGAAATCTTGAAAACATGACCCGTTGGGGCAATTGAGGACTGGAGTTGAGAAACACTGCTAAAGATTAACACTCCTGCTGCTGCTCGAATGCTGTATAAAGAGAGGAGAATAGATGCAGCCATGCACAGCGCTGATCTTTTCTCCTTCACACAGGGGAAGGGGGGACAGGGAGACTGTAAACTGTATACTTACTGTAAACAATGCATTAAGGTATTACTTTCAAGTGTCATTAAACCCAGAATATATAAAACTCTCATTATATGCTATATACCAGAGTGTGCAACCTCACAAAGCCACTAAAGCATTTGGTCTATGTAGATTAAAATATTGATTCTGCCTCCAGCTTTCCCTCCCGTCTTCACTGTGTCCACCAGCTGGTGTCCTCTATGGAGCATGCTCTGTTTCAGTTCCCTGTTGACTTTGCATGTCGTGTTAAATTTGCTGTGGCACAAAGCCCTGCGGCATGTGAGCAGCATCCTCTAACTGTTGTTTAGCCTTTAAGTGGGCGATCAAACTGCCAGTTTTTACTGCCGCCTGCATGAAAGAGGCTTTAAACCTTAGTTGCATCTCAGCACTGCTGATGCCCGACAGCCTTTTTGCAGCCACTTCCTGTCTACATGTACTCAAGCAATATCTGCATGGCATTTTTGGAATGGATTGCCTTATGGCGATAATAGTGAACCATGCCTGTATAATGTGCGTTGAAATGGTCACTTGTAGAATCTATCAGGAGCACGAGGGACAGACTGACAACTCAAAAGCACAACTGTCAGACAAGGACAGAATGTTGTGCCCCTTATACAGGAAGTGCTTGGACAAGGACCGTGTCATTGTCATTGTAGTTTATTGCATGATCACAACACAAGAAAGGTGTTGTGATCATGCAATAAATTACCAGTTTGGACACCACTTTGTGCCGATCCTTGGTGTGCTGGCAAATATCTACGTTGTGACTTGAACCAGTATCCAGCTGGTTGTTGCTGCAGCACCCAAACCTTGAGAGCTTATACCAGGAACATGTGCGATGGGAATATGAAGTATTACGAATGGGTTTAATGGCACTTTAATGGTGGGATTACCAGGCATTACGTTAAGAAGAGCTGCAGATTTAAAATTCTGAAAATGACATTAACATGTTAAAGCTTATATTAGATTGTAATGCCTGGGCTTATATACAAGTTAGGGAAAATCTGGAGTGTGACAAGCTTTAGTTGCTTCAATATAGAAGACCTGACAATAACTGGATGGAGTAACTTACTCAGCTTTACAAGAGCATTCTTCTTCTCGTCATGTTCTATATACCCAAAATTGACCTCCCAGCTTTTCAGGCCTTCCTTCTCATCACAGCGCTTGTTTCCACAAGAGAACTGACCTGAGCAAAGGAAAAAAATAAAATAAAAAAGTTTAACAGTGCAGGTATGTGGATGTTAAAGTTAATCTAAACCCAAGAACAAAAAAGTAATACATTGCAGTTTACCAGTCTTTTAGGTTTGGTGGCCGCATTAGGTTTTATTTGGGCCTTTTTCCTTTTATTTATGCCTGGCGATTCTGGCAGTAACAGACTTCCTGTCCAATTCTGGTGCAAAAAATCAAATTAGTGTCTTGCATACTTTAAATTATTTGCATATACATATACAAGCATAAATGGGTGCTCTAAATTTAGTGGGTTGTCATCCAGCACCTCAACTTCATGAAGTAGTGTAAAGAATAAAGTGCAACTTACAAAATTGGTAGTTTATATGCATATATGTTGTACTAAAGTATACAAATATTTCAATGGGTACAACTATACAAAAGAAACAATTGTAATGTATAGCATATAAGTATATATTTGTAGTGCAGCCCTATATGACCCAGATGGGCCCAGGCATACAGTGCCGTGAAAAAGTATTTGCCTCCTTCTTGATTTTATTTATTTTTTTTGCAAATTTGTCACACTTAAATGATTCAGATCAAATAAGTTTTAATATTACACAAAGATAAACATAAACTGATGATTTCAGTTAGAGGAAAAAAAAGCTGTCCAAACCACCCTGGCCCTTTGTGAAAACGTAATTGCCCCCTAAACCTAATAACTGGTTGTGCGAACCTTGGCGGCAACAACTGCAATCAAGTGTTTACAATAACTGGCATAAGTCTCTTACATCGCTGTGGAAGAATTCTGGCCCACTCTTCTCTGCAGAATTGTTTTCATTCAGCCACATCGGAGGATTTTCAAGCATTAGCACCCATATGACGTCTTTGTCTTTCAGTGGGGATATCTGAATGCCTGCAGCTATACGTCCGAACCGCAGTTGTAAACAGAGCTGCGATCGTGGCTGGAAAGCATGGGATCGTTCATTTTTTTTTTTGATCTCTGCTTTCCAGCCTGGAGGAGAGATGTGGGGTCTTATAGACCCCACATCTCTCCATAAAGAGGACCTGTCACGCACTATTTCTATTACAAGGGACGTTTACATTCCTTGTAATAGGAATAAAAGTGATAAAAAAAAAATGTAAGAGAAAGTGTAAAAATAAAAAAAAGTGAAAAAATAAAAAAAATTAAATTTAAAAGCGACCCTGGCCCCGTGTGCTTGCCCACAAAAGCAAACGCACACGCATGTCCCGCCCACATATGTAAACGCCATTCAAACCACACATGTGAGGTATCGCCGTGTGCGTTACAGCGAGAGCAACAATTCTAGTACTAGATCTCCTCTAACTCTAAAATGGTAACCTGTAGCATCGCCTAAGGAGATTTTTAAGTACCGAAGTTTGGTGCCATTCCATGAGTTTGTACAATTTTAAAGCGTGACATGTTAGGTATCTATTTACTCAGCGTAACACCATCTTTCACATTATACAAAAAAAATGGGCTAACTTTACTGTTATTTTTTAATTCATCAAACTTTTTTTCCAAATAAAATGCGTTTGAAAAAATGATATAGATTGAGGACTGCATCCTCAATCTATTTTCTCTGTCCAAAAGGTGGACCATCAGAGATCTATTTAGAGCCATGATATCTCACTAAAGCCCCCTAACAGGGGCTCCTAAAAATGAAATAAATTGTAAAAAAATAAAAAAAATACTGAGAACGGTGGCGGATCGCATTTGTGGACGGGCCCACCCAAGACATCAAGAACCCTCTGCAAAACATGTGAAAGGGTCCTGCAGTTGCACATATACACGTGTAGCTGCGGAGTGAGGAATGCCTCAGCTGCTTATGACTGGTGGTCCACAGTGACAGCTTCCTTGCAGGATAGCTCAGGTGTGGGTTCAGACTAGTATCCAAACACGCCTTAAGGCTGATCCTTGATTACAACTGTTATTTTTGTATAGTTGAGCCAATTTAATCTATGCATTTGAACTAACAATTGTGTAGGTTGTGCTTATTCCGCAAACAATTTCCCTAAGGTGACAATTTTTATTTACTCCACTGTACCTGTGCAGCAGTAGTATTGTTGGCCTCAGACAAGAAGCATGTTGGCACTAAAGAACACCCACATCTCTCCATAGGAATGAGGGAGATTTTCTGTAGTCCACAGAGGGACCTGTACAGAAAGAGTTCACTGGATTTCTAGCAGAATCAACAGGTATATTTTGCACGTATTAAACAGATTAACACAAATAAAAAAATAAAAACTATTTAAAAATTGAAAGTTTTTTTATTTAACAGACCAAAAGAGAGCCAATAAGAGAGGTTTTTAGGTTTATACATGCTAATGGTTCCAAAGCAGGTCACTTGTCTTCTTGAAATAGAAAAATCAACTTACAATGTAATCACGAGATGTAAAGAGTATTATCTTCAAAGCAACTAACCTGAAGAACTGTGTTAGTGAGGCAGCATATTATTTTAATGCCTTTTCCTCATTGTAAAACTACTACCCAATTCAAACCTAGCTAAGGCAAAAACAATTTTTTATGTGCAATGTTACTTTATATTCAGGAGGAATACCTAGCAAAGGTACATATGCCATGGCTACAAGCAGATTGAACCAGAGTTTGAAATGTATTTAGTTGATTACAAAATGGAATGCTCAATTACTATACCAATGATAACAAGAGCAACATAGATGTTTTCATTACATGCACCAATACCCAACATAAGGGCACTGCAGGTATGGCACACATGAGCACTCAGTGAGCGTCACTACCAGGTATTTGTTAGCTGCTAGATCCACGTCCTGCGTTAAAGGAGAAATCACTGGAAGATTAACCTGAAAGTGCTCCAGCTTAAGCAGCTAACAGGTAGCTCTGCAAGAACCCCCCTCCCGCGCACGAGCTTTACGTCTGCAGCATATGCTAGCTTGTAATACCATTATGATCACACACGGCATGACTACCTACATCACAAAAGTACAGATTTCACAGCAAGTCTTTTCCTTTTAAAAAGGCGGTGGAGTTAATCTTTGATACCTTGGTGTCTCAAACTCTGATGCAGCCTGGGTAATACTGGCACAAATACGCACACATGGGATCCTGTAACATCATACCAGACCAATGCGAAGGAATGACCTCTTCACTGACGCGACTGATATCGTCATACATCTGATCCCATTATTTACACCAGCCCTATGTGTGCAGGTGTCTAATCAGCTGTCAGTCTGTGTGCGAGAGCTGAAACCCTGCTTCCGCTAATAGGGGGTGGGGGCTCCTTCACACAAACAAGCCTGTGACACCAATGGTAACCAATACATTTCCAGCGTTCATTTCTCTAGAGCAGGCTAGACAGTTATCACTAATATTCTTGTAGAATAATCCGATTATAGGCCCGTTTACCCGATACGAAAATCGGATGTAAAATTTAGTCTGACGAACAATCTGCCACTTTTCGGATCATTAGTAAGGTGCTTTCGACAGCCAATTGCGGTCTTTCATATGACAAAAGCTGGATGTGACCTCAACATCCAATTTTCGTTTAGTTAGTGCAGTTTTCGCCTGAAAAAAATCTTAACAGCAAGACTACGCATGTGAAGAAACGAAAGAACACATACAAAACAATTCAACACATCACTTCTGAAGTTGTATTCGGTCGTCCAAAAAATTTTCTGATGGTGTGCACAAGGCTTTAATGTGCGCTCCATGCTTACTGGGATAGATGCAGTAGTACCAGCACTAAATATGGCAACCCCTTCACAACAGCTGGTTGTAATTTTGAAGAGCGTGGGTTCCCCTTGGATCAAATTTTTGGGCAGCATAATCTTATAGGGCTCATTATCACTATGTGCAGCGACCTGCATTTTTCCACACTGCATAAATGCAGGTCACCGCTAGAGCACATAGAAAACAAGGATAATGTGCTCTGTTCACATCACAACAGTGGTGTGAAGTGCGGTGTGTTGCAGAGCAGAAAAATGCAGCATGTCTGCATTTTTCTGCACCACACTGGATGGCAATGCATGTCACTGCACAGAAGTGCAATGCACAGTACTGCTGTTTATAGACACAAATGAAGTGACACTTCAAAATAAAATTGGGAAAAAAATAAAAGCAATGACCTGCGCTTATCTGGTGGGGGAAAAATGCAGGTCACCACATGTCCACACCATTTTCAGTAGCCTGCGTTTTCCCACACAGGTCACACAGAAAACAATAATTTCCTACGTGCCTTGTTCACAACACCATACTGTGTTTAAATTCTCCCATGAGTCTGATTTTGAGGGGCATGGGAACCCCATAAACAAAAATTGTACTTTCAACCTAAAGACATATAGAGGTCGATTTACTAAAGGTAAATATACTGTGCACTGCAAGTGCAGTTGTGCTAGATCTGAGGGAAAGCTCTGCTAATTTCAATCATCCAATCATCTGTAAGCAAAAATGCTGTTTATTTTCCTTGCATGTTCCCCTCAGATCTAGAGCGACTGCATGTGCAGTGCACTTACTATTTGCCTTTAGTAAATCAACCCCATAGTGCTCCTCGTAGTGTATGCAAGTTATGTTGTCACTTCAGAAGTCAATGGTAATCAAACTGCGATATAGCGACATGCATTTTCTAGCCTAGCCTAAGCTTTCTAACACTGTGCAACTGTATGTGAAGACTGTCTAATCTGATTATACAAGAAAGACACTTATCCTGTTTAACATTTGACTTTTAACTACCACCTGATAATGTCAACCAAGATTATCAAAGGGGGTTGGGAGGACAATGTAAAAAAGCCAATGACTTCCAAGGATAATGAATAGCAACACCCAGAAGAAAAATGTCAGGTGACAAGATTCAGAGTCTGTATAGATGCAGAGCAACAAAGGGTTAAAGTACAGGCTTTCCTCTACAGTAAGTACCCTACTTACAAATGAGTTCCATTCCAGGAGCTTGTTCATAAGTTTAACTTGTTTGTAAATCCAGAAAAGCTCAGAAAGGCTGCGATCGCTGATCAGTGTGTTCTGGGGGGGGGGGGGTGAAGGGGGGCTGGGGGGGAGGGGGGCTGTCAAAACACAAAGGCACAGCATGGTAGATCATTGTGTACTAACACAAGCAATGCTTGTGCAGTGATGTTTCAGTTCTTTTTGTTCAGGTCGTTGGGTTGAATGGAAAAAACTAAAAATGAGTGTGTGTACCCAACTTTACAGGATTGGACATGCAAACACGTTTACATCTGTGAAATTTTTTAAGTTGAATGTTCGTATATAGGGAACTAACTGTACCCCCAAGGGTCCCTCACTGCAAGACAATTTATTTATTTTACAGAGTTCACCTATAAAAGAGACACTACCACTTTGCCCACTCAATGCTTTGATCACAGAAAAAATAAACCTGTTGTTTAGTGAGCAGTACTGCCACCAAACGTGACACATTCATGTCAATGGGGCTGCAGAAGATGGGCAGGAAGGGCTGACACGTGTCTAAATGCACCCTTCTAAAGAGGGAGACGCATACAAACATTTCTTCCATTCAGCTTACGTGTAGACTATGTTCATATGGAGGCAATATTGTAAACACTATTGGACTGCAGCTCCCTCTACTGCTCATAATCAGTATAACAGAAGTATGTAGCAAACCATGAATGCCAGTAGATTTCAACCATTTGAACCTGTATGCCTTTTTTTTTTTTTAACATTTAAAGGTTTTGTTTTCAGTAGGTTATAGCCACCCGATATTCCCCTTTCCAATAATTGTGCCCTTATTGGTCACTGAGCCAGGGGTTATCAGTTGGCATGGCTTAGCAACGAAGGGAAGCCTCTAATAATAATCTGAACCAGATGCAAACATTTACCATCATTATTTTTAGAGGCTCCTCCATGACTGGCTTGGCACCAATGGGACATATAGTATATATTAAGGAATATCAAGGTGTTTACCCAGTAACTATAGGGCTGTAACTATAGTATGGAATCTATGCGAAGCTTTGATAAAAGATCTTGTACAAAAATATCTGTTATAAAAACAAAACCTGTTCAATATAAGAATATTCTTTTCAGAATTATATACAAAATCAACTTTATTTCAAATTTTTTTGGTTAACAAAAAGGTACAAAGAATGGCCCCTGCACCCAAGACAGGTGGATGGAAGATTTACCTCTGCAGTCAAAAATGTAAAAAAACACTATTACCTTTTCCAGAGATTACTTCTTTTTCCACTCTCCATCGAAATCCAAACTGGCAAAATGAAAAAAAAAACAATAAATAAAAAAAAAAAAAACACAGAAGAGTTGTTCAGAAAACTGTACTAGTATTCGTCACCTATATAATAAAACAAAGAGCCTTGCAAGCACTGCAGTGGTCTAAACCAATTAAATCAGTAATCATTTTTTGTGCCACTCTTATGCCCTGTACAAACAGTTGAATTTTCCGATGGAAAATTTGAAATCCCCATTCCCCCCCCCCCTTATTTCTGCAAGGCTTCTGGGAAAGATCAGAAGGGTGCTCTGTGCTGGCACTGACCAATCAGAATTACTCTGCTCCATCCCAGAAGCCCTACATAAAGAAGAGGGAGAAGAGCGGAGATTTCAAATAAACTGCACAGGCACTGACAGCTCATCACCCACAGAAGTAAATATAAAGGGTAGCAGGGACCGGGGAGGTGGGTATAGCGTGAAGGGCATTAGCTCACCTTTTAATTTTTTATGAAAAGGTAAACTTAAATTTTAAGGACTTGTACTCAAGAGCATGAGCCTATATGAAAGCAACATGTACAGCAAGCTTTTACAAAGATTCATTTAGCTTTGTGAAAGCCTTTAAATGGTTAGTTCACCTTAACAGAAAAATATTTAAAAGGTGAACACCAGACATTCTCCCCACCCCCCTGGTCCCTGCTGTACTTGCCTCTGGCAATCCTGAGCTGTCAGGGCTCCCGCAACCACTTCAGCATCCCAGTCAATGTGACGGAGCTTACCAATCAGAATCCATCTGGTCTGTCCTGGAGGCACTCATGGAGAACAGTGGGGATTTCAAATCCCTGGATCAGCTGCAGGAGCCCTGACAACTTGTGATCACCAGAGGTAAACACAGAGAGGACTGGGGGTGCAGAGGGAGTGTCTGTTGTTAGGCCGCGTACACAAGGGCGGACTATCCGTCCAACTAAGTCCGTCAGACAGTCCGTCCTACTTTTGAATGAACGGACTTGACCACACACGATGAACAGACAGTCCGCTGAAAGCTTGCGCGATGACGTGTACAGCACGTACGACGGGACTAGAAATACGACGTCCAATACACTGCAATGCAACCTTCGGCCGTGTAAATCCTTTCTGAGCATGCGCCATACTTAGTCCGTCGAACTAGCCTACTCACGAGCGGACTGTCCGCTGAAACCAAGTTTGGACGGACAATATTACGGAAATTCCGAACGACTTAGTCCGCCAGACTGTCCCCTGAAGCCCACACACGCGCGGATTGTCCGCTGAAACACGTTTCAGCGGACCAAGTCCGTCAGACAGTCCGCCCGTGTGTACGCGGCCTTAGTTCACTTTTACAGTTTTTTTCTGTAAAAGCGAACTAACCCTTTAAAGTGGTTCTAAAGGCAATATGATTTCTATCTTAATGCATTTTCAACATTAGGGTGAAAAAAACTTTCAAAAGCAACATCCCCCAGCCCCCTCCCCCTTAAACACTTAACCAAGTCCATTCTTGATCCAGTGCTGTGCCCATCTGATGCAACTCTTCTCTCCTCTTCCTGGTCTCACTGGAGGCTTTTATGGCAACAGGAGCCATTGGTTCCTGCAGCCATCAATCAAAACCAGTAAGGAGAGGGTGGAAGGTGGGACCAAGCAAAGCTGTGTCTATGGACATATACAGGCCAGCTCAGAAACGCACCCGCAAGAGGCTTTCTATGGGGGGCATTAGCAGAAGGGGAGAAGCAGAGAGAACCTTCGGGGGACTCCAGAAGAGGAGGTCTGGGGCTGCTTTTGTGCAATACCATTGCACAGAGCAGGTTAAGTATCTGTGTTTTAATTTTAGGGGAAAAAAAATTGGGTTTAAGCACTTGACCCTTAAAACCCCTTCCTAACCAGAACAATTTTCAGCTTTCGATGCTGTCACACTTTGAATGACAATTACTCAGTCATGCAACACTGTACCCATATGAAATTTGTGTCCTTTTTCTTCATACAAATAGAGCTATATTTTGGTGGTATTTAATCACTGCTGGGTTTTTTATTTTTTGCGCTATAAACTAAAAAAATACAGAAAATTCTGTTAAAAAAAAAAAAAAAAGAAGTCTTTGTTTCTGTTAAAATTTAGCAAATGAGTAATTTTTCTTCATACATTTTGGCCAAAATGTATACTTCTACATATCTTTGGTAAAAATAATCAAAGTTGGTGTATATTATTTGGTCGGTGAGAAAGTTATAGAGTCCACAAGCAATGGTGCCAATCTCTGAAAAGTGTTCACATCTGAAGTACTGATGGCCTCATTTCTGATCATTTCATTTCTTGAGACCCTAACATGCCAGGAAAGTACAATTACCCCTGTTTGGAAAGTAGACATTCCAAGGTATTTAGAAAGAGGCGCAGTAAGGTTTTGGAAGTTGTAATTGTTTCCCACAATTCTGTGCAAAGTCAAGTTATTTATTTTTTTTCTTTCCACAAAATTGTCATGTTATCTCACACACAGCATATGCATACAACAAATTACATCCCAAAATACATTCTGATACTCCTGAGTATGGCGATACCACATGTGAGACTTTTACACAGCGTGGCCACATACAGAGGCCCAACATGCAAGAGCGCCATCAGGCGTTCTCAAAGCATAAATTTCAAGTCTAATTTGACTATCTAATTACACTTTGAGGCACTGTAGTAACAACTGATGTGGCATGGATGAGCCATGGATGTGGATGGCTGGGTATGGATGGGTAGGTAGGTATGGATGGATGGCAGAGTATGGATGGATGGCAGAGTATTGCAGAGTATGGATGGATGGCAGATTATTGCAGAGTACGGGTGAGTATTGCAGCGTGCGGGTGAGTATTGCAGCGCGCGGGTGAGTATTTCAGGGTATGGCAGATGGGCACTGAGCAGCGCTGCGGGCACTACACATCCAGCCCCCAGCGCTGCTGCAAACTATCTCTCCCCTCACACTGTACTGATCGGTACAGAGAGGGGAGGGAGGAACTGGACATGACACCAGTCTATTGTTGTGATCGCTCCGTCATTTGACAGAGCGATCACGTGGTAAACGGCCGATATCAGCGGCCATTTACTGTGATCTGCCACATCTTCCGGACCTGGCGGTTACAGATGTTTCGGGGGGTGCGCGGGAGCAAGATTCTGTGAGGGCGTCATGGAAGCCCTCCCAGAATAAGCTGACCGCACTGTAGCTGTCTTTTGGCTATGACCCGTAAAAAGAAAAAAAAAAAGAAGAAGTCGGCATGCGGTTAATGCAAACTTTAGTTGCAGATTTGGGATGCTAAACAGATCTTAAAGTGGATGTAAACCCGATTCATGAAATTTGACCTAGGCACATATATATCTGTAGTGTTTTCTTATCTGTCAGGGCTGGACTCAGCCCTTCCTTCTCTGAGCTGGCCGCTCAGCTGTCGGCTAATTGCCAGCTCCTATCTCTCCACAGTGACTCACCTGTTGATGATATCCTGCTCATCAGTCCTGCCTACTTAAGCCGTCCAGTCAAGATGATCTCTGCCTTCGCCTTGGTCACATCTCTAGAGACACTCTCCTATATTCCTGTTAAAGGCTTGCTTGGCTGACATTCCTTCTGGCTCCAGATCCTGCCTTTTTTCTAATAAGCTGTCACACAGTAAGTAGCCAAGAATGCACTCCTACTGCTGAATGAGGAAGTAAAGAATTCTAACACAATGTTAGATTTCTAAAGAATATATCAAGCTGAAGACAGCAGATATACATGTAAAACTTATACAGTATACAGAGATTTGTTTTATCTCTGTGTATTGTCTGAGGCTGTTCACGTCACTAAGTATAGGAGAGGGTTTACATTCACTTTAATGAAAGTAATGACCATCAATTTAAATAAAGTAATTGAAGAACTTACTGAAGTCCCCTTGCCACGTGGGCATCATCAGTTCAGTCCCATTTTTGCCAAGAAAAAAAAACTAATGAACACCGATTGAGGTTACACCAGTTTACATACTGTATCTGACTTCAGTTCAGTTAGCATCCATTGTTGCATTCTTTTTTTTTTACACGTCTTTTTTTCTAGTTGTTAAAAAATAAGAGACAAAAGTGTAAACAAAAATAATTTCCTGTCTAACAGAGGAGGTGAATGAACAAACAACAATTTATGTCCACAAATAGGGAGCAGAACTTTTCAATTTTTTTCTGCAGACATTAACTGATGTAAGTGGATATAAACAGACATATGTCCATCTACATCCACCTGCCCACAAACACACACTGTGGTTCAGTCTGGAAACATCTAAAAAAAAAAATAAAAAAACACCACCAGGTGGATCCAGACTGAACGCCCATGTGATTGGTTCCTAAAGCATCAGCCAGGACTCCGGATAGGGTCTGTCTTTAGCATCCCAAAACTGCAACTGAAGGTTGATTTAAAGACTTTAGTAAAGCTTTGCAATATTAGAGTATATGTGAAGTTGGAATCTTTTTTTACATTTTAGATAGAGTAGGTAGCTCCTCTGTCAGGTTTTTATTGCTGTCTATGTCCCACTGAAAAGATTCACTCCATGTGTCCTGGTGACCACTGTCACTGAAAGTGAGAGAGAAATTTTAGTTGCCACAGGAATAGAGGGAAATCAACCAAGAGACGTGTTCTGGTGACAACTGTTTAAAGGGATATTAAAGGGTTCAGATTTTAGAAAAAAAATTAAAATAAAATAAAACTAACAACAAGCATGTTATACTTGCCTGCTCTGTGCAGTGGTTTTGCACAGGGCAGCCCCGATCTTCCTCTTCTAGGGTCCCCCACTGGGGCTCCTGGCTCTGCCCCCTTGACCAGTGCCCGTATAGCAAGCTGCTTGCTATGGGGGCACTGGTGCGTGCTCGCTGCAGAGCCCTGCTCTATGCGACACATACAACTGTGGCTCAGCCCTGCCCCTGCTCTGTCTTTATTGGTTTGAGATAGCCAATGAGGAGAGGGAGTCCTGGGACAGCGGAGGCTCTCGTGCAACATCACTGGATCGAGAGGTGGCTCAGGTGAGTAATAAGGGGAGGGGGTTTGCAAGGGAAAGCAGCATGCAGAAGGATTTTTACCTTCATGCAAAGAGGTAGGATGCATGAAGGTAAAAAACCTTCAGCCTCTACAAACTCTTTCAGACTGGATATGCCGAAAAGCTATCCTGCCCGACATCATTCCATCTGAAAATCAAAGGAGTCAGGCAGAATATTGTTGGCTGAACAGCAGGTGCTAAAATACACCTTCTGGGGCTGCAGGGGAAAGGCACTGGATACAAACACCTTGTTGGATTCCAGATTTCATGCAGACTATATCGAGGAGTGTAATCTCTCTAATGAGGCAGTACTACGGTATCACCAGGGGACACATCAGACAGGACCCTCAAATAAAAAGTGCATTTTGGGGGCTTTAAAATTCACTCTTCATCTGGGCTTTGGTAACGGATACAAAACACAATGCAAGAGGGCGCTTATTTTATTGGTAGAAACAGCTTGACCTGCTTAGACAGGCTTCTAGATTCTAGTGTAAAACACTCTTTGGGGCATTGAATAAATTCCTAGCGACACTTATGGCTTGTACCAGATTCAAAAATCTCTGCCTCCCATTTTGGGAGCTTTACTGACACATTTATTTGGTACAGCAATCTGTCGCCCGCAGTAACATTTGTAGTGCGAAAGCATGTTGTAATTGTAAAGAGCGTCTGTTTTCATATTTTACATAACAATGGATAGAATAAGCCCAATTATCAAAGCCCTGATAAAATGGTAGCTTTGGAAGCTCCAGAAACGCATTGGTTTGTATCATATGCAGAAATAATCTCGATTTTTAATAGTGAGGAGCTTCATCCTTCATTGTGGTTGGAAAAAAAAAAAACTGACACGAATTTTAACCCTTTCTTGGAAAAAAAAAATAATAATAATTTGGTAAGCATTTAAAATGCGTCCAAAACTAAAAAACGCTTGCTGTTAACTTAAAATTCCTGTAAGTGACTGCGGTATTTGATTCATGTTTCCTTTCTTATCATTTGATGATATATAAAACCACAAATGCAGAAAGTAAAGTGCGCTTTCCATAGCAAACAACCAATTTTCTTTTCCCTACATTTGACTTTTTTGACAACTGATTTTCTACAATTAAATTCTAATTTCACAAACCTTGTTCTCCTTGTATCTGCTGAGATCGGCTATGCAATATTCTTTAAATAATTTATCGTAATATTTCCTTGCAAGTCTCTTCTCCCTGTCAGCATAGAATACAGAAATTTCCTTTATTTTGCTGAGATAAGACAATTTTTCCATCTGCTTTTACATTGAAAATACATTTATATGGCATTAATGTTGTAAGGGAAAAACGTTAAGTAAGAAAAATCATGAATTTTTTATGAAAGCGATTAGATTTCTGTCTTTTTACGTCTAGGATGCAGTATGTTCTGTTGGATCAGCATGAAAAAAAATTAAACCCAATTCTTTCCTTTTAGTTAACTGAAAAAAGAATTGTTGACTAAGTTGATTGAATTACTACTGCTGTGTACTGGATCAAATATGGATTGTGGGCAAACAGATAAATGAGAAAGGGGGGGGGGGGGGGTCCTAGCTGCTATTGAGCCCCAAAGACAGAAGAATATACTGTTCATCGTGTGAACCTGGGCCCTCTAGGTCTTCTGGGATTAGATTAAAATTAAAAAGACAAGGATAGCATGTAATAAATAAAAAATCTGAAAGGTTACGCAACTAATTATTACCACCCAATACAATAAAATTATTAAAAGCTCCCAAATATTCAATGGTAAAAAGGCAGTCATGTGACATGTTAGAATTAATTGCTGAAGTCTTGTCATAGGCCTGAATCATGTACCACTGTGGAATATTCTAGAGCTTAAAAGACAGTAGGTAAAATGCAGCTTTTTCCTGGGCTAAGTTGACTTTAGTTTAGTTTACAGCGCTGGCAAGCAAAAGGTGGTCTACAGGCAGTAACATATGTGAATTTCCAAGAAGACATCTAGGGCCCCCCTGACAGCCCAGGGCATACAATAGGTTAGGTACAAGTCTAATTAATGGTGCCAGAAAAAAAAAATGAACTGGTGTCCCCAACAGCAACAGACAAATGGCAACCACCCCAACCTATAAGTAGCTTTTGCAGGAAGGAGCACATGGAAGGGCAACGCACATCAAACAAAAATTCCCAGCTCACTTACCAGCTAGCTTGCAAACAAAAAATGTACCCTGTATAACAGTTCACTTTAAAAACAAGGGGTTGAGAGATAGGCATCATGTCTGGTGGTCTTGCCTGAAGGTCTGACGTTTTTGGATCAGAATATTCAACCTGATCTACTCAGTGACAGAACAAAATATACCCAGAGAGGCCAAAACAGGGTTGTTTACTGACCTATCGGAGGCGATCTCCAGACATCTATAATCTCTCTTATTTTTTATTCTCCTAGCGGCTAAAATAACCATAGCCCGTGTATGGAAAACACCTGTAATTAATGTTACCTTGGTAAAACACAAGGTGTCCTGTATCACGATCAACGAAAAACTGGTCAGTATAAGACAAGATAGGCAAGCTAGGTTTGAGAAAGTTTGGAAACCCTGGATTGCTTATCTTCAAGCTCCCTGAAAGCTGGGTTGTTTTTTCAGAGAGGCCGGGACCCGGGGGACCCATCCCATTCCTTGACACTCTGTTCTACTCTACCCAATTTCTTATTTCTTCCCCCTTTTTTTTGGTTCTGGTCATGTTTATGTTTGTTTTTTCCGCTCCATCATTTTTTTTAGACAATGGTTCAGCCACACCATAATGATGGAGGGAGGGGTGGGGGAGGGGGGACTTTTTGGTTTTGAGGGATGCTATCAGGAGACAAGGAAGCCCCTCGGGCCAGAATATAACCTTTCTTAATGGGTTTTGTTATTACTTATATGATAAGAGCCAACAAGCACAATATATATTGCATCCTTGTTTCAACAATCTTCTGATGAATATTTGGGCATAATGTTCTGTATGCTGTTTTTAAAAAGTAATAAAAACTATTAAAACAAAAACAAGGGGTTTAGTTGCACACATTTGCAAACATATGTGTAAGCCACAGTGGCCACATCAAGGCACCCCAGTATACAGCGATCTTAACTATCATTTTGAGAGTCTAACAAAGACTCTCAAAAATAAAGAATTAGGACAGCGGTACACTGGGGTGCCTTGACATGGCCACTGCGGGTTACAAATAGGTTTGCAAATGTGTATGACTAAACTCCTTGTTTTTAAAGTGGACTGTTAGATAGGGTCGATTTTGTTTTCTTGCAGCCTAGCTGGTAAGTGAGCTGGGAATTTTTCTCTAACCACAATAACAGTTTCTACATTTACTCCATATACCATGGAGGGACTGTGCTTTGCATTGATTGTAACACCTCTAAAATTTAAAGGTGCCACAACACTGGACACGTAAATAAAATATGTTGTGCTTAGAAGGGTAATTCCACAACAAAAACCCTTGTTTGCCATACAGCAGTCAGACAAACGGTATTTGAAATGTCGTGCAAAACTTTATATGAGCCCATGCTAGCTGACTGGTTTTGTCACTTTTATCTGCTTGCTTCAGTACACTATGACCAGGAACCCATCAAGGACCTCTGACTCTTTTTGACCTTCCTGATCTGTATACTTCTTACAGGTCAGTGACCCCAAGTAGTGAAGCCACGGAATCAGGATAAAAAGGTAGGTAAGCAAGGTTATCAGAAAGAGGTCAGAAATACCAGCGTAAACATCCCTGACAAAAAGCTTACGTTCGGTATTTTGGAACCGTGCATTCTCTGCACTCACACATTCTGTTCAGTGCAGAGTAAATAGACCTCTACAACCAAACAATACATACAGGGCTATGTGAATGCACCTGGTGACACATGAGTGTTCAACAGAGAGTGATAAGAAATGTCAGTGCATACAATAGAGAGATATAAATAAAACACACTCTCTCCAAATACTCAGAAAATCAATGCCTTTGGTTCTCACCCCAGATAAACAGGTGTTGTAGCAAGTATAATTTTAGACACTTCTATATTTTAACACAGACATGAGGGTTAATTTACCAGGTCATTTCCTCTTCATCTTCCTCCTGCCAAAGAAATCTGTGGTTTTCTCGAATGACATCCAAGTCTGTTTTACGTTCTCCTCTGCCAACAGAAAGGGCACATCATGAACAAAGCAGCCAAAAGTATAAACCTGTACAAACACTACTAATAGAGTACTTATAAGAACTCATTCATATCCATTTCTGCTACAGTGAGTGCAGATCCGACTAAAGAGTTAAGCCGCGTACACACGGGCGGATTGTATGGCCTACTTAGTCCGTCATACAATCCGACGGACAGTCCGTCATACTTTCGAATGAACAGACTTGACCACACACGGATAGCCAAACAGTCCGTCGAAAGCTTGCGCGATGACATGTACAGCACGTACGGCGGGACTAGAAATAGGAAGTCCAATACACAGCAATGCAACCTTCCGCCGTGTAAATCCTTTCTGAGCATGCGCCATTCTTAGTCCGTCGAACTAGCCTACTGACGAGCGGATTTTCCGCTGAAACCAAAGTATGACGGACAGAATTTCGAAAATTCCGAAATACTTAGTATGCCAGACTGCACGCTGAAAAAGTCAGCTGAAGCCCACACACGAGCGGAGTGTCCGCTGAAATGTGTTTCGACGGACTAAGTAGGCCATACAGTCCACCCGTGTGTATGCGGCTTTAAACTTAAGGTTGCACCGATACCACTTTTTTAAGACCGAGTACAGGTACCAATACTTGCCAATACTGATAACCGATCATCGCCATGTGACAGTTGCAGTAATATGCAGCACTGATAGGTGACACTTTTTTATTTTATTTTTTATTATTTTTACAAATTTAACAATTATTTTTTTTTTATATAATTTTTTTTGTTATCAGCCCTGTTGGGTGTGGCTTTGGTGACATAGGGGTCTAAACAGATCCCTGGCATCTCCCTTTTGAGACAAGGAAAGGGACTGAGGGCACAGATTCCCCAGTCCCTTTTTCTGCAGCCTCAGCTGCACTGAATATGAATGAAAATGAGACAAAGGTTCCTGTTCATTCATAAAAACTGAAGCATCGTAAACACGGTTTACAATGCTCAGCTATGAATGATCAGTCAGTGATCACTGACTCTGTGCATTCAGAAAAGGAAGGAGCCGGAAAATTACATATATAATCAGCTCCTTCCTCCGCTCTCCATCCTGACAGATATGGTACAAGGGGGGAATGGTGGAGGACGTGGAGAGTCGGAGGAGCATACGGAGGACACTGGGAGCCAGAGGAGGACACAGGGGACAGTCAGGGGTGATCGGTGCGGTGGTGGGGGCAGTTATAAGCACCAATCTCCCAGTATAACTTTCAATAAAGCAGCTCACAGGCAGGGAAGGGAGGAGGAGGAGCGACTGTCAGCTGCTTTATTGAAAGCTTTACAGGGAGATTGGTGCTTATAACTTCCCCCACCGACGCACCGATCATCTGAGAGGCTGCCGGCCCCCCTGCTACGCCGAGGACGCCAGGCCCAGTACAATAGAACTGGCTGCACTAGCCTATCAGCGGCCCTGCCGGGAGGTATTGGGTTAAGCTTCAGAGCATTTGCACGAGTACAACTACTCATGCAAATGCCCGGTATTGGCACTGATAGTTAAAACGTAAAAACGGTCTTCAGAGTATCTTCTGACTTTTTTTTCAAAGTTACCCTGTCATCAGGTGACACACTGCGGGTTGGAATATGTCATTAGAATGTATAAAACTGGCATTTATTCAAGCTCCTATTAGCCTGCTAATTCATCTCCCTAATTGCCCATAATTCTCTTCAACTTCCAACACTTTTGGGAGTGTCCGGGGCATTCTCAACTAGAGATAAGCTTGAGCATCCTCTGAACGCACGTTCTTTCTACTTAATATAAGACAGTCCCATCCCCCAGCTCACTGAAACAGGAGCAGGCTGCAGGATGAGACTCACCTAGCCCACAGCTCATTGGAGTACAAAAACAGCATAAGTTCAGCTATAGATTAGTTTGGAGGATGCCCAAAAGGGAAAAGGTGAGGAGGCAGCATTTTCTCAGCTAAGCACACTCTCCTCCATGCATGCTTGAGCAAAGGGCAGATAGATTCCAGGAAGTAAATGCAATATAAATAATTTGCCCTTACTCAAGAAGGCCACTGCCAGAAATGCTAGGGGGTGTTTTTCAAAGTGATTACTCAACAAAAATAAAGCACGGAAACATGTATAGATGGGGGAGTTTGGTTTGAATATAAAAAATGAATTAAATAGTGTTAGTTTGTGGCGCTCAGATGCAGTGAAGATCCGCTTTAACACAAGCAAAATTTTTAAGTTCTGTGGGTTAAAGTCAAGCCATTTACATACATACTACTTTCATACATTCAAAACATATATACAGTCTGCAAAATGTTAAAAAGTATTTAATTTGGCTGCTACAGGAAGTGTAGATATAAAAATGCATACACTATAGTTGTTACATAGATGAATGGACTTACTTTGAAAGTTTGAAGTCTTCCAGTTTTCCTCCATAATACAATATATAATCATTCACAAACTTTTGATGTCTGGCAAACTGCAATGTTTGTAGTTAATTTAATTAACAATGTTTTCATTCAGTTTATCTGGGAGACAAATAGCACTACATTGGAGTAATCAACAGATAGATGAGATAACCCATGAATATTCTAGAAGCTAGATTTCTCTTTGTGCTATAAAAAATAAAGAAAATATATCTATTCAAGCCCATTTGGGAACTATAAACTAGCATAATGGTTTTCCATTTCAAGATTGACTGATATATTGATTTATGTGTAGAGACAATTGGTCTGCACTATGCATGGCTATAGCTGCCTGAGCACACAAACTTTAATGGGGAAAAGGGCACCCAAGAGGCTCTGTATCTTTGACGAGAGTTTAAACAAGGCAGTAAGAGGGCAAGAATCATTTGAAGAGCCCATTGACTCAGGTTAGGCTGCTCACAACAGGTAAGGCTACTACTCCCTACTGTGGGTACTCCAGCAGGTTACTTGGAAAAGACGTGCATATATGTTAGGAGCACCAGACCAAAAAATAAGATTCCTGGCCAGCAGTATCTGCATCAGCAATCAAAATAACTTTGTCCACAAAATGGAATTTGCAACCAGAGATTTCCATTTAAATAAAGTTGTGCCACTGGAAAGAATGACTGTCCCAGTGATGCTTTGGGCTTCTTTCACATTTGCGAATGGGGCCATTTGTGATGACTTCCGCCGGGTTCCTTGTGATTAGATGTGGACATGAACCCTTATTAAAAGCAATGGGAGCTGGACGGTACCTTCAGCTATTGGTGAGCGTTTGCATGTAATTGCTCATGCAGCAATAGCCTATGGATGAATGTCCCTGGATGCCCATGCAGCAATAAACTGCAGATGATCCAACCCTGGACAATTATCTACTGATTATCAACCCTGGATGCAGACAGTCTGCATTCAGGGACAATCATCCACAGGTTATCACTGCATGAGGTTATCACATGTGAACGGCCACCAATAGCTGCAGGCTCCCATTGCTTTTAATGGGGCTTCAGACATGTAGCTAATCACAGGGTAGCCCGCTAAGTCTGTTGCAGGTAATTACATGTGGCCCTATTTGCAAGTGCACATGGATCCTTAAGGGTGTCATGATATAAGGTGGTATACAGTATACTTAAATGTATATTAAAGTGATTGTAAATTCTTGCTTTTTTAAAAAAAATATTTTTTATAAAAGTTATACTTGCCTGCTATGTGCAGTGGATTTTCAAAGGGCAGCCACAATCCTCCACTTCTTAGGTCCCTATTCTGTGCTCCTGGCCCCTCCCTCCTGTCGAGTGCCCCCAAAGCAAGAAGCTTTGTATGGGGGCATCTGAGCCGAATCACGTCTCCCTGTGTCCATTCAGACGCAGAGTTACGTGTTTGGCCCCGCCCCTCTCTCTCCTGATTGGCTGACTTTGATTGACAGCAGTGGGTGCCAATGGTGTCGCTACTGTGTCTCAGCCAATCAGGAGGGAGCATCCTGGTTGGCCGTGGGATTCGTGGACATAGCTGGACAGAGATGGGGCTCAGGTAAGTATTAGGGGCGTTGCTACACAACAAAGGTTTTTTATCTTAATGCATTAAGATAAAAACCGTCTGTCTTTACAGCCTCTTTAAATACAGTTAAATCAGTGATATTTGTTTTTTGATTTTTAAAGGTAATACATTTAAACCACTTTGTAGAGATCTGTTTTCACTTCGGCATATAAAAGTCTATGTCTGTCAATTAGCGTAAAAAACAAAAAAAAACAAAAACAAAAAAAAAAACTCCATTGTGATTCAAAAGTTCTATGACCGTAAAACATAAAAAACATCCAAGAGGGTGAATACTTTCTATAGGAAGCATAAATTTTTTGGTTTAGTATTTTTAGGGTTATTTTTTTTCACCAATAAAGAATGGAAAAACATTGACCTCTGACCTTAAAGTGAACCTGTGCCTTACCTATACACAGAGCAAAGAAACCGGTCCACTTTAAATTGACCCTCCCCATATACAACACACACTTACTTTTCGTTTGTTACCTTGCCACCAACTGGATAAGCCCACGCAAGATGTGATGTTGAGCTTTAGCTTACACAGATCAATATTAAAGAAAGGAAGCGCCTCCAAAACCCCCCCCCTTCCTGTTGTTGTTTTTTTAGCTCACACAGGGCTATGGACTCCCTGCGTGACATTGCTGACTATTAACTGAATGAGCAAAGAACAGATTTACATTACCCAACTCTTTGGTGGACCCATGACCCACAAGCTGAATGAAAGAAAAATCAACTAAATCTCTCATGCACCATAACAGCGTGAATGGAGAAATCTCCACTGCTGGCTATTCTATTTAGACAGCTGTTACTACCTTAATATATTGTGCTGTTGAGCAGTGACTGCATGTGAAAGGATTTAGTCACACCGGGGTTAATTTACTAAAGATGGGAGAGTGCAAAATCTGGTGCAGCTCTGCATAGAGACCAATCAGGTTCCGGGTTTGTTGTCAAACTTTAATTAAACAAGCTGAAGTTAGAAGCTGATTGGCTACCATGCACGGCTGCATCAGATCATCACTCTCCAGTTTTAGTAAATCTCCCCGTTTGACCAAAAATGTTACTCCCAGCTCACTTGATTTTGTAGGTTTTTAGCCTACAGGGATTCTCTGTTAAGCAAGACAGAAAGCTGGATGAACCCTCTGAACTTTCTCTTTTTTTTTTTATTAAAAAAATTTGAGATTTGCCAAAAGCAGCTTGTTTATTTGGATGTGAAGATGAAGAACGGTTATCTGAGCCTAGGCCTTTGGTGAGCTCATCATGCTCTGGACAACATTATTTAATAACAGGATATGATGTCATCTTTATTTTACAAATTCAGAACACATTTTATGGCTATTTTTACATTTCATATTGCTAAAAAAATAAATTACAACTGCTTTCAGGATTCAAACCGGCAAAAAAGTTCAAATACTAAAAGCAAAATAAGTTATAGTTGGCCTTTATAAAACAGACATATAAAAGCTACCATGCCAAGGGGTTTGAAGTCAATAGTAGTAAAAAGAAAAAAAAAAGTGTATTAGGTTTGTGGGGTAGCCCAGGATTCAAATTCTGGTTTTCTATGCTATTACTATACGATCAATACTTTTCTGCATTGAAAAAAATAAATAAAAAAATAAAAACAAACAAGCAAATTTTCAATCGGATGAAGGTCTGAGCCATTCCAAAACTCTTCTTCTGGTGAAGCCATTTGGATGTATGCTTTGGATCGTTGTCATGCTGTAAGATGAAGCTCCTCTTTATGTTCAGCTTTCTAGCAGAAGCCTGAAGCTTTTGTGCCAATATTATCTGGTATTTGGAAATGTTCATAATTCCCTTTACCTTGACTAAGGCCCCTGTTTCAGCTGAAGAAAAACAGCCCCAAAGCACGATGCTGCCACCACCATGCTTCACGGTGTATATGGTGTTCTTTTGGTGTTGTGCAGTGCTGTTTTTGCTCCAAAGATATCTTTTGGAATTATGGTCAAAAAGTTCAATCTTGGTTTCATCAGACTACAACATATTTTCCCACATGCTTTTTGGAGACTTTAGATGTGTTTTTGCAAAATTTAGCCGGGTTTGGATGCTTTTCTTTGAAAGAAAAGGCTTCCGTCTTGCCACTCTACCCCATAGCCCAGACATATGAAGAATACGGGAGATTGTTGTCACATTTACCACACAGCCAGTACTTGCCAGATATTCCTGAAGCTCATTTAATGTTACTGTAGGCCTCTTAGCAGCCTCCCTGACCATTTTTTTCTTGTCTTTTCATGAATTTTGGATGAACGTCCAGTTCTTGGTAATGTCACTGTTGTGCCATATTTTCTCCACTTGATGATGACTGTCTTTACTGTGTTCCATGGTATATCTAATGCCTTGGAAAATCTTTTGTACCCTTCTCCTGACTGATGCCTTTTAACCACTTTCAGACCGGACCATTTTGCTGGTAAATGACCAGAGGTCTTTTTACAATTTGGCACTGCGCTGCTTTAACTGGTAATTGCGCGGTCATGCAATGTTGTACCCAAACAAAATTTGCGTCCTTTTCTTCCCACAAATAGAGCTTTCTTTTGATGGTATTTGATTGCCTCTGCGATTTTTATTTTTTGCGATATAAACGTAAAAAGACCGCAAATTTTGAAAAAAAATGATATTTTCTACTTTTTGTTATTAGAAAAATCCAATAAACTCAATTTTAGTCATACATTTAGGCCAAAATGTATTCAGCCACATGTCTTTGGTAAAAAAAAAGTCAATAATTGTATATTTATTGGTTTGCGCAAAAGTTGTCACATCTACAAACTAAGGTACGTTTTCTGGAATTTACGCAGCTTTTAGTTTACGACTGCCTATCTCATTTCTTGAGGTGCTAAAATGGCAGGGCAGTACAAAACCCCCCCAAATGACCCCATTTTGGAAAGTAGACACCCTAAGGAAATTGATAAGTGGCATGTTGAGCCCATTGAATATTTTATTTTTTTGCCTCAAGCGATTGAATAATGACAAAAAATAATTTTTTTTTTTTTTTTTACACAAAGTTGTCACTAAATGATATATTGCTCACACATGCTATGGGCATATGTGAAATGACACCCCAAAATAAATTCTGCTGCTTCTCCTGAGTACGGGGATACCACATATGTGGGACTTTTTGGGAGCCTAGCCGCGTACGGGGCCCCGAAAACCAAGCACCGCCTTCAGGCTTTCTAAGGGCGTAAATGTTTGATTTCACTTCTCACTACCTATTACAGTTTTGAAGGCCGTAAAATGCCAAGATGGCACAAAACCCCCACAAATGACCCCATTTTAGAAAGTAGACACCCCAAGCTATTTGCTGAGAGGCATTTTGAGTCCATGGAATATTTTATATTTTGCCACAAGTTGCGGGAAAATTACAAACTTTAATTTTTTTTTATTTTTTTTTCACAAAGTTGTCACTAAATGATATATTGCTCACACATGCTATGGGCATATGTGAAATGACACCCCAAAATAAATTCTGCTGCTTCTCCTGAGTACGGGGATACCACATATGTGGGACTTTTTGGGAGCCTAGCCGCGTACGGGGCCCCGAAAACCAAGAACCGCCTTCAGGTTTTCTAAGGGCGTAAATATTTGACTTCACTCCTCACTACCTATTACAGTTTTGAAGGCCATAAAATGCCAAGATGGCACAAAACCCCCACAAATGACCCCATTTTAGAAAGTAGACACCCCAAGCTATTTGCTGAGAGGCATGTTGAGTCCATGGAATATTTTATATTTTGCCACAAGTTGCGGGAAAATTACAAACTTTTTTTTTTTTTTTCACAAAGTTGTCACTAAATGATATATTGCTCACGCATGCCATGGGCATATGTGAAATGACACCCCAAAATAAATTCTGCTGCTTCTCCTGAGTACGGGGATACCACATATGTGGGACTTTTTGGGAGCCTAGCCGCGTACGGGGCCCCCGAAAACCAAGCACTGCCTTCAGGATTTCTAAGGGCGTTACAGTTTTGAAAGCCATAAAATGCCAAGATGGCACAAACCCCCCCCCAAATGACCCCATTTTGGAAAGTAGACACCCCTAAATTTAGGGGTACACTAGTGAGACTAGGTAATAAATGGCGGGTGCCCTGAAACTATAAAAAAAAAATAACTAACCAACCAGCGTCACCTGTAACAGTTATATGGTGATCACTGGTGAAAGGGTTAACTAGGGGGCAATCAGGGGGCTTTATGCGGTAGTATATGGGGGTCCCTGGCGCTATAAAAAGCTGCGGCGAACCTAAATACCTACCTGCCTAACTAGCGTCACCTGTGACACTAATGCAGCGATCAGAAAAATGATCGCTTATTAGGCTGGGTTCACACTGGAGCGATGCGGGAACGCCACGAATCCGTGGCGGGTTCCCGCATCGCATGCCTCCCGGCGGCAGTTCACACTGCCCTATGCGAACTGCTGGGAGTGTCAGTGAAATGTTAATGACACCCCCAGATCAGTTCGCATATCGCAGTGCGATCTGCAAACTCAGATCGCATGGTGTGAACACCCATGCGATCCGATTCTGCTGCGGGCCAAAAAAAGGGTCCCGTGCGAATTTGCGGCGGGTGCGACACGAATTCAGCCATACTATCTGTATGGCTGAACTCGAATCGCACAGAGATCGGATGTGATTTGCACTGCAGTGCGGTGCGAATCACATTCGTTCTCATAAACCGCTGCAATGTGAACCCAGCCTTAGTGACACTGGCGACAGGGGGTGATTACGGGGTTAAACCTTTATTGGGGGGTTAGGGGGGCACATTAGAACTAAAGGGGGCTAACCCTAACTGCCCTAACAGTTATTACAGTCACAAATGACACCAATGCAAAAAAAAAAAAAAGCAATTGGTGTCACTGTGACTGGGGGGGCAGGGGTAATTGGGGGGTGATCGGGGGGTAAAGGGGGGGTGTGAGTGTGCCTGGCATGTTCTACTGTGTAGTGTAGTGCTTGTGCAACTCACCGATGCTCTCTCCTCGGTGCCGGAACGAAAAATACCAACACGGAGGAGAGAATACATCACTTCCTCTCCTGTGTTTACATTACAGGAGAGGAAGTGATGTCACCGGACAATTTCATTCGTCGGGAGCGATCGCGAGGGGGTGGCCATGAATGAATGGCCGCCCCCTCGTCCGGGATCGCTCTCGAACGAATACCGACCGCCGCAGGCACCGGGCGGGGGCCCGATCGGGCCCCCGACCCGCGGGCAGGCAAGGACGTACATGTAAGCCCTTATGCCTGCCCGTGCCATTCTGTCGACGTACATCGTCGTGCGGCGGTCGGCAAGTGGTTAAACACAAAATCCCTCTGATGCTTTGGAAGCTCTCTGCAGACCATGGCTTTTGCTGTAGGATGCGACTAAGAATATGTCAAGAAAGACCTACTAGAACAGCTGAACTTTAAACAATGGCAGGTGTTTACCGACTCCTATTTAACATGAGTTTGAATGCGATTGCTTAATTCTGAACACAGCTACATCCCCCAGTTATAAGAGGGTGTGCACACTTATGCAAACATGTTATTTTAGTTTTGCATTTTTACTTTCCTCCCCTAAAAGATTTCAGTTTGTTTTTCAATTGAAGTTGTACAGTTTATAGGTCACATAGGTGGAAAAAGTTCTGAAATGATTTATCTTTGTCTCATTTATTTTTACATCACAGAAACCTGACATTTTAAATAGGGATGTGAAGACTTTATTTCTATATAATACACACACACACACACACACACACACACACACACACACACACACACACACACACACACTCTCACAAAAGTGAGTACACCCCTTACATTTTTTTAAATATTTCAACACACAGCCATTAATGTCTAAACCACTGGCAACAAAAAGTGAGTACACCCCAAGTGAAAAAGTCCAAATTGGGCCCAATTAGCCATTTTCCCTCCCTGGTGTCATGTGACTCGTTAGTGTTAAAGGTCTCAGGTGTGAATGGGGAGCAGGTGTGTTAAATTTTGTGTTATCACTCTCACTCTCTCATACTGGTCACTCTAAGTTCAACATGGCACCTCACGGCAAAGAACTGTCTGATGATCTGAAAAAAGAATTGTTGCTCTACATAAAGAAGGTCTAGGCTATAAGAAAATTTCCAAGACCCTGAAACGGAGCTGCAGCACGATGACCAAGACCATACAGCGGTTTAACAGGACTCAGAGCAGGCCTCGCTCTTATGGACCAAAAAAGTTGAGTGCACATGCTCTGCATCATATCCAGAGGTTGTCTGTGGGAAATAGACATATGAGTGCTGCCAGCATTGCTGCAGAGGTTGAAGGGATGGGGGGGGGGGGGGGTCAGCTTGTCAGTGTTCAGACCATTGTTCTGCATGGCTGTCATCCCAGAAGGAAACCTCTTCTAAAGATGATGCACAAGAAAGCCCGCAAACACTTTGCTGAAGACAAGTAGACCAAGGACATTAATTACTGAAAACATGTCCTGTGGTTGGATGAGACCAAGATAAATGTATTTGGTTCAGATGGTGTCAAGCGTGTGTGGCAGCAAACAGGTGAGGAGTACAAACACAAGTGTGTCTTGCATACATTCAAGCATGGTGGTGGGGCTGCATGAGTGCTGCTGACACTGGGAAGCTACAGTTATTGAGGGAACCATGAATGCCAACATGTACTGTGACATACTGAAGCAGAGCATGATCCCCTCCCTTTGGAGACTGGGCCACAGGGCAGTATTCCAACATGATAATGACCCCAAACACACCTCCAAGATGACTACAGCATTGCTAAAGAAGCTGAGGGTAAAGGTGATGCACTGGCCAAGTATGTCTCCAGACCTAAACCCTATTGAGCATCTGTGGGGCATCCTCAAAGGGAAGGTGGACTAGTGCAAAGTCTCTAACATCCACCAGCTCTGTACAGTCGTCACGGAGGAATGGAAGAGGACTCCAGTGGCAACCTGTGAAGCTCTGGTGAACTCCATGACCAAGAGGGTTAAGGCAGTGCTGGAAAATAATGGTTTTTGACATTTTCACTTAGGGGTGTTCTCACTTTTGTTGCCAGCGGTTTAGACATTAATGGCTGTGTGTTGAGTTATTTTGAGGGGACAGCAAATTTACAGCGTTATACAAGCTGTACACTCACTACTTTACTTTGTAGCAAAGTGTGATAGAGATTAGATAGAGATAGAGTCTATCGCCATCCAAATTCTCTTTTGTTTGTTTGCTTACTATACAAGACATTTTTCTAAATTCCTGAAATGTTAATATACGTGCAGTTTGTTCTCTCTACATTTTGAAAAGGGTATTCCAGGATAAACAACAATTACATTTAATGTCACAACACAGCCAGTGGAGGGTTTAATGATGGCCCTGGAACTAATAATTACTTGACTGGTTAGGAAGGCAGACAAAAGGATACGGCATCCATTGATATTAGATGAAATCGCCGATTTCGCGCCTCCTCCCTGTGTTTGTGGAAAGCAAAATACATGTTAGTCTATACAGTGCTGCCGGTTATTACGGAATTAGATAAAGATAATACCATGGTGTTCTATACCTGTCCCATTCCTCTGCTGCAACCCGCTTGTGTGCCACCTTCCCATGTTTCTCTTTCTGGAATGGCTTCTTAACCAAAGCTTCATCTTCTTTACTGCTGTAGTGGCACAAATGGGAAGAAGTTAGTACAGGATTATTTATGTGCCAAGGTCAAAATGTAAAAACCTGCCATGGCACTTGACAGATATTACAGATTACAGAAAAGTATAGAAGAATACAAATTTTCTTTCTTTAAGCCTAGCCACAGGTGGGAAGATGTATGCACTGAAAAATGTCCCTCTTCCTTCTGCCACTCCCCTGAAAAAAAAGAGTTTTGGCAAGGCTACACACAGGAAAAAAAAAAAAGAGCAAAACAATGTTTAAATACAGATTAAAGTCCCATTTTGAAAGGTGGCAATTATTTCCTCTACGTGTATTGCTGAGATGTAAAACAAAAACAAAAGAAAAATCCGAGTTCAACTTGCCAGCCAGCTTGCAACAAACCGAATTGTCCTGTCTAACAGTTCACGTTAAAAACAGGGGTTTCGTTTGCACACATTTGCAAATAAATGCGTAAGCTGCAGAGGCCACGATAAAGGCACCCTAGTATTATCTGTAGTTCTAACACTCTAACTTTTTTTTTTTCTAAAGTCGCCCCTTCCATGTGCTCCTTGCTTCTAAGGCCAGTTAGTTATAGGTTGGGGCAGTTGTTGTTTGAACTGCAGTATTGCGAAGATGGCCTGATTCTCCTCCTTGGGCCCTTGTCTTGGGGTCTGTATTATAATTTAAATTTACTGATTATTATTATCATCTGTAAAATCAAACTTTCCAAACTCAAAAACAGTCACAGGCATGGGAAATCAACAACCCGCATATTGTAAGATTGGATAATCTTAGTGGATTCTCACACTGAGCAATGGTGAATATTAATATCCCATGTACAGTGACCAATTTAAGGATTAATTTTACCTTGACGTTCAAGGGCAATCTCTACCAATCAACATCTAGTAGTGTAAGTGGACAGGGGGATTTACACATCCTATGTTTAATTTTAGACAGTTCTATACACAAGTAAGGACCTCTCCAGTACAATATCTATATTTTCATACCAAATTACACCACAGTTTACATTTTGACTTCACACATACCATTCAGGGATAAATATATAAATACAATCACTTGATCTGCATCATTTTAAAAATCCAGCACAAGACATTAAAAAGTTGCAGCATGATAGATAGATAGATAGATAGATATAGATATAGAGATAGATATAGATATATATTAACCAAACCCTATTTAAAAGAACTACTTCGGGCAGACATAGGAGCAGCTGCAGATGTCGGCTGAAGGTTTAACACAGGTATGTACTCTTAGTGGTTACTAAGCTGGTATATCTGCATTATTTGAGTGATTGCATGGTTGGAAATAATAGGACCCTATGGTTCCACTCCTATAAGCTCTATTCCACCTCCAGGGGTAAGAGGACAATTTACCTTTGCAGAGAACTGAAGCACATCCCATAATACCCCATGGGAAATAAGAGAGGAATCTTCAGTCCTCATATGAAGAGTTGTAAGCCTGGGTTTACACTGGTACGGCACGACAGTCGTACGGCTGTGGATCCGACTTTGCCCTGCGACTTGAAGTCCGACTTCCATCGGACTTCAATAAACGGGATCAGACTTTATCAGGCCCTTTGTGTCTGGTATGAATCTTTAGGGGAAACCCCACACCAAATAACCTATGGGTCTTGTATGGATTTCAAGGGGAACCCCACGCCATGGCATGATGGGGCAGTGATGTCACAAGGGGATGGGGCCTCCAGATAACATCACTGGGTGGCCACGCCCCATGGCCATATAAGTAATGGCACACAGCGGCCCTAGCATTACAGCGGGAGTGAGCCTTGGTTGAAGATGGGAAGGAGAACAGAGAGAGACAACAGCGGAGAGAAGAGAACCCGCAGAGTGAGAAGACAGCGGAGAGAGGAGAACCAGCAGAGGGAGAAGACATCAGCAGAGGGAGAAAAACCGGAGGAAGAGGTTATCAGCAGAGGAAGAACCGGAGGATAAAGAAAATCGCTGGAGGGAGAAAAAATAAAATAAAAAATCAGAAGGAGGAGGAGACGCCGGAGCAGCTTTAATAAAATTACTTTGTCAAAAACCTGTGTACTGTTTCTATTTTTGCCACTTTTATTTTTTTTGGTGAATGGGTAGGGGTACAATGTACCCCATACTCACATAGGGTGGGGGGCCGGGATCTGGGGGCTGACTTGTTAAAGAGGGCTTCCAGATTCCGATAAGTCCCCCCGCAGACCCCGACAACCAACGGCCAGGGTTGTCGGGAAGAGGCCCTTGTCCCCATCAACATGTTGATGACATGTTACTTAGTAGGTGAGGTTGAAAAAAGACACAAGTCCAAACTATGTGTGCGATTATATGTCAGGTGCTTATCTAATAGTTTTTTGAAAAATATTGAGGCCAACTATTGGTTTGGCAAGAACGATTCTTCACAAATCCATGCCGATTACTGCTAATGATACTGTTTTCATTACTAAAATCTTGTATATAGTGCTTTATTATCCCCTCCAAGAGCTTGCATATTATTGATGTTAGGCTAACTGGTCTGTAATTCCCAGGGATGTATTTTGCCCCTTTTTTAAATACTGATGCTACATTGGCTTTTCTCCAATCCACTGGTACCATTCCAGTCAGTAGACTGTCAGAAAAAATTAGGAACAATGGTCTGGCAATTATTTGACCCAAGTACCCTCGGGTGCAAGACACCTGGTCCTGGCGATTTATTAATGTTCAGTTTCCCCAGTCTATTTCTAATTCGGTCCTCTGTTAGCCATGGGGGTGCTTTCTGTGTCATGAGGACAAACACTGTCGTTTTGGTTACTTAAGCCCCCTTCCCCCCCGATTCCCCTCGTGAAGACAGAGGGGAAGGATAAATTCAATACCTTCGCCATCTCCCCATCTCTTGTAACCAGATGTCCTTTCTCATTCTTTATGGGGCCAATTTTGTCTGTCCTCCCTTTTTTACTGTTTATATACTTAAAGAATTTCTTGGGATTTTTTTTTGCTCTCCTCTGCTATGTATCTTTTGTGTTCATCTTAACCGCCCTAATTGCATCCTTACATATCTTGTTGCATTCTTTGTAAAGTCTGAATGCTGATGATGATCCCTCAGCCTTGTATTTTTGCTTTTATGTGCCTTTTTACATTGGATTTAAGCCATCCAGGACTTTTGCTTGCTCTTTTAAATTTATTTCCCAATGGGATGCACTGGCTAATGACCTTATTTAATATGCTCTTAAAGCAAACCCATCTCTCTTCTGTGTCCTTTGTTTCTATAATTTTATCCCACTTTATATCTTCTAGTAAGATTCGTAGTTTAGGGAAGTTGCCTCTTTTGAAATTCAGGGTTTTTGTGTTCCCCTTATGTTTCCTATTTGTGTGATTTATACCGAAGCCAATTGATCTGTGATTGTTATTTCCTAAACTGCCCTGTATGGTTGGGGGGGGGGGGGGGGGGCTCGCTCATCACTACCCCCTGTTTCCTGACCTGCATGCTCGGATAAGGGCCTGGTATGGATTGGGGGGGGGGAACGCTATGCCTTTTTTTTTTCTATTTGTGGCGTGGGGTTCCCCTTCAAGATCAGAGCACAAGTCGCAAGCCAAAGTTAGATCAGTAAAGATGGTGAACTGACTTTGAGCTGACTTCAATTAACTTAAGCAAGATCAAAGTCGTGCAGCAACCCTTTTCCAAGTCGGACCCAATGTGTCGGGCTAGTCAAGTCAGCTCTCATAGGGAACCATTTTTACACACCATGCGACTTGTGCTCCCCATGTTCGAGCGTTTGTTGTACCAGTGTGAACCCATCCTAAATCGGGATTTAGTTTGGTATTCTCGTAATTTAATCGTAATTTGTTTAATATTTGGCATACAGAGCTACCATTGTAAATATCATTTTTAGCAGGGGTTGGCTGTGATCTTAAAGGGTTCCTCTAGAGCAGCCTCTCTGAATCTTCTTACCCCAAAAGAAACCTTGAAAAAAAATGTTCCATTCTAAGGGAGCCCCTGCTAAAACCAATTCATCAGGGGACAGTAGGAAGAATGGCAAAACTACAAAACAGTTAAAAAGGTCACTGATGCCATAGCACTATCTCTGCCAAAGTATGTTGGTCCCAGAACTATGCAGATACCACCAAATGGGAGGTCAATTAGCCACAGGTCAAAGGACACCCTAAGCAACCGCTAGAGGTTCCACAAAACCCTTGTTTGAGAATGGCTGCTATAAGGTACAAATATTTAGAAAGGTTGGATTAGATCAAAATGATCGGCACACAGCTTTGATGACCACCTTTTATTGTTGCCGATACTAGACTACAAGCCACAGCTTCATATCTGGTATTTTCTCTCCATAATTAGAAAGCAGATTTTAATTTTCTGACTGAATAAACATATTAAATGTAATTGAGGGATACAATAAGCAAAAGTTATTTATGAGGCTTTCAGAGAAGCGAGCTGAAAGATCTCCAAGGTGCATTAGAAACCACAAACCTAATTATAAAATCTTCAGGGACCCGACACTACAAAAGCTCCAAATCACATTCACATAGACAGTTTTTCCTTAAAGGGACCACAGTCCTCTCCCCCTTCATGTTTTCTATGTCCAAGAATATGACTTCAAAATAATTTTGCACAATGTGTTAATTTTACAGTGAAGTGTAATCAAGTCAGCTTACAATACTATCCATTGTGTACTCTTAAAGTATTTTTTTAACCCATATCCAATAATATGTATTTACAGTACTGGTGCCCAACTGTTCAATATTCCCACACAGGTTAGACAATAAAAATTACTCTAGAACTACCAGGGGTGAAATAAATTGTAAACTCTGTATATACACATTATTATTATTTTATTGTGTATGCTTTCTCCAATGCATCCAAAATCCCAACCAATATATTATTAACCAACCATTATACCAACTCTTCTGCCAAATACTCACAAGACTCCGATAAGAAACTATCCCGCTTAGGTATTGCTTCGGTTACTCCCCTTCTCACTTTGAATGCCAGTTCACACCAGAATCGCACTAGCGTTTTTTTTTTAATTTTTGGTTCAGGGTTTCCCTTAATATTCATACCAGACCCAAAGGGCCTGGTAATGGACTGGGAGGGGGGGGGGGGGGGTTTATCTATATGGCCAAGACCCAACAATGCATTACAGCCGCAATCAGTTTTAAATAACTTTTTTCCCCCCTTTAGAAATGTCATTGTGCCGTGGTACTGCTCTAAAACACTGGAAAACTGCACCACTTTACAGGCATGCTATAGACACAAATCCCCCCCCCCTCCCCCCCCCTAATGCTTAAAGTTTCATTTTAAGCATTATTAAAATAACTGCTCCCAAAAAAACTGCAGTTTTTTAAAGTTTTTTTGCATTGATACATATCCCCTGGGGCAGGACCCAGGTCCCCAAACACTTTTTATGACAATAACTTGCATATGAGCCTTTAAAATTAGCACTTTTGGTTTTTCATGTTAATGTCCCATAGACTTTAACCTGTTCAGATCCACGCTATAGCAGAATGACGGCTACAGCGTGGACCTGCTTTGCCAGGAGGGCATCTAATGACGTCCTCCCGTACCTGAGCAGCCTGTGCTCCTCCGGCAGGGTGCGCGCAGCAGGCTCTGTGATCAGCGAGTCTAAAGCCGCGTACACACGATCAAACAATCTGGTGGAAAAGTCCGGCGGATGATGTCCCCGCCCATTATGATGTCACAGTCCCAGCATCCTCTGGGACTGTGACATCATAATGGGCGGGGACATCATCCGGCAATGTCCCTATATAAGTCACCGCATGCTGCGTGCCTGTCATTGTGACCAGAGACAGCGACGGGGCAACAGCTCAAGAAAAGGAGAAGAGAAGAACAGAATAACAGAAGTCAGCGGCGACAGAAGACCGGGCCACCGCTTGTAAAAGAGCTTGAAGGCGCGGTGGCCCGGCAAGAAGAACCAAAGAGGGGGACAAAACCCCCGAAGTCGGAAGAAGAGGGCGGCGGCGAAGAAGAAAGCCGGGCTCCTCCACTAGTAAAAAAAGCTAGCAGAAGATAGTGGAGAAGTCCGGCGAGAAGACCCCCGAAGACGGAAGAAGACCACCGGAGCTGTGCCATAAACTATTTTAACCCTTGTGTGTTGTGTTCTGAATAGGCCCAGCAGCTAACATTTTAACAAAAGATTAGGCTTCACCCCGTAAAAGCTAGTAGGGAACGTAATGTGTCGGGTTATCATGGCAGATTGCTTTTCCTTTCTGGCACATTTCATATAAGAGACTCATTGTACATTCACAATAAATTATACCCATATGTTGTACTCAACAGTTCTGAAAAAATAAAGTAAAAATATTCTGTTTTTAATAGCGTACTCTTCCCTCTGAGTGATGACAGAATCCTGCCATGAATTATATGTGGATGAGAGATCTGAGTGATGCTGGGAACAGATGGAATAAAAGTCTGTATGGACTCAGCTCCAAATATTTAACACAAACTGACAGCAACACACAACTGAGGACCAAAGTAAACCCATTAAGCCTGTTTTTCATCTCTCATTTGTGTTACATGTTTCTAAGGGATCCATTTATGTAACTGTATTAAATAAAGTCTTGGCTTCTTTCACCTTACTAAAGAACAATAGGTTTTGCCATCTCTCCCATTTGTAACTGTAGTAAAGAAGATATACAGTGAACTCTAGCTTTTTTTTTCCTCCAAAAAGGTAAAGTGGAAGAAAATGCTAACTATTAGTGCATTAGTACTAATTATTAGTACTAAACTAAGTCCTTACCTGGTAAGATTTGGGGAAAGGGGGTGATTCATTTGAGGATGGTGGTGAGAACTTTACTGTAGTTCTGCTTTAACCATAAAACACAGAGTTTTTTTTAAAGTTGAAGAAATTCTCATGTAATCAGGCAAATAAACACTTACAAAACAGTAATTTGGCCCTAAGGGCACATGTACACATGATCTGAAAATTGGACAAATTACAATCGTTAGTACATAGCTTTCGAGAGCCGATTACGACAGTGCATCCGATATTATCCGTTCGGACAAACACAAAATGATTTTCGTTTAATCAGTACAGTTGTCGTATAAAAATACAATACAAATACACAACACATTCACTTCCGTTTTTTTTATTCTGTCGTACGAGAATTTTTGTACCTTTAGTAACCTCTCCGTTTTCGATATGCGACTAGCATGCAAAGAAAAATGGACGATCTGCCATCTGATTTTTGGATCGCGTTTACGGGCTATTAGCATAGAATCAAATAGAGTCCTAAAAGTAGAAGTTAAAATTGCGAACAGTCAGGGTCTTTAGGGCAGAAGACATGCAAACTGTCTTTTCTGCAAAAAAAATACACTCATCTGCATTTCTAAAATAAAATACACTCCCCGGTCTGTTCGCAATCTCCTGTAGAATGTACACGGAGTGCGACTGCACTCCTGCAAATGCATGCCAGCCAATAAAAATGGCTGAAGACTGGTACCTAGAAGAAGTCAGGGAGAAGATCTGTTGTCTGATTTTCGGATCATGTGTACAGGCTATTACAATACCTTAGTTAAAGTAAACCTGTCATGAGAGACACATGAAGGATTCTACTGCTGACTGCAGTATGAAAATACTAGTTATCTGGTTGTCATGTTGACCCTTTTGTTTCCATGTTTTACTCAGACAAGAACCTAGAAAAAAGTATGTAGCAAGTGAAGACAGAAAGGCTGCTCTGCAATAAATTTGTTCACAGCACCTAGGGTCTGGCAATGGTAGGTCCGTAAGGTCGTTGCCCTATGTCCCCATTTGTTTGATTGGGTCGCATTAAAAATGTTGTAGGCATATAGCAAAGTATCCCAGCTTGTGGACATCCTGGTCTGCTGCCTTGGCAGCTTAAAGAGGGGTAATTTGGGTGTGCTAAAAAAGTGGTTCAACCGCCTGTTTAAAAGATCTTCCAAGTCCAAACAAGCCTTGACTCTATCCTTAATAACACCCCCCCCCCCCCCCCCCCCCAAAAAAAGTCTGTTGCCTTTTTTGGTGGCCATACACCCTTTTATTTTTTACCTTTTATTCAAGTTATCTAATCGATGTGCGATTCTATCAAACCAATCAGCAGCACTGTGGTACTTTGTTCATAAATATGATTGTATTTCTATTATCAATCAGATTTTGCAATTGCATGGTGGAAACAGATGCAATTGATAATTTATAATCAAAAGCTATAACTGTAAATGAACTATTGTTGCAAGTTTAAATAGGTTATCAACTAAAGATCAAATATTACCAGCGAACGTAAAAAACAAAAACAAAAAACGATCGTTAATCGAAATGTTTATGGCCACCATTAGTTCTACTTTAACTGTCACCCTCGCTAGCTGCCTTAACTTTCAATCTTTTTCCCACTGCCCTCATTTTCCTTCCTGGTGACAATGGTCAGGTTAAATAGCAAGAGGGGGGGGGGGGGGGACACTTTAGTGAGAAAAACAGGGATTCTAACACTTCATCACTCTATCCAAACCAAAAGCCAAAGTATTCTTTCTTTTATGTGTCCAACCTGTTCCTGAAATCTCATGAAATTACACACACCGGGATGTGGACCCAAGTGTGACTAACAAGACACATTGCTGAAAGCACATCTGCATTTCTGTACAGGCACCTCTACTGCCATAGCAAGGACATTATAACGTCACATCCACAGTGCTTTCATCTCAGGATTCATGGATCCTCTGTTGGCGTATTCTATTAAACTTTCCACAAGTCAACAGGAAATTGGTCAGTCAACCCCCAAAGAGGCTGTTGAGCTGTGGAGCGGAAGGAAAGAGCAGTTAGAGTAATGCCGCTTACACACGTAGCGGACTATCCGGCGGACTTAGTCTGGCGGACTTCCCGCCGGACTGTCCAAACGAGCTACTTGCCCACACACGGCACTTTTTCAGCGGACTAATACGACGTACTAAGTCCGCCGGACTATCCATACCATATCCATACTTTAAAAATGAACGGACTCGCCCACACACGCGGAGGAAAGTCCGCTCATTTTGAGCGCATCTCCAGGTAGCCGGGGCCAGCGAAAGGAGGCGTCGCTGGCCCCGTCACCTGGTATGGACTTAAGGGGGAACCCTACACCGAAAAATCGGCGTGGGGGTCCCCCCCAGGTCCACATCAGACCCTTATCCGAGCACGCTACCCGGTCGGCCAGGAAAGGGGCCCCAGAGCTGTGCAATAAACTATTTTAACCCTTGTGTGTTTTTTTTTTTTACAGATGAATAGGTAGGGGTACATTGTACCCCATACTACCTGGAGACGCCCTCAAAATGAGCGGACTTTTCTCCGGGCGGGAAAAGTCCGTTCATTTCAAAAGTATGGCGGACGAAATGCGAGTCCGACGGACAGATTGGAGTGCAAAACTACTTTCTAAGTCCGCCGGACTTTTGGGTAAAAAAAAGTCCGCCGGAGCCTACACACGGGGGGATTGATCGTGTGTACGAGGCATTAGTATACCTTTCTGGAATAAAGCTCCACCCAACTCCATTTTCCTTTTTTTTTTTTTTTTTTTTCGTGGTCTATAAGGCCTTTTCTACTTTGGCAAAACATAAATAAGTTAAATAAAAAAATAAAACACCATATTTTAAAGAAATGATACATATACAGTACAGAATGGTCTATACCAGTGATGGCGAACCTTGGCACCCCAGATGTTTTAGAACTACATTTCCCATGATGCTCAACTACACTGCAGAGTGTATGAGCATCATGGGAAATGCAGTTTGAAAACATTTGGGGTGCCAAGGTTCGCCATCACTGGTCTATACTATGACCTATTGCAAGGAACACAAACCACAGCAAATTCCAAGTAAGGTGGAAGGGTTGGCCTACACAACTGATCTCAAAATGACCCTCTCAATCTGTGCCGCTACCTGACATTACCATCTGAAAGTTATAATTAAAAAAACCTTAAAACTCAATTGAACTACTTTAAATTACCATATTTCTGTAATGCAGTCTGATTGCATATGCAGTAAAACTCTTTTTTTCTGTCATTTCTCCTGCAGTTAGGACAGGCTCCACTAAACACTGTGCTAATGAATGTCGCTATCACTCCCCGAGTAGTGCTGCTGATTAGAAAGTGTTCGGGGGGAGTAAACGGGAGAGCTGGGCAACTTTTTTTTAGTGTGGAAAGCTACTATTTGCTGTGAGCACAGAGCTTTTTTAATCCTTGTTGCAAAAAAAAAAAAAAAAAAAGAGGGATAATTTCTACTTTTTTTACTGCCCAACTGCATTACAGTAATACATTAAAACAGTTCACTTTGATTTTAAGAAAAATTGGAACAGCACTTTATAATGCCCGGGGATGTTCAATGGAGAACTCCATCTCTGAGCACTTTGTGACAGCTGCGGTTCCCCTCTCCTGAGAGTTTCTGTAAGGCAATACATTTTCTCTTATGCACATCAGGTTTTGTTTTGTTTTTTCCGTTTTTCTGCACTCTTTCTCTATATGCCCTGTTCCCAACACTGGTATCACATGCAGATTTTTTTCAGCACAGGAATCTGCAATGTGTATGCAGTTTTCTGCATGGGAGAAAACTGGCACGACATCAGCACTGTGGTGTGAACAGGGCACATAAATGACACATGAAAACTGATGTCAACGTGCATTAAAAAATCACTGAAAACGCAGATGAAAACTGATGTAAACTTATATCCCTGTGAGCGAAATCTGCAAGGGTTTTCCATCAGTTTTCAGGTGTGAATGAGTCCTATAAAAAAGAAGTTAAAATTGCGAACAGTCAGGGTCTTTAGTGCAGAAGAGACATGCAACTGTCTTTTCTGCTATAAAATACACTTATCTGCATTTCTAAAATAAAATACACTCACCGGTCTGTTCGCAATCCCCTGTGTGACTGCACGCCTGCAAATGCGTGCCAGCCAATTAAAATGGCTGAAGACTGGCACCCAGAAGAAGTCAGGGAGAAGATGCCAGTGCTGGTAGGGGCAACCGTCGAACCATTGGAACTAAGCATTTTTACCTTTAGTTCCACTTTAACACAATAAGGCCCTCTCACTTAATCATGTAGCTGTAATTTTTTGAACCTCATTGAACTATTTTTTTAAATACGGATACAGATCCTGGAACGTTAACTTTGTGTAACATCAGGTAATTGAATGGAGTAAAAACACTGTTCAATAAGGGCCGGTTCACACTGCGGGCGATGCGAGGCGACACGACTTGCCTCGCCGCGATCTGACAAGTCGCCCCCGTTCTGTACAATGGAACCGTTCTGAGAGGAGCGACTCGAGTCGCTCCGACTCAGAAAAAAGGTTCCTGTACTACTTTTGGGCGACCTCGGGGCGACTTGCATTGACTTCTATACAGAAGTCATTTGCAAGTCGCCGCTGAGGTCGCGGCGAGGCAAGTCGGTGTCGCCTCGCATCGCCCGCACTGTGAACCGGCCCTAATACAGAGAAGACCAATATTGTGTACTCATTGAAGCACCCTTTGAAATATTTTTTTTTTTCAGTTCACCACCTCACTGAGAAGTGCATTGAAGAAGTAGTTTGTCATTCAGTCTTAGAACTGCACGATTCTGGCTAAAATGACAATGGCAATTTTTTTGCTTAGAAGATAGATCACGATTCTCTAATGATTCTCATAGCATAACATCTTCTTTCACATTCAACAAAATAATTGGGCTAACTTTAAGGTTTAGGTTTCTTTTTATTAATTGAAGTGTATCTTTCCCAAAAAATTGCATTTGAAAGACCACTGTGCAAATACCGTGTGACATAAAATATTGCAACAATCGCCATTTTATTCCCTAGGGCCTCTGCTAAAGAAATATATATAATGTTTGGGGGTTTGAAGACATTTTCTAGGAAAAAAAAAAATAATCAGATTTTAACTGTAAGAAAATGGTTTAGACTTTAAAGCGGAGGTCCACCCTAAAATGGACCTTCCGCTCATCGGAATCCTCCCCCCCTCCGGCGCCACAATTGGCACCTTTCAGGGGGGAAGGGGGGTGCAGGTACCTGGATAATCCAGGTAACTGCACCCACTTCCGGGATAGCTCTCTGCGGAAAGGGGAGTAGATTACGCCCCTTTCCGCAAGTGCCCCCCCCCTGCTGGGAAACACACAGATCCCAGAGGCAGCGGGGACCGTCCTCATTGCGCAGCGCTACTCGCGCATGCGCAGTAGGGAACCGGGAAATGAAGCCGAAAGGCTCCATTTCCTGATTCCCATACCCAAGATGGCGGCGGCAGTACCGATCTAGAGATCGGCTTCGGGTGCCGACATCGCGGGCGTGCAGGACAGGTAAGTGTCACTATTTTAAAAGTCAGCAGCTGCAGTATTTGTAGCTGCTGGCTTTAAAAAAATAAAAATAAAAAAAAAATAAAAAACGCGGAGTCCCGGCGGACTCCCGCTTTAAGTGGTTAAACTTCCTGCATATTCACAGAGAAGTTTTATCCCTTTGATCTAAGACAGAAGAGTAACAATGTTGTTAAAAACTTGGCAGACTGCCAGAGTGAGCAGAGAACTCTCTATACTTGTTACATGAAAGAATTGGGAAACAATTGCAATACAGATCGTCAGAGGGGGTGAATCGAGATCACAATCTTTTAACGATTAATTGTGCAGCTCTATTCAGTCTACATTAGTCGGATAACAGATGCACTATTCTGTAAGTCCTTTTCCCCGCTGTTAAAGTTTGAATTTACAGTTGTGCATGATTTATTTTGAAGGGTAGTCCTTTTATTTAGCACAAAACTCACACAAGCTGGATGCAATCATCCTGGCATTGGTGCTCAGTTACTCTTACAGCTGCAAGCAAAACTTGTAATGTATATGGGGGACTGTACAAGAAGACGCTAAACATAAACAGTAGACATCTTGGAACTTGTTACCGTCTTTTCTTGGCATTTGTTTCCGGTTCTCCATCTTCATCACTAAAATCGGATTCGTAGCCTTGGTAGCCGCGTGCCTGCATAAAAAATAAATAATAAATGTGGGAGCCTTGGCTGTGACAGGTTTATAGCTGCTCTCACTATAAAATAAAGAGAGAATAGTGCAGAGGGCCAAGATGCTTCATGCAGGTTGTAAGAGGAGTGGTGGCCACTACTGTATGGAGCATTGGGGCGTCGTTCATGATGATTGGCATAAGAACAAACCTCGGCTGCACAATTTTCTTTTTTTTTTTTTTTTTTTTTTTTTATGTTTGTTACACCAGCCCAGCATCCATCTTGCTACAAGAGGCACCTGAAGGAGAGAGAAGCTGACAGCACCAGCAGGGACTGTCAGAAGGGGAGGAAAGTAGAGGTGCACCGCATAGACGTTTTGGTGCTGAAACCGAAAAACCAAAAATTCAGGATGTATTTGGCAGAAACCGAAAAAGACAGTTAAAGAGATACTAAACACACACAGTTTTGTTCCTATTGTTCCTTCTATTTCTGTACGTGGATGATGGCACTAATTAGACCCCTTTTACACTGGGGCTTTTCGGCCAATAGCAGGGCACTTTTAACTAGGGATCGACTGATATTGTTTTTTTGGTGCTGATACAATACCAATATTATGGCAACCTCTAAGGCCGATAGCCAATATTGCCTGCTGATATTCTGTACATTTAAAAAAAAAAAAGTTACACTTTTTTTTTTTCTTTTAACACAGTTATTGATGTCAAAGGAATGTAAACATCCTTTGTAACAGTAATAGGCAGTGACAGGTACTCTTTATGGAGGTCTATAAGACCCCATACCCTCCTCGGCACTTGAAAGTATTCAAAACATCCAGATTGGCATTTTTGAATACCTTCTATTTTTTAAAATTAAAACTGGCACCTTTAAGATGCTAATAATAAGTGATGTCATGACATTGCTTCTGGGTTAATAGATCCGAGATCAGAGCGAAGCACCGGCATTGTTCGGGTCTTCGGCCAGCCTGCGGACCTGACGGCTGGTTGCTCGGGGCTCCCATTGCGACAGGAGACCAAGGCTGAGTGGCAGAATGTCCCACAAGTGCATCGCCCCAGTGTGAAAAGTCACACTAGAATGAATGGGAGGTGGTCTTTAAGCGCCTAGCAGAGGCTATTTCCAATGCTAAAGCACCTGAAAATAACCCCAGTATGAAAGGGGTCTTAGTTTAAAAAAAAAAAACACATCTAAGTACTAAGTTTTTTTTTTTAATTGATATACAGCTGTCACATGACCCATTTCTTTTTTTAATTGATATCCAGCTGTCACTTGACCCAGATCTTTCCCAGCCTGTCTGCAGGGAAACATAAGCAGGAGGAGCTTCTAGTCCTTTACTGCTGGCCACATGTTCAAAATAAAAAAAAATAAAAAAACAGCCCTTGGAATACAAAGTAAAAATAAATAATATCAGTAATATGTTTTAAATTGGCACACAAATATATTTAAAATCAAATCTTTATTATTTTGTGGAAATAACCTGGTGTGGGCAGATTTCTGTCCTAAAATAAGAGAGGGGTGAAGCCTCCATTAATCTACATGTAATATCCCACCCCCATTGTGGTTAGCAGGCATGGAGGAGGAGGAGAGGGAGAGAGTGGGCTGCCCTTTACCATTGTGTATACATCCACATGTATGACTCTATAGTCACATGGGCTGCTCAGATGTGATGGGGAGGAAATCCTCAGCATAGAAACTCACTGAAAACTGAGCATGTGCAGAGTTATCACCACAGCTGCAAAATCCCTAGCTGAATTGGGGACATAAACAGAAGGTGGAGATAGAGAGCAGCAGGGTCAGCCAGGTTTTTGCAGAACACAGATCTCATAGTGACTGAGTATGAACAGCATGTAATGCACCATTTATTGATTGCTTTATGATTTGGGTTTAGTGACACTTTATTTGAACAAGCCGAAGTAAGAAGCTGATTGGCTACCATGCACAGCTGCACCAGGATTTTGCACTCTTCAGTTGTAAGAAATCTCCTCCAAAGAGTTTCTAATGGTTAGCCGGGTCAAACTGAACAGTTTTGGTCCATGAATTTCCATTCATTCCAAAATCAAATGAAATTCTCAAGTTCTTTTGAGGGACATTGCTGCAGTCATTGAGGGCCAGTTCCCACCACATGCAGTCCAGTGCGTTTTTTCAGCATCAAAAACACATGAAAAGTAGCTTATATGGTTTTCAATGGCATTGTTCACACCAGTGGTGTCAATTTCAGTTCCAGAAGAAAAAAAAAAGAAAGAAAGAAAAAAGTAGAACATGCTGCAGTTTTTCCTGCACTGGACTGTACTGGAACGCAGAAAAACGCAGTGGAACAGACCAAAAACACATGTCCTTATTTTAGGGCCAGTTCACACCATAGAAACCCAGTCTGGATGCATTCCAGATGCTTTTCTGCATGCACGTTTTTGATGCAGCCCAGTGCATTTTCCCCCCTCTTTTATCTGAACATTAAATAAGAACGTGCATTCCAGCGCATTTTTGGTGCATTCCATTGCATTTGCGACGCGGTTTACTGTGTTCCAGTATAGTGCAGTGCAGAATGTTCTACTTTTTTTTTCTGGAACTGAAAGCACTAGTGTGAAAATGTGAACATATGAAAGCACTAGTGTGCCATTGAATACTATATAACCTAATTTCAATGCCTTTTTGATGCAAAAAAAAAAAAGAATGCACTGGACTGCATGTTATGTGAACTGGCCCTTAAGGTTAAGATCCCTTTCATACTGCGGCGGGATGGGCGTTGGCAGTAAAGCACCACTAGCGGCCCAAAAAAAGTTAATAGCGCCCGTGTTTTGGCACTTCGGCAGCACTGCCCATTCATTTCAATGGGCAGGGGCAGTGGAGGAGTGCTGTATACACCGCTCCTGCACCAAAGATGCTGCTTGCAGGACTTTTTTCCCATCCTGCCAGCACACGGCTCCAGTGTGAACACGCTCGGCCTTTCCCACTGGGGTGGCTTGAGAGGCATTTTACATGTGCTATTTTTTAGCGCTAATGCCTGAAAATCTCCCCAGCGTGAAAGGGGTCTTAGAAAAAAAATGCACTGGACTGCATTAAAAATGCCCATGTGAAAACGCACGCGGACTGTGTTTCTATGGTGTGAACTGGCCCTAAAATTTTGTATGAATTTTGTATGAAATTTTATACTCTGCATAAAGGATATCATTTGAGGTATATTGAAAGGCAAACTTTTTTTTTTCCCCAGTTTGGATAGAGTAGGGAAGGGTTATAACCTCTGTCATGCCGCGTACACACGACTGGACTTTTCGATGGACTAGGTCCGACGGTCTTCCAGATGGACTTTCCAAATGAACGGACTTGGCCACACACAATCACACCAAAGTCCGACCGGACTAGAATAAGGAAGTTCATAGCCAGTAGCCAATAGCTGCCCTAGCGTCCGTTTTCATCTGTCAGACTAGTATACACATGAACGTATTTCTCCATAGGAACCGAGTTCAGGCCGAAAAATTTGAAACATGTTCTATTTCTAAAGTCCGTCAGATTTTTGGACAGCAAAGGTCCGATGGAGCCCACACAGGATCAAATTGTCAAAGCTACAATAGGAAGTAATAGAAAAATGATTCCAAAGTGAGGAAGACCCAGAATAAGTGTCCCCATTGGAAGATCCCCCTACTACTGTTCTGGGGACAGTAATACAATGTGGGGGGGTACTTTTTCTTCTTTTTTAATTGGACGGACTAATGTCTTTTTTTTTTTTCAACTTATTTATGTAACCCAACATCTGGGATTTTCTTTCACTTTTGATGGGAACATTAAACAAAACAATAATAGAGAGGGTGACTCTTCCTAAGGCAGAAAAAAAAATCCCTCGCCACTCCATTCAAAGCTACAAAAAAAAGTGGCTTTATTTTGTGCAGAGTAAATTAAAGAAGCCTGCTGGGAGTTGTAGTGCTCCTAGGGGGGCTTCCCTGCCATGCATGGAATGCTGGGACTTGTAGTCTTCCAGGAAAAGTCGACTTAGTTATGCACTACACTACAATGCAGGGAATGCTGGGGCTTGTAGTCCTCCTGGAGGAGCTTGCACAATTATGCAGTCTGCCAGCAAAGCATGCTGCGACCTGTAGTCCTCCTAGGGGCAACTTCACTGCCTGGCAGGGAATGTTGGGACTTGTAGTCTCCCTGGTGGCTATTACTCGGCTATGTACACTGCCTGGCAGGCAAAGCTGGGACTTGTAGTCTTCATGGTGATTAGTCCTCAGCTATGTACACTGCCTTGCAAGGAATGATGGGACTTGTAGTCTCCTTGGTAGCTATTGCTTAGCTATGTACACTGCCTGGGAGGGAATGTTGGGATTTGTAGTCTCTGGTGACTATTTCTCAGCTATGTACACTGCGTTGCAAGGAATGCTGGGACTTGTAGTCTCCTTGGTGGCTATTGCTTAGCTATGTACACTGCCTGGCAGGGAATGCTGGGACAGGTAACCCCACCAGTGCAGAGCCCCCAGCCCGAATTGCACTCCCCCCAGATGTAGACACAGAAATATACTCACATAATTGGACACCATGTCCCCCCTTCTTCATACAACACACGTTGTGCAGCACTATAAACAGTTCGATGGGAAACACAGCAAGTCGCGCATGGTTCCGCTGCAGTGCCGGTACATGGACAGCAGGGGGCCGAAGACTGGATGTGTATGGGTGGGTGTAGTGCAGGGAGGACGAGCAGGGCACGTTGACAGGGGGGGTGGACTAATTAGGCGCTGACCAGGGGAATTGCCTGGCTGTGGGCTGGTGATGGAGGAGGAGGTCACATCATTCAAAGTGAAATGCATGGGCTGCCATTGCTGACTGGTGTATGGAAATGCTGGTTGCCTGGCTGCCATTGTGACTCAGTATTTCCTGAGGTACCAGAGGAATGTGGGTGAGGGGTCTTCACTCCGCCATGACTTGTCGTCTGACCCCCAGAGAAGGGCTTCATGTGTTCTCACTGACTTCTAGAGAGGGGGTGTGGGCCGCGTACATAAGTTTGAGGGTATAAACTAGGGTGGCACCGACACTAGGCTGGCATGTGAAACCGAAACCATCGTGGTGCGATTCTTGTCCAAATCGCAAGCAGTTTCCCGCTCTGCTCCTGTGTGAACCCAGACTGACATCACCTATAACCTCAAAATGGTTGCTCATCGTTATTCAAAAATGGAGTAAGTCCTCGCTCACATTGAATTCAGCTTTGAAATTGTGCGACTTCAACTGAAATCACACGATTTCAAAGCCGCATGTCAGTGCGACTTAGAAGACATCTGTGTGACTCCAGATGTCTGTGCAAGTCGCACCTAAAAGCAGTGAAAGAACTACACCACAAAGTCAGCGTCACACTGATTCAAACAGTGCCATTGTCCACAATGGGGTGCAACTTGTCACCTGTCAAATCGCATGACAAGTAGAGGTCCAAATCTTCACTCAATCTTCTCTTGATTTGATTATCCAGTCAACGATTCGATTCCATGATGCATCACGATTACTGCCCATGGTTTTCATCCAAAAATTCAAACAGTTAGAAGATCTGCATGTTTTTATTTTATCTGCTCTTACAGGGTATCTAAAGGTTTGCTTTTTTTTTTTTAACAAACATGTCATACTTGCCTCCTGTGTGCAGTTGGTTTTGAGCTCACATTATTATTGCACTGAATGGTGCCCACGTGTCATTAAAGCAGAACTAGACCACAAAATAATCACCTCCATCTTCCAGCAATGTAAGCCCTTGTACACACGGTCAGAGATTCCAACAACCAAATCCGTTGGCGTAATTCCGACGGATTAATTCCGGAAGAGGTCCGGAAGTAATGTTGCATACACACGGTCGGACTAAGTTGTCGGAAAATCCGATTGTACATAACGAGATGACGTTATTTTGTTATGACGAGGCTACGTTCAGGCTAGTAGCCAATAGCTTTGGTCTAGGAATTTGATCTGAGCATGCGTGGCACTTTGTCCGTCGGAGTAGGCTACACATGATCGGAGTATGTCCGATGTCCGAGCATTTTGTCGGAAAATTTTACCGGCAAGTTGGAAAACTTGGTCCGTCGGATATTCCAACGGAAACAGTCTGATGCAGACCACACACAATCGGAATATCCAACAAAGCGGTCCGATAGGAAACATTCCGACAGAATCTCCGACCGTGTGTATAAGGGCTAACACTTTCATCCCTTCTTGGGAGCTGTCAGCTGTTCCCCAAGCCACATCCAGGTGCCGGGTTCTATGCCTCTTGATTGGCCAGTGGAGATGACATCATTGCGCACGTTCTGCACATGCACGGGTCTGTTTTTACTCACGTGGGATGCATGGATGTTCCATGTAGTTGTGTGCAGGCAGACTGTTCAAATAATGACAGGCAGGTGGCTGCAAAAATCTCCAAGTGCATCCCGAAATGTACATCTGTGTACAATGCATTCATGAATCAGAATGTAGACAGAATGGGGGAGATTTACAAAAAGCGGAGAATGTTTGCCTCAGCTCTGCATAGAAACCAGCCAGCTTCTAGATTTCATTGTCAAAGCTTAAAGTGCATGTAAACCCTCACATATACCCAGTGAAGTGAATAGCTTCAGATGATACACAGAGATGAAACAAATCTCCCTACATAAGTTTTACATGTATCCTCATCTTTCTTTATTCTTTAGAAAGTGCACATCAAGTTAGAAATGTTTCAGTAGTGGGAGGGGACTCTGGGCATACACTGTGTGACAGCTGATCGGTGGAAAGGCACACACCCCCACTCCACATAGGCAAAGAAGCAGAGAAACTTGCAGAGCTGTGCTATGAATAGACCAGCTCTATGCTAATCTATTTATAGCACCCTCCCTGACTCAAATTTCCAGCTGCTTTTGTCTTCAGTCTCGGAGAACTTGTCAGAAGTTATGCTGATAACAGAGGAACGGAGCAGCAGAAATACATGGGACTTAGGGCTTTGGAGAGAGATACAGTGCCTTGTGAAAGTATTCGGCCCCTTTGAACTTTTCAACCTTTTGCCATATTTCAGGCTTCAAACATAAAGATATAAAATTTTAATTTTTTGTGAAGAATCACCAACAAGTGGGACACAATTGTGAAGTGGAACGAAATCTATTGGATAATTTAAACTTTTTTAGCAAATAAAAAACTGAAAAGTGGTGCGTGCAAAATTATTCGGCCCCTTTACTTTCAGTGCAGCAAACTCACTCCAGAAGTTCAGCGAGGATCTCTGAATGATCCAATGTTGTCCTAAATGACTGATGGTGATAAATAGAATCCACCTGTGTGTAATCAAGTCTCTGTATAAATGCACCTGCTCTGTGATAGTCTCAGGGTTCTGTTGAAAGCGCAGAGAGCATCATGAAGACCAAGGAACACACCAGGCAGGTCCGTAATACTGTTGTGGAGAAGTTTAAAGCCGGATTTCCCAAGCTTTAAACATCCCAAGGAGCACTGTGCAAGCGATCATTTTGAAATGGAAAGAGTATCAGACCACTGCAAATCTACCAAGACCTGGCCGTCCCTCTAAAATTTCAGCTCAGACAAGGAGAAGACTGATCAGAGATGCAGCCAAGAGGCCCATGATCACTCTGGATGAACTGCAGAGAACTACAGCTGAGGTGGGAGAGTCTGTCCATAGGACAACAATCAGTTGTACACTGCACAAATCTGGTCTTTATGGAAGAGTGGCAAGAAGAAAGCCATTTCTCAAAGATAGCCATAAAAAGTCTCGTCTAAAGTTTGCCACAAGCCACCTGGGAGACACACCAAACATGTGGAAGAAGGTGCTCTGGTCAGATGAAACCAAAATCGAACTTTTTGCCCACAATGCAAAACGATATGTTTGGCGTAAAAGCAACACAGCTCATCACCCTCAACACACCATCCCCACTGTCAAACATGGTGGTGGCAGCATCATGGTTTGGGCCTGCTTTTCTTCAGCAGGGACAGGGAAGATGGTTAAAATTGAGGGGAAGATGGATGCAGCCAAATACAGGACCATTCTGGGTGAAAACCTGTTGGAGTCTGCAAAAGTCCTGAAACTGGGACGGAGATTTATCTTCCAACAAGACAATGATCCCAAACATACAGCAAAATCTACAAAGGAATGGTTCACAAATAAACGTATCCAGGTGTTAGAATGGCCAAGTCAAAGTCCAGACCTGAATCCAATCGAGAATCTGTGGAAAGAGCTGAAAACTGCTGTTCACAAACACTCTCCATCCAACCTCACTGAGCTCGAGCTGTTTTGCAAGGAAGAATGGGCAAGAATTTCAGTCTCTCGATGTGCAAAACTGATAGAGACATACCCCAAGCGACTTGCAGCTGTAATCACAGCAAAAAGGTGGCTCTACAAAGTATTAACGCAAGGGGGCCGAATAATTTAGCACGCCCCACTTTTCATTTTTTTATTAGTTAAAAAAGTTTCAAAAATCCAATAGATTTCGTTCCACTTCACAATTGTGTCCCACTTGTTGGTGATTCTTCACAAAAAATAAAAATGTTATATCTTTATGTTTGAAGCCTGAAATGTGGCAAAAGGTTGAAAAGTTCAAGGGGGCCGAATACTTTCGCAAGGCACTGTAAGTAAACACTACAGATATATGTGCCCAGGTCAGATTTCAAGAATGCCGTTTATATCCACTTTAATTGAACAAGCTAAGTTAGAAACTATTTGGCTACCATGGACAGCTGCACCAGATTCTGAGTGCTCCAGATTTAGTAAATCTTCTCCACTGTGTTCTGATCTGCAAATTGATCCCGCATGGATGTACAGTCGGTCATGGGCTTAGAGATCTGTGTAACTGTCTGTCATTGATTTGAACAGGTTGCCCACACCTACACTATATTACCAAAAGTATTGGGACACGTGCCTTTACACGCACATCAACTTTAATGGCATTCCAGTCTTAGTCCATAAGGTTCAATATTAAATTGGTCCACCCTTTACAGCTATAACAGCTTCAACTCTTCTGGGAAGGCTGTCCACAAGGTTTAGGAGTGTGTCTATGGGAATGTTTGACCATTCTTCCAGAAGTACATTTGTGAAGTCAGGCACTAATGTCGGACGAGAAGGCCTGGCTCGCAGTCTCCACCCTAATGCCGTGTACACACGACCAGACTTTTCGACAGCAAAGTTCCGATGAAACAAATCAGTCAGACAATTCGATCGTGTGTGGGCTTCATGCAACATTTTCTGTCGAAAAATCTGACGGACTTTAGAAATAGAACATGTTTCAAATCTTTCCACCGGAACCAGTTCGTATTGAGAAAACCGCTCGTCTGTATGCAGGTCCAACGGACCAACACCAAGGCAAGGGCAGCTACTGGCTATTGAACTTCCTTTTTCTAGTCCCGTCGTACGTCATCGCGTTAAACGATCAGACTTTGGAGTGATCGTGTGTAGGCAAGTCCATTTCAGCGGAACTCAGTCGAAAATTCCATCAAAGTCCGTCAGATTTCATTCCGACAGAAAGTCCAGTCGTGTTTACGCAGCATAATTCATCCCAAAGATATTCTATCGGGTTGAGGTCAGGACCCTGTGCAAGCCAGGCAGATTCCTCCATCCCAAGCTTGCTCATCCATGTCTTTATGGATCTTGCTTGTGCACTGGTGGAGGGGGGATTATTTTGTGGGGTTGTTTTTCTGGGGTTGGCCTTGGCCCCTTAGTCCCAGTGAAGGGGACTCTTAAGGGGTCAGCATACCAAGACATTTTGGACAATTTCATGCTCCCAACTTTGTGGGAACAGAGGTCCATAAAGACATGTATGAGCGAGTTTGGGGTAGAGGAACTTGACTGACCTGCACAGAGTCCTGACGTCAAGCCGATAGAATGCCTTTGGGATAAATTAGAGCGGAGACAGCGAGCCAGGCCTTCTTGTCCACATCTGTGCCTGACCTCACAAATGCACTTCTGGAGGAATGGTCAAAGGTTCCCATAGACACATTCCTAAACCTTGTGGACAGCCTTCCCAGAAGAGTTGAAGCTGTTATATCTGCAAAGGGTGGGCCAACCCAATATTGAACCCTACGGACTAAGACTGGGATGCCAATGCATATTCGTGTAAAGGCAGGCGTCCCAATACTTTTTATAATATAGTGTAGCTGCACAGAACATCTGTGCATCCCACACAGGCAAAAATGTCTCTTCACAGAGATGTACAGATCAGTATGTCTGTGTAAAGGAGGCCTTAGTGTCCATGCATGAATGCCATCAGACTGCGAGCTCACTCTTGTGTCATCCCACTCCACAGGACACACCGAGCCCTACAGATAGCTTTAGTTAGTATGTAGAAACAGGGCATGTGCAGAATGGCAGTAATGCTGCAGAGCTTCTAACCAAGGACAACTTACTGGCAGGATCAACAGGTAAATCCAAATATATCATAAATAAAACACAATAGATAGTTTTAATCAAATTCCATGCATTAAGGTAAGAACACTTTGTTACTTGCTGTGCCCTTCCTACGCCTGCTAAATACCCACCTGTATCGATCCAGCACTGTGATCATCTGTCGGTCTTCTCCCAGTTCTCACAAGCTTGGCTGAGAGCAGTGGGAGCCATTGGCTGCTATTGCTGTCAGTCAAATTCTGTGAGCAGAGTGTGGGAGTTGGGGCTGAACTGCGCTATGTGTGGCAATGGACGCACACAACCCAGATCAAGATTGAGCCTGCACATCTGCCCCCAAACGCTTGCCACGGGTGCAGGAACAGAAGAGTAGGATCCAAAATTTGCCATCAGGGGACCCCAGAAGAGGAGGCTCAGAGCTGCTCTGTGCAATACCATTGCAGAGAACAGGTGAATAGAACATGTTTATTATATTATTGAAATAAAAATTGCCTTTAAAACCAGTTTAATGTCTTTCCTTCCTTCCTTTTTTTTGTAAATAAAAAACTGCTTTAACCAAATGCTGTTCAGTGCAAGAGTAAGGAACACCCACTACTGGAGGAGAAGAGGAAGGACCCCTGAGATCACTGGACAGCCAAATAGACCCCTGGGAAAGAAAAGGTTCTACTTTAAAGTAGAGGTAAATCGTCAATATAAATTCCACATGTAAATGATTAATGTGGGCTACTGGCGCTACCTCCAATATATATATTCAGAATATTAAGATTATTAAAAAATTCCACATATGTCAATTGTTTGAAAGTGAAGAGAAAATGCTGGGATTCTTTTTTTTATTATTATTATTATTTTTTTTTTTTTTGGTAAATTGTTGTTACAAAATGCACCTTTTTTACATTTCAATCTGTGCACGTCTCTACAGATCTCTCCACTTGTACATCCACATCCTAGCTATGGGTAGCCTTTTATTTGTAGTCACTGTCACACAATGGTGGGCACGCCTGCTGCACTTTGTCTAGTGTAGGCAGATCTTGGTGCAGGTGGACTGTGCATTGGATCAGGAGATCCAACAGGGTGACAATCTTCTCCTGCATAAAGTCTCCTGCATTGTCACCTTATGAGAGGAAGTCCATCAGAGGATTCTCGGGGCTCATTGATATTGACAATTATCTCCTACCCCGGCAAGAATCAGAGACACTTCTGACCCAGGGCAATGCCAGTTTGTGTCCAGGGCCAGTGGTTATGGATGCATCCACACTGGCCACAGCTAAATGTCCAGCGAACACAGACGTTTCACAGAGTGCTGCTGTATTTTAGCTCCATCTGAACACGGCAGTCTAGTGTCTCATATGAACAAGGCCTTACTAGCAGGATCACTTGGCACATTTACAGGCAAGGCTATCCTCAAGAAGGAAGGCCTTGGCATATTTAATATAGCGTTCGCTAACATGCATTGAGGGGATTTTACCAAGGCTGGAGCAGCTGTGCATTGCAAACAATCAGCTTCTATCCTTCATTTTCAAAGCTTAAAGAGGAAGTAAACCCTGCAATTCCCTACAAAGGTAAAGCATAATGGACTACTATGCATCGCATAGTAGCCCATTATGTGTCACTTACCTGACACAGGAGCCAGCGAAGTAACCGCTGTCCCCTTGTGTATGGAGCCTCCATCTTCTTGGTGGGTCTTGCTGCTCCGGCGCTGTCATTCGACGGAGCTGCGATGACGTCACTCCCGCGCATGCGCACGGGAGCTGGCACTCACACATCGCTCAGTGTGCCTGTCTTTTGGCAAATATCTCCTAAACCGCAAATATCTCCTAAACCTGATACCATTTTCTCTTATCTTTTTGATGTGGGGTTTGCCCTAAAAATCCATACCAGACCCAAAAGGCCCGATATGGATTTTTTTTATTAATTTGGTGTGAGGTTTCATCCATATCAGAACCATAGGAATTGTTTTGATTGGTCAAATGACAAATCACACTCATCTCAAAGTCGAATCAAAATCAAGTCCCTTTCATTAACGTCACATGGAAGTTGGACCAAAGTTGCAGGGCAAAGTCAGATCAAAAGTTTTGTGTCACACCAGTGTGGACCGGGCCTTACTGAACAAGCTGAAGCAGAAAGCTGGTTACTATGCACAGATGCTGCAGATTTTGTCTGCCTTAGTTTTAGTAAATGCAGCATGGGTTTATGTTTACAATAAAGCCCTGCCCCACCACCATAACTACCTCTCCCCTTCCTGAAACTCCAGTCACTTTATTTTTAATTCCCATTATACATGACCATTTTTCCTGCAGTCTCCTGAACAGTTCATTGACATCAATGGGTCTACTCCTGCCCCCTGGTCAGCATAATGACATTTTTTATTTTCAAATCTGAGGAGCAATAGATTTATTTTAGGAACTTGGAGTTGGGCTTAGAGCTATTAGGAGCTTCTGAAGTGTCCATATATTAGTGAGAACAAGTGCTAAACAGTTACCATATTTTATTCATTTAAACAGACAGGAAAAATGCATGTGTATGCCAAAAGTAAAATTCTGCGTAACTAGTTACAGAAGAGGGTTTGCATTTCCAGGAATTTCTAGAACATCCCATAGAAATGTTGCCATCACACCTGTGGTGAATTCATTCTTGATTTGGTTTCATTTATGTGTTTAACTCTCAGGCTGGATTCACACTGGTGCGCTGAGCGAGATCGCATGTAATTCATACCGCACTGCAGGGAAAATCACATGCGATGTCTGTGCAATGCGATTTTAGCCGTACAGCTAATAGCTCACACAGGACCCTTTTTTTGATCCGCATCAGAATCGGTTCGCATGGGTGTTCACACTGTCTGAACTGTCAGTTTGCACTGCGATATGCGAACTGAAATAGGGATGTCATTTAACATTGTATTTACACTCCCAGCAGTTCGCATATGGCAGTGTAAACTGCCTTGCAAGTCAGGTACGATGCAGGAACCCGCAGTGGATTTGCAGCATTCCTGCATCGCACTTATGTGAACCGGGACTCAGTCTGCTGAGAACACATTATCTAAATTGTATTGGTAATAAACTAGTAAGGCCTTATGGACACTGGGCGCTTAGTTTAGGTGCTGGTGTAGGCACAGGCACTGTGTGCATTGCAAGAAATTGTCCTTGGGCGCATACTACTCTAGACGCTAGTACCGTTTGGTGCACCATCCAGTCCTGTCCAGCCACAGCATTAACACATGAATTGGCCCTCTGAAGAGCCATCTGCTGTGGATTGCTCTTCAGACAGTGTTTGACAGGGAGTGAGGGAGCTTTATGTTGCCTCCCCGCTGTCTTTTGTAACCCCTACGGTCACCACACTTCCATGGCAGTAGCTGCACAGCCTTATTCAGGGGGTACCCATAAGGGTATATTTTTTTTTGACACATCATGATGTAAAGCATTGCATACATGGGGTGCGAACAGCCCTCTCCTCTCCCTTTACATAGTCAGCTGCATGTTTTTAATGGTCCCAACCGTTAGTGTTCTTGGAAGGACAACAGCAGGTACTGGCAAACGGTTCAAATGTGAAGTTTGCAATAGCAAAGCTGAACGATAAACAATGTCAATTACCAGCTGTGGAAATTTAAACAAGAAATGTTTCTCAGCAAGGATGACTTGTGGCAAGTGCTGAATACAGACAGACCTACAGGCAGACGGAGGAATGGGACAGAAAAAACAGGCAGGCAAAACCGACTATAAGCTTACTAGTGGAAGATGACCAGCTTATCCACATAAGAACAGAGAAAACGGTCAAAGGTATGTGGACTTCATTACAAAAACTGCATGAGCATTCAAGCCTCAACAACAAGCTATTTCTATTAAGAAAGTTGTATAAGATGAGACTAGAACAAGGCCAGCAAATGTGTGACTACGTGAAAACTATGCTAGAAATCATAGAGCAACTACATGCCATTGGAGAGGACATCAAAGATAACCATACTGTTGCCCTTCCAGAGACATATACTGCTCCATTCACACTTGAGCATTTTCAGCTCGTAAAATTCTCATTTCAAAAGTTCAAAAAAGGCCAACAAGCAAAATCCCATTCATTTAAATGGCCCCTTCACATCTGAGCATTCTGTTGTTTGAGACAAAACGCCTGAAGCTCAAAAAATACATTTAGCTTCTTTTTGGACAGATTACAGGCATTTTTCTGCTTTTTACATTGTGGACTTTTGACCTGTACAAAATCATGGTAAAAATCTGCCTGAAAAGGATATGCTCAGGTGGGAATGCAGCCTTAGAAACCAGACCCGAGCAGAAGCTGACATTCACTAGAAAAAGCACTTTATCAAATTTTTCTGGATACTTATGTACACTGTTGGACTCTATTTCTATACTGTGTCAGCATTAGTACTTTGATCCTATTTTTTTTGTTTTTGCCATTTTTTCAATTTTCTATGCACGTTGAATTCTATGCGATTATGTAGTGTATAGTATGCAATTTATTGGGAGGGAATTTTTTTTTGTGTGTGAAATAAGCCTAAATGTAAAAGCAAGGGATCTATTTATAAATAATTTTATAAATAATTTTTGGACTATTTTCACCCAGGATTCACACACTTTTTAAAGGAATAAAATGAGATAAATGTACAAATCCTGACTAAAAGCTGTTTGAATTTTAATAAAAAGATCCCTTTAAGTCTGACTAAGGGGATTGTTTAGGTCTTTGCAGACCTTGGGTTTTACAGGTCAAATTGGAAACTTTTTCCATTATTCTAAAGCTTTATTCAAGCCAAATTTTTATTTTTTATTTTTTTTTGAGTGGGGAAGGGTCATAACCTCTGTTATAACCACTGTCTTTGTCACTCCTCAAAAATTATACAGGCATTTGGGAAACATTTCAGAAGTGTCTGGTGTAGATTTTCTGTGATCTTTGAGCAATGGTTAACAGCGCTTGTTGAACACATCACAAATGAGAGTCAACCTTTTATAAACACATGGGCATTTAGTAATCACTGACATTTTATATAAATAGTAAAAAAAACTTAAAGGGTGATTCCTTTCATAATAACAAAAAAGCAAATGAAAAAAAAAAATTATCATATGCAATTTATACACAAGCCATGCAAAATAATTCCACAAGGGACTTTAGGAGGCACTCAATAATATGACATAATTATAAAAAAAAATCAAAATGCTATTATACATTATCTAATTTGTATAATTTGTGCCATGCTCTTAGACTTTTATGATATTTTGATGTTCTCTAATTTTACTTGGGGCCTTTTTTAGATAATCATTTTCATTTTATTTTATTTTTTTATAATTATGTCATATTATTGGGTGCTTTCTAAAGTCCTGTGTTCCCCTTATTCCCTTGTGGAAATCTTTTGCATTCTAGATAATTGATATGTGGCAAAACGTTGAACTGCTTAAGTACATGAACATGTATACTACACAGTGCAATATGTATTAAATACAACATGAATGCTACACAAGCCATATTGTAATTTATTGTTATAAAATATGTAATGCAATATGACAACCTTGAAGCATTTGCTAGACCATTGGTATAGTACTTCTCCAGAAATATAATTTCTTACCTGTATGATTGGCTCATTGATTTTCTCAAAAGTATGCACTAAGATACATTCGTTCTATTTTGGTGATATCTTGCTTAAGGGTTTTTTTTTTCTAAAGGGCTGCAGACACTACGACTTTCCTCATTAGAACACTGAAAGTTCATCAGCTGATTATATTGAGCACAGACCCTCCCATTCCAGGAATCAGTATTCCAAGGACATAGTGGAAATAACAGGTTTTTTTCTTAAGAACAGAAACTGTGAGTGAGTTACTCTAGGTTTGAGGTCTCATGCGCATGGACATGAAGCTGCACCTGTGTGGTAAAGCATTCCTGCCCTTGGGGATCTGCACATGCATCTCCACTTTCCATTCTTCTGAAGGGTACAGAAAAACTAAAAGGAACCTTAGGTGCTTTCATTTTTTTTAACTCTTACTTCCCAGGTTGCACTCACCAAGCTTAACCCTAGAAATGAATGGCTGGATCCCACCTAGACTTCTCCCTCTGACTGACTCAGTCATGTGACTTCGTTCACCTGTCCCCATTAGGATTGACCTCACTGGGCTCCCCCCATTCATCAGAGCTTCTCCTCACTTTTGTCTGGGCCGATCATTGTATTTCGATAGCTAGAATAGCAGTTATGGTAATAGCTGCAATTTTCAACACTCTTTCTGCTTCAAGGATTTAGATATTTTTCCTATATCCTACCAACCCTGTGAAATGTTAAAATGTCCATCACCCCCTCTCTCTTATCCCAGTTTAAACCACTTTTGGTTACAAAAACAAAAAAGAAATTGGGAGCCTTGGAGCTTTGTTTCTTTAACTATGTTAACAATAACCAGGTGTGGGAAACACTACGATCTGTGCTTGTTTCCCGCACTGCATTCAGATTATACTGTCCTTGCGATTCGCAGCGGGTGTCCATGTGATCTTAACGTTACCCCAAACACAGGTTGAAAATGCAGTGCACTTGCCAGTTCTGCACCAGATTGCTTGGTACAAAACGACCATGCGATCTGGTTGCAGTGCGGTTCCAAAACTGCTGCATGCTTATCTTTGGTACAATAGGGTGCAATTTTAGCCCATTCAACATGAACTGGGTCAAATCGCTCCTCACTGAATTGCATGTGAATTGAATAGGAATGCGGTGCAGTTCCTTTGCAATTCACATGGGGTTCATACGGTGAGCTGAGCCTAAGCAGGCAAAAATTTCTAAAGAGTCAATTCAAATTTAGCTTTTACTTCTGTGTTCTGTATTACATACAGCATATCTCTGTGATACAAATATCTATTGTTTCTAGAAAACTACATCTGTACTGTACCACAATTATACAATGTGTTAATGGTTGCTACAAAAAAACAGTAAAAAAAAAAAAAAAAGAAAAAAAAAAGACTGCTTAACCAGTAATGCCGCGTAGACACGACTGGACTTTCCAGCAGACTAGGTCCGATCGTGTGTGGGCTAGTCCGATCGTTTTTCAGACGGACCTAGAAATAAAACATGTTTCAAATCTTTCCAACAGACTCGAATCCGGTCAAAAAATTAGTTTGTCTGTATGCTAGTCCGACGGACCAAATAGGACGCAAGGACAGCTATTGGCCACTGGCTATTGAACTTCCTTGTTTAGTCCCGTCTTACGTCATCACGTTCAAACCGAACGCACTTTCGAATGGACCTAGTCCGTTCATGTGTGGCCAAGTTCGTTTGTTCGGAAAGTCCGTCGGGAAGACCGTCGGACCTAGTCCATCAAAGTCTGGTCGTGTGTACGTGAAATTACAGTTCAGGGACATTCATTTCCAGCCATTAACCTGCAAAGCCTGGCACTGGCAGATGCCATTATTTGCATTCCTTTACTGAACTTTTCCTGTGTCTCTATTTTCACATTGACAATACTTTTGACCTCAGCTCATGTTTTACTTCTGATCCTATTACTTGACATGTCTCTGACATCATACTTGCTTTGTCCAAAACTATTGGAATGTGTGGAGAGCAGTAACTGTGGGTTTATTGTAAAACACTTCAAACCAGTAAGAAACAAGCAACACACTGTAAGGTATGTATTAACTTGGTGTCCCTGGGCCTATAACTTGGTGTCCCTGGGCCTATAACTGACACTCATATGAAGGAATATACAGTTATGCTCAAAAGTTTGCATACCCCTTTTAAATCATAATGATAACAGAAATCATCCAAATGACCCTGATCACAAGTTTACATACCCTGGAATGTTTGGCCTTAGTACAGACACAGAAGGTGGTATCAAAAGTGCCCCTAATTTTCCACTTTCTAATAGGTGATTAAACAGTACTTACTGGCATATTCAAGGCTTTGGGTATCTTTTTATATCCTGTTCTATATTTGTAAAGTTTCATCGCCTTGTTACGCAGGTCTTTTGACTGTTCTTTCCTACCTCCTCATGGCTCAGTGTCTAGCCTGCTTAGTGCATCCATGTTAGAGCTAACAAACTCATTGACTATTTATACATAGAAACTAATTGTAAATTAAATTAACCTGTAATTGTAATTTTAACCTGTGTGTGCCACCTTCTGTGTCCTTTTTTAGCCTCTTTTTCAGACTCTGTGTTTACAAGTTAAAACATGTTTTTTTGCTAGAAAATTACTTAGAACCCCCAAAACATTATATATTTTTTTAACACCCTAGAGAATAAAATCCCCTTGAATGTATTGTATGTTCTGATGGTTCTTTGTTTTCTAGGTTTTTACTTTTGTTTTCTGTTTTCTCAGCACTTTTTGATTCATGGATCAGTCACTTGCAGGTCTCTTCTCCCTCCTGTCAGAGACTTGGGATAGCTCCACGATTTCCGCACAATATGGCTTCCCTGAAAGTGGTGTCGTATAACGTGGCTTAAGATCGCCCAATAAATGCAGTAAGTTCTGTCTCAAAACCAAACGCTTGGGGACACTATATAGAGATGTAACATTTCCGGGGGGAGGGGGGGCTGTCATTTTCGGAATTTTTTAAAAAAAATGCTACATTAGCACTTTTTTGTCTTTTTAAGATTGAAAGTCATTCTGTTACGAGAACGTTGAGAAAAACTATGTGCATTGTCATCATTGTTGTCCTCTTCACTTCGATCCATGAAAGATTTTTTAATGTCTACAGGACACTTGATACATACAAGAATGTGTTTTGTCATCCTGGTAGCATTTGGAAATGCATAGTTCATCTGACAATATTTGCAAATCACATTTTTCTTTGCAGAAGAACTTGTAATGTGAAAATGCCTCCATATGCTAGATGTTGGTCTCACAATTTTTCTGAGGGGAGTAGGAAATAAAAACAAGAAAAAATGACTACTCTAATCTATGGTTGTGTATCGGGATGGGGGAAGAACCAGATTACTGGTAATTAAATTATTATTTACACAAACGTTTATAAAGATAAACGAATGTAGCTAAATGATTCAGTTTTATGGATTCAGAATCATATAAATTTAAACACTTAACTTTTTTTAATTAAGTATATACTTTCAGGTCCTTTTTTATTGCTCTGTATTTTCTTCCAATGCTTTTGAGGCCTAGTGAAGAGGACAGAACAAACCAAACACACCCACTAACATGCAAAAGCAAAACTGAAACCTTTTTCTTGTTACAATAGCAGCACAGCACCTCCTAAAGGAAGAAATGCCTACTTTTCTTGCATTGGAGGGTTCAGTTTGTTACCTAGGACTTGCTTGTCCTCAGTGCACAGAAATTAGAATAATCTGATATCATACATTTTTTTTAGAAATGATTTGGAAAATATTTGAACACCCTGTCTTAAAATATTTTATTCATCATGTTAAAATAAAATATTCCACATTTTATTTCTTTTTTAAATTTTTCCAATTTTTGGGAAAAAAAAAAGCCTTCAGGAACAAAAAAGAAAAAAAACGTTTTTTTTCCAAATGTTTCGGTTTTTTTCCGGGCCTTCACATCTCTAGGGACACATGTTCTTTTATTACAGGAGACACACTTTCGCACTGACTCGGTCCCCTGCCACCCCACCCACTTGTATAATGAATGGTTTCTCAGCAACTCTCCGCCATCTAAATCGAGCGGAGTTGCTAAAGCCATACATAAACAATGTCCCTTTATCCTGGTGTACCAGCTCACTGACTCTAATGGCAGATGTGTTTTAATTAAAGGCATCATACTAGGCCGTAAATTCACTTTTACAACCGTGTATGCGCCGAATACTCAACAGCTCACCTTCCTAGACTCCTTCTTAGACTCCCTCTCCACTTTTAGAGAAGGCCAACTGGGGGAGATATCAATGTCAGCCCAAACCCACGGATGGACACATCTATGGGGCGTTCTACCCACTCTTTCGCTGTCCTCAAACACTTTAGAAAATCCTTGCACTCCCACAATCTTATTGATTGCTGGAGGGTACTCCACCCCACTAACAAAGATTTCAGCTACTATTCGGCCAGCCATACCGTATATACCCACATATATCTGTTACTGATGGATCAGTTCTCTCTGGAGACCCTATCTAGTATGTCGATCTGTTCTATCACCCTCTCAGATCACGCCCCGAAGTCCCTCTCTATACAAACGCTGTCCTCTGATGCTAAGTCCTGGACCTGATGCTTGAATGAGAACATCTTGGATGATGTAGTGGCATCAAAGCGCATATCGGAGTCCATTTCCCTGTACTTTGCTGAGAATTCAACGGATGATGTAGGGCTGGCATCCATATGGGAAGGGTATAAGGCAGTGGTTAGGGGGGAGTTTATATCCCAGGGCTCAAGATTGAAAAAAGCACGTTAACTTCAAACCCTCCTAAAAAAAAATCCAATCTGCAGAACTCAAACATAATAATTTTCTGACCCCAGAGCTGGCAGCAGAACTCCAATCCTTCCGCCTGGAGCTTGACAACCTGCTTGATACCCGGATATGGTTACGCCTCATCTCTCACAAATTTTATGAGTACAGGATTAAATGTGGGCGACTCCTAGCCAGGCCCTGATGGATATACGAATGCTTATTACAGTACCTTCCTCCGTGTATTCTCTAGCCCAACATGTGCCTATTTTAACGCTTTAGAGTCGGGTACCACTATACCTAAAGAGGGTCTACTGGCCCATATTACAGTGCCTCCCAAAGTAGGCAAAGATCACACTGCCCCTAGTAGCTACAGACTGATATCACTTCTCAACACAGATATAAAAGTATCTTAGTCAATGTCTTAAACACATAATGCCATCTATCATACATCCAGACCAGATAGGGTTTATTCCTGGAAGGGAAGCCAGGGACAATTCTAACCGGGCGATTCAATTGATCCATTGGGCACAAACACAGACTGACCATCCACCCTGTCTCCTGCTTTCTACTGACGCTGAAAAGACGTTCGACAGGGTGGATTAAGTATACCTTCAAGCTGTATTGACCAGACTGGGGCCTGGCCCTAACATGCTCTCCTGGGTAACCTCGCTCTATAGCTCCCCTGAGGCCCAAGTTAAAGTGAATGGTGTCCTTTCGGACACCTTCCCTATTATGAATGGAACTAGGCAGGGCTGCCCCCCCCCCCTAATTTTTGCCCTCACCCTGGAACCATTGTTCAATAGGATATCAAGGGCTTAGGCGTTGGGCCAAGGGAACATAAATTATCCGCTTATGCGGATGATGTCCTGTTCTATGTGGCTGACCCTTTTATCTCTCTCCCCAACATCATGGAAGAACTACAGAACTTCAACTTACTCTCAATCAATTATAATAAATCTGTAATTCTATCCTTGAATATCCCATTGAGCTTGCGTACACGGTTGCAATTTTCCTTTGTCCTTTACTTGGTGCCACACTTGGTGCCACACTCACCTGAAATATCTGTGTGTCTTTCTTACCCCCTCTGTTCCCAACATTATGACAGTAATTACACTCTCTATGAAAGCAAACTTGCACAGATGGGACAGAGAGACCTTCTCATGGATTTGCCGAGTCAGTGTGTTAAAGATGAATGTGTTACCTTGAATCCTGTTCTATCTACAAATGGTGCCTATCTCTTTACCCAGGTCTTTCTTTTCAATCCTTAATAGTATATTCTTAAAATATATCTGGCATAGGCGAAGCCCTCGATTGGCTCTTCGCACCTTACAGAGACCTAAACGGTTGGGAGTCCTGGGCATCCCAGATATACGCAAATATTATGAGGCGATCGCTCTGCAGCGGATATTGGACTGGCATGGGGTGGAAATGGGGTGTTCACTAAGGTATTTAGAAAAATTCCGGGCTGGCCGCAAATTATGCCATGCCCCATGGTTACCTCGGGCACATAGAAGTCTGTCAGTATTTGTTTCTCCAGTTACTGCTCACACTTTGCAGCAATGGGATGCCCTCAACAGGCCAGGACAGCTTGCCCTTCAGTTCTTCCCCCTAGCTCCCCTGGGAGGCTTCCCCTTGTTTGTCCCAGGGGAACACCGTATTTCTTCTGTACCTGGATGGCAGATGGTGAAGTGAGGTGTGGCAGGTTCTTCCAAGACCAGGGATTAATCCCATTGGAGAGATTTAGAGCTCAATATGGTAGATTCCCCCTAGACGATTGGAGATATGGACAGTTTCCAAATTGTACATGTGGTCTATCTCAAGCCATACCCTCCCCAACCTCCTCCATGTCTTTTGAGAAGTTGTGCATGTCTGCCAATCCAACCCCACACTCCATATCTGTCCTGTATGAGATTCTACTAGGGTAGGGACCCGAAGGGAAGCCAATATACATTTGAGAATGGGAAAAAGGCCTGCAACATGAGTTTACTGATCTGCAACTTGACCACTTATACCGCCTTACTCACTCTAGTTCTGTTGACACAAAAATGCAGGAGAATGGGTTCAAGGTAATGACTAGATGGTATAGGGTCCCCACCAAACTTGCTAAAATATACCCAACCTCTTCAGATGCTTGCTGGTGGGACTGTGAGCATAGGGGTTTGTTTTTACACATTTAGTGAGACTGCCCTCAGTTACAGCCTTAGTGGTAGGACATTAAAACCCAAATAGACCTCACCTCTTGAATACGGCAAGGAAATTGATCACCCATCTACTGGAAAAGCAATCAAGTTCCAAGCCCCTCAGAATGGATTTGTCTTGTGAACTGTTATTAGGGCTGCAGAGGAGTGGAAGGTGACATGTAAGGACAGGCATGATAAATGGGATGGAATTTGGACCACTTGGATTCATTATATAGACGAAGCCCGCACAAACACACAACCAATGGGTACCGTTCCTGTGGGAGGAGTTTAACTGTCAGAAATGTTATAGACTTGACATGATCATCCGAGAGATTTGATATATGACTGCTAGTACATTTTAATAGAGTGCTTTTCTTCTTTTCCTTTATTTTTGTTGTTTGGTTTTAATGTTTCATGTTTTCTTTGTCTCTCTGCCATCTGGGCTCTAGTTTTTCTGTCCAAATCAGTGGTGTTTTCTCATTACTACCGCTAAGTATGGTAGCAGGGCTAGACACAAACTAATGGTGCTATGGCTCATATGTTTTCATGACCACGAAGTAGATGCCTCCGTCTCTAACACCCTCTATGTTGGATGGCCAATTGGGCCTTATGTTATGTACTTTGATCAAATACCCGCTTGGGTTGCTTTTTCCTCTCCTTTTCATGGCTGTTACTTGATTGTTATTTTCTTTTTGACCGTTTTCTCAGAATTGTTAACATAAAAAAAAGATTATTTAAAATAAACGTCTTTGAAAATTCAAGCACACTTAACCAGATCAGTGTCTGCCTCTTAAAAAGGAAAAAATAAAAGCCACAGTTTTAATGTAATCAAGTACTCTAAGTAAAGCTGCCACTTGCTCACACCAACACGCCTTTGGGCAGAGACACTCTCTAAGTAAAGATCTATTCTTTGGCCATAAGATGCTACAGGCAGTGGTCCCTCTCTAAGGTAAGCCTGATCATTTCCTCTCTGCCAGGTGTCTGCCCTGCCAGCTGATTATGGAAATATGGATGGGAAGGCTTTATTCTACTTGTCTGATTGATTGTGTTTCCTAAAGATTAAGGAGTCAATCTCTCAGGTGGTTGTCCTGCAAGATTCCTGGAAAGGCCAACACCAGTACATAACGGTAGGTTTTAGATAAAGTTTTAGTTATAGATCTAGTCTGGTGTGCTAGGTTAGCCTTGGCTACTTTCTTTGTACTGGATGCTCCAACAATGAGACCTCCTTGCCATATTCTCCAACTCTTGTCTGTGTTGGAATTTTGGATGTTACTGTCCGTTTTTGTTTATTTCAGCTCCAGATGGAGGAGTGGAAGCCTTTGCATAATAACCATGGTAGGTGCACACAACCATGAACTTAGAAACTGAAATCTCACCAGTAGATTCCTGTAGAGCTATAGAACAAATGCCAACATCTACAAAAAACTGAAATATAATTTTTTTTAGGACAGACCCTTTATATGTAGGAGTTGTCTCAACTCAATAAACAGTGCCCCTGAAAATAAAAACAAATACATTAGTAGTTACCTTATAATTTAACAAATATGGTTTTAAAATTATCCAGCACAGTGGCAAGCTGTTATAAAACCTTGCTATGCAGGGCTGCGGGTCTGGATTTAATTTTCTTGTTCTGTTATTCTTGCACCAGTGTTCATTTTGGCAGCAAATTTAGCCCTTGTACACACGGTTGGACATTCCGACAACAAAATCCGTCAGATTTTTTTCTGACGGATTTTGTCCAAAACTGGTGTTGCATACACACGGTCAGACAAAGTTGTCGGAAAATCTGATCGTTTGGAACATGATGACGTCCATTCGTTACAACGGGACTGCATTGTGGCTAGTAGCCAATAGCTTTGGTCTCATAATTTGATCTGAGCATGTGTGGCACTTTGTCCGATCGGAATTCTCTACAAACGATTGGACAAAGTCCGATCGGATCATGTTGTCAGAAAATTTATATACAGCTCTCAAACTTTGTTGGTCGGACATTCCGACGGAAAAATTCCGATGGAGCCCACACACGGTCGGATTATCCGACAGCACGGTCCGATTGTACATTTTCCGTTGGAATATCCGTCCATGTGTACAAGGGCTTAGTCTTTTGACTAAAATGGTATTTTAGTTTTAGTCCCATTTTAGTCTTTTGCAATTATTTTGGTTTTAGTCATATTTAGTCGACTAAATTTCCAGTACATTTTAAGTTGAATTTAGTCAACTAAAACCCACTTTAGTCATCTAGAATTGCATGGGTGTAGTTAAATTGTAATGCATTATTTAAGCATTTCTCTGCAATTTCCAAACTCATTGTCGGGGACATGCTGGCCATAGTGCAGCAGATGTGCAAAGGCAGAGGCAATTACGCATGCGTGATCACAATTCTACAAGTACCCTTTGTAACAGGCATGTTTGCGCGATCGTGCAAATGTCTATGGGCATGCATGAGCGCTGAACCGAGAGATCTACTTAACCAAACTGTCCTGTCTGGATGACGCATAGAGTCCCAATGCCAGCCTTACACATACCATCCAACCCTACCATGACTACTTCAGGAATACAACGCACCTGAACTCATGCAGATCGGGCTAATAAGTCCCGCACTATCCCCTGAAGAGCGTCTGCATTGCAGACAGAGGAACCTATGTCTATACTGGGGAGAGGCCGGCCACTACATACGTTCCTGCCTGAAGCTGTTTTATCGACCTGACGTTTGCAACCCAGCAACACTTCCCACTACAATCCAAGACGCAGGGTCTGTTTTTATATCTAGCTGATGGATCTTGTATCAAGTCAGGACTAGTCACCCAAGAAACATCAGCCATACCCTAACTACTGCAGTGCAGCATAAGGAACTTAAGGATGCTATTTCCTCTCCACTATTCCCCGTCATCCTTGGTCTATCCTGGCTCCAATCCTATAACCCCCAGATCGATTGAGTCACTGGAGAGGTCAAGTTCCAGTCACAGTACTGCCAAGAACACTGTTTCCCCAAGACTTCTGAGGCCTCAACCACACTACTGTGTATGGACTTCAATCCGGAGGCATGTCAGCCAGTGCCTGAGGCCTATGACGAATATTGGGATGTCTTCAGCAACCGAGGGGCAACTCCTGGGAACCCGAGGGGAATATCCATGTAAGGGTTGATACAGGCCTTCTTCCATAGCCACCCACAGAAGGAGCACTAATCCGGAGGCTGCCCGAAAGGAGGGGGCAATGTCAGGGACATGCTGGCTATAGCACAGTATTTGTGCAAAGGCAGAAGCAATTAATGATGTGTGGGCACAATTCCACAAGTACCCTTTGTCTTGCTGTGTGATCTGCAGCTTCCTCCTGTATCCTGTTCCTGTGCCAGTCCTTTATCTGATTTTGACCTGGCTTCCTGACTATCCTAATTCTCTCCTATACTGACCCTGGCTTGCCTTGACCTTGATTTACCTGCATCTGCTTGGATTCTCTGTTGCAAAACCTCATGACTGATCTTGATCATTCTTTGCTTGATGTCTATGATGTATCTGATCCTCCGTGTATAACCTGGCTTGTCTGACTCTGCACCAGTCTCCTCAACTTTCTTCAACTGCGTCCGCAGTACACCGCCACCTGCAACGTACCTGCATTCTTGCATCCACAATGTGCCTGCATCCGCAGCCAACCAGCAGCTTCTACTACTGCTGCCATCTGCTTCTCCTGCTTCCCTGCTAAACGGAGAACATTGCAGGCACTCCTACCTCGCCGTACTCTTGCGGCTGCTGTTGCAACCTAAGTAGTCCTTGAAGCAGGGCTTTACGAGAGGCCTTCCTCTGCCCATCAGGCTCTACCCAAAGGTATGTGACACTCATTATATACTACTGCTGGACAGAAAAATCAAATAGGTTATTATTTATGGTAATAAGGTTTGAACATGCACTACAGACCAGTGTTAATTTTGATGTCAAGTTTCAATTTAGTTTTAGTCATGCTCTTTTGACTAAAATGCCATTTCAGTTTTAGTCATATTTTAGTTCTCTCAGTTATTTTAGTTTCAGTCATGTTTTAGTTGACTAAAATAGTATTAATTTAGTTGACAAAATTAACACTGCCTGGCACAATCCTAGGGGGAACTTGCTATGCAGTGGGTGCAGTGTACCTGTAGTTTTAGTGCAGATTAGCTGTGTTTCCCACAGACTTCTATTATGTCCCATAGGTTTTGGTTAGCTTTCTGAAAGCACACGAAAACTGCAGGACATAATAGAAGTTTATGTCAAAGTGCAGCAAACCACAATAAACCACAGCCAAAGTGCAGCGCATCAGTGTGAAGCTGCTCTTTAAACATATTTTTTTTCAAACGCTTTCCCTGTTTTCCTAAACTGCCCTAATGTGTTTGTCTGCAACACTATGGCAATCTATACAGTATATTAGTAAAATAATATGTTATTTGTTGAAGTATACCATTGAGAGATTTTAGGAATATCTGTACAAAAGAGGTTTTCAAAAACAGAAATGCATAGCCAACAATCAGGCCGCGTACACACGCGGGGACTGTTCGCTCAACTTTGTCCGCTGAACAGTGTTTCAGCGAACAGTCCCCTCGTGTGTAGGCTTGTTCGTCAAACTAAGTTCCGCGCATGCTCAGAAAGGATTTACACGCCGAAGTTTGCATTGCAGTGTATAGGACGTCGTATTTTTCGTCCCGTCGTACGTGCCGTTCACGTCATCGCGCACGGTTTCAGCGGACTGTTCGTTCGTCGTGTGTGGGCAAGTCCGTCCATGCTAATTTTGAGCGGACTGTCCGCTGAAACTGTTTGATGGACAAAGTTGAGCGAACAGTCCCCGTGTGTGTACGCGGCCTCAGAAATCAGCTTTAACAGGTATGGTGATAATAAATGGTGAAAGGTGATTTCTGATTGGTTGCTATGGGTTATTGAATTTCATGTTATAGTAAGTGGATAAATGAACCCAAGAGCTAAAAACAGCAGCTAAGAATATAGAATGCTTGCATAAGCGTTCCATCTGGCACTGCCAATCACATAGTTAAAATATCCATGTTGCTGTATATTACCTTGACAACCATTAACAACAACAGAAAGATACAATTAGTAAGGTCGCAGGTCACATGGATAAGATGAATACAAAGTGACTGGAAGATTGCTTAAGAATATCACATCTTGGTAAGATATACATAACAAAAATAAAACCTTAAAAAATAAATAGTAGCAAAAATAAAATATAGTAACATTCATAAATACGCAGATAGCAAAGCAAAAATAAAGATTATTAACATTCAGACATATACATGTAACAATGCAAAAATAAAGTATCATAAATACGCAGGCAACAACGCAAAAAGAAAGTATGATAACATTCACAAATATACAGGGAGCAGAGCAAACATACTGCATAAAAACTACCAAGGCCCATAGGGTGAAAAGCAACTGCAAAGATGGTCCTAAGCCATGTTTTTGCAAGTGTGTTTAGGTGTCAGGTGCTTGGCATTTTTCATTTCATTGGCCAGAATATTAATTTATACTGTCCATAGAAATAAAAAATACTCAAGCTCTAAAAGCACCTAGAATTAATACATCTTTAGTCGCGTGAAGTTTTTTTTTTAATGTCAAAATGCACCTCTCATGAATGCACAAGGGATAGGCTTGTTTTTTTTTTCTGCCTCTAAACTCCTGTAAACTCGGTTAGTGTACATGGATACATACAGTGCCTTGAAAAAGTATTCATACCACTTGAAATTTTCCACATTTTGTCATGTTACAACCAAAACCGTAAATTTATTTTTTGGGATTATACGTGATAGACCAACACAAAGTGGCACATAATTGTGAAGAAGAAAGAAAATTATAAACGGGTTTAAAAATTTTTTGCAAATAAATATGTGAAAAGTGTGGCATGCATTTGTATTCAGCCCCCTTTACTCTGATACCCCTAACTAAAATCTTGTGGAACCCATTGCCTTCCAAAGTCACCTAATTATAATTACCTATAATTAATATAATTATAATTAATAATCACCTAATTATTAAATAGAGACCATCTTAATCTCAGTGTAAATACAGCTGTTCTGTGAAGCCCTCAGAGGTTTGTTAGAGAACTTTAGTGAACAAACAGCATCATGAAGGCCAAGGAAAACACCAGACATGTCAGAGATAAAGTTGTGGAGAAGTTTAAAGCAAGCTTAGGTTATAAAAAAAATCCCTAACTTTAACTGCTTCAGTCCCGGAAGGATTTACCCCCTTCCTGACCAGGCCATTTTTTGCGATACGGCACTGCGTCGCTTTAACTGACAATTGTGCGGTCGTGTGACATTGTACCCAAACAAAATGTATGTCATTTTTCCCACAAATAGAGATTTCTTTTGGTGGTGTTTGTTCACCTCTGCGATTTTTACTTTTTGTGCTATAAACAAAAGAAGAGCAACAATTTTGAAAAAAAACACAATATTTTTTACTTTTTGCTATAATAAATATCCCAAATTATAAAAAAAAACTAATTTCTTCATCAGTTTAGGGTGATATATATTGTACATATTTGTGATTAAAAAAAATCACAATAAGCATATATTGATTGGTTTGCACAAAAGTTATAGTGTCTACAAAATAGGGGATAGATTTATGACATTTTTATAATTTTTATTTATTTTTAACTACTAATGGCAGAGAGCTGGGAATTTTTTTTCTTTTTTTTTATTGTGGCTGCAACATTGTGGCAGACAGATCGGAAACTTTTGACACATTTTTTGGGACCGCTAACATTTTATACAGCGATCAGTGCTATAAAAATTCACTGATTACTGTGTAAATGTCACTGGCAGGAAAGGGGTTAACACTAAGGGGCGATCAAGGGGTCAAATGTGTTCCCTAAGGCTGGGTTCACACTGCTGCGGGGGGAGATCCGGATGTGATTCGCACCGCAAATCACATCCGATCTCCGTAGCGATGCGAGTTCAGCCATACAGATAGTATGGCTGAATTCGCATCGCTCCCGCAGCAAACTCGCACGGGACCCTTTTTTTGGTCCGCAACAGAATCGGATCGCATGGGGGTTCACACCATGCGATCCGATTCCTGTGCGAGTCAGCAGATCGCACTGCGATATGCGGACGGATCTGGGGGTGTCATTAACATATCATTGACACTCCCAGCCGTCCGCATAGGGCAGTGTGAACTGCCGGCGGGAGTAATGCGATGCGGGAAAACGCCGCGGATTCGCGGCGTTCCCGCATCGCAGCGGTGTGAACCCGGCCTCAGTGTGTGTTCTAACTGTGGTAGGATGGGATTGACTTGGGGAGGAGACCGATCGTTGTTCCTATATGCTAGGAACAACAGATCAGTCTCCTCACCCCTGACTGAATGAGGATGTATGTGTTTACACACACAAATCCCCGTTCTCGCTCTGTCAGGAGTGATCGTGGGTGCCTGGTGGACATCGTGGCTGCCGGGCACATGCATCGGCTCTGGTGGCAAGCGTGCAACCCTTATACCCCTTAAAGCACCTGCCATGAAAAACTGCAGCGATTCGCGCAGGAGTGCAATTCTGCCGCTGTCAATCGGCAAGTGGTTAAACATCTTGCAGAGCACTGTTCAATCTATCAATCATCCGAAAATGTAAAGAGTATGGCACAACTGTAAACCTACCAAGACATGGCCATCCACCCAAGGAGAGCATTAATCAGAGAAGCAGCCAAGAGGCCCATGGAGCTGCAAAAAGCCACAGCTCAGATGGGAGAATCTGTCCACAGGACAACTATTAGTCATACACTCCACAAATCTGGCATATATGGAAGAGTGGCAAGAAGAAAGCCATTGTTGAAAGAAAGCCATAAGAAGTCCCGTTTGCAGTTTGAGAGAAGTCATATGGAGGACACAGCAAACACGTGGAAGAAGGTGCTCTGGTCAGATGAGACCAAAATTGAACTTTTTGGCCTAAAAGCAAAATGCTATGTGTGGTGGAAAACTAACACTGCACATCACCCTGAACACACCATCCCCATCGTGAAACATGGTGGTGGCAGCAACGTGTTGTGGGGATTCTTTTCTTCAGCAGGGGCAGAGAAGCTGGTCAGAGTTGATGGGAAGATGGATGGAAAAAATTGGATTATCCCACACACGATCGGATTATCCGATGGAATGATTCCGTCTGACCTATTCTGCCGGAAAGTCCGGTCGTGTGTTTGCGGCATTAGAGTCTGCAAAAGACTTGAGACTGGGGCAGAGGTTCACCTTCCATCAGGACAAAGATACAATGGAATGATTTAGATCAAAGCATATTCATGTGTTAGAATGGCCCAGTCAAGGTCCAAACCTAAATCCAATGGGAATCTGTGTCAGGAATAGAAAATTTCTGTTCACAGACACTCTCCATACAATCTGACAGAGCTTGAACTATTTTTCAAAGAAGAATAGGAAAAAAATACTCTTTAGATGTGACATCCCCAAAAACACTTGCAGCTGTAATTGCAGGGTGGTTCTACAAAGTATTGACTCAGGGGGGCTGAATACAAATGCATAGAACACTTTTCACATATTTATTTGTAAAAAAAAATTAAAACTATTTATAATTTTCCTTCCACTTCACAATTATGTCCCACTTTGTGTTGGTCTATAACATAAAATTTCGAGGCACTATAGGTTAATATGAAGGGAAGTTTAGAGGCAAAGAAAAAATAAAAAGATCAAACACCTGTAAAAGCAGCATTTTTTAGTTCAAGTGTCCATGAGGCTCAATAAATACATAGGTAACAAAGCAAAAATGAAGTGGAATATTCATAAATAGGTACCGTATATACTCGAGTATAAGCCGAGATTTTCAGCCTCTTTTTTGAGGCTGAAAGTGCCCCCCTCGGCTTATACTCGAGTCATCGCTGTCTGCCCGCTCGATCAGCGTGTCGAGCAGACAGACAGCGGCCATTCTATTCAAAAGCCGCGCCTCCGGCTCCGCCTTCGCCTGTGATAGGCGGAACACTGAATTTCCCAGCAGCCTGTGTTCCGCCTATCACGGACATCGTATCATCCTCGTACTACGGACGAGGATGATACGACGTCTGTGATAGGCGGAACACAGGCTGCTGGGAAATTCAGTGTTCCGCCTATCACAGGCGAAGGCGGCGGCGCAGCTTTTGAACTTTACAATGGCCGCCGACGAAGAGGGCACGGGACGGCACGGCACGGGACGGGACGGGACGGGGGCAAGGCAAGGCAAGGCACGACACGGGACGGATGCAAGGAGGCAAGGCACGGCACGGGACGGAGGCAAGGAGGCAAGGCACGGGACGGAGGCTCGGGACAAAGGTAGGCTGGACACACACACACACACACACACACACACACACACACACACACACACACACACACACACACACACACACACATGGATGGAGACACACACAGGGATGGATGGATGGATGGATGGAGACACACACACACAGGGATGGATGGATGGATGGATGGAGACACACACACACAGGGATGGATGGATGGATGGATGGAGACACACACACACAGGGATGGATGGATGGATGGACACACACACACACAGGGATGGATGGACGGACACACAGGGATGGACGGACACACAGGGATGGACGGACACACAGGGATGGACGGACACACAGGGATGGACGGACACACACACAGGGATGGACAGGCATGTCTCACCCTCGGCTTATACACGAGTCAATAAGTTTGCCAGTTTTTTTGGGGGTAAATTGGGGGCCTCGGCTTATATTCGGGTCGGCCTATACTCGAGTATATACGGTAGGTAACAAAACAAAAAAAAGTATAATAACATATGCAGATAACAAAACAAAAATAAAGTATAATAGCATTAATAAATTTGCAAGTAAGAAATCAATATTACAGTATAATAACATCCAGGTAATAACCAGGTAATAACATACCCAGGGCCGTTTTTAAGGCAGGGCAAAAGGGACAGCTGCCCTGGGCCCTGTCATTGTTGTGGGGCCCAAAGCAGCTGCCTCATACTTGCCAACTTTCCTGGTTTAAATTCCCTCGTCGCTTGAGGTTTTTAGTCCTGTGCTGTGTCCCAATATCTCAGTGTGAAGTGCTGCTACTAATGCTGTCCAGCTCTGCCCTATTGTGTACAGGTGACTCACCTCCTGATCCTGTGTTTACATGTAAATAACCGGCATTCATATGTAAATAGCGGCGGCCAGCGGCATTGATATGTATATCATGTCCCCCTGAGGTCATATCCACAGTAATCTCTAGCAACCAATCAACAAGCAGAAATCATGTGTTGTAACCTCTAGAAACTAATCAGTGAGCCACAAAGTGTGCTCTAACCTCTAGCAACCAGTCAGTGAGCGGTAATGATACACTGTAACCTCTGGCAAACAACTGCAATAGCCGCCCGATCTGATTCAGTAAACATATTTTGAGTCTAGCTGCTATTTATTGTAAGTCTCAGAGCAGGTGGAGAGCAAAACTGCATGGGGGGGCCCCAAGAAAAGTTTTGCCCAGGGTCCAATCAATATTAAAGACGACCCTCAACATACCTGCAAAGCAGGTTTCTAATTTTGAAAGCATTCAAATATGTAGTCAGGAATGCCTTTAAGGGCTGTTTTAAATAATTCTTCATGTCATATATTTAACTAGATGCCGACCGCCGGCCGTCAAATGACGGCCAGGCGGCGCACCTATTGTGGCGGGAGGACGTCATATGACGTCCTCCCGTTTAAACAGGGAATGCGCGCGATCGTGCGCGCGCATCCCTGTTTCTTCGGTGGCGGCGTGTCACGGAGACACCGCTCGCCACCGAAGGGGGTGAACAGCCATTCATTATGGCTGTTTACCACGTGATCGGCCGTGATGAAGTCACGACCGATCACAGATGGTCACACCCCGAACGTGCACGGCGCATGCGCGCGATCGTGAGCGCGCTGCGCGTGCACGTTGGTGGTGGCGTGTTCCCCGGGAACACTGCTCGTCACCGACGCTGATAAACAGCCATTGGCCGGCTGTTTACCCACGTGATCGGCTGTGATCCTTTCACAGCCGATCACTAAAATGTAAACAAACCGCGGTAACGGGATGTTACCGGGTTCTCCTCCTCACACACCGATCGTGTGTGAGGAGGAGATTGCGGTAACATCTCGTTACCGCATACAGTGTACACCAATCATACTGATTGCCCCCCCCCCAATAAAGAGGACCTGTCACCACCCCTCATAGTACCTGTCAATCACAGTCCATCAGAGTACCTGTCGCAGTCCATCAGAGTATTTGATTACCTGTCCCAGCCCATCAGAGTACCCGAGTACCTGTCCCAGCCCATCAGAGTACCCGAGTACCTGTCCCAGCCCATCTGAGTACCCGAGTACCAGTCCCAGCCCATCAGAGTACCCGAGTACCTGTCCCAGCCCATCAGAGTACCCGAGTACCTGTCCCAGCCCATCAGAGTACCCGAGTACCTGTCCCAGCCCATCAGAGTACCCGAGTACCTGTCACAGTTCATCTGAGTACCCGAGTACCTGTCCCAGCCCATCAGAGTACCCGAGTACCTGTCACGGCACATCAGAGTACCCGAGTACCTGTCACGGCACATCAGAGTACCCGAGTACCTATCACGGCACATCAGAGTACCCGAGTACCTGTCACGGCACATCAGGGTACCCGAGTACCTGTCACAGCACATCAGGGTACCCGAGTACCTGTCACGGCCCATCAGGGTACCCGAGTACCTGTCACGGCCCATCAGGGTACCCGAGTCCCTGTCACGGTCCATCAGGGTACCCGAGTACCTGTCACAGTCCATTAGAGTACCGAGTACCTGTCACAGTCCATCAGGGTACCCGAGTACCTGTCACAGCCCATCTGAGTACCCGAGTACCTGTCACAGTCCATCAGGGTACCCGAGTACCTGTCACAGTCCATCAGGGTACCGAGTACCTGTCACAGTCCATCAGGGTACCGAGTGCCTATCACAGTCCATTAGAGTACCGAGTACCTGTCACAGTCCATCAGGGTACCCGAGTACCTGTCACAGTCCATTAGAGTACCGAGTACCTGTCACAGTCCATTAGAGTACCGAGTACCTGTCACAGTCCATTAGAGTACCGAGTACCTGTCACAGTCCATCAGGGTACCCGAGTACCTGTCACAGCCCATCTGAGTACCCGAGTACCTGTTCCAGTCCATCTGTGTACCAGAGTACCTGTCACAGTCCATCTGAGTACCCGAGTACCTGTCACAGTTCATCTGAGTACCCGAGTACCTGTCACAGTCCATATGAGTACCTGTCACCGCCCTTCAGAGTACCCAAATACCAGTCACCAAACCATCAGAGTACTTGTCACCAGGCCATCAGAGTACCTGAGTACTTGTCACCAGGCCATCAGAGTACCCGAGTACCTGTCACCAGGCCATCAGAGTACCCGAGTACCTGTCACCAGGCCATCAGAGTACCCGAGTACCTGTCACCAGGCCATCAGAGTACCCGAGTACCTGTCACCAGGCCATCAGAGTACCCGAGGAACCTGTCACCAGGCCATCAGAGTACCCGAGTACCTGTCACCAGGCCATCAGAGTACCCGAGTACCTGTCACCAGGCCATCAGAGTACCCGAGTACCTGTCACCAGGCCATCAGAGTACCCGAGTACCTGTCACCAGGCCATCAGAGTACCCGAGTACCTGTCACCAGACCATCAGAGTACCCGAGTACCTTTCACCAGGCCATCAGAGTACCCGAGTACCTGTCACCAGGCCATCAGAGTACCCGAGTACCTGTCACCAGGCCATCAGAGTACCCGAGTACCTGTCACCAGGCCATCAGAGTACGTGAGTACCTATCTCCAGCCCATCAGAGTACCCGAGTACCTATTTGCAGCCCATGTCTCATAGAATATACGTTGGGGTGTTTGCTTTCCAAAATGGGGTCATTTTGTGGGTAATTTCACTGTCCTGGTGGTCCAGGACCTTCAAAAGTGTGATGGGTAGGAATGAAATGAGATGTGTCATTTATGCTCCTAGAACGCCTGAACGTACTACTTCAATGTTCGGCCTCTCTATGTGGCCAGGCTGTGTAAAAGTCCTACACATGTGGTATCGCCATACTCAGGAGGAGTAGCAGAATGTATTTTGGGGTGTAATTTTTGCTATATACATGCTATGTGTTAGAAATATCTTATAAATTGACAATTTTGTGTAAAAAAAAAATGCGTTTTAATTTTTTTCCACATATTCCAAAAACTTCTGGAAAAAAATGAACCGTTCAAAAGACTCATTATGCCTCACAGATTATACGTTGGGGTGTTTGCTTTCCAAAATGGGGTAATTTTTTGGGAAATTCCATTGTCCTGGTGCTCCAGGGCCTTCAAAAATGTAATAGGTGGTTGAGAAACAAGATGCGTAATTTTTGCTCGTAGAACGTCTGAAGGTATTACATCAATGTTGGTGCTCTGTATGTGGCCAGGCTGTGTAAAAGTCTCACACATGTGGTATCGCCGTACTCGGAAGGGGAGCAGAATGTATTTTGGGGTGTAATTTGTTGTATGCATATGCTGTGTGTGAGAAATAACCTGATAATATGACAATTTAGTAAAAAAAAATGAAAAAAAATAAAAAATCTTCATTTTGCAAAGAATTGTGGGAAAAAATTACAACTTAAAAAAACTCACCATGCTACTTACTTAATACCTTGGAATGTCTACTTTGTAAAAAGGGGTCATTTGGGGGGTATTTGTACTTTCCTGACTTGGTGTCTCAAGAAATGAGGTACACCTGATGTACTGAAGGCCTGATCAGAAGTGATCAATTTTCAGCGATTGGCACCATAGTTTGTAGACTCTATAACTTTCACAAAGACCAAATAATATATACTAATGTGGGTTATTTTTACCAAAGATATGTAGCAGTAAAAATTTTGGCCAAAATTTATGAAGAAAAATTACTAATTAGCAAAAATTTATGACAGAAACAAAGAAAAAGGCATTTTTTTCACAAAATTTACGTTTTATTTTATTTATAGCACAAAATATAAAAAACCTACTAGTGATTAAATACCACTAAAAGAAAGCTCTATTTGTGTGGAAAAAAGGACGCAAGTTTCATATGGATACAGTGTTGGAGTAATTGTCATTCAAACTGTGAGAGCGCTGAAAGCTGAAAATTGGTCTGGTCAGGAAGGGGGTGTAACTGCACTGTATTGAGGTGGTTAATTTGACCATTATAAAATAACTGTATTTTTAAATAACTAAGGGCTCCTTCTGGCAGGTGCTAAGACCTGTCCTCCATGCTGAGACACTTTTTGCTGTGTGTGCATTCACCTCGGAGCTGCACTCAGGCAACTCATAGAAGTGGATGCAGACGCAGTGGGTGCATAGACACAGCTGCATTTCAGCATTTGACATGTGGACAGGAGCAGGTGCACGGATCTAAATACATAGTGGGACACAAGGAGGGCAATGCTAGAGCATTGAGAGAGTGAGTTTTACACACTTTTCTTTCCCCACACACAAGAAAGGGGAATAATATGGTGTTCTTAAAAAAATAACTGGAGTTCAGGTTCTTTAAAGGACAACTGCATCTTCAGTACAAATAGTCTTTGAACAAATGACCTGACCCCCCCTAAATGCAGCCCACTTGGAAAAATACCTTTGTCCATAAACCTGTCCATTTCAATGTTTTTTAATGAAATTCTTGTTTCAGAATGTGTCCCTACCAGGTCCACTTCCTTCTGTGCATGTGGACCATAGCCCTTTTTATTCCTGTGGTAAGCCATATTTACGGCAGCCTCCAACAATCCCGAAGAGCACTGCCGATCCCACAGAAATAAGGGCCACAGTGCACATGCACAGGATCTAAAGGACCTTGTAGGGATGCTTACCTTAGTAAACCTTTAAGGTTTAAGGCAGGGCCACACATTGAAGATTGAAGCTGAAAATAAGTATTTCTTATAGAGGGGCTGTACTCGGGGGTCGAGCCATGGTTTACAACTTGTACCAAAGGTACAGTTGTCCCTTAAAACCAGATAGACTGAAAACAATAGACTCTCTGTATGCCTTTTCCTTTATTTCAGCTGTTGCTAGGCAAAGTTGGCATTTGCATGCCTAAAATACAAATCGCCATTAGAGGGAGAAAACTATACAGGATGGTCCAAAAGTAGGTTAGCATACCTTACTAGTCAGATCACTCACTGCATTTTATAGTAGATACACATTACTGACTGGATCATGACATTTTATTTTACTTTTTATTGATTTATTTTTTGTTTATTTTTTTATTTTACTCTACAGGCATTAAAGCGTTTGTTAACCCCCCCAAAAAAATGGATTCTGTCCCTTTAAAGCATTTTATACAGCACAGTGCTTGTGCTGTGTCTTTTTGACCCCTGTAATACCTGACTGATCCTCGCAGTTTCTGCCGTGTTCTATGTAAAGCGACCATGGTTCATCATGGCTGCTGAGCCCTGACACCGTGGTCAGTTTACATGCCTCCATCATCCGCAGCCCTCCTTTCTTCCTCTGATCTGCCCCCCCCTCCTCCATCCCCTCCCTCCCTGCCTGTCTGCCCGCCCCTGTGTCAGTGCACTTCTCCGCTCCTGCTGCTCTCATAACTGTTAAAACATTATATAAGCCCATCTGTGTCCTAATAACAAGTGCTGCTGTCTGTGTGCTTTATTAAAAAAATGCCTCCTTTACCGTATTTTACAACTGTTCTCCACGATCACATGACTGGCCGGCGCTCTATTTCTTCACCTCCTCGTGTCCTGACTGACATCAGCGGTGGAATCTGGGTCCTGCCCACTGCATCTGTCAATCGGGCAAAGGAGAGAGCCGGCCATTGACGCGATTGCAAGGAACCGCTGTGAAAAAGTCAAGAGGCATTTTTTTTTAATAAAGCACACAGACAGGAGCACTAGTTATTAGGACACAGAGGGGCTTATATAAAGTTTTATATAAGTGGGTTAACAACCACTTTAATACCCTGTACACACAATAGGATTTTCCGACAACAAAACTGTGGATTGTTTTCCAAGGGTTTTTGGCTCAAATTTGTCTTGCATACACACGGTCACACAAATGTTGTCGGAAATTCCGAACATCAAGAACACTGTGATGTACAAGCAGATAAAAATGAAGTTCAATAGCCTGTGCGGCTCTTCTGCTTGATTCCAAGCATGCGTGGACTTTTGTGCATCAGACTTATGTACACATGCTCAGAATTTCCGACAACAAGTTTTGTTGTCGGAAAATTTGAGAACCTGCTCTCAAACATTTGTTGGCTGAAATCCCGACAACAAATGTTCTATGGAGCATACACATGGTCGGACTTTCTGACAACAAGCTCACATCCAACATTTGTTATCGGAAAATCTGATCGTGTGAACAGGGCATAAGAATCATCTGGCAAAAAATAAGTATACAGTATTGAATGTGTCATGTTTTTTCTCTTTACTCCATCAAAATTGTAGCATCCTTGGATCCTGTTCCTGACACAAGGTGACACATATTGAGGTTAGCATCAATGTCCATAAATGCTTGTGAAATAAACTCCTTTGGTTTGTCAACTGTGTAGGGCTTACTCCTAAAAACCTTATCCCTTATCTCCCAAAAAAAACAAAAAAACCTGCTATCAGGTTGCCCAGTCCAGCGCTGTGAGAAGGTAAATCCATACCAACTAAGCAAAATGAGGAGGGGCCCCATCTGGTTGAAAGAAGAAGCCGTATGGTAATTTATACTACCCACTTCTGGCCCACCTTGTATGTGCAATACAGTCATAAAATACGGAGCAAGTACAGGTAGAAATCTGAAGGTGCATATACAAAATGTCTCAGGTGAACATTACGTTATTTCCTGAAAATACAGTTTCATGTCTGAACAGGACCTGTTCTTCTTTTAAAGAAGAGCCCTGTGGCTTTTTGTTGCTTTCACCGTAAGATGTTTGCTGGAGTGGATTTCCAGTTACGGGAAACTCCTTTTAGCTGCATTCTCTCCAATTAAAAATTAAAATTCCTGTTCCATTGCACATGCAGAAAAGAAGAATCTCTGGTTATTTTACACCATGCTGTTATAGTAATGAAAAGCAGCAAATAAAATGGCATCTGAGATCTCAATAAAAACATTTCACATCCATCCAGATAACTGCTGTTTATTTGCCCGCGACCAGGCGGCAATGTCATAATAAAAGAAATTCAAGCTCGACTCCAGAAATTGATTCACAGCACAGTGGTCCCCGGGTTGCCATGGCAACCTGAGTAAGACTGCTGAGAAATGGAACACAATTCTCAGTTTGTGATAATTGATGTTCTAGTTCTGGCAGGCAGTGGAAGCACACTGTGTAGAGATAAAAAAAAAAAGTGAATAAAGAGACCAGACAAGAGGATTTGGTTGAATTTCTAAACAAAAAAAAGCACTTTATTAACTTCATTTCCCTTTGGTGGGTGATGTCATAGAGTTGGGTAACGGAAGGCTTTGCAGGAAGAGAGGAACAGAAAAGCTGTACTAGGAGTGATGTGATTAGAACGCTAATTAGACTGCTAGAGACCTCAGTTGTTTCTAAGTGCAGTTTCCTATTGACATTGGCTCTAGTGACTAGAAAAGTATAGATATTGCTATCTTATAATAGATTCTTCATTGAGGTTTTTAGGAAGAAAGTATACATTTTAAACGTATTTTACAAAATCACTTTAAAGTGTATCTAAAGCCAGGATCCTTTGTGATGAAGCCCATCGGGTGAAACATGTCAGAGAGGAGTGGTCCTGTGGGCAGGACCTTTTTCTACAGCTGATTTTACCTGTGAAGACCTCATCTTTCTGTGACTTGACCTTTGCATAATACTCAGCATCTGTTTCCAACCTATGAAGGAAACTGTCACATACCTAGTAGGAGACTGAATTGACAAGGTTGGCCTCTCTTGTATTTTCAGCCCAGGCCCCACTGAAGCTGGAGTGCCCTTAGAATAAGGGAGGACAGAGGGATTATATCCCAACAAGGTGGAAAAAAATTGGGATACTTACTACACAACCTCAAGGCCAGGTCCGGTATCCTCCAAGGAAGACGGGGTAAGAGGCATGATGTCTCCCCTGGGGTTGAGATGAGAGAACCCTCCAAGGATGGAGAACAGCACCCGGAGCCCAACACAATGGCTTTTACAGCCACAATTACTGTAGGCTCAATGTACATGGGACATTGTTCAACCTCTCCTGAACGATTTAACTTGACAGCTAGAAATCGGCGTCTAAAAACGGCCGGTCAGCCGCGTTGACATGCCCCCTTTAGCCACATTTGCATCTAGAAACGTTTATAAACAATACGGCAAACAGCACAGAGACAAGCCTCAAACCTTCTGGCACAAAGTCATTTGGTGTGATGAGACCAAAATTTAGCTTTTTGGCCACAACCATAAATGCTACATTTGGAGAGAAGTCACAAAGGCCTATGATGAAAGGTACACCATTCCTACTGTGAAACACGGAGGTGGATTGCTGATGTTTTGGGGATATGTGAGCTAAAAGGCACAGGAAATTTGGTCAAAATTGATGGCAAGATGAATACAGTATGTTATCAGAAAATACTGGAGGAACATTTAAAATTCATCAGCTAGAAAGCATGGGACGTACTTGGATATTCCAACATGATAATCATCCAAAACACAAGTCCCGCTCGACCTGTCATTGGCTAAAGAAGAATAACGTGAAGGTTCTAGAGTGGCCATCTCAGTCTCCTGACCTCAATATCATTGAGCCACTCTGGGGAGATCTCAAAACGTGCAGTTCATGCAAGACAGACCAAGACTTTACAGGAACTGGAGGTTTTTTGCTAAGAGGAATGGGCAGCTTTACCATCTGAAAAGATAAATAGCCTCATCCACAAATACCACAAAAGACATCAAGCTGTCATTAATGTGAAAGGGGGCAATCAGGGTAATTTGGGTAGTTTCTGTTGTCATTAAGATTTAAAAAGTGTAAATACAGTTGATTGATAATAAATGGCTTCAACCAAACACTGACCACGAGTAAAAGAAACGTTTTTGTGTCATTCATATTCTCATAAAAATGGCCAAAAAATCATAAATTCTGCCAGGGTGTGTAAACTTACGAGCACAACTGTAGAACAACTGCGTAATAAGCTTCATGTTCACCTCCTTTTTTATGCTGCTGTTAATACTTCCATTTTTCTTGTTCTCTCTTTTTTTTTTTTTCTGCTCCCATAGCTATCAGAATACCTCTTATGTAGGCCTTATAAGCCTCCCACAACGTAGCTTCTGGTATTTCTCTGGTATCATTTATTCTGAAGTATTGTTCTAGTTTTTTTTTTTCTATCCTGTCCTCAGCTTCTTTATCCTGGATTAGTTCTTCATTTAATCTCCATATATTTGACCTACTTTGGACCCCGGATTTCTTCCTTTTCATAGTCACTGGGACATGGTCTGAAAATGTTGTTACTTCAATGTTTGTACTTATCACTGACTCCAATATCCTATGTTCGGTCATTAAATAGTCAATACTTGAGTACGCCCTGTGTACAGGGGAGTGGATTATATAATCTTGTATTTTAGAGTGTTGTATTCTCCATACATCTATGATTTGATTCTGATCTAACTTATTTTTTTTCATCTTCAGTTGTACATTTCCAGTCCCCTGTACTCGGGACATAGTCTATTTTAGGTTCCATACAGAAGTTAAAGTCTTCTGCCATGCCTACTGCTCCCTTCTTAAACTCCATTAGTTTCTCCAAAACTACTTTTAGATATTTTATTGGGTTTTTGTTGGGTCAATAGATATTTGCCAGAGTACAATCCATATCACATAATCTTCCCCTCAGGAACAGATAGCGACCCTTGGGGTCTACAATTCTTTCCTTCAGGGAAAACTTCACTCCTCAGGCAAACCCAATGGCTACTTACTCCCTTTCCTGCTTTTTGGGAACTCTTTTGAATTTAGTTTTATATTTGTTTCATGGGAGATATGTGTCTCTTGCAAGAAGACTACCTCTGCAGCATATCGTTTAATCTCCCTTAGTATATTATGTCTCTTTATAGGTATTTTATAGGCACATTATGCCTTAATAAATTTAATGATGTAATCTTTGCTCCTTGTACTTCCTTCTCCTGTTTCCGCCCTCTTAGTTCAGCCCTGCTATTGGGAGGGGGTGACTATACACGATTACAAGGGGTATTTGCCTTAATGGGTGCATTGTGAGCAAAGAGGAGTCACCAGGTTCACGGTAGCTCTTTGTTAATTTGTAAGAGGCATTCTTCCTTGTTCTCCAGCATTTGTTTTTTCCTGTGCTTCCAACCAACCTGGGATCTCTAGAGCTGGCATGTCCATTTTTTTGCAAAATCATTCTGTTTCTTCTGGGAACCTTAATGTTGCTGAGTGACCCTCCTTTCTCCCTATCAAACATGATGGAAAGCTCCAGGAGTACTGGATCTTTTGAGTTTTCATTTGTTCCAATAATGGTTTAAGCACTCTTATCCTTGCCAAAGTTTCTGATGACAGGTCTGGAAATATCTGTAATGCAGTTTATTCATATTTTACAGGGTGTTTGGCTTTTAGACATTCCCATATCTGTTTGTCTTCGTAATTGTGAAATATCGCAATCACATCTCTCTGAATTTCTCTAGCCATATCTATGGGTTTTCTGATCCTATGTATTCTTTCAAACTTAATTTTTTTATGTTGTTGATCTTCCCAGCAATGGGCATAATACTTTATCCATTTTATCTTGTAGGTCCTCGTCTTGTGTTTCTGGTAGGCTCTGAATAGGGATGAGCCGAACACCCCCCGGTTCGGTTCGCACCAGAACTTTCGAACGGACCCCAAATTCGTACGAACGTTAGAACCCCATTGAAGTCTATGGGACTCGAACGTTCGAAATTAAAAGTGTTAATTTTAACGGCTAATATGCAAGATACTGTCCTAAAAAGGGTTTGGGGACCTGACTCCTGCCCCAGGGGACATGGGTCAATGCAAAAAAAACTTTTAAAAACGGCCGTTTTGGCGGGAGCACTGATTTTAATGACGATTAAAATGAAAAAAAAAAAAAGTGAAATATTCCTTCAAATATGGTGCCTGGTGGGTGTCTGTAGTATGCCTGTGAAGTGCCACATGTTTCCCGTGTTTAGAACAGTCCCTGCACAAAATGACATTTAACGGAAATAACGTCATTTAAAGCTGCTTGCGGTTTTAATGTTATATCTGGTTCCTGCAATATGGTTGAAAATCATTGAGAAAAATGGCATGGGTAGCCCTCCTTGCCCATTACCAGCCCCTTTGGGTCTTGTACGCATATTAAGGGGAATCCCGTACCCATATTAAAAAAAGGAAATACGTGTGGCCCCCAGGCCCTATATACTCAGAACAGCAGTATACAGGCGGTGCAAACAAGACAGGGACTGTGTAGGTTTGTTGTGTTAAGTTGAATCGGTTTGTAATTTTCAACTGGTAAATTTTTAAAGTGTAGCTCCAGTCAAAAAAACTATTTTTAAGCTTTTTGGAAAACATAGGGAAGGGTTATCACCCCTGTATAATTTGTTTTGCCGTCCGTCTTTTTCAGAGCACGCAGACAGCACGCACAATCTCCTACCTCTGACTGTAAGCTCTATTTAAAACGAGCAAGATAGTTAGCTATATAGGTGGATATAGCGGTGTATACTGCGTTCAGAGCACGCAGACAACATGCACAATCTCCTAACACTGACTGAAAGCTCTATTTAAAACGAGCAAGATATTTAGCTATATAGGTGGATATAGCGGTGTATACTGCGTTCAGAGCACGCAGACAGCACGCACAATCTCCTAACACTGACTGAAAGCTCTATTTAAAATGAGCAAGATATTTAGCTATATAGGTGGATATAGCGGTGTATACTGCGTTCAGAGCACGCAGACCGCACGCACAATCTCCTAACACTGACTGATAGCTCTATTATAAAAGATAGATATATCGCTAGATATATAGGTGAATATAGCGGTGTATACTGCGGTCAGGGCATGCAAACAACAACCACTACAGAAGAGCAAGAACGAAAAATCGGCCGATAACGATCGGTGTATACTGTGTTGAAGGTACACAGAACACCCATTAACTGCTACAGATGCCAACACACTACACAAGGCCGCCGCGCTGGCGGCCTTATATAGTGTGGGGCGTGTACTACACAGCCTGAGCTATGATTGGCCACAGGCATCCTGCCTGTGGCCAATCATGGCTCTCCTCGCTGCCTGCGCTGTGATTGGCCAAGCATGCGGGGTCACAGTGCATGCTTGGCCAATCATGAGCCAGCAATGCACTGCGCCATCGCAGTGCATTGTGGGCCATGAGCGCCACACGAATTTGGTGCGAACGGCCCATAACGTTCGGAATTCGCCGAACGGGCGAACAGCTGATGTTCGAGTCGAACGTATGTTCGACTCGAACACGAAGCTCATCCCTAGCTCTGAACTCTTAAGTTTTTCCTTCTGTTGCGGTTTTCCTGGGCCTCAACTTTATACAGCATGTTCCTCTTTTCCATTTGTACCCTCTTCAGCTGTTCCTTAAGTTCTTTTATTTCTACTGCTTGTCTATCCAGTTTTTCTTTGGTCTCTTCAACCCGTTTTAATATTTGGCTCAGATCTCCATGTAAGGTTGCCATTTCTACTTTTAAGGATTGCTCCAGTCTTGAAAAAATATCTGCCATTTTGCTTTTAGTTGGAAGTTGGCTTTTTATTCTTTGTTGTTCTTCTTCGTGCTCTTCCTCTTGCTCTTCATTTACATACATTGACCTATTTTCTCTTGCAGATTGTCTGTTTTGCGCATTTTTAATAGTTCCATCTGTTTGTTTACTCTTTGCCCCCAATTGTTTTCCAGGACCATCCTTGCCCCCTTCTTGTGTCATGTATTTCTTGATTGTACCTGGGCAAACCAGCTACTCTAGCTGGTTTGCCTCCCATTTTGTTTTACGTTGCTGACGCTATGTATATACTGTCCTCAATATTGTGTTTTACCGCTCCCCAGTCCTCTGCTAGTTTCTATAGCGTGATGTTGATTTACCAGGGATGTTCTGTTTATTTTTCCAATAGGGGATTTCTCGATCACCAAACTATAGCTGTTATATATAGTACCATTTTTCAATTGCTTTCAGTTGGTAGCCAGGCAGAATCCAGGATCAGGTCAGTAACGAGCTGGGTCATCAACGGAAATCAGATACAGGATATACTAAGGTTGCAGGGAAAGCTGAAGAGTAGTCAGCACTGACAGTGTGCAAGAGCATCTCTTAAATAGCCCATCTAGTGCCAAAAACTGTGAGCATGCTGCCGCGTGAGTGCATAAGTGTTCCTACATACACAAGCATTTGCTCATTCATATTAGTGATGCACCTATACTAATTTCTATGAGATCCTATACCCATGTGCATAGCTATGCGCCAATTGCTGTGCTCAAATTCCAAACAGAAATGCTTTAAGGGTTGGAGTGCTGCACCTTTCTTTGACACTACATTATTTTTTTGTTAGAGTGAGAAAGCATTAGAACCCTTCTCAGGTTTTTATTACTGCCTGTGTCCCTACTAGGGAAATAGACCCTGCTGTTTATCCTGGGAATCGGAGCTGCTGGGACTGAAAGTGAGCAGAAACATAACATTTTGAGATATCACGTGAACAGGAAAATAGAGAGGAAGTCTTATGGACAAACTTGTTTTATTGACAAATGTCTAGGAGAGGATTTCCCTTACATTGGAGGGAGCTCCTTTCATGTCCTATTGTGTTTAAAGGCAAATGATTAAAAATCTCCCCAATGATACACAAACAGCCCAAAAAAAAAACATACAAGGCATGATAATATTGCCGCACCAATGGTTTACAGAGTTTTTAATTAGTTGATAATACGGTGAAGTTAAAACAGATAAGAAATTTCAGGGATTCTTGCTTTCCCCCTCCATCAGGGCTAAAAGAAAAATAAGAGAACACAGTGTTTGAATAATGGAATCAATAATGTCTGATGTCACTATTGAATAAAAAAAAAAAAACAAGTCAATCACATTCCTCCTACCATAAAATGTACATGTACTAGATCAGTACTTTCTTTATTAATAAAGAGCACTATGGGTAACAGGCATTTAACACCTGACCAGGGTCCTAACCCTTTATAACTCTATCCAAAAAAAAAACAAAAAAAAAAAAAACAGGTTATAATAGCTGGAGTAAATGGTATAATGAAGCACCCTGTGAGCTGTCCATGGTGCTTATGGCATGGGATAGGTTTTATCTTTTCTACCATTAGATAACTTTTTTACACTGGGTGCCCTAACCCCAGCCAGGCAAACACACTGGGAGTGTAGGATCTCTTTTCCTCATACCCTAACTGGGGAGAGACTTTACTCCCTGCATTGTGTGTGTGTTTACCCAGAACAATGATGGGCGGCTATTTAATAATGTACGTTTGTTTTTGTATTTAATTAACTTTTTTATTTTTTTATTTATTATAGTACAGGAACAATCAGGCAAGTGAACTGTTTATAGAAGAAAATAAAAGCCAAGGTGATCCTAACACTTCAAATTAGTTTATTCACCTTGTAAAGAATAATGTCTTGAAATCAGAGAAGATCGTTGTCATAATTTAAAATAAACCTGTGGATGTCAGAGTGATGCTAGGGGTACATAACATGCACATAGTAGTACCTTTTATTTCTCCTTCAGTCTCCTAATCTGCCATTGCATGCCCAATCAGCAGTGAACATCACTATACCAAGGGCTGGGATGGTGTTACTAGCCATATGCAGATAGTTTTAAAAATCATCTCTGGAAGATGGAGAAGTGGATGCAGGAGAACTAAAGAAGCTATTTTGTACGTTAATGTTCCAGCTATACAAATTAATCAAGTTTATTCTTTTACCCTGTAACTAGTTTAAAGGATAAGTTCACCTTTTGGAGGATGTTACACCTGTATTAAATTTAGTTGTTGGATCCACTGTAGTGAGTGGAGTGGCAATTATTTTGGTGTGATCGGGGTTTCCTAAGCTGAGAGTTTGATTTCGTGTCCCTAGTACAAGCTTCCAAAGCATAGGGAGTGAGATTCAAATGATCAAATCCCTGGGAAGGTGTATCCAGAAGCTGGCTGAGTAGTTGATAAATGTTCAGGTGGCCTGAACAAATTGTTCATTCCTCCTCAGGAAGGTTCCAAGTCTTAGGGGGGCTGTTGCCCCTAGGGACAGCCAAAGTGAGTTAAGGATTACAGCCTGAGCCTCAGCAAAAGCTGGACTGAGAGCCTGGGGAAAAATTACCTACAGATTATATTTGTTGGAGGGCACTATCCTGAAGCCCTGGTCTGGAGAAGGAATCTTTTATATCCCTCACTGAGGATCTACTGTCCCTGTGGATGCAGGGTTGCAGCAGCTCGTGGGACATTGTGAGTAAAGACCCTACTGTGGGACTTCACTCTATGGGATCTGGTCTAGCGAAGGATTGTCCCCCTTACTGGGAAGTGGAAGGTGTGAAGCTGTCCTGGAACTTGTGAATACAGACCCTGAAAACAGTGATCCTGAGTGATTGTGTTTTTGGATGTAAGTGCCAGAGATATCTATGGACTGAGACGGCTCTCATAGGTTTTCAGAGTACTAATCATTCCCCTGTGTACTCAGCAGAATCTGTGTATGAGAGAAATGTACCCTCCTGTTAATGTGCAAGCATTCTGGAATATCCAATGTCCTAACCCCTCTCCCATTTAACCTCTTGCTCGACATATAGACAAACGACAGCCGGTGGGAACCCCTCTCGTTCTGGGACGATGTCCTATGAAGTTGCCTAGTCTCACCACGATCTCGGGCGTGCTGTGTCATTGGGACATGGCAGGACCCCAATCACGGTAAAGAGCCAATGACGTGGCTCATGTGTCCAATCACACCTGATCACATGTAAAACAAGCGGCATCTCCTCACAGGGGAGATCTGTACTGATCATCAGGGCACCGATGATCAGTGCAGCCCCAACAGTGCCCAGCAGTGACACCAATCTGTGCTCATCAGTGATACCATTCTGTGCTAATGAGTGGTGCCCATCAGTGCCGCCTATCTATGCCACTTATCAGTGCCCATTTGTGTCACCTATTAATGCCGCCTATCAGTGCTCATCAGTGCCGTCTATAAGTGTCCATCAGTGCTGCATATTAGTGCCTCCTCATCAGTGCAGCCTCATAAGCACACATCAGTGAAGGAGAAAAACAAACGACCTTTTTTTTTTTTTTTTTGGTCTTTGGCAAAAAATCAAAAAACCCAGCGGTGATTAAATACCACCAAAAGAAAGCTCTATTTGTGGGAAAAAAATGATAACAAATTTATGCATGACCGTGCAATTTGTCATTCAAATTGTGACAGTGCTAAAAACTGAAAATTGGAAAGGGGTAAAAGTGCCCCGTAGGCAAGTGGTTAAAGTTGTTTAAGCAATAAATAATACAATATCATTGTCATTCCTCCAGATGAAGCCACAAGGTAGGTGGCATAATTAGTAGAGGTGGAGCCAGGCGGTGAAACCCAGTTTGTTACAAGTGAGACCTTCATGGAATTTTGTACTAATGCTTTTATCTTTTTAATAAATGTGAGTGTATTTTAAGCTGGGGTGGTGAGGTTCTGTCATTTTAATACCTTGGATACTGCACTGTTGGAGGCAATTTTGCTTTTTCATGTTACTTTGGAACTGCTCGAAACTAATGTGGAGCCAATCCTGAAGTAGCCACATTGGGAGTATACTGCACCTGGTGCAGAGCGTATTACCTTTACCAGGCTTGCCAGGAACCATAGAGGTTTAGTGTGGATCCAACTTTAAAGGAGAATTTCACTCTGTGCAAGGCCTATTTGACCACCTGCAGGGTCTAACAAGGAGGTGAGCGTGAAATTGATTTACGTTTTCTACACATAGGAAGATTTGTCACCTTGATGTCACTTGGAGACTTTTTATTCAAATCTATGCAGTTTATAAACTAATATTGTTGTATTTCACGTATTGATTCATCAGCAGCGCTGTCACATTTTTATTCTTTAATAAATAATACAAGACATCCCCTAGACTGATTTATTGGAGTCGGTGTGCGTGGCATGGGCATAGCATAAGGGGTTGCAGGGGTCACTAGCGTAACCCTGCCTCTAGCTCCAAGGGGCCCCTGCAGACTCCCTGTTATATTATCATATCCTCCACAAAGTCCAGCTTTGATATACCCTAGGGCCCCACAGCCACACTCCAGTACTGGGCTTCTTTTTTGCCTTCCACAGTCCACACCCTCTGTCCTCATTGGCTGAGGAGAAGCTGTGAGCCATTTCCTGAATGGAGAGGAGTATGGGGTGAGAACAGCCCAGGATGGGGAAGTGTCTGTGCTGTGTGCTGGCAACATGGAATGGTAACCAAGCTCAACGAGACAAAAGGAGGAGAGTGCCGCCCTGTAGCCATGATAGGACCGATGTCACTGGTGAGGTAAGACACCGCTCAGTGTTCTTCTAGTCTCTAGCTGGGATTCTCTGTACACCCCACCTGGGGATGTCTGCTTACCCCACTTCCCTGACAACTGGGGAAAAGACATGCACCTCTGGAAGGTGACCCTCCCCCAACACCTGCCAACACTGAATTTCTGAGAGAAACCTTCAGAAATTGCTAAAACAAATCCCTTAACACCTCCTGAGGGGCTGCAGGCTCCAGATTTCGATTCCTCCCCCACAGCCCACTGACCACCCCCTCTGCCCTGGATGCTATGCCCTGCTGCTGAGCTTATTTCCCATTACAGCACTCTATACTGCTCCTCCTCCGCAGGGCTGAAATCACATTCCTTTACAACACAGCCAGTCAGCCATGATCTGCATAGGTTGTATCTGCCTACTGCAACTACACTGCCGTTCCAACCAGAGAATTTCACAGGTCAGAAGGGCAACATAAAAGCCAGATACACCCTGTGAAGGTTGATAGACTGTGTGTAAAGGAATGTGATTTCAGCCAGGTGTATTGTGGGGGGGGGGGGGGAGCAATTTACAGTGCTGGAATGGGAAAGGAGCTCTGCCAATTAACCTGCCAGGGGTCCCTGTCCTCTGATTCTTCAGCAGTGATCCCTGTCCTCTGATTCTCCAGCGGTGATCCCTGTCCTCTGATTCTCCAGCGGTGATCCCTGTCCTCTGATTCTCCAGCGGTGATCCCTGTCCTCTGATTCTCCAGCGGTGATCCCTGTCCTCTGATTCTCTAGGGGTGATCCCTGTCCTCTAATGTAGGGAGGAACTCTGGGAACTCTAAACTCTTAAGCCACTTTGAGCATCTTGGCGTGAGGTGGGTGTATCTGCACATGCAATGGGAGTGGTGGGGGGGGGGGGGGGGGGCAGGTCAACTTTTGCATCGGGGGCCCACAAGCTTCAAGTTATGCCTCTGGTGCATGGACTTCTGCTTGTGGGGACAAGATGCCTCTGAACTAATTAGGAAGAACCAGCTTTTACCAGCAGCCCCTAAAGGGGCAACGCTACACGTGGGACATGCTCCACACACACACACACACAGCCATGTCATTTATTTACAGCAATCTGTGAATGACTGAACTACAAGTTCCGTCCGCCAACATGGCAGATGGCACGTAGTTCTTAATAAACTGCAAGGGTGCTGGTGAGCGCTCTCATAGTTCATTAACACTTCCTCCAGCTTTGTAATTGTCTGCCCATATGGAGGTACGGTACGGGCAGGCAGGCTACAGGCAGTACAAAGAACAAACAAGGCCTAAGGCTGTATCTCTTTGTCGAGGATTTATTCTCAATATCCTTTAACAGAATTTTGGTTAGGAGGTTTTTATCTTGTCAAGCCAATAGGCAGGGTCTGCAGGATCCTTACATTGCACCTGCCATCTACCATTGCACCTGCCAGCCGTGGGTGCAATGCTCTGCAGGCTTATCAGAAAAAATAATAAATGTAAATTTTTTTCCTGCAAAAATATGTGCATTTATTATTTTTTACCTATAGGTAAACTTAGACTATTGATACCTGAAACATTTTCCAATATAGATAGATATACTTTATTGTCATTGTATACATACAACAAAATGTATCTGGATACTCTTTACAGAAAAAATAACACTTCTCAACAAAACCACACATGCATGCTCCTAGCACATGCCCATATATCTATTTAAATATAACAAAATATAAAATGTTATTTAACCACTTCAGCCCGGAAGGTTTTACCCCATTAATGACCAGAGCAGTTTTTGTGTCGCTTTAACTGACAATTGCGCGGTCGTGCGACGTTGTACTCAAACAAAGTGACGTCCTTTTTTCCCCACAAATAGAGCTTTCTTTTGGTTGTATTTTATCACCTCTGCGGTTTTTATTTTTTCCACTATAAACAAAAAGAGAGCGACAATTTTGAAAAAATAAACAATATTTTTTACTTTTTACTATAGTAAATACCCCACATTTATTTTTTTTAAAACAAATTTCTTCTTCAGTTTAGGCCAATGTGTATTCTTCTGCAAAAAAATTGCAATGAGCATTTATTGATTGGTTTGCGCAAAAATGATAGCGTCTACAAAATAGGGAATAGATTTATGGCATTTTATTATTATTATTTTTTTTTACTAGTAATGGCGGTGATCAGTGATTTTTAGCAGGACTACAACATTTTGGTAGACAGATCGGACACTTTTAACACTTTTTTGGGACCACGGATATTTATACATCGATCAGAGCTAAAAAAATAGCCACTGATTACTGTATAAATGTCACGGGCATTGAAGGGGTTAACACTAGGGGGCGATCAAGGGGTTAAATGTGTTCCCTAGGTATGTTTCTAACTGTGGGGGTGGGCTTACTGGGACATGTCAGAGATCACTGTTCCCGACCACTGGGAACAGTGGATCCCTGTCATGTCACCTGTCAGAACAAGGAAATGCCTTGTTTACATAGGCATCTCCCCGCTCTGCTGTGTACAAGGCAATCGCGGGCCGCCAGAGGACAACGAGTCCTCCCGACTCGCGGGCACTCTCTCGAAGCAGGAGCGAGCGTGTGCCGCCCGCAACTGAGCCTGCGCAAACCACCTTACACCTATGGCAATTCGTGCAGAAGAGCCATTGTGCTGCCATCAAATGAGAGCAACCAGTCCTAAAGTGGTTAAAAAACTAAAATGCCACATAAAATTCCTAAAACACTGTACCTGATGGGGTTATGGACAATACAGCCCTAGGGGGAAAAAAATAACTATAAGCGATTAGTGTGCATTTTAAGTGCCCTATATCTTTTCCCTGATGGCAATGGGACAAATACACTGTAACCTAGTTGGGTTGGATCAATACTAATAGCTTTTGCACGTCTTTTTATTCGGCTGGCATATGCTGTGTCCAAATTCAGTAGCTCTGTTCCTATGATCCGCCTTGCTGTTTTTACCACATGAGACAGGCACTTCTTATCCTCTGCCCTGCAGCTGGCATACCACACTACAGCACAGTGGAGAAAAATCCTCTCAATGGTACAATGATAGAAATTGACCAGAAGCCCTGAGGGCAATCCAGCCTGCTTCAGTCTCCGAAGGAAAAAACAATCTATGCTGCGCTTTTTTCACTAGGAAAAAAGTATTTTGAGACCATGACAACTCCCTTGTAATATGCACTCCCAAAAATTCTATAGTGTCCACCCTTTTCACCTCCTCACCACCTATATATACACCGAGCAATGATTGATCTCCTATAATCCACCATTATTTCTTTAGTTTTGGCAGTATTGAGTATTAAATCATTTTCTCTACACCATTCAACCAAATATTGAATTTCTCTCATTATCTCGTATACTAGCTATGTGAAGTGGTGTGGTGGTGACACACCAAAAGTGACACTAAAGTGGTGTCACCTGCAAACTTCACTATGGTGTTAGACGCATGTATAGTAATACAGTCGTGCGTAAACAATGTAAACAGGGCTGGACTTAACACATCCCTGTGGTATCCCTGTATTCAATATAATAGTGTTAGATACCTGATCTCCTATTCTCACGATTTGTGGTCTGTTTGTTAGGAAATCCATAAGCCATGAGTGCACCAGTGGACATAGGTCCAAATATCATCACTTGGGGCTTGATATTCCACTTTCAGCATGGTTTGTCATATACCATAACCTGATCATATAAGCTCACATCAGGTTATAGAAACTTTCAAAGAAATTAATATGATATAAACTTATTTTATTCCAATTATGATGTACTAGATTTTTTTCTTGTTTTTAATATGAGATAAACCAGATTTATTTGAGCTTTTTTAATTTTAGCTTAACATTTTATGAAATGACTCTGAATCTGGTAGTGTTTTTTTTACAGTGGTGTATTATCTTTAACTGACAAATTGCATCTCCTTTTTTTTATTTTTATTTTTATATAATAGTGAATTTAGACCTAATTCGTTCTAGTATTTGAGCCCTGTGTCCTCTTACTGATGAATCCTATCCTTGTGCTTGACTTTGGTGCATCTCTCATTGCTGTCGTTTTTATCCTTGCTTTACTACTTAATGTCACTTACCTGGAATAAACATTTGCATATCAGGCATTTGAACATCTTATAAGCACATGATTGTTGCAGGTCAATGACTTAACATAATACAAAGGAAGATTAAGGCCTCATGCACACTGCTGCTCTTAAAGGGGTTGTAAACCTTTGTGTTTAAGTTACCTGAGCCCTGTAATTCTGTTGGCAGTGACACGCTCTCTCCACGAGGTCCCGGCTCTTGATTAGATAGATTGATAGCAGCGCAGCCATTGGCTCCCGCTGCTGTCAATCAATTTCAATGACGTGGGCGCTGGGGGGACAGGGCCAAGTCCAGCATTCAGTGGCTATGGACGCAACTGCTGGACTCGGGAGCACTGCGTTAAAATTATGGCCAATTGAATAAATAAACGCCCAAACGCTGCTAAACTGGTTTGAAAAAAAAAAAGGCAGCTTAGGTTGAGTTTTTAAAGCCAATTTTCACCTGTCAGGAAAAACTGTGTTTTCCATAAACCAGTGTGCATGAGGTCTAAGCCCTTGTACACACGGTCGGAGAATCTGTCGGAATGAGTCTTATCGGACTGTGTCGTCAGATAATCCGACTGTGTGTGGTATGCATCGGACTGATTCCGTCCGAATCTCCGTCCGACCCAATTTTCCAACATGTTGGAAATATTTCCCGACCAACTGGGCCGAACGGACCTAATCCGATCATGTGTAGAGCATTTTGATCGGACCAAGTGCCACGCATGCTCAGATCAAATTCCTACATCAAAGCTATTGGCTACTAGCTTGAATGTAGTCCCATCGTAACGAAATTACGTCATCACGTTCTGAAAGATCGGATTTTTCGCCAACTTGGCCCGACCGTGTGTATGCAACAGTTTCCGACACAATCCGTCGGACTAAATCCGACGGGCAAAATCTGACGGATTTGGTTGCCAAAATCTCCGACCGTGTGTACGTGGGCTAAGAATGATCACCCCGACACTTCCTCTTTTAAAAAACAAGTCAGGACACAATGCCGAATGGCAGGCAAACATAGAAGCACATAAATTGTAAATGTTATCAGTTATACTATTCCATGTTGTACATATGTGGCAATGCTGGGGTTAGGCACATTGGGGCCTCCATTGTTCCATAGTAAGGGATATTTTAGCTGAACCCTGCATGTTTCAGGGATGAACAACACTCTGTCAGGGCTATAATATAAAAGTGTGCTAAACTGCAAATTACTTTTGCAATGTTCACATAATTAACAGAAAGGAAAACATTGTCAGAGGATCTATAAAGTGAAACTGATCTCTGCATAATTGCATATTACGAGAAGGGCTTTTTTGGGTTCCATTTCTGTCTGCTTTTAACACAGATCAATGGTGCACCTAATGCTGTTAGATAAATACGCCTAGCATAATAAATAGTTAAAGTAGACGTCCACCCTAAAACTAAAATCCCTATATCTACAGACATCAACAATCTAACACTAACCTGTGACTAAGCCCTGTAAAGACAAAATCAGTATAGATACTTTTTCTGCAGGCGATCCGACCCGATCCCACGCTGAGCTGTCAGCCACAGATTCTCTGTGGAGACGGGTGCAGAAGACACGTCTGACAACGGAAGCCCCGTAGTAACTCTATGTTTGAGGTTACTTCCCATTCATTTCACAGGTGTTGTTGGCTGCGTCCTCTGCAAAGCTTCCACTGCTGGAGATGGGGTCGGATCAGCTTCAGAAAAGGTATGTATACTCATTTTTTTCTTTACAGGGCTAGATGGGTTAGTGTTAGAATGTGCATGTCTGTAGATGCAGGGATTTTAGTTTTAGTTTTAGGGTGGACTTCCCCTTTAAAGGAAAAGTGTGGGAATAGAAAAATAGTAAATTGATGGCACTATATAAGTAACTGAAATAAATAATAAATATATATATATGTATCATATTGGCACTATAGACACAGATTCCTGAGGAGCTATCATGTATTAAAATGCTTTCAGGAAAGCACATACATGTAACAAGGCTGAATACATACCTTTTCTGCTGCCTGCACCACTCAATGATGCTCCACTGCAGAGAACTGGTTCCCCAATGTCCACGGAGAAACCAGAACTTCCAGAAGTGTTGATGACCTTGGTCTTCTGTAACCCTCACTGGCTCTTCTTCTTGACCACTTGTCACTACTGTGTCCTACAATGATGTGGGCACTGTCAAGTAGTGTTGGAGCTTTGAGTTTGTTCCCACTATTCTGCCATAACAAGGAGGTTTTGGGAGGTGCAGCAGCAATTTGATGCCACCTTCTCTTTAAAGTAACCCTGCTAATAAGCCACCATTAATTTTAAAAGCTAAGAGTTCAGCTTTTGTAAAACAAAATAATAATAATTATTAATAAATGCATATGATTTTGCATGTAAACAAATGTGCATTTATAATTTTTTTTACCATGAAGTCTGTAAAGCTTTGCACCCGCACTCCTGACATCTGTCTATCTGTCTGCCCATACCTTCATATTTAGCTGAGGAAGTGTCAATGAACTACAAGTTCATTGAGAATTACAAGCTGTCTGCCACAGTGGTAGGTGGGACTTGTAGCTTATTCATTCACAGACCACTGCTGATGAATGACGCGGCTGTGTGGAAGGAGCCCCGCACATCTGTGTTTTTAAATTGTGCCAGTGAGGAGAGGATCCCCTGCCCAATGGCTTGAGGCCGCAGCATTATTAATATGTTATACCATGATTACAGGTGTGACATGTTACTAAAGGTAAACTTATCCTTTTTTTTATTTTTGTCCCTTGCAGATGTTTTGAGTATTGTTTGAAAAGTGAAATTTCACTATATTCGCTAAGCTCTGGAGAAAATTCCCTTGGTTAGTGCAACTTCCTCTGAAAAGTGAGCAGTCTATTTGTCTTTAGTATATCAGCCCCAATGACAGCCCCATCACCAATCTTGTCTCCAAATATCACCCAAACCGTCCCCTCCGTTCTTCTCAAGACCTCCTACTCTCAAGCTCTCTCGTCTCCTCCTCCCACACTCGTCTCCAGGATTTCTCCAGAGCCTCTCCAATCCTCTGGAACTCGCTACCTCCACCGGTCCGGCTATCCCCTACTCTTGCTACCTTCAGACGATCCCTGAAAACTCATCTATTCAGGGAAGCCTATCACGTCTCAAACTAATCTCCTACCACTTCCATAAACTCATTCCCAACAGTTATAACCTTCTGTACCACCTGCCCCACCCTTTTAGATTGTAAGCTCTTCTGAGCAGGGTCCTCTTAATCCTCTTGTATTTAATTGTATTGTAACTGTATTGTCTCCCTTTTATATTGTAAAGCGCTGCTTAAATTGCTGGCGCTATATAAATCCTGAATAATAATAATAATAATAACATGCATCTATAGACGCATAACGGTTGATTTACTTCGGACAAATAGACTGTTTACTTTGCAAGGGAAGTTGCACTTTGCAAGGGAATTTGCCCCAACACTTAGTGAATGAGGTGAAACGCTGCTAACTTCCACCATCCAATCATGTGCAAGCAAAATGTTTTTTTTTTTTTTTTTTCCTTGTACGTCATTATTCTTTGCATAGTAAAACTTCCCAACACATTCACTAAGCACTGGGACAACTTCCCTGGCAAAGTCAACAGCCTACTTGCCTTTAGTAAATCAATCACCATAATATTTACCCAAATACATACTGTACATATACAAATAACTTTCAAAGTGTGTCTTTCACTAGTAGACAATATCCTGATCCTTTTTCCACTTAATATTTATTTGTCCTGATGATTCTGTTTTGAGATGTTAATTTTTATTTTATTTATTTTTTGCTGATTTTGTACATCTGAAAGCCATTGGGCACGTTTTGGTGACTATGCAGTGTCAGCAGCTATGGAAATGTAAAATCAATTTAATTTCAGTGTGGTGGATATTCTTAATTACCATTTTCAACATACACTGGTCAATAAGAAGGGCTAGTTACAAAATCTCAACAATAAACCATTTTATATTGACATGTCAGCCTAAAGTGGGCTCATACTTGAGATGCTTATGTTGGTTGTGCATTTTCCTATTTTTTTAAGTTACTGCAAATGCAGTTTGAGGCGCTGACACAGCTCAGTCTGTCTTCTAGGTAGTGGAAGTGGTTGTAAAGGTTGTTGTTTGTTATTGTAATAAACAAAAAAAAACAAAAAAATGTTATACTTGTCTGCTTTATATAATGGTTTTGCACAGAGCAGCCCAGATCTTCCTCTTCTCGGGTCTCCCACAGGCGCTTCTGGCCCCTCCTCTCTGCGAGAGTTCCCACAGCAAACTGCTTGCTCAGGGGGCATTAAGGCGTGCTCGCTCCCGGGCCTTCTCTGTATCTCCACACTGATTAACAGCAGCAGGAGCCAATGGCTGCACACAAAGATTTTTACCTTTGTGCATAAAATTCATGAAGCCTTTAGAACCACTTTAAAGAAGAAAAGGTACATTTTATGCTCTGATAGGCATCAGTGCCTTAGCAAATATTTTTTTGTCGGTACTTAAGTATTATGTTTGTCATACTGTAACTCTGGTCTGCCTTTAGTTCACCTGTCATGTGCAGATCCTGTGTGCCATTTGCCCTGAACCCTGAATGTTTTTCAGTTTGAGCTTCAGCTGCCTTGACCTCCTCAAAGACCATATTATCATTAAAGAAACCTTCAAAAAGCAGCCAGTTCCTTTAATATAGGACACTATAGCACAGGGGTGAACAGAGGTCTCCAAACTGGGGCCTGGGGTCAGATGCGGCCTGCTTTTATCCAGCCCTTGGGGCACAGTTTCATCCACTGATACCAACAATGGGGCATAATTCACCCACACTGACAGCAATGAAGGGACATAATTCCTCCCAATGACACGATTTATGGGGCACAATTCCTCTCGGTGACTACAACGATGGACCACAATTCCAACCACTGACACCAATGATGGGGCCGAAACACTGAAACAAAAGATGCGGCATTATTTTTCCCACTGAACTTTTCTACTCTTATGGCCACAGTCCAGCCCCCCTAAAACCTGAAAGACAGTAAACTTTGCTTACAAAGTTTGGAGACCCCTTCTCTAACAGAAGCAGTGCTCATTTGTGTCACATCATATCATATTATAAATGTTTGTGCCTGAGGAGCAGAATCAGAATGTAAAGATCCAATGATAACCAGTTTCAAGCCTGGTGCTTCCACCTGCTTTCAAGGTATATCCAACTCTCGTCCCTTGTCCTATTCATGCTTAGTACCAAAATGTTGTGTTTTTTCCCTCAAAGTCACATTTTCTGTACTGTTTCCATGAGCACAAATCTCTCTTGCTTTATTAATAAAAGAAGCACACTAATAATTTCACCTTTGATTCCATTAAGAGTTTTGCAAGACAGACACTGCTGGTTACTTATCAGGAATGGAGTTCAGAAACATTGAGTGAGGCTTATGGCTATGGCTGAAATGTGATTAAAATCAGACTCTTATTTCCAGCACTGATTAAAATTGCAGCACTCTTAATGGTTGATGCAAAGCTTTCATCTAGCCCAACAAAGTAATATAACTAATGCTCTATTCAGCTCAACGAATATTTGGCATCTTGCTTGAAATCTGGTATGTATGACGATATATAGTAACTGTAGCCAAATAAATATTTCACAGTAGGCATGAGCTTGGCCATGTTAACATCTTATTTCAAATCACAGTGAAGGAGCCCATCAGAAAGCTGTCACCTGTACTGGGCAGATCATCTGCCACTGGGGCACCCCCCTCCCCCCCCCCCACAGCTGCACATATACAAGGGGCATGTATACTGGTGGTTGTGGGGAAAGAAATGCCTTTGCTGCAGATAAATAACAGGTTCCTGGTGGGTTTACATACATGGGCCTGAACACTCCTGAGCTCATCCCTGTTTCACAAACTGCCTTTCCATGGATATTTCAAATGTGGTGTTTTAAGTAGCTGTGAACCCTATCTTAGAGAGACAAAACATGGGGGGGGGGGGGAATTAGGACTCTTGCCCAGCCAAACGGGGCTCTTCTTTGTAGTAGAGCTGTGTAAATCGCTAAGCAGGATAAACACAAACACAACTACTTTGGTAAGTTTAACAACCCCTTTATACTGTATGTATTTCATCCATATAATTTGGTGTTTGCCTGGAGTTCACCTTTGAGTATCATAATTTACATGTTATGCTAGATGTAGATTGCAGCTCAAGATCCCTGCATTGGGTTTCACATGGCAGTTTAGTCAGACATATACCTTGTAACATGCTTTATATCGTGTTCAGCCAAGCAGCCAAGAGCATGTGTACACAGCAGGGCGACTGCTCCTAGGGATTGATTTAACAATATACATGCAGAGCTGCAAATAGGGAAATATTAGATGCTATAGCTGGCTTGTTTTTAAAAGTGCCACCCCTGGGGCTCCCGTCTTGATCCTGGCTTTACTACTTTACTGGCCTGGTAAAAAAAAGGGCAAGCAGCAAATTCTGAAAAGTGTTTCCCACTCTCCCTTTTATATAATTAAAAAATAACTAAATCAAGTCCATATATCACATGTGAATATAAACTGTGATGCTTGCTCCCGTGATGCTAGTATGTGAATTAAATCACTCACCAGTCCTAAATGCCCTCTTTCTTGTAAAATAAGGTCAACATGTCCATTAGGATATACCTGTAGATCCTTGATTGTTGAGGTAAATTGTGGAGGATCTTAAAGAAGTTTTATGGTGGCGTAAAGGAGATCATTGGGATATAAACACCAGACTAAAAAAATACACCAGAAAAAGCTGTGAAGGAGTAAAACAAGGAGGTGTTTCGTAGAGCGCATGTTGACCTTCTTTTAAAAAAAAAAAAAAAAAAGAGGGGGCCAGAGGGGCCAGGATTGCGGGCGAGGGACCAGAGAGGAGAGGGTTTCTTTTCAATTCAATTGCACAGAGCAGGTAAGTATAGGCATGTTTGTTGTTTAAAAAAATAAAAATAAAATACTTTTACAATTGCTTCAAGGTTAAGATTCTACCCTTTGCTAGATCGATAAGTGCTTTTTGAGTTCCTCTGCATTAGGCATCCATTTTTTTGAAATTGGAAAGCTGCCACCTGGTCTTCTGTTCACACATTCTCTATGTTATTTTAGGTAGATGTTCAGGCCTCATCTGATGTCAGCTTGAGAATGTGAGGTCCCTCAGGTGTCTCTTATGCAGGCAGTGACCTAAATGGCGTTTATGTTGCATCAAGCGGGTTTTCTACCAAAATTGTGCTGCCCCTCAAAGCGTAGCTGTGGGTTTTTTTTTTCTGCCTCTAAACACCCCTGCCTTTAAACTCCTCTAAACACCTACAGTATGTATGCATGGACACTTGGGCTAACATGAAGGGGTGTTTAGAGACACAAAAAAAGCCCCCCTAACAGCCACATTAAAAACGCTCAGCGTGCATGGGGCCTACAGGAGTTTGTGATAACAATGATACTGTTTCAATATTTTTGACTCATTCTACAAGAAAGCAGCATATGATCAGAGTCAGAAAGACCCAAGCAGATATGTTTTCTTTTCTTACAATGACTTACAGGGTAGGAAACTATTGAGAAATTTGTTCCAAAGTGTCAAGGTCATTGTGTGGTAAAGAAATAAGAAACCTGGCCACTGCAGGGATGGTTATGGGAATAGCAATGACCACCCTGAGTGAGTGGCCCTCTAAAATCCCCAGCTGCTTAGACATCTGTTACTGTGGTCTTGAACTTGGTCATTTTTAAAAATACAAGTTCTAAAGTTTCTGGCGCCTGAAGGGATTTCCTCCTAACACCTCACATATGTATCTACTATTTACATTTATATGTGGATCTCACCACAGCCCCCAACCTGCCTTCCCAGAAGGTCTATGTTCCCAGTAGTAATCCTTCCATCCGATTAATTCTAGCAGATTATTATCATTATATACAGTATTGCTTTATATTCTGTAGCACTTTACAGTAAACACACTTGGTTAAATATACAGAATATACGGTAACAAAAAATACAATGTAAAATGAAAAAGAGTGACCTTGTCATCCATTAAAAAAAGAAATGGAGGTAAAAGTTTAGAAAAATAAACTATTTTAAAAGCTTATTTGCAGTGTTTGTTTTTTTTCTGTCCTTTAAATGTATTATTTTTGTTCACTTGCAACATGCCTCTTTGCGTGTTACAGCCCTCTTCCCTTCTGGGAGTGTCTAATTACTCTGTGCTGACCCAGCTCCCCTGTTCCCACCTTATCAACTTCTGCTGGGGGAGGTTCGAAGGGGAATACTATAGAGTGTCACTTGGGATTTTGGATGACACAATGAGGGTATTTACAGATAAATTACATGCATAAAATACACTAAATACACATTTAAGTTTATTAGAATTTTTTTCTCTGGAAAGAAAATCCATCACACCCCTGCTAACAGAACAGAGCTCTACATAGGCAGAGCTCTGTTCTGTGTCTCTCCTCGCCGATCAGCAGGTGCCAGCAGACATCCATTGGCCGACACCCGCTGATCGGCTTGCGTTTTGTCCAATCACAACACCGCCGCGGCACTTCCTTGCCCGGATGTGCCAAATCACATACTAGGCGATCACTAATAGTGATATATTGGAGAAAGTATCACAACTTTTGATTTTACCAGAAAAACTCAGAATCTGAATATACCCTCAGGGTGTCTAAAATTTATTATAGGTACTCTTATATAAACATCCAATATACCTATGTGGATGCCTGTTCATCCAAGACTGCTGGGTCATATCACAGATGTCATGTGAAAATTAGCCATTCATTCAACTTTTAAACAGTTGTTTTAAGCTTGTTAGACATTGTCAGTGCAAGACACAGATATTACGGCCATTAAAAAATTTAACAACCTCACTATCCCGGACAGGTGGACCAGAAGAAACCAAAAAGCCTGCCACTAAAAAACTATGAATCGCTGCATTGCTTTCATATAATATAAATTAGTTATGGGTTTCTTCTCAAATTAGAAAAAACAAAGGAGTTTACTCCTTTATATAATATAGAAGCAAAATCTTACTATATTCAAGCTGTATCTGTACTAAAGGCAGGAGATCAGAATGCAAGGTTAGCCTCAGAAACATAAAAACATAAAAAGCACCCAGGTTTTGCTTTGTTTTTTAAAGATGGTCTACAATCATAAGGACCAAACTCCTTGTTTTAGTTTTGAATCGTTGTAATGATACATAGTAAAACATAGTATACCCTCAGGAATTTTCCTGTTACACCAGGAGGGCATATGATTTCAATGTACAAATACCGTACTGGTGACCCCACAATAGGGGGAAAAAAACTCTTCCGTGAAAGGGAATTTAAAAAGACACATGGCCATTCACTAAAAAGAAGCAGTTTAACCTTAAACTGCGTAGAGGGTTCTTTACTGCAAGAGCAGTAAGGATGTGGAATTCTCTTCCAGAGGCGGTGGTTTCAACAGGGAGCATCGATAGTTTAAAAAAACTATTAAATAAGCACATGAACGACAACAGCATACAGGGATATACAATGTAATAATAACATAAAAGCACACACACAGGTTGGACTTGATTGACTTGTCTTTTTTCAACCTCACCAATTATGTAATATAAGAAAGACAAAGTATAATATAGTATATTAATATAATAAAGTATAGCGACCTAACAAAATTAATCAAAATGCAAGCATACGCCTGTTTTATTGCCATAACCAACACTAAACCTTTCCTTTTGTTATATATACTGTATATCTAGTTAATTATATAAATGGGAATGTGTAATCCCTGCCTTTACTGAGTATGTAGACCCTAACAAACTGTTACTTGCTCCCTTTTGGCCTGTTAAATATACCCTATAAGCATTTTGTTATACATGTTATCCAGTAGGTATATCAAAATACCCATCGTCTCCTGCCAGGGATCTTAGGGTCTGATATCATTCTGTACACTTTGCCTATGCTGGCTGGTATCAACATTGTTCACTGCTATTACAAAAGGTCTACACAACCTCTTCTTCTATGCTATGAAGAATAAAAGAGACAGAGGTGCTCTGTAGTCTTATTATTAAAATACTGCCACTATATACCTTTTTTTGCTGACTTGTATACCACGATCACATGAGAAACTGTACAGTATGTCCAGTGCTGAGTTTTCAGGTAGGAGGAGATTTCCACTACAGCCTGTATAAAGCCCACATGTGTGATGTCAATATCATGTGACCTGAACAGTTCAACTGAAACAGGAAATGTTCTCTCCAGCAATAGAGACTAAACTGAGCATATGCAGAATGGTTACCCTCACTGTATTATATGGCCTTACCAAGATAGATGGGGCAGGAGGGAAGGATCTGTCCATATAGTGTCAAAGAGCCTTTTTAGCCCTTGTACACACGGTCGGAGATTCCGACGGAATGTGTCCTATCGGACCATTTTGTCAGATATTCCGACTGTGTGTGGTCTCCATCGGACTGTTTCCGTCGGAGTATCCGACGGACCAAGTTTTCTAACTTGCCGGTAAAAATTTCCGCCAAAATGCTCCGATCGGACATATTCCGATCATGTGTAGCCTACTCCGACGGACAAGGTGCCACGCATGCTCACAATCAAATTCGGACACGGAAGCGCTCGCTCAGGTAAAACTACTGCTCGTAATCGATATAGCACATTCGTCACGCTGCAATGTTAAAAATTCTTACATGAAGCGCATTCTCTTGTTTTTTACAATGCTGCAAGAATGAACTTCTTTTGATGCTCATAGTCACACACACTTCTCCCGAATGTATTTCTTGAGTCTTTTTTATTAATTTCAGCAATACAATATTTTAAATCGTCACATCTACACAATTTTTTTTTTTGGGGGGAATTTTTTCATCAACATCTCCTTTTTGATTGCCAGTTTGCTCATCTTTGCATTTTTTGGGGTGTGTTTTGTGTATCAACTTACCACAACACCATTATTATCTTTTTTGTATTTTATTTTTATTTTTTAATCTACAGGAGGTTGTTTAGTGTTGGTGCCCCTTGTTATTAATTTCACTTTGTATTTTTGGAATGTACCTGCCTGCTCACAAATAAACTGTCCTTTTTGAAGTCAAACAAAATTGGTGGCCTGAGGAGTACATGTCTAAGGGAGAGAAGTCTGGTCCTGAAGTCCAAGAAACCAGGAACAGCAGCAGATGACATCTATGTTCCCAGGCTGTGGTACTACAAGAGGCTGCATCTTCTGTCAGACCAGACTGAATCCAGGTTCTCACACTCTGGTCTTCCTTCCACGCTTCCTTCCAGGCTGTGGCTGTGGTGCTGGAGGTGTGGCAGAAGGAGGAGGAGGAGAGGCATGGGCCAAATCACACAAGTGTGTTGCTTGTGTCATTTGGCCCAACAGACCCTTGTTGAGGGTGTGGAGAATTAGCTCCTTGCACAAGATCTTTTGCCCCTCCTCCATTTGCTCGAGTTTGCACGCAGCCAAGGCAGCAAAGGCATCTTGTTAGGTGGGGGTGGCTTTGAGGGCCGCAGAAGCCTCCCCGATGAGCCTCAGAGCCGACTCCTCCACATTCCCCTCCTTTCTCGCCCTTTTGTGTGGAAGGCGGAGGGGAGCGACCTTGGATTCTGTCAGGCTCCTCCACCCGCCCACCGCCTGGCTGCCGCTTACCCCTGCCTCCTCCTGGCTGCCAATTTCCACAACCACCTCCTGGCTGCTGCATTCCACACCCTCCTCCTGGCTGATGTCTTCCTGTGTATGAAAAAGGGACATAGTTTTAGTTTTTGGTTCATCAAACAGACACACACAATTTTCACATCAAGACTGTTGCAAATTGTTAACCAATAGAAAAGACTATCATTCTGAGCCCAGCATTTTTCATTCTTGGCCCAAAGGTTTTGGCCACTACTGTGTATTGATATGTGAAACACTTTCTAAAATCAGCAATTAGTGAGCAAAAATCAAGTTAACATCATTCATTTTTACTCCCAAAATATGTACAACAATACTATACCTGGCTCAAGCTGGGCTGCTCCAGTTCTTTCTGAGTGGAAGGCCCAGGTTGGGCGTCAGAAGACTCAGTGGGTGTGGATTGTAGCATAGAAGGACGGGTGGAAGGAAGGGTAGAGAGTGATTCCCTCACATCAGCCTGGTCTGACAGAAAATGCATCCTGTCATAATACTACAGCCTGGGGACATAAACGTCATCTGCTGCAGCTCCAGATTGCATGGACTGCAGCACCTTCTTCCTCTCCTTCAGATATGTACTCCTGAGGCCACCAATTTTCACTTTTAAATAGTTGACGTCTGCCCTGGGGACCACTGGCTTCACAAACTCAACCAGTTTCTCCAGCACTGCATGCCTCTTTAGTTTGTTTTTGTAATGAGGGTGGGTGCGTCGATTGCCACAGGCAGGGCAGCTCCCTGTATTGATCGATGAACAGAGGGAGGAAACTATGGTCATTGAAACCGTCCATAATCTCTGCAAGACAAACCCTAATGTCAGGCTAAACTCCACTAATTTAGGCCTCAATCTAGAAGCAGTATAGGCTAGTGATGTACCAAGTTCAAAATGTTACCTTTGTTTGCACGATCGTCGCGTCAGCTTCTCCCTCTGTTCACAGATCGTACGTACGACACACGTGTGTTGCGTTTTATATACAGTGTGCATGCGTGAAACTCCGCCCGCCCCTGACATTCTTTCTAGACTTTTCCCTGCCCCTTCTCTTTTGGCGCAGTGGGAAGAGTACATGGCGGAGAGAACGCAGGTGCGCAATCAGAGTTCCACTAACCAGGAGGAGGGTGAGGAAAGCCCGGAGCCTGAAACGTCCCGATCCAGGAAGAGAAGATTTAAGGCCTCAAATATGTCTTTTGGAGAGATGTTGGAGATGGTGGACATATTGAAGAGGACCGACTATGATGGGAAGTATGGACCTTACCCAAACCCAAATATCAGAAAGGCCAAGATCATGACTAAAGTTGTGAAGAGTCTTCAGAAGAATTTTGGGGTACAACGATCCAAGGATCAACTGAGAAAACGCTGGTCAGACCTGAAACTGAGGAAGCACGATCAGTACAGAAGGATCAAGCATGTTCTTCAAAAAAGTAAGTAGTTGTCGTGTGTTCATATGATTATTCTTACTTGCATACTGCTCCATGTGCTTTGATTTCATGTGGTACAGTTTAAAATGGCCACTTTCAAGTTCATGGGTTCAATCGTTCATAAGAAACATCGTTCTGCAGGTAAGTATTCCAGCTTAACAAAGTGTCCACAATAATGTTCTCACCTTTGAACTCGGCCAAAAAACACAATTGTACCACACTTCCAAGCAATCTTTCATATTCCTATTTCTGCCCTCTGTGTGCTAAGTATTCCTTTTTAAGTCTGAGGACACCAGGGACCCCACACCTCCCAAAGAAGGTGAAATTCCAACACCAGAAGCAGAGGAGCAGGAGGAGGAGGAAGGAGAGATCAGTGAAGTTGGACAAATTGTCACCACAACAGGTGAGTGTCGGAGACCACAGCTTCCGGTAAGCTAATCAATGTATGTCGTCATATTTATAATACATGGTGTGTTTTTTTGCTTTTTTTGTAGGTGATGTGGAAGAAGAATCACATTTTACCAGTGAAAGTGCCCAGATCCTGATTGGGGAGATAATGGGGTGCAATCGGGATTTAGAAGATATACAGAAAAACATCAATGAAGTTCAAAATAAAATGAAGAACCTCATTGATGTTTTGGGGAGAGTCTGAAACACCCCAAACTAGCTAGGGTTTTAGTTTTGTGTTTTTACTAAACAACTTTTGTATTTTACAAAAAGCCAAATTTGGAAGATGCACACAGTGTGTCAACATGCCCTATCTCCCATCAAATGTCCGATGTGCCATAATGTCACAGTCACAATAAAAATCGCTGATCGCCGCCATTACTAGTAAAAAAAATAATAATAAAAATGCCATAAAACTATCCCCTATTTTGTAAATGCTATAAATTTTGCACAAACCAATCAATAATCGCTTATTGAATTTTTTTTTACCAAAAATATGTAGAAGAATACGCATCGGCCTAAACTGAGGAAAAAATGTTTTTTTATATATTTTTGGGGGATATTTATTATAGCAAAAAGTAAAAAATAATGTTTTTTTTCAAAATTGTCGCACTTTTTTGTTTATAGCGCAAAAAATAAAAACCGCAGAGGTGATCAAATACCACCAAAAGAACGCTCTATTTGTGGGAGCCACTTCGCAGGACCGCGCAATTGTCAGTTAAAGCGACACAGTGCCGAATCCCAAAAAGTGGTCTGGGCATTGGCCTGCAAAATGGTCCGGTCTGAAAGTGGTTAAAGAGATATTAAAATGGGACTTTTGCTTTAAAGTGACCCTAAAGGTAATCATTTACAAAAAAAAAAACATGTTATACAGTACTTACCTGCTCTGTGCACAGAGCAGCCCCAATCCTCTCTTTATGGGTCCCTCACCGGCGGCTCTGTCTCCTCCCCCTGCCAAATGCCCCCAATAGCAAACCTCTTGCTGTGGGGGCACTAGAGCCGGCTCGCTCCTGAGCCGCATTATTGTGAATGGACATTGTCCATTCACACACAGAACACAGCTCAGCCCCACCTCCACCGCTCCTTCCTTAATGGCTCACTGGCTATGATTGACAGCAACGGGAGCCAATGGGGAAAGAAAGACCCCAGGAGACCCGCTGCTCTCATCGCTGGGTTGAGATGGGGCTCAGGTAAGTGTAAGGGGAGGATGGGGGGATCTGCACACAGCAGGTTTTTTACCTTTCTGCATAGAAAGCAGAAAGGTAAAAAACCTTATGCCATCAGAACCACTTTAAGTGATAAGGCAATCCTGCTTTGACACAAGCTGCCATTGCTGACCTCTGCATAAATGCTTACCTGACTAAAAATTGCCACGCTTATCCAGTGGCTTTAATGTTTTCTGATTGAGCCCTGGTTCACACTGACTGCAGAAATAAACGCGTGCGAGTTCAGCTGAACTCACACAATTTCATTCCCACGTCAGTCCCGATTTCGGAGGTGATTTCAGCAACATCTGTGCGGGCTTCTGCACCAATGTCAATGTAAATCGCACCCCGAAATCGCCAAAAGTTGTAAAGAAACGACGTTTGGTGCATGTCAAATTGCCTGCCAAATCGGCGCCAATTGCCAGCAATTGTACCGTCCTAATCGATTAGGACGGTGCAATTGGCGCTGATTTGGCATGCGATTTGACATGCCAAATCGCACCAATGTGAACCTGGGCTCAATGACCATAAGCAACTATGACAATCAGGAGTCATGGTGTCACTGGTGTCATACTTGTTCTACGTTTGAGATTCAGAAGGCATGGACTAGCCAGGCAGCTAGCATTTTGAGAAAAAAAAACTGGTAGCCCATATTTCCCTCCATATAGGTATTAGGCTTGCTCAGTAAAATAGTTTAGCATGCAGTGATGATATACAAAGTGTATAGCAACTAAAAAGATCAGTTGCTTCCTAAATGACACCACCCTTTCCAGGATATCTCTGATCTCTGCACTGCCTTACTGACTAAACCAGTGATTCTCAACCAGGGTTCCCCCAAAGGTTGCTAGGGGTTCCTTCAGCATTGGGCAATTTCTACCTCTCAGATAAGTTCCCACTGACTCCATTGATATTTTTAGCTATCTGTAAGGAAGTAATTCTTCCCAATGACCACAAGTGTAAGGACCATTCTTCCCACTGACCATCATACTATTATGAGTTGTAGATTTCTAATTTTTATAAGGGGTTCCCTGAGACCGGAGAACTATTTCAAGGCTTCCTCTGTGTTGAAAAGATTGAGAAAGGCTGGACTAAACCCTAGAAATACAATGTTCTCGATCTGTGATTCACTTAGCTGTGTGTTCCTATAAAGGAGAATAATATAAATGTAAACCAGGAAAGCTGAAAATGAATTACAGCTAAATTCTGATGAGTGATTTACTAAAAGCATTTACTAGTATACAGTCAATAATGGTATTCCCTTGTCTCCAGGTACTAGCGTGCATAGTGATGACAGTCCAGTTACATATAGATTATGGCTCTGGCTGTAATATCCATAATGAATGCATTGGGGACTGGGGAGCTTTGAATTGCTTTCTATTTTTAAAGCCGAACATCAGACAGTTATAAGAACATTTTTTTTCACATTTACACCAGTTATGGATTCATAAAACATATGACATATGTTTTAAAGTAGGACCAAAAAATGTCATATCTAAACACATAAACCTAAATGTTATATATTTCAGCTTGCAAGCCCTAAATGTGGCAGCAGCATTGGTTTTTGCTTTTATTTTTTCAAGAACATTTTCAGCAAGGACAGAAAATATCTCAAATTGCCAGAAATGTCCTTTTTATCTTTTGTGAGCTGAAAAGAAAGCGAAATCTGGTTAGGACCTCAGTACATGCAGAGGTTCCTGAGTGTGGCACTGTGGCTTACACACACATTTGTAAATGTGTTCAAACAAAAACCCTCTGTTTTTAACATAAACTGTTATGCACACGACCGTTTTTTCCGATGGAGTTCCACTGGACTCCGTGCCTACACGCGATCACACCAAAGTCCGGCCGTCAAGAACGCGGTGACGTACAACACATACGACGGGACTAGAAAAAGGAAGGTCAATAGCCAGTAGCCAATAGCTTCCGTCTCGTACTTGCTTCAGAGCATGCATGGTTTTTGGCCTGTCAGAACAGCATACAGACAAACGGTTTTCCCGATAGGAATTGATTCCTTCGGAAATATTTAAAAGATGTTCTATTTCTAGGTCCATCAGAATTTTCAAAAAAAAAAAAAGTCCAATGAGGCATACACATGATCAGAATATACGATGAAAAGATTCCGTCTGACTTTTTCTGCCAGAAAGTCCGACCATGTGTACGCGGCATTAGACATGGCTAATTAGTTTTTTTGCAGGCTGGCTGGTAAGTGTGCTCGAAAATCTTTTGTCTGTTTGTGATGTGCATTGTCCTTCCATGTGCGCCTTACTGCAAAGGCTAGTTATAGGTTGGGGTAGTTGCCACTTTTTTTGTACAGTTGGATGAATTGGGTGCAGGGATGCATTGGATGCCTTTGCTGACGTTGTGTACTTGGTGCGCATCGCATGCGCCCCTGTGCCTTTAAGGAGGGGTGGGCTCCCTCCAGGCATACCTGCCCTTAATCTATCTATTATTATATGTGCTCCTACTATGGAGGCTCTGGAAATTTAGAGTTGGGACCACAGTATATGCAGAGGTCCCTTGGCATAGCACTATTGCTTACGCATATATTTGTGAATGTGTGCAAACAAAACCCTCTAGTTTTAACATAAACTGTTAGCCCTTGTACACACGGTCGGAGAATCCGTCGGAATGTGTCCTATCGGACCGTGTTGTCGGATAATCCAACTGTGTGTGGTATGCATCGGACTGATCCGACCGTGTGTATGCAACAGTTTCAGACAAGATCCGACGGACAAAATCCGACGGGCAAAATCCGACGGATTTGGTTGTGGAAATCTCCGACCGTGTGTACAGGGGCTTAGACAGGGTAAATTTGGTTGTTTTGTAGGCTGGCTGGTTAATGTGCTGGGAAATCTTTTGTTTGTTTGTGAAGACAGCAAAATCAATATTTTGTTAATCTACTAATCTCATCAACTACCAAACACAGACCTTGCACAGGTGTACGCTGTAGTACACCCGTGTGAACGAGATTTAGCAACCATGGCTTCCTCTATAGGTACACTGGGAAGGAAGTGTAGCTATTAAGGGACAGGAAATACACTATTTACAAGATTATCAGGTGAATATAAAAGGAAAAAGAAAATGCATGGAACCAGAGGGTACTTTTGAAACAATGTGAAATTGACCATTAAATCTACTCTCTGGTTTGTCCTGCAAACAAACTTACTATACAATACACCCCTCCCCATCAAATAGTATCATTTCCTACTTATACATCTCATAAACACCATTAATACATGTATACCTGCCCTGTGGGGGAAAAAACAGAACCACCCACTAAGGAGCACTGGTTAACTAAAGTGCAAAAGATTTGTCAAATGGAAAATCTCATTTTGACATTGAGAAACCAGTCCAAGAAATGTTTTCTAATATGGAACCCTCGGCACCCTCATAAGAAATAGACATGTTCCCTAAGGAGACCAATTTAACCACTTGCCTACCGGGCACTTATACCCCCTTTCTGCCTAGGCCATTTTTCAGCTTTCAGAGCTGTCGCACTTTGAATGGCAATTGTGCGGTCATGCTACACTGTACCCAAACAATTTTTTTTATCATTTTCTTCACACAAATATAGCTTTCTTTTGGTGGTATTTAATCACTGCTGGTTTTTTTATGAAAAAAAAAAGACCAAAAATTTGGGGAAAAAAAATAATGATTTTTACTTTTTTTGTCAGTAAATTTTGTAAGTAATTTTTTCCTCTTCACTGATGTGCACTGATGAGACGGCACTGATGGGCACTGATAGGCTGAACTGGTGGGCATTGATAAGGTGGTACTTATGGGCACTGATAAGACGGCACTAAAGTGCTGCACTTATGGGCACTGATGGGTGGCACTGGTATGTAGCACTGATGGGCACTAATAGGCGGCACTGGTGGGCACTGATAGGTGGCACTGATGAGCATTGATGGGTGGCAGTGATGGGCAACACTGATGGGCATTGATCAACAGCAGTGATGGGCAGCACTGATTGGTGGCACTTGTGGGCACTGATTGGCGGCACAGTGGTGTAGTGGTTAGCACTATCGCCTAGCAGTAAAAGGGGTTGCTGGTTCGAATCCCAACCACAACACTACCTGCCTGGAGTTTGCATGTTCTCCCTGTGCCTGTGTGGGTTTCCTCCGAGTACTCCGGTTTCCTCCCACACTCCAAAGACATGCAGGTAGGTTATTTGGCTTCTGTCCAAAATTGGCCCTAGTATATGAATAGGGACCTTGGATTGTGGGCTCCTTGAGGGTAGGGACCGATGTGAGTGTGCAATGTACAGGGATAGGGACAATTGTAGACACTCACTCAGGTTAAACTGGATGGACTGGTGTCTTTATTCAACCTTACTACTAACTAACTATATTGCTATCAATGTGACCTTATTACATTCCTGGATGTTGCTGATCGACACAGCCAATCACATGGTTAAAGAGCCGCGGACATGGCTCTTTACAGAGATCGGGGCTGCGTCATGTCCTAGCAACACGATGTGCCCGCGCGAGAACCGCCGTCCTGGGACGCTGTCATATGATGTCATCCCAGAACGAGAGCCGCGGGCGGCAAGCAGTTAAAGCCTCCTATTTATGACAAATGCAATGAGGCCCTTTTCACACTGGTGCACTTTTCACACAGTTTTCCAGAGCAACAAAAGCTCATAAAAAATTATTCTTCATTACATTATATGTAACTATTCATACTAGGTGCACTTTGAAAAAGCCCTACATGGTGCATCTTTGGTGCACCAAAAAGGCACCTTCCATTGTAACTCAATGGAAATGCATCAAAAGCACATCAGTGTGAATGGGTCCTAAGGATTTGGATTTTTTAAACCACTTGCCCAGGTAGCAAGCAGTTGTGCTGCAAGTTTGAAAATGACTTGCTAAGCTATTTCTAGACTTGCCAGGCTTCACAAATTTGTTGCTGCAGCAAGTTAACATTGCATGACTCCAGATCGACTTTCTTTGCAAACATTCTGCAAGTCTGCTGAGAATTCTGGTTCAGTTATGTTGTGCAATAGTCATCCCACCACAGGGGGCACTGTGGCTGAATTTTCATGCTATAGCTGTAGACTCACAACTGCAACTTTTCTCTCGCTAGAGACTTGCCATGCACATTTGCTACAAATTGGAAAATTGACAACCAGAACTTGTGCTTCAAGTACTCTGGAAGTGTACAACTTGCCAGTAAAAATGTGCAGCAAGTTAACAAACTTAAAATTCAACACTGCCACAAATGTGTGGCAAGTTAGCCTTGCTATCTGGGTGATTCATTTTCTAATCTGGACAGGGAAATCAGAAAAAGGGTATTTCTCCTGGTGCACCAGTTCATACAGACTGCACATTAAACTGGAGTGGTTGGCAACTGTGAGTTTCGGCTTCAATGAGTCGCATTGAGGGGGTGGTGTGAGCGCATTTCAGTCCATCCCACAGATTCTTTTTCTTCTCAACTTTATTTGAAGTGCACAAAGTGACAATATATTGCAGCTCAAAGCAAAAGAGAAATACCTGGTACTTTCAGGTATAGAGGAGGATGTGACACACTCCCCCTTCTTCTCATGTGCCAGCACTGGTGAATGGTCCAGATAGTCCTCCCCCGAGGACTCAGAATACAGTGACCCGCAGCTTACACACAGCTTTGTTCTATTGCTTCTGCCACCTGCAGGGAAGGTGAAAGGAAGATACAGTATGTACAGTATGTGCCGTGAACCTGTTGATTTTCCTTGTATGGACAATGCATAGGCTCATATAATTAATTATTAGTGTCCTAAGGCATTTACATCAGTTAAACTAATTGCCCTGCACATCTGACTCATGAGTGTGTAATGACAAATGATGCTTCCAAAAAAATAAAATAAATCAGTGCTTACGGAGAAGGCAGAGTTTAATAAAAAAAAAAAAAAAAAATTCAAACAGCCATGGAAAGGTTGTGCCAATAGCTGACATAATATATAATATTCTTGATCACAATACTCAGCTTTTATTTATGTGGTTAAAAAAAAAAACTTCTTGCTGCAACTGCTCTTGCACCTATGGCAGTGTTCGGCCCCATACACACTGGGTGTTTAGCCCCAGAGCAGGAGACGCCATTGTTTAAATATGGACAAAAGGGGCTGCTTCACTGTCGGCAACCTGTAAAACTCCACAAGAGGTTGAAATATTGTGTGGCTGCACAGTGCTACTATCGTTTAGGGCAGGATGTGGCCAAGGATGGATGCCCAGGGCGCAGATCCTGGCATTAACCCATGGGCGCATACTGCCCTTAACATTAGTCCTGCTTCATGCACAATCCTGCCACAGCAGCTTTTAGATTCCAATAGAGTTTAACAGACTGCTGGCAGCATGGCTGGATGGTGCAACTGTGCTTCCTGCCCACACCTAAATGCCGGAGTCTCATGCATAGTGGATAAACACCCAGTGTATGTGTGTGTGTGTATGTGTGTGTGTTTGTGAGGCCCTATAGTTTGCCTCCAGTCCTGTCACCGCCTCTACTGGTGGACAGCTTGGTCTGCATATAAATGTGGGTAAAAATAAAAATCTAGATATAGATATTCTGAATGTCACCAATCCATGTATTAACCATACAGTTATCATTGAAGTGGATGAAACCATCTACATTTAATTGGATGTTAACCGTAATGAATAACATTTAGTTTGCTAAAGCACTGTGTATATAAATAATTGCCATTTTGTAAAATGCAATACAGTAAAACCTTGGATTGAGAGTAACTTGGTTTGAGAGCGTTTTGCAAGACAAGCAAAATTTTCTAATAAATGTTGATTTGATATACAAGCAATGTCTTGATATACAAGTAGCGTCATATCACAACTGGGTATAAAAGAGAAGAGATGCGCCTCTAAGTGTAGCAATACGGTTACATTTAATGAAGGTATAAAATTTAGCAACTCACATAACTGATGATTAACCACTTTCAGACCGGACCATTTTGCTGGTCAATGACCAGAGGTCTTTTTACAATTTGGCACTGCGCTGCTTTAACTGGTAATTGCGCGGTCATGCAATGTTGTACCCAAACAAAATTTGCGTCCTTTTCTTCCCACAAATAGAGCTTTCTTTTGATGGTATTTGATTGCCTCTGCGATTTTTATTTTTTGCGATATAAACGTAAAAAGACCGCAAATTTTGAAAAAAAATGATATTTTCTACTTTTTTGTTATTAGAAAAATCCAATAAACTCAATTTTAGTCATACATTTAGGCCAAAATGTATTCAGCCACATGTCTTTGGTAAAAAAAAAGTCAATAATTGTATATTTATTGGTTTGCGCAAAAGTTGTCACATCTACAAACTAAGGTACGTTTTCTGGAATTTACGCAGCTTTTAGTTTACGACTGGCTATCTCATTTCTTGAGGTGCTAAAATGGCAGGGCAGTACAAAACCCCCCCAAATGACCCCATTTTGGAAAGTAGACCCCCTAAGGAAATTGATAAGTGGCATGTTGAGCCCATTGAATATTTAATTTTTTTGCCTCAAGCGATTGAATAATGACAAAAAAAATTTTTTTTATTTTTTTTTACACAAAGTTGTCACTAAATGATATATTGCTCACGCATGCCATGGGCATATGTGAAATGACACCCCAAAATAAATTCTGCTGCTTCTCCTGAGTACGGGGATACCACATATGTGGGACTTTTTGGGAGCCTAGCCGCGTACGGGGCCCCGAAAACCAAGCACCGCCTTCAGGCTTTCTAAGGGCGTTACAGTTTTGAAGGCCATAAAATGCCAAGATGGCACAAACCCCCCCAAATGACAACATTTTGGAAAGTAGACACCCCTAAATTTAGGGGTACACTAGTGAGACTAGGTAATAAATGGCGGGTGCCCTGAAACTATAAAAAAATAACTAACCAACCAGCGTCACCTGTAACAGTTATATGGTGATCACTGGTGAAAGGGTTAACTAGGGGGCAATCAGGGGGCTTTATGCGGTAGTATATGGGGGTCCCTGGCGCTATAAAAAGCTGCGGCGAACCTAAATACCTACCTGCCTAACTAGCATCACCTGTGACACTAATACAGCGATCAGAAAAACGATCGCTTATTAGGCTGGGTTCACACTGGAGCAATGCGGGAACGCCACGAATCCGCGGCGGGTTCCCGCATCGCATGCCTCCCGGCGGCAGTTCACACTGCCCTATGCGAACTGCTGGGAGTGTCAGTGAAATGTTAATGACACCCCCAGATCATTTCGCATATCGCAGTGCGATCTGCAAACTTGGATCGCATGGTGTGAACACCCATGCGATCCGATTCTGCTGCGGACCAAAAAAAGGGTCCCGTGCGAGTTTGCGGGGGGTGCGACGCGAATTCAGCCATACTATCTGTATGGCTGAACTCGAATCGCACAGAGATCGGATGTGATTTGCACTGCAGTGCGGTGCAAATCACATCCGTTCTCATAAACCGCTGCAATGTGAACCCAGCCTTAGTGACACTGGCGACGGGGGGTGATCACGGGGTTAAACCTTTATTGGGGGGGTTAGGGGGGTACCTTAGAAGTAAAGGGGGCTAACCCTAACTGCCCTAACAGTTATTACAGTCACAAATGACACCCGCCGGGTGATCAGGGGGTTAAACCTTTATTAGGTAATAAATGGCGGTTGCCCTGAAACTATAAAAAAATAACTAACCAACCAGCGTCACCTGTAACAGTTATATGGTGATCACTGGTGAAAGGGTTAACTAGGGGGCAATCAGGGGGCTTTATGCGGTAGTATATGGGGGTCCCTGGCGCTATAAAAAGCTGCGGCGAACCTAAATACCTACCTGCCTAACTAGCATCACCTGTGACACTAATACAGCGATCAGAAAAACGATCGCTTATTAGGCTGGGTTCACACTGGAGCAATGCGGGAACGCCACGAATCCGCGGCGGGTTCCCGCATCGCATGCCTCCCGGCGGCAGTTCACACTGCCCTATGCGAACTGCTGGGAGTGTCAGTGAAATGTTAATGACACCCCCAGATCAGTTCGCATATCGCAGTGCGATCTGCAAACTTGGATCGCATGGTGTGAACACCCATGGGATCCGATTCTGCTGCGGACCAAAAAAGGGTCCCGTGCGTGTTTGCGGCGGGTGCGACGCGAATTCAGCCATACTATCTGTATGGCTGAACTCGAATCGCACAGAGATCGGATGTGATTTGCACTGCAGTGCGGTGCGAATCACATCCGTTCTCATAAACCGCTGCAATGTGAACCCAGCCTTAGTGACACTGGCGACGGGGGCTGATCACGGGGTTAAACCTTTATTGGGGGGGTTAGGGGGGTACCTTAGAACTAAAGGGGGCTAACCCTAACTGCCCTAACAGTTATTACAGTCACAAATGACACCCGCCGGGTGATCAGGGGGTTAAACCTTTATTAGGTAATAAATGGCGGGTGCCCTGAAACTATAAAAAAATAACTAACCAACCAGCGTCACCTGTAACAGTTATATGGTGATCACTGGTGAAAGGGTTAACTAGGGGGCAATCAGGGGGCTTTATGCGGTAGTATATGGGGGTCCCTGGCGCTATAAAAAGCTGCGGCGAACCTAAATACCTACCTGCCTAACTAGCGTCACCTGTGACACTAATACAGCGATCAGAAAAATGATCGCTTATTAGGCTGGTTTCACACTGGAGCGATGCGGGAACGCCACGAATCCGCGGCGGGTTCCCGCATCGCATGCCTCCCGGCGGCAGTTCACACTGCCCTATGCGAACTGCTGGGAGTGTCAGTGAAATGTTAATGACACCCCCAGATCAGTTTGCATATCGCAGTGCGATCTGCAAACTCGGATCGCATGGTGTGAACACCCATGCGATCCGATTCTGCTGCGGGCCAAAAAAAGGGTCCCGTGCGAATTTGCGGCAGGTGCGGCGGGTGCGGCGGGTGCGATGCGAATTCAGCCATACTATCTGTATGGCTGAACTCGAATCGCACAGAGATCGGATGTGATTTGCACTGCAGTGCGGTGCGAATCACATTCGTTCTCATAAACCGCTGCAATGTGAACCCAGCCTTAGTGACACTGGCGACGGGGGGGTGATCACGGGGTTAAACCTTTATTGGGGGGGTTAGGGGGGTACATTAGAACTAAAGGGGGCTAACCCTAACTGCCCTAACAGTTATTACAGTCACAAATGACACCAATGCAAAAAAAATAAAAATAAAAATAAATGACATTAGTGTCACTGTGACTGGGGGGCAGAGGTAATTGGGGGGGTGATCGGGGGGGTGTGAGTGTGCCTGGCATGTTCTACTGTGTAGTGACGTGTTGGTGCAACTCACCGATCCTCTCTCGGAACGAAAAATACCGACACGGAGGAGAGAATACATCACTTCCTCTCCTGTGTTTACATTACAGGAGAGGAAGTGATGTCACGAACGATTTCTATTCGTCGGGAGCGATCGCGAGGGGGTGGCCATGAATGAATGGCCGCCCCCTCGTCCGGGATCGCTCCCGAACTAATACCGACCGCCGCAGGCACCGGGGGGGGGGGGGCCCGATTGGGCCCCCGACCCGCGGGAAGGCAGGGACGTACATGTACGCCCTTATGCCTGCACGTGCCATTCTGTTGACGTACATCGTCGTGCGGCGGTCGGGAAGTGGTTAAAACAGGCACATCAAATTATGCAGGCACCCGGGTAACATTGTCCACATAAACCATCCTCCGCAACACCATATTCCACGTTGCGCTCCACGAGCGATTCAAGCCTCGCTTTCAGATCGCTGTACTGCAGGGTAGTCTTCCCGGTCATGATTGCAGACTGACAGCGGTAAGAGCCGGCGGTGCGGAGGATGGTCTATGTGGACAGCTTTACACCAGATGCTTGCATATGTAGATGTGCCTCTTTTAATCATCATCCATGTGAGTTGCTAAATGTTGGACCATCATTAAATGTAACCATATCGCTACACTTAGAGGCGGCGCCTCTCTTCTCTTTCATACGCTGTAGTTCCTGCTGGATTTTGCTTCCAATCCCCTCCTAGAGGCTGCTGTTTGTGGATGGACACAATCTATCACATGGCTATAATCTTTTTATATAGACTATAAACAGAAGGACTTATGAATAAATGGTTGTGGAACGAATCATCTGAGATTCCATTATTTCCTATGGGGAAATTTGCTTTGATATAAGAGTGCTTTGGATTACAAGCATGTTTCCGGAACAAATTATGCTCACAATCCAAAGGTTTTACTGTACTTATTTTTAAAAAAATTTCACCCATTTTTGCATCTCTGATGATCTGTCTCCTATAGCCACATATAGTGATGGCCGAACGGTTCGCCCGGCGGTCGTTTCGCGGCGAATTTCCGACTTTCGCCGTCCGCGGGTTCGAACGCCTTTTTCCGTCGTTCGCCCCGGCGGACTTACGTGTTTAATGTATACAAGAACTTTAACCTTTCGTGACACGTTTATCATGTGTTACAGGACAACCAATTGAGACATGACAGCTCATGGACACTTGGACATTCCCCCTAACCTATAAATACACCCGATCCGGTGGCCATTTTACATTCTTTCTTCTGTCACTGTAGGGAAAGGATCCTGTGTGGAGTAGGGACAGAGAAAACGCTAGCTATTTGGTACACAAAAGTTCTTTTCAGGACTGGTATAGGTGTTAGGTCAGCAGCCTGAGTTTCTTTTGTCAGTTTAGATAAAGGGACAGAGCGCTGTATGCTGCTATTTTAGGGACAGCTCAGCCAGATTAGTCTTTCTTCATCATCATCATCATCATCATCATTAGCTGTTACTATCAGGTCCACAAAAGAGCTGTTCCAGCTAATCGTTCCAGCCTACTCTTTTTTGCCAATTTGTATAGGGACAGGCAGGAAGCAGTGTGTCAGGCAGTGAGGATAATTTTAAAGACTTGCTGTTACTATTAGTTCCACAAAGGTTCTTTTCAGGACTGGTATCAGTGGTACGGTAATAGGCTTGTACACGTATAATATTCTTTCTTCCAAATATAGAAAGAATATTATACTTGACTGCTGCCCTTCTGCTGCAGTCTGCTAATCATTCACAACTCACTTGTTCCACAAAGCTCTTTATCAGGACTGGTAACTTGGTCTGTCTAGGGTGCTACGGTACATAGGCTTGGGTGCGGTACAGTCTGCTGTTCTGTAAGGACCGCTATCGGTCCACAATACATAGGGTTGCCGTGCACTACTGCTGACCGCTGCCCTATACTGCAGCAGTCCTTCAGCGGTATAGGGACTGACGCACAGTCTGCTAAACACTAATACACAACCTGCTTGGTCCACAAAAGTTCTTATAAGGACTGGTAACTTGGTATAGGGTGCTACGGTACATAGGCCTGAGTGCAGTACAGTCTGCTGTTCTGTAAGGACCGCTATCGGTCCACAATACATAGGGTTGCCGTGCACTACTGCTGACCGCTGCCCTATACTGCAGCAGTCCTTCATTGGTATAGGGACTGACGTACAGTCTGCTAATCACTAACACACAACCTGCTTGGTCCACAAAAGTTCTTATAAGGACTGGTAACTTGGTATAGGGTGCTACGGTACATAGGCCTGAGTGCGTTACAGTCTGCTGTTCTGTAAGGACCGCTATCGGTCCACAATACATAGGGTTGCCGTGCACTACTGCTGACCGCTGCCCTATACTGCAGCAGTCCTTCATTGGTATAGGGACTGACGTACAGTCTGCTAATCACTAACACACAACCTGCTTGGTCCACAAAAGTTCTTATAAGGACTGGTAACTTGGTATAGGGTGCTACGGTACATAGGCCTGAGTGCGTTACAGTCTGCTGTTCTGTAAGGACCGCTATCGGTCCACAATACATAGGGTTGCCGTGCACTACTGCTGACCGCTGCCCTATACTGCAGCAGTCCTTCAGCGGTATAGGGACTGACGTACAGTCTGCTAAACACTAATACACAACCTGCTTGGTCCACAAAAGTTCTTATAAGGACTGGTAACTTGGTATAGGGTGCTACGGTACATAGGCTTGAGTGCGGTACAGTCTGCTGTTCTGTAAGGACCACTATCGGTCCACAATAGATAGGGTTGACGTGCACCACTGCTGACCGCTCACCTATACTGCAGCAGTCCTTCAGCGGTATAGGGACTGACGTACAGTCTGCTAATCACTAACACACAACCTGCTTGGTCCACAAAAGTTCTTATAAGGACTGGTAACTTGGTATAGGGTGCTACGGTACATAGGCCTGAGTGCGTTACAGTCTGCTGTTCTGTAAGGACCGCTATCGGTCCACAATACATAGGGTTGCCGTGCACTACTGCTGACCGCTGCCCTATACTGCAGCAGTCCTTCATTGGTATAGGGACTGACGTACAGTCTGCTAATCACTAACACACAACCTGCTTGGTCCACAAAAGTTCTTATAAGGACTGGTAACTTGGTATAGGGTGCTACGGTACATAGGCCTGAGTGCGTTACAGTCTGCTGTTCTGTAAGGACCGCTATCGGTCCACAATACATAGGGTTGCCGTGCACTACTGCTGACCGCTGCCCTATACTGCAGCAGTCCTTCATTGGTATAGGGACTGACGTACAGTCTGCTAATCACTAACACACAACCTGCTTGGTCCACAAAAGTTCTTATAAGGACTGGTAACTTGGTATAGGGTGCTACGGTACATAGGCCTGAGTGCAGTACAGTCTGCTGTTCTGTAAGGACCGCTATCGGTCCACAATACATAGGGTTGCCGTGCACTACTGCTGACCGCTGCCCTATACTGCAGCAGTCCTTCATTGGTATAGGGACTGACGTACAGTCTGCTAATCACTAACACACAACCTGCTTGGTCCACAAAAGTTCTTATAAGGACTGGTAACTTGGTATAGGGTGCTACGGTACATAGGCCTGAGTGCGTTACAGTCTGCTGTTCTGTAAGGACCGCTATCGGTCCACAATAGATAGGGTTGACGTGCACCACTGCTGACCGCTCACCTATACTGCAGCAGTCCTTCAGCGGTATAGGGACTGACGTACAGTCTGCTAATCACTAACACACAACCTGCTTGTTCCACAAAAGTTCTTATAAGGACTGGTAACTTGGTATAGGGTGCTACGGTACATAGGCCTGAGTGCAGTACAGTCTGCTGTTCTGTAAGGACCGCTATCGGTCCACAATACATAGGGTTGCCGTGCACTACTGCTGACCGCTGCCCTATACTGCAGCAGTCCTTCATTGGTATAGGGACTGACGTACAGTCTGCTAATCACTAACACACAACCTGCTTGGTCCACAAAAGTTCTTATAAGGACTGGTAACTTGGTATAGGGTGCTACGGTACATAGGCCTGAGTGCGTTACAGTCTGCTGTTCTGTAAGGACCGCTATCGGTCCACAATAGATAGGGTTGACGTGCACCACTGCTGACCGCTCACCTATACTGCAGCAGTCCTTCAGCGGTATAGGGACTGACGTACAGTCTGCTAATCACTAACACACAACCTGCTTGTTCCACAAAAGTTCTTATAAGGACTGGTAACTTGGTATAGGGTGCTACGGTACATAGGCCTGAGTGCAGTACAGTCTGCTGTTCTGTAAGGACCGCTATCGGTCCACAATACATAGGGTTGCCGTGCACTACTGCTGACCGCTGCCCTATACTGCAGCAGTCCTTCATTGGTATAGGGACTGACGTACAGTCTGCTAATCACTAACACACAACCTGCTTGGTCCACAAAAGTTCTTATAAGGACTGGTAACTTGGTATAGGGTGCTACGGTACATAGGCCTGAGTGCGTTACAGTCTGCTGTTCTGTAAGGACCGCTATCGGTCCACAATACATAGGGTTGCCGTGCACTACTGCTGACCGCTGCCCTATACTGCAGCAGTCCTTCAGCGGTATAGGGACTGACGTACAGTCTGCTAAACACTAATACACAACCTGCTTGGTCCACAAAAGTTTTTATAAGGACTGGTAACTTGGTATAGGGTGCTACGGTACATAGGCCTGAGTGCAGTACAGTCTGCTGTTCTGTAAGGACCGCTATCGGTCCACAATACATAGGGTTGCCGTGCACTACTGCTGACCGCTGCCCTATACTGCAGCAGTCCTTCATTGGTATAGGGACTGACGTACAGTCTGCTAATCACTAACACACAACCTGCTTGGTCCACAAAAGTTCTTATAAGGACTGGTAACTTGGTATAGGGTGCTACGGTACATAGGCCTGAGTGCGTTACAGTCTGCTGTTCTGTAAGGACCGCTATCGGTCCACAATACATAGGGTTGCCGTGCACTACTGCTGACCGCTGCCCTATACTGCAGCAGTCCTTCAGCGGTATAGGGACTGACGTACAGTCTGCTAAACACTAATACACAACCTGCTTGGTCCACAAAAGTTTTTATAAGGACTGGTAACTTGGTATAGGGTGCTACGGTACATAGGCCTGAGTGCGTTACAGTCTGCTGTTCTGTAAGGACCGCTATCGGTCCACAATACATAGGGTTGCCGTGCACTACTGCTGACCGCTGCCCTATACTGCAGCAGTCCTTCAGCGGTATAGGGACTGACGTACAGTCTGCTAAACACTAATACACAACCTGCTTGGTCCACAAAAGTTCTTATAAGGACTGGTAACTTGGTATAGGGTGCTACGGTACATAGGCTTGAGTGCGGTACAGTCTGCTGTTCTGTAAGGACCGCTATCGGTCCACAATACATAGGGTTGCCGTGCACTACTGCTGACCGCTGCCCTATACTGCAGCAGTCCTTCATTGGTATAGGGACTGACGTACAGTCTGCTAATCACTAACACACAACCTGCTTGGTCCACAAAAGTTCTTATAAGGACTGGTAACTTGGTATAGGGTGCTACGGTACATAGGCTTGAGTGCGGTACAGTCTGCTGTTCTGTAAGGACCGCTATAGGTCCACAATAGATAGGGTTGACGTGCACCACTGCTGACCGCTCACCTATACTGCAGCAGTCCTTCAGCGGTATAGGGACTAAGAGTTTTGTCACAGGGTCATTTAAAAAATGACATGCAGAGGAAGAGGCAGGCCCTTCCGCAGGGGTGGTAGGGGTAGGGCAGGAGCAACAGGCTTGAGCCAAAGTGGGAAGTTGCAGAAGGTGCGTTCAATTACTTTAAAGGATGCACCAGACTTGGTTGAGTGGCTCGCTCAGCCTTACTCTTCTGCACCCTCCTCATCCTCTCGATCTGCACCCTCTTCTTCACTCTCTGCTATGTGCACCCCCAAAGACACTACCACCAACAACACGACCACCACCACCACCACCACATACCTTCCGCTTGAGTCACTGGAATTATTTTCCGATCCATATCAAGAGGACATTTCTGATGCGCAGCCACTCTTGGTATTGGATCAGGAAGAGGAGGTAGCAACAAGCGCTACTCAGCAGTCTGACGCCAGTACCCAGATCAGCCCAAGGAGGAGGTTGGTCCCCGGTGTTGCTGCCTACTCTACTTATAGCGGTGGGGAAGGTGACGTTGATGATGACGTGTCTAGTGATGTCACGTGGGTGCCCACAAGAGAGGAAGAGGAGGGGAGTTCAGAGGGAGATATGGACCAGCAGATAGGGAGGAGAAGCAGCAATGACTTACATTGCACAGCAGGGACAAAGCAGACTGCAAATGTATCAGGAGCGAGTCATCGACCATGTACGGTCACATCTGGCGCTCCCAGGACACCGGCACATGGCTCCGCAGTGTGGGCTTTTTTTAACGTGTCCGCTGCTGACAATAGCGTTGCCATCTGCAATCTTTGCAGTCAACGCGTTAGTCGCGGTAAGCCCAATACTCACCTAGGGACGACCGCCTTAAGAAGGCACATGAGCAGCCATCACCGAGCCCAGTGGGAGCAACGGAACACACAAAGCCACACTGCAGGCTCTCACCGTCCAGCCTCGTCTTCTACTTCTCCTTCTCCTCTCTCCTCACAATTGTCCTCCACTCCACCTTCCATCACGCCAAGCTCACATTTTTCTGCAAAAAGGCAGGCTTCCGTGGGCCTAATGTTTGAGCGTAAAAAAATGATGACGCCGGATAACCCTCTTGCCCAACGGTTGGCGGCTGGCTTGTCAGAACTCATAGCCCGCCAACTACTGCCATATAAACTGGTGGACTCGGAGGCCTTTCGCAAATTTGTGGCCATTGGAACACCACAATGGAAGGTCCCAGGAAGGAAGTATTTCTCAGAGAAGGGCATCCCAGAGCTATATGGCCATGTTCAGCGGCAAGTGAATGTATCTCTGGCACACAGTGTCGGTGCCAAGATACATCTGACCACAGACACGTGGTCTAGCAAACACGGGCAGGGAAGGTATATCAGTTTTACTGCCCACTGGGTGAACCTTCTGACGGCCGTCAAGCATGTAACCCGTGGCACCCGTGTAGATTTGGTTTTACCGCCACGGATTGCATGCAGGCCTGACTCTTCTTCTCCTCCTCCTACTCCATCCTCCTCCCTCTCCTCCTCAGCTGCCTCCTCCTTTTCCGCTGCTAGCGTCTCTTCCACTGCACCGCCCAAGCTCCCCAGAACCTATTCCACATGCCAGGTGAGACGTTGCCATGCCGTGCTGCGTCTGTTGTGCCTGGAAGCAAAGAGCCACACTGGCCCGGCACTCCTTTCAGCTTTGCGTTCACAGGCAGATGAGTGGCTAACACCGCTCAATTTGACAGTTGGTAAAGTGGTGTGTGACAACGGTGCCAATCTGCTTAGCGCATTGAAACAGGGCAAAATCACGCACGTGCCGTGCATGGCACACGTCTTAAACTTGGTCGTGCAGCGATTCCTTGTCAAATACCCTGGGGTCCAGGACATCTTGCGGCAGGCAAGGAAAATCTCGGCCCATTTCAGAAGATCTTACACGGCCATGGCTCGCCTTGCTGACATTCAGCGGCGACACCATCTGCCGGTCAGACGTCTTATTTGCGATTGCCCGACGCGATGGAACTCAACCTTCTATATGCTTGATAGGCTGCTCCAGCAGAAACGTGCAGTTAACGTCTACCTGTATGAACTCTGCGAAAGAAACGGTTCTGGGGAGCTGGGTTTTTTTTCACCGCGCCAGTGGCTGCTCATGCGCGACACATGCAGACTTCTGCGGCCATTTGAGGAGATCACCAAACTGGTCAGTCGCAGCCATGGCGCCATCAGTGACATGGTACCTTATGCCTTCTTTCTGGAGCGTGCATTGCGTCGTGTCATTGATCAGGCTGTGGAGGAGCAGGAGCGGGAAGATGAGGAAGTCGCAATGCTGGATGAATTCCCAGGGGGGGCTACTCTATCTGAGACAAGTCAACAACAGGAGTCTGATGAGGAGTCAGAGGAGGATGGTGCCGGGGCGGATGAGCAGGAGCAAGAAGAGCATGCTTTAAACCTTTCTGGGATCCCTGTTGTGCGAGGATGGGGAGAGGAGAATGAAGAGGACGACATTATCCTGGATGATGAGCAGGAGCCAGGCCACCACACCGCTTCCACTTTAGTGCAAATGGGGGCCTTCATGCTCCAGTGTTTTAATAGGGACCCCCGTATAAAAAGCATGAGGGTCAAGGACCAGTACTGGGTGGCAACGTACTTAGACCCCCGGTACAAACACAAAATGGCGGAAATGTTACCGCCGTCGCAGAGGGCTGTCAGAATGCAGCACTTCCAGGCCTTGCTTCGAGAAATGCTGCATTCTGCTTTTGCGTGCGCTGGCAGAGGAGCAATTCCCACTCCCAGAGAAGGATTTGCGGGTACCAATCCAACAGCGCCTGCAAGAAGAGGCCGGTTTGAAGATGTGTTGGTGACTTCGGATATGAGGTCATTCTTTCAGCCGACCCATCGACAGGTGTCATCCGGATCCAGCATCAGGGAACGCCTAGACCGTCAGGTGTCCGACTACATTGGGTTAACGGCCGATGTGGACGCTCTGAGGAGTGATGAACCCCTAGACTACTGGGTGGGCAGGCTTGACCTCTGGCCAGAGCTTGCCCAATTTGCAATCGAACTGTTGGCTTGCCCCTCATCCAGTGTCCTGTCCGAAAGGACGTTCAGCGCAGCAGGGGGGATTGTGACCGATAAGCGTACTCGCCTAGCTCACCACAGTGTTAACTACCTCACATTTCTAAAAATGAATGAGGCATGGATCTCGGAGGAATTCAACACATGTGATCAGTAGACCATGTATATGTCTATAAACAATTTTTGGAATCAAGCACACAGACCTTCTTAATTCATTTGGCTCACTTCCCTGACCCAAAAAAGCACACCGTACTATATGCCCCTACCCTCCTCTTTGAAGAGGTTGAGCGGTGTCATATTTCTACTGGGGCTGCTTATTATGAGGGGTTCCCACCATCCCTGTGCTGTGCTGACTTCCTCCTGGGTGTTCTTATTATGAGGGGATCACACCATCCCTGTGCTGTGCTGACTTCCTCCTGGGGGTTCTTATTATGAGGGGATCACACCATCCCTGTGCTGTGCTGACTTCCTCCTGGGGCTGCTTACGGTGCTGCTGTCAGCGCTGTATGTCACGGAGCTGCTGTCAGCGCTGTATGTCACGGAGCTGCTGTCAGCGCTGTATGTCACGGAGCTGCTGTCAGCGCTGTATGTCACGGAGCTGCTGTCAGCGCTGTATGTCACGGAGCTGCTGTCAGCGCTGTATGTCACGGAGCTGCTGTCAGCGCTGTATGTCACGGAGCTGCTGTCAGCGCTGTATGTCACGGAGCTGCTGTCAGCGCTGTATGTCACGGAGCTGCTGTCAGCGCTGTATGTCACGGAGCTGCTGTCAGCGCTGTATGTCACGGAGCTGCTGTCAGCGCTGTATGTCACGGAGCTGCTGTCAGCGCTGTATGTCACGGTGCTGCTGTCAGCGCTGTATGTCACGGAGCTGCTGTCAGCGCTGTATGTCACGGAGCTGCTGTCAGTGCTGTATGTCACGGAGCTGCTGTCAGCGCTGTATGTCACGGAGCTGCTGTCAGCGCTGTATGTCACGGAGCTGCTGTCAGCGCTGTATGTCACGGAGCTGCTGTCAGCGCTGTATGTCACGGTGCTGATGTCAGTGCTCTGTATTACGGTGCTGCTGTCAGTGCTCTGTATCTCCTGCACCCTCTTGTTTGCCTACCCTGGTCCCTGACCTTCCCTCTCCTCCATTGCCTTCATTAGCTCCATAGTCCTGAATTGTCAGAACAATTTCCCAAATAAAAAAAAAATGCTTGTAGTTATCGATCCCAAATTCACCTCATACATGTATTATGCTATTGTCCAGGTGGTGGGACTACGTGCTACCCCCTAATAATTACCCCGTGGCCGCAAATTCGACCTAAAGGTTTGCGAAATTCGCCTCCCATTGAAGTCAATGGAGCCCGCGGCGAACGGTCGTTTTCGCGAACGTTTGTGCCCGTTCGCGTTTCGCGTTCGCGAAACGTCCCGTCGGAAGTTCGTCCATCACTAGCCACATACTGTTTATTGGCAATCACTTCAGCAATAGCTGCGTGGCATTGCTCAGAGTGGGTTTCCTGATGGTGACAAAAGTGGACCATGTCTGCAGTGGAAGCCCATGTGATGGTGACAACATTGGAGAACAATTAGTAGACAAGGACAGAGAGTTGTCACTCTATAAAAGAAATTGCCTGGATAAGGACCTTTACGACGGTTGTTATTTTATTGAAAGCTGCAGTTTAAAAATATTGAAAATGCCTTTCGAATTTGAATGAACACACAAAAACTTATATGAGATTTTAGTGATGACGTTTACATATACTTTATGCAAACTGCCTAAACAGTATTTTTTTGCAGGTAGACCCTGAACCTCTTATGATACATTTCACAAATATTTTTTACTACATTTCTTTGGCAGGTGTATTTGTGTATTTCATTCTTTTTAATGTGCTTAAAAGATAATGGGTAATTATCCATAGCACTGTTGGGTGAGCTTGTAATAAAATCAAATACCTGGGCATCTACCTTAACCCGTCCCTCTCAAAGAAATTTAGAGAAAATATTCTTCCTTGGTTAGCAACGAGGAGACTGCATATAAAATGCTGGCACCAACGGTCTTTTATTTGGTTTGGGAGGAATGCTCTATCGAGACCGTTGTATAATTTACAGACTCTCCCGGTGGCCATACCACCCTAGATCCTTTGAGCTGAAGGAGAAATTCTTGAACTTCTTATGATTTTGTAAAGCTAAAAGAATATCATACTATCTTCTGACCTTGCCAAAAAAGAGTGAGAGTATTGTATTCCTGGATTTGATCAAATACTATTATGCTGTACACCTGACGAGAACCCTGGATTTCATGGAAGAACTCAGCCCTGCCACCCAATAATAAATTCCACTCCTTGATAGCCACTTCACTCTCAGTCTTGGCCAAAGCAGGTTGTCTTATGCCCTCCGCTCACCTCTGATGGGTGCTCAAGAGTTCCTCTCGAGTTTGATAGATGGTAGGTTTAAGGCGTTTCTTCTGACCAATAAATTCAGAATTCACCATTTTATCTGTAGTAGCTGATGGTGCACAATAGAGGAAATTAGGGGCATGCTGTCGCCCCCCCCCCCCCCCCCCAACTAGACATTTGGCAAGCTATTTAAATAAGATGCTACTTGACCTCAATTCAGTTTGGCAGAACACCTCAGGGGCCCAAAAAGCCTTTTTTAGGAACATTGTTTAAATCCTTCCCCTCTATGACACATTCTATCGATTTCTTACTCTTTGCTGAATATGCCCCATTTAGGGCCTTATACCGCCCTTCATACAGAAATGGGAACAAGATTTGGACTGGACGTTTACCAGTAAGCAGAAAGAATGTATATTTTTTTTGCTTATCGCTCCTCCATCTCAAGAGATACCAAGAGGCAGGCTATACATTTATTATGCTCTGGTACAGGGTACCCCCACCCTCATTACATAAGCTCTTTCTTGTAGTTTGTCCCATGTGTTGGCTTTGCCAACGAGAAAACAGCTTCCTGTTGCATATTTTCGGACAGGTCCTCCTATACATCCATTCTAGGATATAATTCAGAGTTTGATCTTTAAACTGACAGATATGTTTTTAAAGGACGCACCAGAGACACATGCCAACTTCATCTTACACCACTCTGGAGGCACAGGTACACGAGATCTCTCCTGATCCACCTGCCGGATGTTGCCAAAGTCTGTATCCCACAAAAATTGAATAGTCAGAACCCCCCAACAGTGAATAGCTGTAGTAGATGAGTTCAATAAAATGGAATGCCTGACAGTGTCTTTGAAAGGGAAAGAAGAACAATTTCACAAAACACGGTATTACTGGCACTATTTCAATACTCCCAGGACTGCAATACATTCATACCCTCCTTGGTCACTCAAACGGTACTTTCTGTGTAAAAGGTGGTATTCCTTATTAGTTTTCTTTCTTCTTCTTGCTCATCCTGGAGGATTTACTTCATTTTCTGGGAAAATAAGTACTTCAGCAAGACGTCATGTATGGAGGCACTGGTTCACTATCTGAATTCCATAAATTGAGAGAACTCTACATACAATTAAGTTAATTTCCCGATATATCTGATTTGATATCTCTCAAAAGGGATCAATACTTTTAGGCATATCTGTGTATTTCTTTGTTTATGTTGATGTACCCGTTTTGGCTCGAAAACTGCCCTATTGTACTTTGGTGCTTTATGCTATGCTGCAGAATGAAATTAACATTTATTAATGAAAAGCATTCTTGGGTGACATAAATGGTAGATGCTGTATGCCCCATTGATGGGCATTTATTCTGTATCTTTGGGTACCTTTAAGCAGAGACTACCTCTGTCTTCTCTTCTCAATGTCCTGCAATATATAAGAAAAGGTTCCCATAGGATTACACCGTGAAGGGATTCAGTGAAAATGATGAATTCCCTCCCCTCCTCTCAGCCCCGGCAAGACATAATGCTGTACTATTTTTGGTTCACAAGGAAAGGGCCTCCCTTTGAAATCAGCAGGCTGTGCATTTTCTAAATGACATCACTTGGCATTCTGCTGCTGTGTGAGCTTGATATTTACATGGCAATGCATGTGTCCCTTGTTCTTGCTCCTATTGCAAGGCAGTGGGATATTCCCCATCACACAGCACAGCTCTAGTCTTCCCACTGCCCCCTGTGCGCACATACACACACTGCTTTCTGATAAAGCTGCAGGTCTTTCGCAGCAAGCCAGTAGCTAAGGAGAGGAAGACGGCAAATGAAGAAGGAGATCCTTGCATTGGCCTTAGAATAGTTGCTGTTCATGGTTTGGGCTATCCATCTTACTGGCTGCAGTCACCGAACACCTGGAGGATGGGGAATGGTAGAAGACCACCTAGAAGGATTGCCATCTTCCTTTGCATCTTCTTTGCTCTTTTGCTAATAAACAAGACTGAAGGGAGAAAGCCAATCAAGTCAAAATGCCCAACCTGGTGTACTTGTACCAAAGACAATGCCTTATGTGAAAATGCCAAGACTATCCCTCGCACCTTCCTTCCTGACGTTATCTCACTGTAAGGGGCTGTAAGCATTTACTACTTCACTGTATGATTTTATGTACTACTGTCAAGCCTTGACTTACAGGTTAATATTACATGCATGATGTGTTAGTGCATTGCTCGAGAAAACATTTTCTATGTGGCTTTAGTAGCAATATGTTTTATTTTACTAGCTTTATGTGTAATTTTTTTACAAAATATAAGAGTTGGAATTTCACCATCGGCATTATCCTTCATTGTTTGTGCCATAACAGAGCTTCGGTCAAGTTGGAAAGGGTAGTTGTGATAGATGCCAATGGTGGGTGATCTAGAACTGGACAGGTCTCTCACTACCTGTCATTTTTGTAAATGATTTGCTCAGCTATAAGCATCCTAGAAAATTCTTTGTTAGGTAATAAAGAAGAACTCAGCAAAAGAAAAAGGCAAAGAGCATTGGTGGTGTCCAAAGTAGTGTAACCCCAAGCAACTAGATCTCATCACGTCGATTGTTGCTTACTGCACATCGTTCTTTACTGAATAAGCTTGTATAAGCCTGACACTTCATTATTTGAAAAAAACAAAATGATACATTTTACTTTTTGATTTTTTTTTTTTTATGCATTTCTATATTTCTTTATTTTGCAGGTCCTTTGTGAGATCTGAATTTACAGAAATCCCAGAGGGAAGTTTTTTGCACATCCCGTCTCTGCAGCTGCTGTAAGCAAGCAAGCTTTATTGTTTAACATATGTGTCTTCAAGCAGAAGATATTAGAGTGTATTGTCTGAATGAAGTCACCTGTGTAATATGCACTCTTGTCCTTCTATAAAATGGCACTGCTGCAAAGTGCCTGAGACCCTGACCGCTTGTATAATCAGAGGCACATATAATTAAATTGAGTGCATCAGCTACACAAGGCTCTGCAGCTCCCTAGGCTGGTGAAGGAGGTGCTCTGACATTCAGTGTATTAGCTGTTAGTAGCAGAATAGGCTGAGAAATGCAGCACTCAGATTTATATAACTCTTGAAGCACAGCTCACTGCATGCTAATATGTCTAGTAAAAACTGACATAGGGTACATTTGTTAATGACTTTGGGTTTATTTAATTAGGCAAAGTGTGACAAATCACAGAAACCGAAGAGCAGTTATTTTTTTATCATTTTCAATGTTTCTTGCAAGCTTATTGCTTTTCGCTGTGTACTTATATGGATGGTCAATTATGCCCTGTACACATGGTCGGACATTCCGACGACAAAATCCGTCAGATTTTTGCAGACAGATTTTGGCCCAAACTTGTCTTGCATACACACGGTTGCACAAAGTTGTCGGAAAATCCTATCGTTCAGAACGAGGGGACGTATAACACGTATGACAAGACTATAAAGAGGCCAGTAGCCAATAGCTTCCATCTCGTAATTTATTCTGAGCATGCGTGGCACTTTGTGCGTCGGAATTGTCCACACACGATCGGAATTGAAACAATCGGATTTTGTTGTCGGAAAATTTGAGATCCAGATCTCAAACTTTGTGTCGGAAATTCAGACGGAAAAAGTCCGCTGGAGCCCACACACGATTGGAATTTCCGACAACACAGTCCGATCGCACATTTTTTGTCGGAAAACCTAACCGTGTGTACAGGGCATTAGAGTGGACAAAGCCAATCTCATACCTGCATGTGATGAGACTATTGGTCAGTGTGGGGTTGACTATAAGAGCTCTTGACCATCAAAAGTTTTTTTTTTTTTTTACACATAGAGATTTCTCAACACATTGTAAAAATATCTGTGTGACCTGATGCAAACATTGCCTTTAGGCTGGATTCACACCTATGCATTTTTAGTGCTTTTTGTATTTTGCAGATTTGCACTACAGAACATGTTCCATAGGAAACCATTTTAAATGGACTATAGTGCAAATTTGCAAAATGCAAAAAGCACTAAAACTGCATAGGTGTGAATCCAGCCTAAAGCTGGCCATACACCATACAATTTTCTTATTTAATTTCCTTTAGATTTACCTTCAACTGTGTGGTACATGGGCCTGTCTGATTGCACACAAATTGAAAGTGTTTAGATTTGACCTCATTTTATATGGTTTTGGTAAATCTAAAGGATATCTATAGAAGAAAATTGTATAATGTATGGCCAGCATTACTGTGTAGGAAACATAATAAATCTCTCATGAGGCCTGGTTCACACCTATGCTGGTTGCAGTTTTCATATTCCAGGTGTATTTTGCGTTTTTCAATACACGTTTTGATCCATTGAAATCTATGGAACCAAAAACAATAAAATGCATAGATGTGAACTGCATCCATATGTAACCATGTTAAATGGACTGTAGTGTGTTTTTGCAAAACTGAAAATGCACAGGTGAGAACCAGGCCTTATAACTATTATTATTATACAGGATTTTAAGCTGGATTCACACCTATGCAGTTTTAGTGCTTTTTGCATTTTGCAGATTTGCACTACAGTCCATTTAACATGGTTTGCTATGGAACATGTTCTGTAGTGCAAATCTGCAAAATGCAAAAAGCACTAAAACTGCATAGATGTGAATCCAGCCTTATATAGCACCAACAGTTTACACAGAGCTTTACAACTTGAGGGTAGACAGTACAAATACAATACACTTTAATACTGGATGAGATGGGGGAAGCTTGTGAAAGGGCTCAGTAATACAAACCAGTACAACGTCAGGCCTGTGTATATAAGATTGTCATGTGGTCCTTCTGGTTGTTTGCTTAGTAGGTATGTATGGCTTTCCATGGTTTGCAGTTTGCACTTTTGACTTATAAATCATATGGGAGGAGAAGCCTCTGAATTGATTTTTTCCCTGTCATGGCATTTGGGGAGTTTGCAGTGCACATAAACCTGCACTTTTGTTCACTACAGTCATACATAGCAATGTGCCTGATAGCTTGGCAAGCCATAACGTATTGGTTGCATTGGTGAAGTGCCAATAGATGTGGTGTGTGTGTGTGATCTTCTTCATTGGGAGCATGCATGCCCTAAATTAGGTGGTAAGTGTGTACATTTCCAGACAAAGTGTTAAAGTTTTGTAGCAAGACAGGATTGATAAAAAACTGAACTGTATCTGGATTTTTCATAATAAATTGTCTAATTCCTCATAATTTCTGTTCATCTGTTTCATACCCAAATAATCAAATTTGTACATACTTATGTTCTGCACATACGTATCTCGTAATATGGCTAGTGTAATGAAGTTCAGTAAAACTTGTACCCTGCCCAAAACCTTTAAACTGATGTTGTGCCCCCCTATTAACCTCAATGCCATATCCTACTGAAAAACTTCAATTATCAGGTATAGGCAACTAGGCCTACCAGCTTACCAGCATTACCGCCAGGTAAGGCAAGTGTATATTTGCATAGGTACAGCAAAGAGGGGGAGGTACCTACAGACAACCTAAGGGGCTTAGTTTCAAAGTTTTGGGCAGAATAAAGTTTTAATTGTTTACCATTATTCAAATTTTGTACACAGCCATACGCCACAACCAAACCTGGCTTCATTTTATAAAATGCTGCAAATTCAGATAACTGCTACTAAGATGTAAGCTTAAAGTATGGAAGATCACTTTTTTTTTTTACAGTATTTGGTTTCTGATGGGATAAGGTACAGGTAGTACTCCTTTGTCCCATCTTACTAGGTGTCTGCAAATTTGGACAGGGCACCTCCACCTTGGCAAATAGCTGTCCAACACCAGGGGTAGCAAGCGATTAGCGATTGTCTCTGGCTCCCAGCACTTGCCTGTGGGAAGCCGTGGTAAGAGGAATTCATGTCAGCCTTACCTCCTTATGCATTCATTGTGGCAGTTTTTCCTTCAGACAAGTGCTGGTTACCTAAATCCTCGTACACACGATCAGATTTTTGGATGACCATTTGTCCGTTTTTTGTTGCATGCTAGTCTCATGTCGAAAGTGAAGAGGTTACTCACCATATGAAAATTCTCGTAAGACAGAATACAACTTCAGAAGGGACATCGTGTGTTGAATTGTTTTATATGTGTTCTTTAGTTTTTGGACATGCATAGTCTTGTTTTTTTTCGCATGAAAACCATACAAATTAAACGAAAATTGGACGTTGAGCTCACGTACGACAAAAATTTTATAGTCTGCACATTTTGTTTTTTGTTGGACGAAAAATCGGAACCGGCTGTTGAAAGCATCATACTAATGATCCGAAAATCGTCAGATCGTTCATCGGACGAAATTTTACTTCCGATTTTCGCATCGTGTGTATGGGCCTTAAAGCCTCATACACACTATCAGATTTTCTGCTGATTTTTGTCTTCAGATTTACCAAAACCATGTAGTGCAAGGGAATGTCTGATTGCATACAAATTGAAACTCCTAAGGTTTGACCTCATATTATATGGTTTTGGTAAATCTGAAGGAAAAAAATCAACAGAAAATCTGATAGTGTGTATGGGGCTTTAGACTTGCTACCAAAAATCTCCCTGCTAGCTGTGGTGTTCGCTGTGAGCCAACAGTCAGCTCTCTATAGCCTCATACACGCGATCAGACTTTGTACAAACTTTCCCGTGGACTTTTGTACAAAGAGCGTTGACCGTAAGTTTGTATTGCATACACACGATCAGACTTTTTAGGCAACAAACACGAACGTAGTGACGTTTCAACGTACTGACGACGCTTCAAAAGAGGACGTTCAATTACTCCAGCGCCACCTTTGGTCAACTTCTGTATTGTTGTCTGATCTTTTGCATTGGTTCTGAGCATGCGTGTTTTTAAAGTCACGATTGGACTTTGCTCCATCGGACTTATGTTGTCAAAAAGGTTGTTTGTTTTCACAGCCAACAAAAGTCCGATGAAAATCGAAAAAGTTTGTCCGACGGAGCATAAATACGGTCGGATGTTGCTCCAAAACAGCTAATTTGTATGTTTGTTGTCAAAAAGTCAGATCGTGTGTACGGCCTTATCAGATATCGCAGCTACCATTACAGGGCACTCAGGAAGATGGGACAAAGTAGTAGTACATTTTGTCCCATCAGAAACTAAATACTGTGGAAAAAAATAATTATTTTTTTAATTAACCTTCCCTAGGCTGCTGAGAGCTGATGTTTTAATTGTTTCTATTAGTTATTGCATGATTACTCTTTCTACTGTGGTATTTAAAACCATAAAATGTGCTTAAACCAGTGACACCAGCTATCTTTTGTTTGTTTTCTATAATCCTTAAAGTATACCTAAGGCCAAAACTTTTTTTTGATTTTTGAAATAGTAGGGGAGCCAATTCTTTTCCCATTTGTGTTTCATTAGAGAGATTTCCCTTTACTTCCTGTTCCGTGGACTCAGCAGGACATGAGAAATTTCCAACTTTCCAGGGACATCTCATCTAAAGTGTGCTTTAATGCCCACCAAAGAAGTTAATGGTCTCTTATTCTTCCAAAAGGCAGATGCTTGAGGGATGTTTTCAAAATGACAAAATATACACATCGATTAATTATTCACTGCAAAACCACAAACCACAGAATGTGTTACATGTCTTTATGAAAGGAGGCCAATAGTTTTATTTAAATAGAATTCTGTTTTAAATAGAATCTTTGCTACAACACCCCCCCCCCCCCCTTCTTTCTCAAAAACTCAATGGTACTCTATGTAAGGAATGTAGCATGCATGCAGCATTCAACAGGTCTCTGTTTAGGTAGGTGTCCATATCCATATTTAGACTAAATCTAAAAAACAAACAAAAAAACAACAACTTTTTTTCTTTTTTTTTATACAGTGGTGAGGGGTTAGATTGCCTGCCAGGTTTTGTCATGCTGTCTGTGTCCCTGCTAGGAAAATGTACCATCTGTTTGTCCTGGTGATCATTGTCACTACAGTTGAAACTGAGGAAAAATTTAAAATTCTGAGCTGTCACCAGAACAGGAAGAGTGGCGGGAATCTGCCAATGGGCACACTTTAGAAAGACGTAGAGAGATTGCCTCTCGCCCTCTGCGTGTCTGCAAGACAGGAAGTTAAGGAAAACCTCCTGAATGGGACACAGATAGCAAATAAAAAAATAAAAACTGAGAGGGGTTCTAAAATATATATATAAAAAAAAATCAAATATGCTATTAATTTAGCACTGGTGCAAATGCGTTGAATGATGGACCTGCAGTGTCCAGGCACAGAGCCTGATACAGCGTTGGAGTTTTATTATTAGGCATCAAAACACCTGATTTTTCTCTGCTGATTGGCAATGGCACGTAACATGTAAAAAAGTGTGTTTTCTGTATTCCTTTTCTGCTTAGGCCTGGTACACACAAGGAGATAATTGGACGAATGACCGTCTGTTTTTTTTTTTTTTGCATGTTCATCTCAACGAAAATTAAGCGATTACTAAAGTTATAAAAATTCTCATACGGTTCGATATACGATAGTATAAAAATTCATAATGTATTTTTCGCAAGAAAACTGTACTGATTAAATGACAATCATACAATCTGGTATCATACGAGAAAACTTTCTATGGTTATCCCATCAGATAATTTTGCATGCCTTATCCTGATCGGCTCTCGAAAGCTGTGTACTAACGATCAGAACGAACGGTTGCTTTGAAAGCGGTATTTTTCTGTGTACGGATCTTGAGTGCTAAAACACAAGTATCACACCCACAAGAACGATCGTGAACAGGGGTCTCAAACTGGTGGCCCTCCAGCTGTTGCGAATCTACAAGTCCCATGAGGAATTGCAAGGCTGACAGTTACAAGGATGACTCCCACAGGCTGAGGCATGATGGGACTTGTAGATTGGCAACAGCTGGAGGGCCGCCAGTTTGAGACCCCTGATAGACAGTCCTCACACCTCCTACAGAAATCGCCACCCATGGCCATTCAGTCGGTCTGCCCTGGGATGAGGGTACTGCGACATTTCTATTGAATCAATTTGAGTTCCAAGAGTATGCAATACCTACTTATTTGTTCACTTTACTATTCAGCTTGTTCTACAGCACTCTGGTCTTGTTTTCTATTTACTAAAATTACTTTTAAAAAGTCCGTCTGTAATCAGGCAGCACATTAGTCCCTGTACACAAGTAATGCTCAAATATGCACGTATTGGTGTGCAGACGCTGCATATTTCAGCCATTCATTTTGACAGACTGCTGGCAGTGGGCTGTGTGCTGCACCAGTGATTCCTGGGCAGACAAACTCCTGATTAATGCTGAAAGGTCCCGTTGTAGCCCTGTGCATGAGACTTAAGGGCTCATTTACAATATCATTGCCCTCTGAAAATTGATATGTCCTTATTGGTGTGGTGGATCACTTTTCAGAGGGTATTTGCCAGGTGGCTGGGAGACCTTATGTAGACTCCTCACTGCCTGTTTTAACCTCCGGAAGCAACACCACCGCGCAGCAACTGTGCATTGCATGTGGTTGTAGGGTAGTTATGGCATGGCTTGCCAAACGTTGCAGGGGGTATAATTTTTGACTTGCCATAGAGCTAGGGTTGCCACCTTTTGTTCAAGTCAAACCCGAACACTTTAGCGGAGCATGCCAATTTTTTTTATAGTAAAAACTATACATATATTTTGCTATTAAATTACATTTCTAATCATATGAAGTTAATAACAAGAGTTCTCCTTTACATCAGAGCCCACAGAGTTCCACTTTTTACATCTGAACTCGCTGAGTTCCCTTTCACTGTAAGGGTGGACTCTGCAGACTCTGATGTAAGGGAGAACTCTGGGGACTCTAACATAAGGGATGCTCTGGGAACCCTGATGTAAGGGGGGAACACTGAGAACTCTGATGTACGGAGAGGACTCTAATGTAAGGGGGAACACTGTGGCCTCTGGTTTAAAGGGGAAATCTGATGTAAGGGGTGCTCTGAGAACCCTGATTTACCTTAGTGTACTCACTCAGAGGCAGGAGAGAGAAGGGGGGAGACTTCAGTCACAGACAGGGATGGATGGTGAGCTCACTCACCCCTTGGCAGTCAGCGTCTCTCATCCAGGTGAATCTGAGGCTGTTGAACTCTTTCCTTTCCAACTTTCCTTTTCTGAGGCACAGCGCCAGGGATTGGAGTGTGGGCAGACCCAGAGGGGTAGGGGTGGGGGAAGAGGTGCTGATCGAGCCCTCTCTTCTCTCCCATCTGTGTGTGTGGTTCGGGGGGGGGGGGGGGAGGTTAGTGCTGCCTTTGAGCAGTGTGAAAGAGTGTAACAGACACTTTCAGCTTAGACAACTGCAGCCAGCAACCCTGCTGGGAAGCCATAGTCCAGTCTAACTAATGTGTCCGGGTTTCAGGCAGTCTAAATCCCGGACGCATGATTCCAAACCCGAACTGTCCGGGTGAATCCTGGACAGGTGGCAACCCTACATAGAGCAAAGCATCACAGCTTCAGCTTGTATGCAACCCCGTCTGACTGTTTTTGCAGCTTAAGGGCGCAGGTAAGAGGGGGCTGCACTAAAAACACAGCTCAACTGCCTTTTTTTTTTTTAAACTGCCCCAAACACAAGTGCAAACTTGGCCTATGAGTAGATATACCAATGTCTCTCAACTCCAGTCCTCAAGGCACCCCAACAGGTCATGTTTTCAGGCTCTCCATTATTTTGAACAGGTGATTTGATCAGTTTTGCTGCCTTAGTAATTACCACAGCTGTTTTATCTGAAGGGAATCCTTAAAACATGACCTGTCGGGGCGCCTTGAGGACTGGAGTTTATACCGTCTGTATTTGCTCAGGGATAAGCAATATAAACATTGCATGTTAGTCATTTTATTCCATCAGCAAAAGGAAAAAAAATGCACCTGGAAGCAATTGCAATGATCTAATCCACAGAAATTAGAAGAGTAAATTGCAGGGAAGATAAATCACAGAGATACTGGAACATCACATGACAACCATAGCGGATTGATGTTTGATGGCCTGCTGCATTACTGAGTACAGCTGGACAAAAGTTTTTTTTAAAGAGAAAGCATGGTCTATTTTCAAAGAGCATATATTCCTAGTTGTATGTGCAATGTTTAACTTATTATTGATATCACTTTCATATGTTTTTCAAGCCTTCTGTCCCATATGGCCCCTTTCACACTGGGACGGGAGTTGCGTCGGTGGTAAAGCAGCTTTGGAGACAAAGCAGCGGTTGTTTCAGGGGGCTTTGCAGGCGCTATTTTTAGCACTGTAGCGCCTGCAAAGCACCCCGGTGTGAAAGGGGTCTTCTTTCCCTTATTTAGCTGCGGTTCACACTATTGCAATGGCAGACATCGCATGTAATGCGCAGTGCACTGCTTTTCACATTACATGCGATGTCTGTGCAGTGCGATGTCAGCCATACAGATAGTATGGCTGATATCACACCGTATTCAGTGAAAACACGCAGAGGAGCCTTTTTTCTGTTCGGACCAGAATCGGATCGCCTGTGTGTTCACACATATGCGATCCTATTCATGTCCGATGTGTCAGTTCGCAGTGCGATATGCAAGCTGAAATGGGGGTGTCGTTAACATATAATGGCACTCCCCAGCAGTTCGCATATGGCAGTGTGAACTGCCGTGTGTGTCGGGTGCGATGTGGGAACCCGTAGTTGATTCGCAGGGTTCTCGCATCACAATAGTGTGAACCAGCACTTAAAGCTGAACTCCATGGCACTGAACAATCTACTCTTGCAGTGGAGCTCCACCAGTACTGCAAAGAATAAATGCAAATTTTTGCCTAAGGTGCTCATAAAAAGGACTTTTACTCACCTGATAACTTGCTTCTTTTATGTGGTGCTCTGGCCAGTGGTTACAGCAGTGAAGTCACTGGGGCCAACAGTCCTGCTGTGTAAGTTGTCAGTGGTTACTTCGTAGCTCCCAACTGTCCCTGATTTGGCGCAATGTCCCTCATTCCTCCTCATTTGTCCCTCATTTTCGTCTGATCTATATAGTTGTATATAAAATGCAGTTTTTATCTTTCAAAAAGTGTTTCCCAGCGCAAAACCTTTCATCCAATTTCTAAATTGATGAATTTGTACATTTTAAAAGGCAATATAAAGGAATAATAGTGGTAAAAAAAGCCCTTGTGGATTTAATTAACCTTTTTTTGGGTTAATTCTCCTTTAAGGGGGTGTGACAGGGGGGCATGTCCTTTGCCTAAATATATGTGCTAGTAGGTGTTTCTCATTCCCATCTCAAAATGTTGGGAGTAGGGATGAGCTCAGGTGTGTTTGCATGGAACACGCACAGAGCCCACCAGAAAGTCGGTGCAGTGCTGCACTAATCACAGGCAATGAGACATTGCCCAATCTCTACAGCTGCACATCGGGGCAATGTCTCACCGCCTGTGATTAGTGCAGCGCCCTGCCGACTGCCTGGTGGGCTCTGCACGTGTTCCATGCGAACACGCCTGAGCTCATCCCTAGTTGGGAGGTATGGTTACTTATTTGGGAGTCAGAAATTGCGCATTGCACAAGCGACGCCTAGCATCCTCTTGAGGAATCCTAGGATTCCACAGCCCTGGTCAGGAAAGGCAGGACTAGGAGGATCTGTGCAAAAATTCTGTCCTTTTAACATAAGATGCTAGACACACAGTATTGTATTTGAGGCCTGCTTTACACCTATGCATTTTTTTTTTTTTTTGTGCATTTCAGTTTTGTAGAAACACACTACAGTCCATTTAACATGGTTTCCTATGGATGTAGTTCACATCTGTGCATTTTATAGAAAGGGCCAGGGAGTTTTTTTTTGGTTCCATAGACTTCAATGGATCAAAAATCTGTATTAAAAAAACACAAAATACACCTGGAATATGCAAAGCGTTAGGCTGGATTCACACCTATGCATTTTTGGCACTTTTTGCATTTTGCAGATTTGCACTACAGTCCATTTAACGTGGCTTCCTATGGAACACATTCTGTAGTGAAAATCTGCAAAATGCAAAAAGCACTAAAAATGCATAGGTGTGAATCCAGCCTAAGGTTTGATTCACACTAATGTGTTTTTTGATGCATTTTGCAGCAATGCAGGGACATTTTAACATGGGTTCCTATAGAACATGTTCACATCAATGCATTTTTGTGCCTCTGCGTTTTTGGAAAGGGTCGGGGACTTTTTTTCATGCAAAATGCAGCGTTTTGCATGTAATAGAAGTCAATGGACCTGCACCAAAAACGCAACTACCGCGTTTTTGCTGCGGTTTGCGGGGTTTTTTTTTCCAGTTTTTTTCACTGTATATAGCTGGTTGCTAAGCAACCACAGTGTATAAAAAAATATAAAAGCGCAAAACGTGGCAAAAACGCGTGTCCAAAAACACAACCAGCACCTCAAAAAGCACTGCAAAAACGCTCAAAAGCAACATGCATATATGTGAATCGAGCCTAACTCATTGAGTCAGATGACTCAAAAGCTAGCTATACACTGATCATACACAGTGTGTGGCTGCCCCCGATCAACAGAAGTCAATTGTTTGATCAAATTATGTTGAGTGAACATGTTGGTAAATTATTCTTGATCGGCTGCTGCAGGTGGGTCCCACTGTCAGAATACAACATCCCTGTTGTGGGATTCCTTCCTCCGCCTTGTTTGTGTGTGTGGAGGAATCTGGCTGAGGCTGGGTTCTCACTTGGTGTGGCCGCAGCTCACAGCATGGGGTCCGGTGCATCCCTGTACACCAATTCGGGTGCAAATCGGGTCCAAATTTCTGCCTGAATTTGCACCTGAATCGGAAACCAAAGACGCACAGGATCCTTTCTGCAATCCAGGCTGCGGCCACCTCGGAGGTGTGTGAACCAACTCCATTGTGAGCTGGGCACACTCTCCTGTAATGCAAACTGAATGCCTTGAAACACGCATCCAATTTGCATAAAGGATATGTAAAGATTTTTTTTTTATAAACAAACACATCATACTCCTCTGTGAAGTTGGTTTTGCACAGAGTGGCCCCGATCCTCCTTTTCTACAATGCTGTATCCTGGCCTAGGCCGACAAGGCCCAGGCCTAGGGCAGCACAGAAAGAGTCCCAGACGGCTTGCTCTACAATGTTAGTGTAGCACCAGTCTTATGGGGCGGACTGGGCCGAGAGGCAAATTAGTCTAGCACCCCCATAAAGCAGTGGCACTGCTTCCAGTATGTGGGCAGCTGGCATTCCGCAACTGTGGGGGGCCGTCACTTTTAATTTTGACTGTCCTCTCATCCTGGACCACAAAACGTCCTCAATGTTTTCTGATGCACCATTGGCATGGTTATAGCTTCTTAGATCAGAAATTTGTGCTTAAGGCTAGGTTCACACCGTAGCGATGCTGGAACGCCGCAAATCCGCGGCGTTTTCCTGCATTGCATGCCTCCCGCCGGCAGTTCACACTGCCCTATGCGGACTGCTGGGAGTGTCAATGAAATCTTAATGACACCCCCAGATCCGTCCGCATATCGCAGTGCGATCTGCACACTCGGACAGGAATCGGATCGCATGGTGTGAACACCCAGGCGATCCGATTCTGCTGCGGACCAAAAAAAGGGTCCCGTGCGAGTTTACGGCGGGTGCGATGCGAATTCAGCCATACTATCTGTATGGCTGAACTCGCATCGCTACAGAGATTGGATGTGATTTGCACTGCAGTGCGGTGCGAATCACATCCGGATCTCCCACCCGCAGCAGTGTGAACCCAGCCTTAAGTAGAACTATAAGCAACCCTTTTTTTTCATTTTGGAGTAAGGAAGGGTTATAACCCCTGTCAGTTTATTTTTTACCATCCCTGTCCCATTGCAGAGATTTCCCTTCACTTCCTGCCCCTTAGCCAAACAGGAAGTGAGAGGAAATCTATGCAAATGAAGGGAATCCATTGCCCCTCAGAACTAGTATCCCCACAGCAAGGGGTGTGGTCTTGACAGGAAGGGGTGGGTCATATTTAAATTAGGGAGTGTACAAAACCTAAATACACTACTGCTCTTCTGGGGTAGGGATGAGCTTGGACGTGTTCACTTGCACCACGTGCAGAGCCTGCCAGGAAATCGGCGCAGCACTGCGCTAATCACAGGCAGTGAGACATTGCCTCGATGTGCGGCTGCTGAGATCGGGCAATGTCTCATTGCCTGTGATTAGCGCAGCGCTGCGCCGACTTCCTGGCAGGCTCAGCACGTGGTCCATGCGAACACGCCTGAGCTCATCCCTATTCTGGGGTCCCTCAGTGGCGCTCCTGGCTCCTCCTCTTCACGAGTGCCCCGTTGGAGAGGCCCTCTCCCTCGGGGGAACTCGTGCGGGTGCACTCCCGTGTCCTGCTGCATCCATTGACACAGACAGCAGGACAGCCTCATTGGATTTGATTGAAAGCAGTGGGAGCCAATGGCTGCGCTGCTATCAAGCTATCCAATCAGGACCCGAGAAGCCGGCTGGAGCTGGTGTGCTCATCCCCATAACTGGAAAGACCGGGGTCAGGTAAGTAAAAGGGAGGGGCTCTGGGGGGCAGCTGCATCACAGGAGGTTTGCATTAAGGTGAAAAACCTCAAGGGTTTACAACCTGCTAAGTGTGAACCAAGCCTGAATGAACAAACTTGCCATCTATGGCTAACTACTTTGTAAGGAGGAAAAATAAAACACTGAGCAGAAGTATGAAGCAGAACCGGCATTTGTAATCCGCAAATATGGCTGCTCAATGCACATATATATCTACTAATTATGCAGTGCCAAGGGTAGTGACCGCACACTATGTGAGATAAATGCCCAGGTGTTCACCCACAAAGAAATCCAAACCGGGAATAGAGGCACTCCCATGTCTTGCAGGGGAGACAAATGAAAACAGCAGCGTTTTATTGTCGATGATTCAATGAAGCCCAGTCCATCTTTCTCCTGCTGTTTTCATTTATCTCCGCTGCAAGAGCCATCAGTGCCTCCATATATGTTCCGGATTTGTATCTGCTAATTATGCATAGATAAATATTTTAACCATGAACATGTTGCTACAATTATTTACATCAAGCTAATGACTTTTATAGGATACTATTAAACTGTTTTGAAAATACTTTATATTATTTTGGGACTTTGACTCCTACTCCATTTAATTTATTTAAAAGTTCTATCCAATAATAGGTCTATTCTACATTCTAAGTCTACCCATACTTAAATAATGTACTAAAAGCAGTAGAATCTTGCATGGACAGGTTGAACTTTAAGCCTCGCTCACACTGAATGCGACTTTGAAATCACGCAACTTCATCTGAAATTGCACAATGTCAATGATTTCGGGTGCGACTTGGAAGACATCTGTGCGGCTTCATGCACAGATGTCTATGCAAGTCGCACCCAAAATCACCTCAATTAGTGTAGAAACAACTTTTTCAAATCATTTCAGCACCGCAAAGTCGGTGTCGCACCCATTTGAACACTGCCATTAGCGACAATAGGGCGTGACTTGTCATGTGATTTGAATTGTCAAATCGCATGACAAGTCACTCTGGCGTGAACAGGGGTTTAATTTCAATACTAGGAGAACCCCATTACCATGTGTCCCTTGTTACCCAATATAAATGTGCATTTAAGACTCCTTTCTCACTGGGGCTGCGGCCGCGTCAGTGCTAAAGCACCACTCGTTTTAGCGACGCTTTTCGGGACGCTTTTATCCCCAAAGAAGGGGTTAAAAACTCCCGAGTTGTGGCGCTTCGGAAGCACTGCCCATTCATTCCAATGGGCAGGGCATTTTGGAAACGCTAAATACAGCGATCCCAAACCTTCGTAAAAAAATGTCGCTTGCAGGACCTTTTGGAACATCCCGCAAACGCACCGCCCCAGTGTGAAAAGTCACCCTGGAATGAATGAGAAGCAGTTTTCAGGCGCTTAGCAGCGGATATTTTCAGCGCTAAAGCACCTGAAACCCCCCCCCCCCCCCCAGTGTGAAAGGGGTCTTAAAGCGGTAGTAAACCCTCTGAGTTTTTTTTTTTTTTCTGACCTGCAAGGGAAAAGGCATAATGAGCTAGTATGCACCGCACACTAGCTCATTATGAAATACTAACCTTAGAACGAGGCCCCGACATCTAGCCTGATCCAGGCCGAGGGAGCTGACATGTTCCCTCGGCGTGTCTTCCGGGTATCCGATATCATCACTCCCACGCATGCGCATGGGAGATTTCTTTCCGGCAGGGTCCGACGTCTGCCGGACTTTCAGCCAAGAATCCCCTGTGTGCATGTGCCGCTGCAGTCAGTGGCGCATTGCGAGGGGAATACAGTTTAGGAGATATTTTTTTTTTACAAGTAAAAGTTGTAAAAAAGACAACCGATTTAAGTGTCCTAATGTGTTGACTGTTTCTACACAAACATTTAGACGTTATCATGACTGTATGCTTGGAAGAAGCCTTACTAAGCAATATAGTTAATACATTGATAGTAACATAGTCAGGTTGGAAAAGGACCATCAAATTCAACAGATAATGGAAATCCTCCATAAACAGAACCTTACATTTGATCAAGAGGAAAAGAAAAAAGCCCTTATAAATCATTGTCCAATTACCTCCAACAGTGGGAAAATATTCCTTCTCAATATTACATAGTCCCTGGTTCTTCTGTTTCTGATGCTCAGATATACACACTGGGGGTTATTTAAAGTGGAGGGCCACCCTAAAAAAAACAGCATTAATATTTGTAAAAGATTAAAAAAATAAAAATTTTAAAAAATAAAAATGTTTTTACCTTACCAGAAACCCCTGTTGCTAGGCAGTCTTCCTAATCTGCCTCTTCCTACTCCGCGGTGATCTTCGGTCTTTCTCTCCTCCTCACGTTGTTCTGAGGAATGGGGAACACTGTGTTCTGGGAACTGTGTGTTTCCTAACACAGCACGTCTCATTCACAAAGCGCCGTGCGACCCGCGCATGCGCAGTAGGAAAAGGGCAGTGAAGCCGCAAGGCTCCACTGCCCATTTCCCTTAGTGAGGATGGCGACCCTGGGACCCGAAAGCCGAGGGACGGGTTGGCCTCAGGCACCCTGGAAAGGTAAGTGTCCTTATTAAAAGTCAGCAGCTACTTTTTTTTTAGCTGCTGACTTTATAAAAAAAATTCCCCGCTGGAACACCGCTTTAAGAAAGGCAAATCCACTTTGCACTGAAAGTGTACTTGGAAGTGATGTCACTGTAGATCCGAGGGGGACATGCAAGGAAAATAAAAAAATAGTATTTTAGCTTGCACATGATTGGATAAAATCAGCAGAGCTTCCCCTCATTTCAGATCTAATCCACAGATTTATAGCGATTGCATTTCCAAGTGCACTTTGCACTTGTAGTGTAAAGTGGATTTGCCTTTAGTAAATAACCTCCCCCCAGTTTTATGACCGCAATGACTGCTGTCAGAGTAGGAGCCAGCAGTAAAGATGCAACTCTCATCACCTTTAAATTGCTGACTCAACCACCAAATATCAGTCTAAAATAGGGGTCCCAGTTATGGCTAGTGTTGAATCATGCTGTTTCATATTTAAGTTTCTATACCTATACAGATTTCGGCGAATATGAGGGAGCAGGTTTTAATAAGTGGTTTGATACCTTTAGGATGGTAAAGGATTCTGTGTATGGCTGGCCATACACTATACAATTTTCTTATTAAAGAGGGATTCCACCTAAAAAAAAAAAATATTAAAAGCCAGCAGCTGTAGTATTTATAGACTTTTAATAAATGGACACTCACCTGTCCCGGGTTCCAGCGATGCCGAGGCCGATCGATCGCTCGGCTCTCGGCTGCTGCCGCCACCATTCTAGGTGAGGGAATCAGGAAGTGAAGCGAATCGGCTTCACTTCCCGGTTCCCTACTGCGCATGCGCGAGTCGCGCCGCGCAATAGGAATTGTCCACGCTGTCACTGGGACCCGTGTGTGTCCCAGCAGACAGCGCGGCAGGAAAGGAAATGACATAGACTCCCATGGGAGTCTATGCCCGGAAGTGGGTGTAAATACCTGTCTTTGACAGGTATCTCCACCCCCCTCCCCCCTGTAAGGTGGCAATTGTGACACCGGAGGGGGGGAGGGTTCTGATCAGCGGAAGTTCCACTTTAGGGTGGAACCCCGCTTTAAATTTCATTTAGATTTACCTTCAACTATGTAGTGCAAGGGCCTGCCTGATTGCATACACATGGAAAGTGTTTAGGCTTGACCTCATATTTGGTTTTGGTAAATCTAGGAAATTTGTATGGTGTATGGCTAGCCTATGGCTTGTATGTGGCGGTTGATGGATTACAATTCAAAAGTCTTGGAAAGCCTGGCAGATGGCTGTAGCAAAACAGCTCACAATGCTTTTAAATGCATTTATACTGACTGCCAAACCAGAGACTGAATATCTGAGATTGGGAATATTTAATAAAATAATGATTGGTTGCCGTGGATTAAGGCACACTATACTCTACTCTTTACATTATTAAAGAATTATTTGCTGGCAAGCTGTGTTTGTAAAACTCCTTTCTGATGGAAACCATGAAAAAGAAAAGTACAGTAATTTTAAAGAAAATAATAATATACTTTTGCTGTTTTAGCAAAGGAATGCTTAGACAATTAAACTCTTAATGCATTAGTAAAGCCAGGTAGAGACTTTGGAGGGTGGTCAGATTCTCAGGTAATAAGGTTTTATTACGGGGGGTTTATCACCAACTTATCAACAAGTGAAACTGTAGTGATTATTCCAACAGGAAAAACAGTTAAATTATATATACAAAAATATGTGGATTTTGAGTTCAGGAATTTCCAGTAAAGTGTGACAACAAACTGGTTTAGAAGAAAAACTGTTCATTAGGGTTGCACCGATGTGGGTATCAGTGCTGTTACAGTAAGGTGAACAGATTTTTTAAATTAAATCCGGGGTCATTTTTTTTTTTTTTTTTTACTAGTAATGGTGGCAATTAACGACTCCCTGCCCATTGCCGCCCGCCTCACAGCCTGCCAAGCCTTACTCTCCGGGTCCCAGCTACTACTGGGTGGGAAGCGGAGGAAGATCACTCCGCCAGGGAAGGCAAGGCGATGGGCAGGTGGCTAGCCAGGACTTGCGCTAAGGCAGAAGAACATACGAGCAGGAGCAGAACGGGCATGCACCCGAAACTGAAGAAATATTCTCTCCACTCCAACCAGCACATGATCATCAGAAAGGGGCACAGATAATGAAAAAAATTCACCACCACCCCCTAAGCTAGTAGGAATGGCACAGCGGGGGGGGGGGGGGGGGTGTAAATCAGATTTTTTTTTAAATTCTGCACTGACTGTCTTTGAAATTGCAAATTGCCCCTGTACAAATCAAATCCGGGGACAGACTTGGTTCGGGGACAGTGTCCTCAATCCGGGGATGTCTGGTCACCCTATGTTACAGAGTACTCCTACTCGCACAAATTCTCCCCGTACTCCCAATACCTGAAACCAATACCCTTTGTGGTGCAATTTAAGCCCATACAATATTAATAAGCTCAAATCGCACTGCAAAGAACCTCATACTATTTGAACAGGAATGCGGTGTGATTCCTGTCCAAGTCACATACAGTTTTCCTCACTGCTCCTGTGTGAACCCAGTATAAAAAGACAGGAAAGCACCATCTAATGCAGCAATTGGCAATTTATTAAAAAATGTTTTAACAATTAACATTAAAGTACATATCTCCTCAAATCAAAATCTGCCTAGTGTCCCCTCCAATGATAGAAAACGACGGCCACTTGCGGTGCACACAAGGCTGAAGGAGATGTATAGGTTTCTGCCTCCAAGCTGACATCACTTCCACCCTATACCCACGTGTGCGCTCCAAGCTGGTTTACCAGGGTCCCAGAATTTCCTAAATCTCCTCCAGCCTCATAAGCACCGCAAGGGGCCATGGTTTTTTATCATTGGCGAGTAGTTGAGTAAAGAAAGTATCAGTACACACACACACACATATATATATTATATATATGTTTAGTAGAGAATCTAGGGAATAAAATGGCGATTGTTGTAATATTTTATGTCATATGGTATTTGTGCAGCGGTGTTATAAGCGCAACTTTTTGGGAAAAGGGACACTTTCATGGATTTTAAAATAATGAAACAGTAAAGTTAGCCCAATTTTTTTGTATAATGTGAAAGATAATGTTACGCCAAGTATATTTTTTTACGATTACCAGGTTAGAGTTACAGAGGAGGTCTAGTGCTAGAATTATTGCTCTCACTCTGACAATCGCGACGATACCTCACATATGTGATTTGAAGACCATTTACATATGCGTGCGCGACTTGCGTATGCATTTTCTTTGCTGCGCGGGGATGGGGGCGCTTTAAAAAAAAATTCTTATTTATTTTTATATTATTAAGTTGTGTTTAAAAAAAAAAAAAAAATGTGATCACTTTTATTGCTGTCACAAGGAATGTAAACATCCCTTGTGACAGTAATAGGTGGTGACAGGTACTCTTTATGGAGGATTCGGGGATCGGGGATACCTCCTTTGCACTTCAAAGTATTCAGATCGCCATTTTCGGTGTATCTGAATACTGTATATTTTTTTAAAACCAGCGCCATTGGCAGCCGAATAAACAGGAAGTGACGTTGTGTGTTTACAATCAGGTGGCTGGAACAAAGCCGTTTCTGGCTTTAGTCTGTCCCTAGGTGCCAGAAGCACCAGATGTACGATCGGGTCTCCCCTCCAGCTCCTCTGGGATAACAACCAAACGGCTTTTAGCTGCGTCGGTTGTTATCCCTGGATAGCCGATCTTCGGCTCTAAACAATGGTACCGGGATGATGCCTGCAGCTCCGGGCATCATGCCAGTGTAACCCCCAAAAGTCGAGTACGCACATCTGTGTACGCTCGGCGGGAACTTGCTGGTAAAAAAACAATATCAGTGCAACCCTACTATTCAAGCACTGTCCCAGATAGCAAGCATGCTGCAAGTTTGAAAATGACTTGCTAAGCTATTGCTAGACCTGCCAGGCTTCACAAGTTTGTTGCAAAATTGTAGCAAGTCCGAATTGCATGACTCCAGATTAACTTTCTTTGCAAACATTCTGCAAGTCTGCTGCAAGTTCTTGTTCAGTTATATTGTCATCCCGCCACAAGGGGCACTGTGGCTGAATTTTCCTGTAGTAGACTTTCAGAGCTCTTGCTGTAGACTCACCACTGCAGCTTTGCTCTTGCTAGAGACTTGCCACACAAATTTGCTACAAATTGGAAAACTGTCAACTAGAACTTGTCCTTCAAGTGCTCTGCAAGTGTACAAACATGTCAAATGAAAATGTGCAGCAAGTTAACAAACTTAAAATTTAAAGGGGATGTAAAGGTTCGTTTTTTATTTTCTACATAGGTTCCTCTGAGCTAGTGCATTGTTGGTTCACTTACCTTTTCCTTCGATTTCCCTTCTAAATGTTTTTTTTCTTTGTCTGAATATCTCACTTCCTGTTTCTCCTCAGTAAACTTCTCACCATCATCCGAGTGGTGTTTAGTCAGCCAGAACAGCTTACTGAACAGCTTACTGAGGAGGAACAGGAAGTGAGAAATTCAGACAAAGAAAACAAAGAAAAAAAAACATTTATAAGGGAAATCGAAGGAAAAGGTAAGTGAACCAACAATGCACTAGCTTATAGGAACCTATTTAGAAAATAAAAAACGAACCTTTACAACCCCTTTAACATTGCCACAAACTTGTGGCAAGTTATCCTTGCTATCTGGGAAATAGCATTGACTGGATTCCTCTGAAAGCATTAAAGAGGAGTTCTGGGCACCCACGAAAAAAAAATTAACAATCAGCAGCTACAAATACTGTAGCTGCTGACTTTTAATATTAGGACACTTACCTTTCCAGGGTTCTCGTGATGTCAGCACCCCAGCCAATTTCTGGAGCAGCTCTTGCGTGCTGCCGCCGCCACTCGTAGTAAGGGAACATGGCAGTGATGCCTTCCGGCTTCACAGCCGGTTCCCTAGTGTGCGTGCATGAAGCGCACTGCGCTTTCTAATTGGCCCGGTGGCGGGGGAAGGAGGCAGGGAGGCCGAACTTCTGAGGAATGGCGCTGCGGCACCATCTCCCGGAAGTGAGGACAGGTACATATTCCCACTGAAAGGTGCCAAATGTGGCACTGGAGGAGAGTGGGGGGAGGAGACAGTTAAGCAAAGGTCCCACTTTTGGGTGGAACTCCGTTTAAAGCCAATGTCATTAGTTCAGCTGGCCATAGACATAAAAGGGAAAATGCATTTAAAAATACTATAATTTTCTGGAAAATCTGCTTTGTCTGTGGTTATTGGTGCAATGAAACACAGATGTTAGCTTGTGCTTTGATTTAGATATTCAGTAATACATAAAATGAGAAGGAAAGGTCTTTCGTTTAGAATTTGTTGCCAGAAAAGGACCCTGACTAGGAAAGAGTTAACCACAGCCATGTATTCATTAAATCATGCTCATGCGGTGCAGTAATAACTTTAACGACCCTAATATCTGTCATTGCCCATGTGTTTATCTCTTAAATGGAAGCCATGCTATTAATATATTGAAAGGTATAAATTCCGTACAAATCATTGTGTCCTGTATATAGCGACTTTAGGATAACATCTCCGTTGTGCTGTAAATGTCCTAACATTTATAGACTGTTGCTAGGCAGCTGCGGGAGTGATAGGAAAACACCATCTGTAAGCACACTGCACGGGCAGGAATCCTAGAAAAGGAATACTGAATGTGACCTGTTTTACAAAGGAGAGATTTAACCATGGAAACCTTCAAACTTTTCCCCAATCGTCTTTCAGGACAGCCACCTTAGAGAGACACCGGCTCCTCCCCTCTGAGGAAACACCGCCTTCAATTTCATAATTTAAGCCTCCTCCTCCCTTCGTTCCTCAGTTATGGTGTTTCCTCCGGCGGGGAGACACCGCCAAGGAACCTTAAGGCTAAATTCGGTTGGTGAAACTGAAGCCATCCGAGCGGAGCCCTGGCCCCGTTCGGCTATCCGACCGTTCATCGGTCGGTCCAGGACAGTCCTATCAGCGGGGAGCTGAAGTGTTCGTACTGTCCATATACCCTAAACTCCGCTTGGGGAAAGCAGGAAGTTTATGGGGTCGTCCGTTCGTTCACCCACGGGTGTTTCAACGGAACAAACAGTCCAGTCGGCTGGGGAAGCTGAATACTCGACTGACCTTTACACGCACTCCAATCTTCGCTTGGGGAAAGCAGGAAGTCTTTGGAGAGGTTCATCCCTGCGTTTCGCCCAGTGGGGTGCTGAACGAAGGCGTCCAGGGCCCCCCTGTGTACGCAGCCGGCTGGAAGCCGGACCGGTAGGCGGGCGACGTCAGTTCCGGTGGGGGCGGACCCCTTCGTTCGATCTGCGTCTTCCGGTTCCGGACGCGGCACGTGAAGGGGAACCTAGCGTTCGGCTGGTGCAGCCTCTCTTTTCACAGTTGCACAGGTAGCTGTTAGAGGCGCGTTCGTACCACGCTTCCTCAACGGGAGAATGTCCGAGGCAGAGGCTTCAAAAACTTCTGGAGATAACAGCACCAGCCACTCGAAGGTAAGAGGAAACCTGGGGAGGTGTTCCCTTACTTGTATCCAGTAGCTCCACTGGTGTTCCTCCTTGGTGGTCGGGGGGAAGGGTAGTGTGTCTGGGATCCTGGTGATGGTTGATCCTAGGGGGGGCACTCCCGGTGGTCCTCTATGTAGCGCTGGTGTTGCTGTTTTTTAGGCTCATGCTGCCCCTTCCTGTGTTTTGTGTCTTTCAGAAAGCCACGAGCAAGTCCCCCCATGGTTCTAAGAAGAAGTGCCCTTCATGTAGAACGTCTATGGGAGACTCTTGGTCTAAAGCTATTTGCAAACAATGTATTGAGGATTTACTTAAGGAACAGGCAGTAGAGCAGGGTGCAGATCTGGTAGCTTCTATGAAGGAACTCTCTGGTACCTTTCAGTCCTTCCAAAACTTTTTTTCCAGTTTTCAGTGGCCCCAACCTCCGAGCACTCCTACACCAGCGCAGCAGAGTGTACCATCCAGCCCTGTGGATGTTCCTCCTGCAAGGGGAGAGAATTCAGAGGGTCCCAGGGAGGAAGCTGAGGAGGAAATTGACAGTGTCGTTTCAGACTCCCAGGGGGAGTCTGACGCCGAGGTGTTGGATGGGGAATCCAGCAGAATCTCGCGGTATAAGCTTTCCCTGGAGGATGTGGATGAGCTCTTGGGAGCGATTCATACCACTTTAGGCATTCAAGAAGAAACTAAGACATTGTCACTCCATGATCGGATGTACAAGGGCATGGGGGAACAAAAGAAGCGGGTGTTCCCAGTGCATAACGTCTTGATCGATACCATCAAGAAGGAATGGCGGGATCCCGAAAGGAAACCTTTCTTTTCTGGGGCATTAAGACGTAGGTTTCCTTTTTCGGAGGAAGAGACTCTCGTCTGGAATAAATCTCCCAGACTAGACGCTGCTTTTTCCCAGGTGTCCAGACACACTGATCTATCCTTTGAGGATATGGGGGTACTTTCTAACCCTATGGATCGAAGGATGGATTACCTTCTTAAGAAGGCCTGGGATTCATCACAGGGAAATCTTAAGCCAGCCATGGCAACCACGGTGGTGGCCCGCAACATGGAGTATTGGCTCACCCAGATTAGCGCACACATTGAAGCAGGGACAGCAAAGGAGACTATTCTATCCTCCTTTCCCATGCTTCTTAAAGGGATAGCCTACATAGCGGACGCTTCGGCGGAATCCGTGAGAATGTCGGCAAGGTCCTTGGCCCTGACCAACTCTGCCAGGAGAGCCTTATGGCTGAAGACCTGGCCTGGAGACAATGCATCCAAACTTAAACTTTGTGGAATCCCCTTTACAGGAGATCTACTGTTTGGACCCGGTCTTGAAACAGTGCTAGATCGCACAGCAGACAAAAGAAAGGCCTTTCCTGTTAAAAGGAAATTTGGGGAACAAGCCAAAAGAAAGACTCGTCCCCAGAAAAGGGTTGTACCACCCCGTACGGTTCAGCAGAAGAAAAGTTGGGGACTCAAAAGCAAGGGCCCCGGGGGAGCAATTTTTCGCCCTCCTGAACAGCCCAAAAAATCTCAGTGACAGGGTCACGGTGGGAGGAAGATTGGGGGCCTTCCTCCCACAGTGGGAAATGATTTCCTCCAATCAGTTTGTCTTGGGGATCGTCAGAGGAGGTTACCATTTGGAGTTTTCGGAACTCCCTCCTCTGAGGTTCCTTGTCACCGAGCTGCCAAAATGCGCAGAAAAATCATCTGCCCTTCTTTCCTCTCTTCAGGAGTTGGAAGAACAGGAGGTGGTAGTACGGGTTCCAGTAGGAGAGACAAGCAGAGGCTTCTACTCTCACGTCTTCGTGATTCGCAAGCCTTCGGGAAAGTTCAGGCTCATCCTGAACCTGAAGCCCCTGAATGTCTCAGTTACCTACAGAAGGTTTCGGATGGATTCGGTTTACTCAGTAAAAGCACTCCTACCTCCGAACTGCTTCATGGCATCAATAGATCTGAAAGATGCATACCTGCATATTCCAATCGCAGAGTCCCACCAGCGTTTTCTCAGACTGGCAGTGAGAACTCCAATGGAAGTACTACACCTTCAGTTCAGAGCGCTTCCTTTCGGACTATCCTCTTCCCCCCGAATCTTCACCAAAGTGATGGCAGAAGTTCTGGCATTTCTGCGTCTCAGGGGAATCTCAGTGATCGCATATCTCGACGATCTCCTTCTGTTTGCCCCTTCCCCAGCACAGTTAATTCAGGATTTACAGGTCACAAGAAACCTGTTAGTAAGCCTGGGTTGGCTCCTGAACCTGGAGAAATCCAACTTAATCCCTTCCCAGAGGGTCACTTTCCTAGGGTACGAGTTGGACTCAACAGTACAAAGGGTCTTTCTTCCTTTGGAAAAAATTCAAAAGATAGACAGGGCTCTGTTGTTTCTTCAGGGCAACCACCAGATCTCCATAAGGAAGATCATGTCAGCGCTAGGGTTGCTGACATCCGCTCTTCCAGCGGTTCAGTGGGCAGGGTTACATTACCGCCCTCTACAATTATTTGTGCTGAAGGTTTGGGATCACAGCCAGGAATCTTTGGATTCTCTGGTTTCGATTCCAGATCAGGTAAAGAGGTCCCTCTGGTGGTGGAGGAAGGGAGCAAATTTGTCCCAAGGTCTAGAGTGGGTCATGCCAACCTCCAGGGTGGTCACGACCGATGCAAGCAGCTCAGGTTGGGGGGCACACCTAGACTCCCGATTAATACAGGGTATTTGGGAAAAGAGGGACTCGAGGAGATCCTCGAATTGGAGGGAGCTGAGGGCAGTAGATCTAGCTCTCAGAACCTTTCAGAAGGAGCTCCGGGGGAATCACGTAAGGGTAAGGTCGGACAACTCCTCGGTGGTAGATTACATCAACAGACAGGGGGGCACCAGGAGCAAGTCCTTATGGGCCCTAGCGGAAGCCATCCTCAGATGGGCCGAAGCAAATATCCTGTCCCTTTCAGCAATCCACTTGAAGGGAGAACAAAATCAGGTGGCAGATTTTCTCAGCAGGAGAACTCTGAGAGAAGGCAATTGGGTTCTCAAGCAGGAAATATTCGAAATGATCACCCGGAGATGGGGGATTCCTGCAATAGATCTCTTTGCCGCAAGGGAAAACGCGAAGGTAGCAACGTTCTTCTCCATAAACAGGGGGGACGGGGCATTGGCGGTGGACGCACTAGCACAGAGTTGGGGTTTCTCCAGGTGCTATGCTTTCCCCCCTCCAGTGCTCATTCCAGCAGTATTAAGGAAATTTCAAGTGGAGAACACTACCCTCATTCTAATTGCACCTCACTGGCCCAGGAGGCCGTGGTTCTCGATCCTGAAGGGCCTGTCTGTAGAACCCCCCTGGATTCTCCCAGTGCAGGAGGATCTCCTGTCTCAAGGTCCGGTGTTCTGCCCTCAGGTAGGACGATGGAACCTGGCAGCGTGGCTTCTGAGGAAGAATTGCTGAAAACCAAGGGCTTCTCAGACCGGTTGGTAGCCACTCTTCTAAACTGTAGGAAAAAGGAAACCCAGTCCATTTACTTAAAGGTATGGAAACGGTTTAACAGCTGGTGTTCAGAGGGTTCCTTCAACGTGCATAGCCCTGTAGCCGTTCTAGAGTTCCTACAGGCAGGGGCGGATAAGGGGTTAGCGCTTGGAACACTAAAAGCTCAGGTTTCCGCTTTGAGCGTGTTTTTAGAGAAACATCTGGCGTCAGATCCTTGGGTCGTAAGGTTCTTCAGGGCCCTAGGGGCCAGGAAGGGTTCCAAAGCCTCTAGACGTACCATAGCTAGATGGTTAAGGTTAGCCATTGGGCAGGCATACGTGGCAGGGGGATTAGATCCTCCAGCTGGCATTAGAGCACACTCAACCAGGGCCGTGGCAACTTCTCAGGCAGAGTGGGCTGGTGCATCTCCGGAACAGATCTGTAGAGCTGCAACGTGGTCCAGTTTTTCTACGTTTGTGAGACACTATAGACTGGATCTTCTGTCAGCCAAAGACCAAGCCTTTGGTCGTAAGGTGCTACAGTCCCACCCTAAGGTAATATACTCGCTTATCCTCTCTAAGGTGGCTGTCCTGAAAGACGATTGGGGAAAAATGGAATTACGTACCGGTAATGTCCTTTTCCAGGAGTCTTTCAGGACAGCACCGGTTCCCACCCAAATTGTTGCAGATCATCGGGAACTCATTACATGAGACCGTCAGGTAAGACTTAAAAAGTTTATTTGTTTGACGTGTTCTTGTGTCTCCCCAGTTTGGCCGGAGGTACTCTGGAAGAACTGAGGAACGAAGGGAGGAGGAGGCTTAAATTATGAAATTGAAGGCGGTGTTTCCTCAGAGGGGAGGAGCCGGTGTCTCTCTAAGGTGGCTGTCCTGAAAGACTCCTGGAAAAGGACATTACCGGTACGTAATTCCATTTTTTTTACATTTTTTTTTTTTTATCATTTGGACACATTGGAAAAACAGATTGTCATATTTACAATGCAAGGTCACATTCGTACTTACTAATGGTAAACGCATATTTAAATGGAATGCTAAATTTGGGAGGAACTCATATATGCATTGCTGCCATAGGCCCAGCCTCAGTTGTGCACATTGGTTGGCATGAATGATGAAGGGACAGTGGTCTCAGAGATTGAGAGCTTGATTGGCTAGGAAAAGGCCCACTTTGAGTATAGTGATGAAGCCTTAAGCCTCGTACACACGATTGGACTTTCCAACAGGAAATGTTCGATGTCAGGCTGTTAGTGGAAAATCCAACCATGTGTTCTCTCCATCGCACAATTGTTGTCTGATTTTCAGGCCAACAAATGTTGGCTAGCAGGTTTTCAAATTTTCCGGACAAATGTCGTCAGATTTTCCGAGTGTGTGTACACACAAAACTACAAACACGCATGCTCGGAAGCAAGGACGAGCCAGAAGCGGTCGGTCTTGTAAACTAGCGTTCATAATGGAGAATTTACATTCGTGACGTGGCATATGAAATCTCGAAATGCAGTGCCCAATTCTCTTCTCTTCTTTAACGGGATAATAATGAAGCTTCTTTGCTGGTGATACTGATAGAGTTATGGTATATATAATACCTCTGCGCCAGCCAATCAAACAAAGAAATGGAAAAAACTGCTGCATGAACTGAAAGAGGGTTTTCCTATCCCAAACAACTGGCTAATTGTAAATGATAGTGCCGCGCAGTATATTAAAAGAGAAAGGAGAGAGAAGGTGAAGAAAAATAAAATAAACAGGAGAGTAATATATTCAGAGTAAAGGTAGAAACGGTGAGGTAAGGGTGTATAAATGGATAAAGACTAAATTTGCTTAGTGTCAAAAGTCACCTTTTGAGCTTAACATATATGCTCCACAGTGAGCATGGTGTACATCATAAATAATGTATCAGTGATCCTAACTAAGATGTATCTATTCTAGATACTAATATAATAAACCCAATATATATATGAACGATACCTGATAACGAAACCTTAGTCCACTGATACCTGAGTGTTTCCCACACCGCATTACAGTCACACTACATTCATGTGAACCGCAGTGGGCGTCAATGTTAGAGTGGCTGTAGACCCGATTCGTGAAATTTGAGCTGGGTACATATATCTGCAGTGTTTTGTTATCTCTCTTCAAAGCACTATGTCCTGTAGCTGTCTCCTGCTCCATTCATCTGTTATTAACCTGGCAAGTTCTCCGTCAACCACAAAAGCAGCTGGAGTTTTGTGTTGGGGAGAATGCTATAAATCAGGGATATGCAATTAGCGGACCTCCAGCTGTTGCAGAACTACAAGACCCATGAGGCATAGCAAGGCTCGGACAGCCACAAGCATGACACCCAGAGGCAGAGGCATGATGGGATTTGTAGTTTTGCAACAGCTGGAGGTCCACTAATTGCCTATCCCTGCTATAAATAGATTAGCACAGAGCTGAACTATTCAATGATCAGCTCTGAAAGTCTCTACCTATGAGGAGAGGGGGTGTGTGCCTTTCCTCCAATCAGCTGTCTTGGCTGTATGCCCAGGCTTCACTGCAGTGCTAACCAGAAAGACACAATTTCCTAACGCAATGGGAGTTATTTACAAAAGGCAAATCCACTTTGCAGTGCAAGTGCACTTGAAAGTGCAGTCGCTCTAAATCGAATGCTGCGTACACATGGTCGGAATTCCGGCCAGAAAAAGACCGATGAGAGCTTTTCATCGGAAAATGCGGCCGTGTGTATGCTCCATCGGAATTTAGCTGTCCGAATTTCCGCCAGCCAAACATTGATAGCATGTTCTCAATTTTCCCGATGGAAAAACTTTCTATCGGTAATTCCGATCGTGTGTATGCAATTCCGACATGCCAAAAATCACGCATGCTCAGATTCAACTACAAGACAGAAGCTATTGGCTACTGACTATTGAACTTCCTTCTTCTAGTCACGTCATACGTGTTGTACGTCACGGCATTATAAATGATCGTAATTTGATGTGATCATGTGTAGGCAAGACAGCTTGAGCTGAATTCCGTCAGAATTCCGTTGGGAAAACCATCAGAGCTTTTTCCGACGAGAATTCCGATCGTGTGTACGCAGCATAAGGGGTAGATCTGAAATGAGTGGAAGCTCTGCTGATTTTATCATCCAATCACGTGCAAGCAAAATGCATTTTTTTTATTTTCCTTGCATGTCCCCCTTGGATCTACAGCAACTGCACTTCCTTTAGTAAATAACCCCCAAAGTGAACTTTCCAAACAGTATATAAAGATGAAGAGAGCAGATATACATGTAAAACGTATGTAGGGAGATTTGTTTCATCTCTGTGTATCATCTGTAGATATTCACTTCACTGGGTATAATTTGAGGGTTTACATCCACTTTAAGTTAACGACACCCCAAAAACTGTTTGTAAAAAGCAGTGCAATTAGCTGAATCGGATCACATGGGTGTGAAAACCCATAGAATCCAATTCCAACGAGGAAAAAAAAAATGTGCCTGCACCTTTCCTGGGGATGTTATGTGATCTGTAGTGCAATTTGAGCTATAGAAAAGGAATGGCTCAAATCGCACTGCAAAAAAATCACATATGTTGTTAACAGGATTGCGGTGAAATTCCTGTCCAAATAACAGGCAGTTTCCTGCACTGCAATAGTGTGAACTGTGACTAGAACAAGTCTGCTTAGTTAATATGGTAAAGCCAAAGTAATGCCACTCTAGGTGAGTGACAGACTATCTGTGAACCGAAACCCAGGGTGCTGCACAGCTCACCCGTGAGATTCAGCAAGATGCACAAATCCAGAATATTGCTGCACTCCTTTATCTTTATTGAAGTATTAAAATCACATCACAGGTATGACAGGAACAGATAAAGGGTTTCATGCTGAAGTCAGCACTTACTCAAACCTCCTTATTTAATATGGTGCATGCATCTCGAGACAGTTTCCTGTACCTGTTTTCTGGCCCAGGAAGCTTAGGCCGCGTACACACGGGCGGATTGTCTGTCCAACTTAGTCCGCTGAACCGTGTTTCAGCGGACAATCCGCTCGTGTGTGGGCTTCAGCGGACTTTTTCAGCGGACTGTCTGGCGAACAAAGTCTTACGGAATTTCCGAAATTTTGTCCGTTCAAACTTGGTTTTGTCCGTCCAAACTTGGTTTCAGCGGACAGTCCGCTCGTGTGTAGGCAAGTTGGACGAACTAAGTATGGCGCATGCTCAGAAAGGATTTACACGGCCGAAGGTTGCATTGCAGTGTATAGGACGTCGTTTTTCTAGTCCCGTCGTACGTGCTGTACACGCCATCGCGCACGCTTTCAGCGGACTGTCTGCTCATCGTGTGTGGTCAAGTCCGTTCATGCAAATTTTGAACGGACTGTCTGTCGGATTGTCTGACGAACTTAGTTGGGCAGACAATCCGCCCGTGTGTACGCGGCCTAAGTTAATTCCCAGATTATGGGGTTGATTTATCAAAGGCAAATAGACTGTGCACTTTGCAAAGTGCAGTTGCTTCAGAGGTTAGTAAATGAGGTTAGGCTTCACTTTGCAATGAATAGCCAATCACATTCAAGGGGGAAAAAAAAGTCTTCATTTTTGCTTGCACATGATTGGATGATGGAAGTCAGCAGAGCTTCTGCTCATTTAGTAAGCTCTAGAGCAGTGATGGCGAACCTTGGCACCCCAGATGTTTTGGAACTACATTTCCCATGATGCTCAGCTACACTGCAGAGTGCATGAGCATCATGGGAGATGTAGTTCCAAAACATCTGGGGTGCCAAGGTTCGCCATCACTGCTCTAGAGCAACTAGAGCAACTCCACAGTCTATTTTCCTTTAGTAAAGCAATTACAAGAGCTATATGCATCCTTGCAGGAATCTTTTGTCCTTTGTAGTTGAGGAACACATTTTTATAAAATGTTACCATAGTAAAGAACTCAATCATTTATAAAGTGCACACTCTCTAATCAGTGTGAAATAATTGATAGTCCCGATGCTTAAAAGATGTTACAAATAGACTTAAGCCTTGTACACATGATCGGATTTTCGGCAGACAAAGCATCAGACTTTTGTCCAAAAAGAGTGTGCTGTGAACTTGTCGGCCAACAAACACAAACTTAGTGATGTACTAAGTGGAATTTCAGCTCTTGAGCGCCACCCTTTGGGCACCTTCTCTAATGTCTAATATATGTTTGGTGAGCATTGATTCCGATCGTGCGTGTTTGTACTTTTGACTTTTGTGTGACGGACTTGTGCACACACAATACAAAAATCTGACAACAGACCGTTGTCGATCGAAAATTTACCAGCCTGCCATCCAACATTTGTTGGCGGAAAGTTTGACAACAATTGTCTGATGGAGCGTACCAACAGTCGGATTTTAGGCAATCTGTCATCACACAATTCCCAGACGAATCCGATCGTGTGTACAAGGCTTAATTCTTCCTGAGCTCTACTGCTTGCTTCCACCCATTTCTGGAGCATTTTTAGTGGCCAAAGGCATGCACCAGATGGGTAGCCCTTATTTAAACATTTTCCGCCCATACTATAGCCGAATGGTCTTCGTACTTGGCTGATCACAGAACAGGATAAAGGGCCAATCACAGCGGGCCTTTTACCATGTGATCAGCTGTCAGCCAATGACAGCTAATCAGGTAGTAAACAGAAGGTGGTTATCAGCTTTTTTTCTCCTCACGATCAGTGTGAGGAGACAAGAATAAAGCCGGTAACTGGATTCTGTTACAGGGACATCAGTCCCGATCTGTGCTACCCATCAGTGCCCACAAGTGCTGCTAATCAGTGCCCATAATTATCATATATCAGTGCCCACCAGTGACACCTTTCAGTGTCATCATCAGTGTCATCTACCAGTGTCCATCAGTGCCACCTATCAGTGCAACCTCTCAGTGCCCTTCAGTGCTGCCTATTAGTGCCACCTATTAGTGCTGCCTCATCATTGCCACCTCATCAGTGCCTATCAGTGCCCATCAGTGTAGTCTCATCTGCGCACATAGGTGAAGGAAAAAAATTGCCTGTTTGCAAAATTTTATAACAAACTATGAAGAAAATAAATTTTTCAACATTTTTGGTCTTTTTTGTTTCTTTGGCAAAAAAAATGTAAAAAACTCAGTGATGATTATATACCACAGAAAAAAGCTCTATTTAAAAAAAATGCTAAAAATGTAATTTGGGTACAGTGTTGCATGACCGCGCAATTGTCATTCAAAGTGCAACAGCGCTGAAAGCTGAGAATTGGCCTGGTCAGGTAGAAGTGCCCAGTAGGCAAGTGGTTAAAGGAGCGTACATAAAAGAAAGAGAAACTCATTGCGCAGAGGAGTTTCACTTTAATAAAACAAAAGTAAAGAGACTACCATATCTAGTGGTACATTAAAGAGGAGCTCCACCCAAAAGGGGACGTTTCGCTTTAAGCACTCCACCCCCCATCCTATGCCACATTTGGCATGTCATTTTTTTGGTAGGGGTGGCAGGTACCTAGTTTTGATAGGTACCCGCTCCCACTTCGGCTCAGACCACCTAGGCAATCCGAGTGAAAGTTCTCCTCTTCTCCCCCTCCCTCCCTGCAATCTTCTGGCACACATCACAGATCCCAGAAGATTGCTCAGCCATTCACAGTGCGCAGCACAACTCACGCATGCGCAGTACACACTCGGCTGTGAAGCCCACAGTTGTAATACTGGCCCCGGTGAGAGGAGAGGGAGAGAACCCAAGGGTTTGGGCAGCCACATTTCTAGATCCTGAGACAGGCGAGAGTGTTTATTAAAATTCAACAGCTACACTTTTTGTAGCTGCTGACTTTTAATAAACGAAAATGAGTGGAACTCCACTTTAAGGTGGAATGGGGAGACAGAGTAGCACTTCAACCTACATCCTTTTAAATAACAAAGATAAAGCCCATGATAGTCACAGAGCCCCACCTGCATTTGATGTCAGAGAGGAAGATGGTGGCATGGTACCTGGCCTGCAGAGCAGAAGAGCGAATCACAGCAGGACAACCCAGGATTTGCTGAGTGTGTCAACTCGTACACACAATCTGAATTTTCGTTGGAAAAAACTTGGGTGGTTTTTACGATGGATTTCCACTCAAGCTTGGCTTGCATAACACATGGTCACAAAAAAGTTCTCTGATTTTTCAACCATCAAGAATGTGGTGACTTACAACACTACAATGAGCCGAGAAAATAAAGTTCAGTTCTTCCGAGCATGCGTTGAATTGTTTCCGGTGCACGCGTAGGAATTTTGCGTGTCGGAATTGGTACAGATGATCGGAATTTCCGATAGGGACTTTTTCCGTTGTAAAAATAGAGAACCTGCTCTCAATCTTTTCCTGGCTGGAATTACACCAGCAAAAGTCAGATGGAGCATACACACGGTCGGAATATCCGACCAAAAGCTCCCATCATACTCTTTCTGATGGAAATTCCACTTGTGTGTACAGGGCTTAAGAGGGGACAAAAGTAAATTATTACAGGTAAGTGAAGTTCCTCCGTAAATACAGGTGCACAGCTTTAACCAAAAATACCCCTAGTTTACTACAGGAACATGACGGTTGTAGCTATGCCCGCTGCACATCCACCAGGCCCTGGGTTCCTACATAGGTTGCCTTGTGGATGATCCCACTCTGCTTACAACAATCACAGTCAAAGTACGTTGGGAGCTTTCCACAGAATGTTCAAAAACCAGCCGTAAATTAAAAATAATCGGAGAGGACTTTTCAACTTTAAGCATAGGCAACATTTCTGACAAAGTCTCCACTGATCCCTCTTCTTGGTAGTAGTCCCCCATTTATTTTAGCTAGCCATCAGGAATTATATAGACAGTTTTACTCCACATGCTTCCATACTGTCTGAGTTATAAGTGACCTTTGCGCAAATGTGTTGTATCTGCCAGTTGTACAGATGTCTTTTGCTTACAATCAGTAGCATATTACGTATCCTTGATTATTATGTCTTCTGGCTATTGTCATAGAAAGCTTAAACTGTCATCATGTATTCTGCAAATGATGGAACAGTAATATATGAGCATAAGTATATTGGAAGAAAATCTGGTTTGTTTTATCTCACTCAGATTTTATGTTCTGTGGTTAATGAGATGCTGGAAGTCACCTCAACAGCTAATAGAACTTTCAGTCACATCTGAACAGAGCCTATTCATAGTAATTATGAAGGTTTTTTCAAGTGTTTTACAAGCTGTGTGCAAATGTTTTTGCACATGTATCAAGCTCCAGGCATTTGTTTCCTGGGCTGGGCAAGTGGAGGACAGAAATTCTATTCTATTTGCCACCCTAAAGTGGAACTTCCGCTGATCGGAACCCTCCCCCCCTCCGGTGTCACAATTGGCACCTTTCAGGGGGGAGGGGGGTGCAGATACCTGTCAAAGACAGGTATTTACACCCACCTCCGGGCATAGACTCCCACGGGAGTCTATGCCTCTTCCTGTCCCTGCGCGCTGTCTGCTGGGACACACACGGGTCCCAGAGACACCGCGGACAATTCCTATTGCCCTGCGCGACTCGCGCATGCGCAGTAGGGAACCGGGAAATGAAGCCGCTTCGCTTCACTTCCTAAATCCCTCACCTAGAATGGTGGCGGCAGCAGCCGAGAGCCGAGCGATCGATCAGCCTCGCCTGCCGGCATCGCTGGACCCCGGGACAGGTGAGTGGCCATTTATTAAAAGTCAACAGCTGCAGTATTTGTAGCTGCTGGCTTTTAATATTTTTCCGCAGTGCAATCCCGCTTTTAAATATACAATATAGCACTGAAGGTATAATGCCAACAGTTAAATAGAATTAAAAATGTAAATGTGAACTTTTCACCTACACACACATATATATATATATATATATATATATATATATATATATATATATATACAGTATTTCACAAAAGTGAGTACACCTTCACATTTTTTTTTTATATTTTATTATACCTTTTCATGTGACAACACTTTGCTACAATGTAAAGTAGTGAGTGTACAGCTTCTATAACAGTGTAAATTTGCTGTCCCCTCGAAATAACTCAACACACAGCCATTAATGTCTAAACAGCTGGCAAAAAAAGTGGGTACAATTGGGCCCCATCAGCCATTTTCCCTCCTCAATGTCATGGGACCTGTTAGTGTAATGCCCCATACACATGAGTGGAATTTCTGTTGAAAAAATCTTGGAAGGTTTTTCTGACGGAATTCTTCTCAAGCTTGGCTTGCATACACACGGTCACACAGTTCGCTGAACTTTCGACCGCCAAGAACACAGTGACGTACAACACTAAGACGAACCAAGAAAATTAAGTTCAATGCTTCCGAGCATGCGTCAAATTGTTTGCGAGCATGCGTAGGAATTTTGCATGTCGGAATTGGTACAGGCGATCGGAATTTCCGATCTGAACTTTTTCTGCCTGAAAATTTGAGAACATGCTCTCATTCTTTTGCTGGCAGCAAAAGTCCGATGGAGCATACACACGGTTGCATTTTTCAACCAAAAGCTCTCATCTGTCTTTTGCTGGCTGAATTTCCAATCGTGTGTATGGGCTTTACGAAGTTTCAGGTGTGAATGGGGAGCAGGTGTGTTAAATTTGATGTTATCGCTCTCACTCTCTCATACTGGTCACTGGAAGTTCAAAATGGCACCTCATGGCAATGAACTCTGAGGGTCTGAAAGAAAGAATTGTTGCTCTACATAAAGCTGGCCTAGGCTATAAGAAGATTGGAAAGACCCTGAAACTGAGCTGCAGCATGGTGGCCAAGACCATACAGCGGTTTAACAGGACAGGTTCCACTCAGAACAGGCCTTGCCATGGTGGACCAAAGAAGTTGAGTGCACATGCTCAGCGTTATATCCAGAGGTTGTCTTTGGGAAATATACATATGAGTGCTGCAAGCATTGCTGCAGAGGTTGAAGGGGTGGGGGTCAGCCTGACAGTGCTCAGACTATACGCCGCACACTGCACCAAATTAGTCTGCATGACTGTCGTTCCAGAAGGAAGCCTCTTCTAAAGATGAGGCACAAGAAAACCCACACACAGTTTGCTGAAGACAAGCAGACTAAGGACATGGATTACTGGAACCATGTCCTGCGGTCTAATGAGACCAAGATAAACTTATTTGGGACAATTGGTCTCAAGCATGCCTGGCGAGGAGTAAAAAGACAAGTGTGTCTTGCTTACAGTCAAGCATGGTTGTGGGAGTGTCATGGTCTGGAGCTGCATGAGTGCTGCTGGCAATGGGGAGCTACAGTTTATTGAGGGAACCATGAATGTCAACATGTACTGGGACATACTAAAGCAGAGCATGATCCCCTCCCTTTGGAGACTGGGCCGCAGGGCAGTATTCCAACATTTTAACAAGCCCAAACACACCTCCAAGAAGATCACTGCCTTGCTAAAGAAGCTGAGGGTAAAGGTGATGACTGTCCAAGCATGTCTCCAGACCTAAACTCTATTGAGCATCTGTGGGGCATCCTCAAACCAAAAGTGGAGGAGCGCAAGGTCTCTAATGTCCACCAGCTCCATGATGTCATGGAAGAGTAGAAGAGGACTCCAGTGGCAACCTGTGAAGCTCTGGTGAACTCCATGCCAAAGAGGGTTGAGGCAGCGCTTGAAAATAATGATAGCCAAACAAAATATTGACACGTTGGGCCCAATTCGGACATTTTCACTTAGGGGTGTACTCACTTTTGTTGCCAGCGGTTTAGACATTATTGGGCTGTATGTTGAGTTATTTTGAGGGGACAGCAAATTTACACTGTTATAGAAGCTGTACACTCACTACTTTACATTGTAGCAAAGTATAATTTCTTCAATGTTGTCACATGAAAAAATATAATAAAATATTTACAAAAATGTGAGGGGTTTTTTTAAAAAACTTTTTTAGTTGCAAACGTTTACCAACACGTCTTGTGCCTCCTTGTTCGCTGGGATGTGTATCCTCGTCCTGCTGAGGTCCTCCCTGTGTTCTCCTTCTCTATGCTGCTAAACACTTCCCCTCTCCATCTTTCGATCTCTAAAGTTTTGCTGACAGCATTGTGCTATGAAACAGAGCCCTATTGTGGGAAGATAATATAAATACGGACTTTATAAAGTTAAATTAATAATACTTTTAATAGATGTAATGATTTTTCTTGTTTATATAAAGCCTGTGTTGTTATATTTGGGCCTTGGTTTTAAATTGACCCTAAGGACCTATCTTACCCACAAAATGTCTTTAATTTTCATCCTGGCATCCACCATATGCACCTGGCTGCCTTCCCTTGCTAAGTCCCTCTAGTTGCTGATATTTTTTTTTGTCTCCTTGGCCCTGAATCAGAACCTGCTAAACGTAAGCCAGTAATTCAATAAAAGGAATTGCTGTACGTCTTTCTGTACTGTGCTGCCTGTGCCATGAGATGTCCATAACAGAGTGTATTGCAGTGTATTCCTGCTCAGGTCTTAATGTAAAGAGAATGTTTATCCTTTGGTGGCACTGCCAGCAGTGGTGGCCGAAGGTTAGCTCTTATCTCCAGGACTAGAACTGTAAATGGAAAGCAGCAGAGCCATAGGTGTACCCAGCCTATTGCATTAGGGTGTGCACCCCAAAGCTCAAACACATATGCCTTTCTCTGCACCCTTAGCTGCACTGGACAGTGAGTGAACGGTATAGTGCTCTGTGCTGAGCGGCTTCCTGTTCATTCACAAACACAGTTTACTACGCTTCACTTATGAATGAACACTGTGATTGAGTGTATTCACTGTGTACATTTAGAAAAGGAAGGGGTCGGTAAATGACATACAGTGCCTTGAAAAAGTATTCACACCCTTTGACATTTTCCAAATTTTGCCACGTTGCAACCAAAAAAACATAAATGTATTATATTGTGATTTTATGTGATAGACCAGCACAAACTGGCATATAATTGAAGTGGAAAGAAAAATGATAAATGGTTTTCCCATTTTTTTTTCCAAATAAATATCTGAAAAGTGTGGCATGCATTTGTACTCAGCCCACTTTATTCTGATACCCCTAACTAAAATCTAGTGGAACTAATTGCCTTCAGAAGTGACCTAAATAGTAAATAGAGTCAACCTGTGTGTAATTTGGGCTAAGGAACACACCAGCCAGGTCAGGGATAACGTTGTGGAGAAGATTAGATCAGGGTTAGGTTATAAAAAAAATATCCCAAGCTTTGAACATCTCACAGAGCACTGTTCAATCCATCATCCGAAAATGGAATGAGTATGGCACAACTGCAAACCTACCAAGACATGGCCGTCCATCTAAACTGACAGGGAGGGCAAGGAGAGCATTAATCAGAGAAGCAGCCAAGAGGCCCATGGAAACTCTGGAGGAGCTGCAGAGATCCACAGCTGAGGTGGGAGAATCTGTCCACAGAACAACTATTAGTCACACACTCCACAAATCTGACCTTTATGGAAGAGTGGCAAGAAGAAAACCATTGCCGAAAGAAAGCCATAAGAAGTCCAGTTTGCAGTTTGCGAGAAGCCATGTGGGGGACACAGCAAACATGAGGAAGAAGGTGCTCTGGTCAGATGAGACCAAAATTGATCTATTTGGCCTAAAAGCAAAACCCTATGTGTGGTGGAAAATTAACAAAGCACATTACCCTAAACACACCATCCCCACCAGTGGGGGCCCATGTGTATGCTCCATCGGAATTCATCTGGCCGAATTCTCGCCAGCAAAAATTTGAGAGCATGTTCTCAGAAGTTCCGACACGCAAAAACTCACGCATGCTCAGATTCAACTACGAGATGGAAGCTATTGGCTACTGAGTATTGAACTTCCTTTTTCTAGTCCCATCGTACATGCTGTACGTCACCACGTTCTTGACGGAATTTGGTGTGACCGTGTGTATGTAAGACAGCTTGAGCGAAATCCCCTCAGAATTCCATCGGGAAAACCATGAGAGCTTTTTCCGACCAAAATTCTGATCGTGTGTACGCGCCATTAGAGTCTGCAAAAGACATGAGACTGGGGCGGAGGTTCACCTTCCAGCATGACAGCCACAGATACAATGGAATGGTTTAGATCAAAGCATATGTTAAAATGGCCCAGTCACAGTCAAAACCTAAATCCAAATCTGGAGCAAGACTTGAAAGTTTCTGTTCACAGACGCTCTCCATCCAATCTGACAGAGCTCAAACTTTTTTTCAAAGAAGAATGGGCAAAAATATCACTCTAGACATGCAAAGCTGGTAGAGACATCCCTAAAAAGACTTGTAGCTGTAATTGCAAAGAAAGGTGGCTCTAGAAAGTATTGACTACAGGGGGGCTGAACACAAATGCACGCCACACTTTTCACTTATTTATTTGTAAGAAAAAAAATTGAAAACCCCTTATCAATTGCCTTCCACTTCATAATTATGTGCCACTATCGCATAAAATCCTAATAAAATACATTTATGTTTTTGTTTGTAACATGACAAAATGTGGAAAATTGTAAGTGGTATGAATACTTTTTCAAGGCACTGTATATACTAGCCCCTTCCCCCACTCTCTATTCTGAGAGTGCAACATAGGGGGAAGCCCAGGCAATAGGGGAAAGCGGCACTGCACACAGTGATTAGGGTGTGCCCAGGCACACCCCCTGCACACGCCTATGAGCAGAACCAGAATATGTAAAGTCAAGATTTAGCTTTTTAGAATCATGTCATAAATAGGCAACATGTTTCAGGAGTTTAAAAGACTCCTCTTTTTTATGCCTTGACAGTATGGTTAAGGAAGGTGTACTGGACTATTAGTATGATCACACCAGATGCTGGTTGGGCAGCTGCAATAGCCCCCTCATTATCTGTCTTATTATACCAGTCCAATAAGTGGTGGCTGATGCTCAAATTCTTTTTGGGGGGGGCGCAAACAAACCGAAAAAAACAACAACAAAAAAAACAACACATCAATTGCAGTCACTGTGCCCATCAGACGCAGCCATTGTGCCCATCAATTGCTGCCTGTGTGCCCATGAATTGCCGCTACTGTGCCCCATCAATTGCTGCCAGTGTGCATCGCCCAGGAGTCGGGACTTACGTGTCTTGCAGCGGGTCACGGTGGCATCCTCCACATCCATGTTCCTCAATGTCTCCGGTCCTGTGAGGGCTTACCTAGATTGGAGTCCATGGCGCAGAGATGTAGGCTCACCCTTTCAAATAGACACAGCCCACGGTAACAAAGAGATAAGCTACCTGGGCTGTGAATCTGTCCAGGTAAAGCCATAGTCAGGGATTCCAGAAGTCAGAATACATGATATACAAGCCAGGGTCAGAAGCCAGGGTCAGAAGCCGGGGTCAGTCTTGGAACACTGTAACGTGAACACAGGAATACTTAGGCAAAACAAGAACCACAATCACCTTTGGCAACGATAGAGACAATGAACTGACAAAGCCCTTAGAGCTGGTTCACACAGGGGCAACACGACTTCCAACGCGACTTTTGTAGGCAACTTGGACATGACTTGTCAACACGACTTCCCCCACCCCCTTCCTGACCGGCCAGGCTTCGTGCTCGGATAAGGGTCTGGTATGGACCTGGGGGGAGACCCCACGCAGTTTTTTCGGCGTGGGGGGTTCCCCTTAAAAACCATACCAGGCCACGCCGGATTTTTTAAATAAATTTTGGCGTGGAGTTCCCTCTCAAGAGCTGATTATTCTGTGAGAGTCGCCTCAATATAGACGGAGATCCGACTTGGAGGCGACTTCCATTGAAATCAATGGGTACCAGTCGCCTAGAAGTCGGATAGAAGTAGTACAGGAACCTTTTCTGAAGTCGGAGCGACTTCAGTAGGGTGCATTAAGACGGCTCTCATTCACTTACATTGATTTTTACATGTAGCACAACTAGGGGCGACCTGAAGTTGCCCCTGTGTGAACGGGCTCTTAGAGTAAGACAGTGTTTTATACCCAGCTGATTGGATAAACTGCCTCAGCTGAACCAGGAGTGAAAGGTACTAATCGCAACAAGATCCAGAGTATGGTCCTAGTATTTTATGCAGAACTGTGCAAAGCTGGAAAGGAGGCTGAAAGGAATTGAAGTGTGGCTCAGAGGCAAGGTAACAGGAGCACTAAACATGCAGTCATAGGTTCAATACCTCTTTGAGCCACTTGGGGTGTGACCACGCATGGCACGATAGGGACTGTGACAGGTCCTCTCTATCAGGCGTCCGATCACAGCGCCTGTTGTTTCAGCCAATCTGGTGACAGGTACCAGACCCAAGCACCTGATTGGCTGAGAGGCGGGTCAGACACAAAACTGAGTAAACATTGTGCTCGCTGTTTACTATTTTGGAAGCCTGTTAAAGCCCACGGCTCTAATCAAGACGCATAGTAGAGCCCACGGCTCTAATCAGGCACTTCCAAAAAAAAGCCTTACTGCTGTAATTCGGGTGCCCGGCGCCCACCAAAGGGCCGGACACCTGAATAGGGGGCGGCAGCGGCGACCATATCTATGGTGAGAGAGAGGTGACAGGAGAGAGGGGGCGGCGTTCCTGCGCACTTTATGGATGCACCGCCACTGAGTCCAATACACCTTCCTAAAACACTATCAAGCCCTGATTAAGGGGGTCCTTTGAACCCCCAAAATGTGTTGGATTTTTATGATAAAAGAGTCAATATAAAATAAAATCTGCTCTTTACAAACTTTAGCTCTGGCACTTTTATCTTTTAACATCTAATACCAACAGCCAGTCATTTTCAAGTCACATTTTCCATCACACACAGGAAGCTGAATCTTCTTTATTTATATCCAGGGTATTTTATTTCTGGAAATAGGTGCAGCTACCCCCCGTTCCAAATCACCCTTTGTCTCTGCCTTCTACCCACTTTCAAGCACCGTCCTTTGGTTCCACCCCCTACCCACCACCCAGTACCATCTCTTTAAAGGAAAACAGAACCAACAAGAAAAGCAATAAGACAGATCCTCTGCAGCCAATAACAACAGACCCCCCATATCAACCATAGAACCCCCCCCCCCCCAGCAACAAAATATCTACCCAGCAACATTAGAACAGCCACAAACAACCACCCCCATCCCAGTGGCAATAGACCCCCACTAGCAACAATAGATCTCCCAGCAGCCAGCATCAATAGAGCCTCCAGCAGCCAGCAACAATAGACCCCATCCCTCAACAGTAGATTCCTCCCAGAAAAAATTGCCCCCCATCCCCTCCAGCAACAGTAGATCTTCCACCAGCAACAATAAACCTCCCCAGAAACACTAGACACCCCACAACAATAGATCCATCCATCGACCATCGATACCCCAGCAGCTAGCATCAATAGACCCTCCAGCACACTCTAGTAACCCTTGCTATTGCATATATTCTGTGCTGGAGGTGCCAGGACTGCGTTCCCGCTGAACAAAAGGTAGATTCATAATACAGAACTCTAAAATACCACTCGAGAAAGTGCTGAAGCAACATCAACATATGAGCCCATGAAGTCCTGCTGCTAATGGGTGACCGTGTTATATTTTTACACGGAATAATGCAGCATTTATCTTCCCCTTACAGCTATTTGATTATTCTGTTATCTGTTGTCTAAGCCGCTAATGGGCTATAATAATTTAAAAAAGGTGACATTCTAATCCATTGTATTAAAAAAGATACCACAAGTGCTGAATGAAATATTCATTTTTTTTATATATTTTTTTCAAATGAGATATAAAGGGTCCTCTGTTTAAAAAACATTGTGGCATAAAGTTACCCTTCTGAGCAAACCATGTGAATTTCTATGTTGACTTGCCATCTATCTACTTGTAATGTATTATATATTCCATTATATTTATTTTTAATGAGACCCTTACTTGTGGTTTTATTTATAGTTGCCAAATTGCCTTCTTGAGGCCATCAGGCTGGGTAATAGATGACTACATATCACAGCCGCATCATTTGACTAGTGGGACTGGTTTTAATTCTTATTTTGTATTGCTGAGTCTTGGGATGACGCTAATGCCCCGTACACATGACCAGACTTTTCAACATCAAAAGTCTGACGGAATGATTCCGGCAGACCATTCGAACGTGTGTGGGCTGCAGCGGACTTTTGATTTGCAAAAGTCTGAAAGACTTTAGAAATGGAACATGTTTCAATTTTTTCCGACAGAACTCCACCCAGACCCAGTTCCTACTGAGAAATCCGCTCGTGTGTGTGCTAGTCCGACGGACAAAAACCGACGCTAGGGCAGCTATTGGCTACTGGCTATGAACTTCCTTATTCTAGTCCAGTCATACGTCATCACGTTCGAATCCGTCGGACTTTGGTGTGATTGTGTGTGGCCAAGTCCGTTCATTCGGAAAGTCCGTCAGAACTCTGTCAGAACTCCGTCAGAACTCCGTCGAAAGTCTGTCAGACTTAGTCCCTCGAAAAGTCTGGTCGTGTGTACGCGGCACTTTTTTTTTTCACCCTCTTTTAAATATATTTTTTCTCCAACCACAATATTATGGGACTTTCACGGAGCTACAGCAAACAATTCAAAACATGCAAAACATTCAAGGCCAATTGCCCCTTCCATACAGGCTACATTGTTGTTTCCTCTGCATGTTTCGCTGACCACGGCTTCAGGAGGAGTGCCACCAAAATTTTGTAAGCTGTATATAAACAATACACATATATAAGATCATAACATTCAAACATTAAACACAGTCCTTTTCAGACAAAGTATCATCAGCAATCCATGCTTACCCTAGCCTTAACTATCAAAAAGTTTCTACTCGTAATCAATGACACTTCTAGTGGCGATTCCATCCACAGATGCCAAAGTGGCACTCAGGCAGCCATAGAAGGGGCAATATGGTCCCAGCTATAAATATAATAACATTCTTAGAAATAGCATTTCTCTACTGGAATTCCATATATCTGCATATTCAAATGAACATGTACAGTATGAGAATGTTACTTACTAGTACTGTTTATTAAAAAGAAGGAAAAGGAGAACGTCAAATTCACCCAGCTTATAGTGCTCAATGGGTGGATTCCCTTACATTAGGGCAGCTTTAATCTATAAACAGCATGAACATTTCTATTAATATACTGCACCAAGAGTTTAATATTACATTGGCTTTTTATTACTTTCCCCTGTATTTCTCACCGTTTGGCATATGTAGGCAGTCCTTTTGCCAACCCTATGGCTCTAGCAGGTGGAGGGCTGAGCCTCTGGCCATATATACCCATTCCGCCTGGCCGGCACCTGACATCTCCGTTAACACCCCAAAGGCAGATTGCAAAATGCAGTGCGTTTGCCTGAACCAGCTTGCATGGGTGTAAACCGCTATGTGATTTGGTTTGAGTGTGAACAAAAAAAAAGCTGCCGGCACCTTTTTCATGCAGATGTGCTGCAATTTGACAAGTTCAAAATGAATGGGCTTAAACCGTGCTGCACAGAATCACATGTAATTTGTACAGGAATGCGGTGCGATTCCTGTGCGTGAGCAGTGTCTCCTGTGAGAACAGGAAGAGAGAGGAGTGGTGCTGAGGCTGGGACAGTTCTGGAGCGTTGAGAGGAGTCAAGTAGGTGTTTAGATCCCATACACACTATTAGATTTTCTGCAGATTTTTGTCTTCAGATTTACCAAAACCATGTAGGGCCTGCCTGATTGCATACAAATTGAAACTCTTACTCTTATTATATGGTTTTCGTAAATCTGAAGACACAAATCTGCCGAAAATCGAATAGTGTGTATGGGGGTCTTAGGCAGTGTTGCCAACCATCAGTATTTTTACTGGCAGACAGTAAAAAACTGGCAATTTTCTTCTGCCAGTAAATGCCAGTAAAAGGTTGCCAGTAAAAAATATGACTGTGACACTCGGCTTGGTCCAGAGCCTGCTGAGACCATCCAAATTCCTTCTACAGGTGATGCAATGGAGCCAAGCAGAGCAGCCTTGTGTGGGTCTGCGGTATGGGAGCAAGACAGACTGGGACCATCAGTGTTGTTTAGACTGGAGTGGACTGAAGGGACCACTTGGCTTGGAGAGAGACTATCACTGTGACTCTGGAGTGTTGTGTTAGTTAGGTCTCATCCACATCTGTGCTGCTGCACACTGCTGTCAGTCAATTTCATGTGTGTGTGCTGCCCATTCTAATTTCTTACCCTCCTGAGTCCTGTCCCTGTGCTATTTACTTGCTATATCGAAAATAAAATAAGAAATATGTTTTTTGCCTTATTGTCTACCTTAAATCATATTGCTAATTGCATATTGTATATGTTTGTAGCCTAAATACTCTAATTTGCACTTAAAAATTTAATTTTGTAACTTTTGGAAATGCCAGTAAAAACATGTCCGTGCCAGTAAATTTTGGGTGTTGTGTCAGTAAATTTCAATCTGGTAGGTTGACAACACTGGTTTTAGAGAAGGGGGTTTAGGAAAGATAGTGGGGTGTTTTTTACTTTAATGCAGAGATTGCATTAAGGTAAAACAAACTTTGACTTTAGAACTACTTTAAGCCATATTTCTAGTGCAAGATAAAGTGAGAATGTAGATAATTGGCGACTGTGGGTAACTGTTTTGAATAGAGTGGAAGGAAGTTTGGAATCACTGTCAGGTTTTAATTGCTGTCTGCATCCTCACTAATGCCGTGTACATATGATTGGAAATTCGGCCAGCAAAAGACCGATGAGAGATTTTCATCGGAAAATGTGACCGTGTATTAGGCTCCATCAGACTTTTGCTGGCAGAATTTCGGCCAGCAAAAGATTGAGAGCATGTTCTCGATTGTTCCGATAGAAAATTGGAAATTCCGATCATCTATGGTAATTCCAACGCGCAAAATTTCCGACGCATGCTCGGAAACAATTTGACGCATGCTCGGAAGCATTGAACTTCATTTTCACAGCTTGTTGTAGTGTTGTACATCACCGCATTCTTGACGGTTGGAATTTGGTGTGACCGTGTGTAGGCAACACAAGCTTGAGCGGAATTCCTTCAGAAAAAACATCCAAGGCTTTTCCGATTAGAATTCCGATCGTGTGTACACGGCATAAGGAGATTTAATCCTCCCTATCTGGCCTGGTGCCCCCTGAATAAGAGAAAACAATTGAATTTAAAGTTGTCTGCCAACATAAAGTAGTTCTGAATCTGCCACACTGAGGCAGCAACATAGTATTGTACAGCTGATGAAACAAAGTATACTATATATATTTTGAAATGCGTTGCCATTGCCAAGCTACCAGCAGCGAAATATCATTGGTTTTGGAACCTTTTTATTTAAATCTGATGCCTTTGAAGAAATCTACATAGATCTAGAGCTCTGGGCATCGCTCTGTTTGGGGATGCTGCAGGTTTTCGGTCAGCTTAGCGCAATTGTGTCAGTGGTGTGTCCCTCCATTCTCTCTCATCACCATTTTTGCAAAATGTTCAGTCCACAGCCATAAATATACTATTTACTGCTGCCCATAAGAGACGCCTCAGTGAAACTCCCCCAGCCATCTGATCAAGCCCACCCCCCACCCCCCTAACAATTTTTTTTTTATTCTCTGTATTAATCCCTTTTTTGAAGGAGTCTTCTGGAAGTTCATATCTTAGAGTAATTTTTTTATATTCTGGCATTGGCTTGGGTGGTTCTCAGTACCACAGACCTTGAGATGTTAGCACCACTCTCGGCAGCGTTGTGCTGTAAGCACAGGCCGGCTCAAGGACAGCCTGGATTTGCAGAACCATGGTTAATAAACACCAGCCATTATTCAGTGTGAAAGAGCAAATGAGTTGAATTTCTATGGGGAACAGAGCTTGATTAAAGGTAAGTATTGCAGAAATAAATGCATTTTTTAATTCACATTCAAGGCAATTGATTAAAAAAAACAACTTGGAATTTTTATCTTTAATGCCATTCAGGAGCTAGAGATTTTGCAAGGTGCAATGTTTTTGTTTTTTTTTAAATCGTTTTAACGTGCAAAATATGGAAAAAATAAGTTGTATAACATGCATGTAGCACCTTGCAATAAAAACTTTAGAGAACTGAAAGCACATTTTTTGTCTTAAAGTAAATTTAGCAAACAAGCCACGGTAATGAAAATTCTGCATGCATTAACTTTAGTGAATTGACCCTGTAGTGTCTAATAGACTCAGGCAAAGCTGGGAACAGGTTCCTTTTATTGAATTGATGGTCCGTATTATGTGGCAGTTATAAACTTGTGATCCCAAAAGCTCTATTGACGTGACAAGAGCAAATGTGTTTATTGCCTCAGTGTGGTTAAGTTTGTCTATCCAAGATCCCCCATCATCAGAAATATAACATGTGCTCTAATTCTTGCTTTTAACATGGTCGCCCTACCCTCAATAACACTTTTTTTGATTATAAACTCCTATTAAATAGATTAATTTCTTCATTCATAAACCAGTCACTTTCTCTTCCTTGTCCTAATTGTTGTGTGTTATACTTATGCAGACTATTCACTTCAAACACTTTTGATGCAATCAGTGATGATGCATTTTCTGGTCTTCCTCACCTAGAGTACTTGTAAGTATGAGCACCGAGCCATTACCATTCTTATAACTCATATACACAGCACTCTGTATTTACCAAGAGAGCAGCCAGGCTGCTTCCACTGTTCATGTCTTATTCATGGCTGCTTTTTCATTCTTAATGCAGACGGCAGAGAATCTGCAGCTTGTAAATCGATCACAGTGGAGATTTAGAATGTTCAGTTAACAGTTGATATTGAAGATTTTGTTCTTATATGTCCAAATTCTTAACCAAATGGGGTCTCATGCATAAAAACTGCAGAAGGAACGTATTATGCACAGATCGTGTAGAAAATTACCTCATCATAGGTGCAGTTTAATGATGTCATCACACTGCTCCTCATCGGGAAGTTGGAGCTCTAGCTTTGCAATTCTTACATCAATATGTAATGGTGGGAAAGCATTTTGCACCTGCTGCAACATTACCTGAAAAGGCTTGGACAGGTTTCCCAGCCCAACCTGGGTTTAACACTGGTCAAAAACAGTCAAAATCACTTTCTAATGTGCACCAAAGATGGAAACTATTTGAAAAGTCACAACATGAATCAATCTACATAGTAGATTTTATATATATATATATATATATATATATATATATATATATATATATAATTATGTTGTATTTACATTTCTCGAAAAGCATTCCATGAAATATTTTCTACCGTATTAAATTAAAATGATCTCGTCAGATGTGTTTTTTACAATATTGTTTTATTTCGAAAACAAATGGCCAACTGCTTTTCAGAGTAGCCCAAATTGGAAATTAACCAACCTGCCAACCCTGGGTTAAGCTTAGTACAGATATATGGATTTTTGGTGCCACATCTTGGCACATGCTGGGCCTGTTACCAAAATCTCAGCATGTTTTATGTGCTGATATGTTGACTGTAGTAGCAGAGCAAACTAGTGAAGTACTGTCGCATAGTTTACAATACATTGACTATGAGATCTGTAAAACATTAAACGTTCAGACAGTTGTCCGTCAATTGCCTTTTTATATTTCTGGGAACCTGCGGCATCCATATATTATTTATGCCCTGTGGACTTAACCCCCACTATGATTCCAGAGTCATTGAAATCCTACCTAAAGACGTATAGAGGTTTGGCTTCCCTCTACCTTAACCAGGGCTCAGGCTAGCGTGCAACATTAAGAAAATGATTGTTACTATGGTTACTACCTTCTCTTTTATCTTACTACAGTTTCTATACATGAGGTCCATAATGTTCCATAATTCAGTGCTCTTATTTGAGTTATGTAGTTGATACTGGTGTGTCGTTAATGAAATGCATGCTGCCTTCTTTCCTGCTCCTTGCATGTTCCCCAAGCCTTTTAATGATTTTCTTGTCCCTTTTATACCCATTTAAACCAAAGCTTCTTTTGTATATAAAAAAAACAGAACAGGTCATCCAAACATAATGGAGACAGCCGAAATGCCGCATCCGTTCTCTAGGAGATACAAACATTACTTTGGTACTTAGTGCCTCACTGATAGTTCCATTCTCCGGGAACTGACAGGCTGACTACTGGTGCAGTTTACAAATTGGCCTCCTCCATTGTGTGGGCAAATGGTTCATTTTAATCATTGTAACTCATTTATCATCTCTGCAACACAAAGCATCTAAACCTTGATAAAATGTTAATATTTAAGCTCTGTCAATAAATTATTTTTTTAAGATTATAAAGAGATTAAAATGTCACTTGTAGGTGTTGGAAGAAGTAGACCGGACTAGGATTTCACTTTTGGGTTGTACAGAATGGGCGAAGGCTGCTGATTAGTCCTGAAGGGCATAGCCTTCCTGGAACCCTCATGATATGATCGATAAAGACTTACTGGTGGGATTGTCATTTTTTTGTGCACCCAACAAAACATTGACAGTACCTTTGACACCACATTTACTGGTCTCTATTTCCAAGGTGCATTTGGGGACCTTATAGCCTTTACTGTAACTTTCCTATGACCCTGAAAGTCTTCATTATGAGATGTAGTTATATAGGTCAGTGACTGTGATAACTTTATAAGCACAGTTTGCAGTCACAGCAAGGATTTGAAATATTTTCTTTATATTTAAACAGTTTTCATCGTGTGATCTTAAATGTATGTTCTTTGTAAAACTTTTGTATATTTTTGGAAGCTGTCATTAGAGCCGATATTTCCAAAAAATATATACACAATAAAGCAGATATGTACAATTTTAGACGTAAAGTGTAATTAAACCCTGACAAAAATACTTGGATCTGCAGAGCACTGTAAATAAATCAGAATCAAAGTTTGCTTTGTTTTGTTAATGTTTCCCTGTGTTGAGCACATCCTGAAACACTTTGCATGATTTTCTATGGAGGTGTGCATGCTCCATCAGTTGCTGTCACAATCGTTGTTCATTGAAGTGCAGTAAAGAGTGACAATGCCACAGTTTAACTGTATATCTACAATCTTTGTTAACCTAGAAGAGGATGTTCTTGTGGATATACAGTTCTTTGCTATTAAATGAAAACAGGAAGTACAAATTTTTAATTTTTTTTTTAACAATATAGGAATGAGTAACAACATATTTGGTTTAGGTGTTTGTTTCACTTTACGTCCAAGTTTGATATAAATGTGTGGAAAGACCTGGGTGTGCTAAAATTGCTTACCTGCAATTTGAGGAGAAAACATAGAAATTCCAAGTGTACCTAAACGTTTGAGTCTCAGTGTCATATCCTGAGGGTTCCTAAGTATGCTTTTCAGCTACCACATTTTAGTTTCCTTCTAAACCTCTAGGAAACAGAAGCAACCATGTAACCACGCTTATCTGAGATGACGGTCATGTTTGTTAATTATCAAGCTTATATAATATTTCAGTCCAAGGAGTAGTGATGTGCAAAGTGCAGTAGCCCATAGCATCCAATTAGGTTTCAAGATCAGTAATCGATAATTCCAGATTGTTTTCTATGGGTTATTGTACATATGTCATTTTCTGCTTTCCTAAATAAGCTTACACGTGTTCTTTCCCTTAACACACATGTGAAAAGATGCTACTTTGATGTAATAATAATATAAAATTATACATTGTAGTTCTTTACCCAGTATTGTCATTTTTTTCTATGGGAGAGGCATGGGTTTATAAATGCTTTAAAGTGACACTAAACTCTGGTTTAAAAAATAAATAAATCAGCCTCCTCAAAATTACTATTTTTGCTGCTATGATCTGACTTTCTGTTAGATGGTGGCTACGTGGGCTACATTCCTTCTCCATGGTCCCACTGTATGTAGGAAGGTAGCCCCACTCTTGGTCTTCCTGAGATGGACTATGTACCATGGGATGTGTAGTGTCCATAAAGCGGTGCACATGACCACAACTAATGTACACTGTTTGTTCCAAACCAAAGTGAAGGAGAAAAGGAGAGGTTCAGGAGGCACAGAGGACATTACAAGGGGGGCAGTAATACACAGTAAGAAATGATTTAATGAAAAATTATTTACAAGCCCATTAAGTAGTACAGTGGTGTGAAAAAGTGTTTGCCCCCTTCCTCATTTCCTGTTCCTTTGCATGTTTGTCACACTTAAGTGTTTCGGAACATCAAACCAATTTAAACAATAGTCAAGGACAACACAAGTAAACACAAAATGCAATTTGTAAATGAAGGTATTTATTATTAAAGGTGAAAAAAAATCAAAACCATCATGTCCCTGTGTGAAAAAGTGATTGCCCCCCTAGTTAAAACATACTATAACTGTGGTTGTCCACACCTGAGTTCAATTTCTCTAGCCACACCCAGGCCTGATTATTGCCACACCTGTTCACAATCAAGGCATCACTTAAATAGGAGCTGCTTGACACAGTAAGGTCCACCAGAAGATCCTTAAAAGCTACACATCATGCCGAGACCCAAAGAAATTCAGGAACAATTGAGAAAGAAAGTAATTGAGATCTATCAGTCTGGAAAGGGTTATAAAGCCATTCCAAAGCTTTGGGAATCCAGCGAACCACAGTGAGAGCCATTATCCACAAATGGCGAAGACATGGAACAGTGGTGAACCTTCCCAGGAGTGGCCGGCCGCCCAAAATTACCCCAAGAGCGCAGCGACGACTCATCCAAGAGGTCACAAAAGACCCCACAACAACGCCCAAGGAACTGCAGGCCTCACTTGACTCAGTTAAGGTCAGCGTTCATGCCTCCACCATCAGGAAAAGACTGGGCAAAAATGGCCTGCATGGCAGAGTTCCAAGGAGAAAACCACTGCTGAGCAAAAAGAACATCAAAGCTCGTCTCAATTTCTCCACAACACATCTTGATGATCCCCAAGACTTTTGGGACAACATTCTGTGGACCGATGAGACAAAAGTGGAACTCTTTGGAAGGTGTGTGTCCAAGTATATCTGGCGTAGAAGGAACACTGCATTTCATAAAAAGAACATTATACCAACAGTAAAATATGGTGGTGGTAGTGTGATGGTCTGGGGCTGTTTTGCTGCTTCAGGACCTGGAAGACTTGCCGTGATAAAAGGAACTATGAATTCTGCTGTCTACCAAGAGATCCTGAAGGAGAATGTCCGACCATCTGTTCGTGTACTCAAGCTGAAACGAACTTGGGTTCTGCAGCAGGACAATGATCCTAAACACACCAGCAAGTCCACCACCGAATGGCTGAAGAAAAACAAAATGAAGACTTTGGAGTGGCCTAGCCAAAGTCCTGACCTGAATCCTATTGAGATGTTGTGGTATGACCTTAGAAAGGCCGTTCATGCTCAAAAAACCCTCTAATGTAACTGAATTAGGACAATTCTGCAAAGATGAGTGGGCCAAAATTCCTCCAGGACGCTGTAAAAGCCTCATTGCACGTTATCGCAAACGCTTGGTTGCAGTTGTTGCTGCTAAGGGTGGCCCAACCAGTTATTAGGTTTAGGGGGCAATCACTTTTTCACACAGGGCCATGATGGTTTTGATTTTTTTTCACCTTTAATAATAAACACCTTCATTTACAAATTGCATTTTGTGTTTACTTGTGTTGTCCTTGACTATTGTTTAAATTGGTTTGATGTTCCGAAACACTTAAGTGTGACAAACATGCAAAGGAACAGGAAATGAGGAAGGGGGCAAACACTTTTTCACACCACTGTATACGTGTATGGCTTATTTGTGAAGAATAAGGATATTGTTTAGTGTCACTTTAACTTGTACCACAGGCTGAGCATTAACAACTTTCTGTCAGTGATGATCTTATCATCTAAACAATTTTCACATTTGTCTTTTAGGTTTATTGAGAACAACAAAATAAAGTCTATTTCAAGAAATGCTTTTCGTGGACTGAAGTCTTTGATTCACCTGTAAGTATAAAGTTAAATAACTGGTATATGGACGAAAAAAACCTTTACTCTGAAATGGTCAGTCCTCAGTCCATGGTATTTGCTGAAGGCTGGGTTCACACTTGAGAACGCAGTGGCTCTAGCAGGAGCCCAGTGCGTCTTCATTCACCGGGTCAGGTCCAGTTTCAGCCTGAATTATAGACTGAATTCGGACCTGAAATGGACCAAAAGACGCACAGGGCTCCTACCTATGCAATTCGCACCAGAGCTGCTGTGGAGATGTGTGAACTGGCTTTATAGAGAGACGGTCACAATCTCCTGCTATGCGAATTGGATGCAGGAAAAACCTGCATCTACTCCACAATAGTGTGAACTCATCCTTAGAGGTGACTGTATACAAACACAATCCTCTGCTTAAAGTGACTTTGTCATGAGGGAAGTAAACAATTTAGAACAGTGGTTCACAGTGCCTCCCAGCTCCAGAAGTGGCAGCCAACCTCCCATAGTGGCTCACATGGCCAACTGCAGAGCCTCCATAGTCCCGCCAACCTCCCACAGTGCTCCCCAGCCCCCACTAGAAACCTCATCCCCTTCAGGGCTACCAAGTCTGCTACAGATTCCCCTCATTTCCCTCCACAACCCCCCCCCCCCCCCCCTCCACAGTGACACCAGCACTATCCAGAGCCTTTCAGCATTGGCATGTTTTGTGTTACCATACTTTTATTGTGTGAGTATACATTTTTTTTAATTACTTTTGGGGCATGGAAGGTGTAGGAGGAATGCACTGGTTTCAAAAAAGTTGATAGCCACTGATTTAGACAATATACAAGAAAGAGAAGCTGCAATAATCCAATCAAAATGACCTAGTGTGGATATCCTCACCTTGTGTGGCAGCTGTTAAAACTGCAAACAGAACTGCGGCTCAGTGGACCCCAGGCTGCTCACTTACGGTTTTGTTTTAGATCACCAACACTTCTTCTTCTAAATGAGATACAAAAGCTAGTCCAGCAGATATTAAGCACACAGATGTTGACATTCAGAAGTGTTTATAAAGAACTATTATCTGCCTTTATTTCTTAAGTATAGTTGCTGGTGAACCTGAAATGGAACAATGAGCAAGCAATCTGGAGTCACCACACAAGGTGAGAATAGTCTCACTTTTATGCCATGTACACACGATCTGAATTTTGGTCGGAAAAAGCTCTAATGGTTTTTCTGACGGAATTCCGATGGGATTCTGCTCAAGCTGTCTTGTATACACACAGTGACACAAAAGTTCTCTTAAGAACGCGGTGACGTACAACACCTCGACGAGCCAAGAAAATTACATTCAATGCTTCCGAGCTTATGTTGAATTGTTTCCGAGCATGCGTAGCAAAAGTCCGATGGAGCATACACACAATCGCATTTTCCGACCAAAAGCTCTCATCGGACTTTTGCTGGTGGAATTTCTGATCGTGTGTACTAGAAGTGCTCACTCTTTCCTGTAAATCTTGTAGATTGTGTTCTTTCCATGCTTATGGATTGCCTTAGGTCAAGCACACTGACAAACACTCCAGATTGGCACATTAGAGCACCCTTTTGATTGTAAGGTTGATAGATAATTTGCACTGTCTAGAATCTTTATGAGGGGTTGCATATATTGTATTATTGTAGTATTGGCATCCTCCTGAAAATGCTAGTTGCCTTGTGGTGTATGACTAAAAGCAAAACCACTTACGGTACCTCTACTCACGCGATGCGATATCTGAGAGCTCTCTTGCCAGCGCCGACACCTTCTCCTGGTCTTTTTCCAGGTTTGACAGTTCTAGCCATCTTGATTGGCTGGGCTGGGATTACATAACTCCCACACATGCAAACAGATATTAATTAAATTAAATTCTCCCCAGACACCGAGGCATGTCGAGAATGTACATGAGCACAAATTCTACAGAAACTTCTGAACAATAAAGTAAAATGGCTTTATTACAGAAAATACTTAGTTTGTCTTCCTGCTCTTCTGCATTAAAAAAAATTCCTCACACATTATTTTTTTTTAAGCTAAAGTTCCTCATTAAGTATGTTTAAACCAGAGACCTGGAACAAGCATGCTGTCATTGTCAAAAATTGTCTGAATTGTCTAAGCCCATGTTAGCTCATCTGCATGCCTAATAATGTAGCAAGTGAACTTTTCTGGTGCAAACCACATCTAAGGTTTCTTCAACAAAGTGTACATACTTTTCGAAAGGCGTTCAACTATGCATGTGGGAGAAATCATATATACCCTGTACACAAGGCTGCCTTGTCTTACTTGCCTGTGGAGAGTTACAAGGGTGCATTTATAACAATAGAACTCTTATTATAGGTTTACAGTCCCAGAATAATACAGGATGAACACAAAAGATTGGACGGCCTCCAGTCTCCATAACCACAATGCTCTGGACCATCTGTGAGGGGCAGCAGAGTACTGCAAATAAAGGCCATGCCCAGATAGCAAGCAATTGTACTGCAAGTTTGAAAATTACTTGCTAAGCTATTGCTAGACTTGCCAGGCTTCACAAGTTTGTTGCACAAATGCAGCAAGTCTGCATTACATGACTCCAGATAAACTTTCTTTTCAAACATTCAGCAAGTCTGCTGCACATTCTGGTTCAGTTAAGTTGTGTAATAGTCATCCCACCACAGGGGTCACTGTGGCTGAATTTTCATGTTGTGGACTTGCGGAGCTCTTGCTGTAAACTCACAACTGCAACTTTGCTCTTGCTAGAGACTTGCCACACAAATTTGCTACAATTTGGAAAAGGGTCAACTCTAGAACTTGTGCTTCAAGTGCTCTGCAAATGTACAACTTACCAGTGGAAATGTGCAGCAAGTTAACAAACGTAAAATTCAACACTGCCACACATTTTGTGGCAAGTTATCCTTGCTATCTGGGTTCACACAAGACTGGGGCTGTTCAGTTTGATTCTGGTTCACACAATGATGGTGGCCGGATCAGTAGCTGATTTTATGATTTAGGTGAAAACAATGGCAGCAATCTAGATCTTGATGGAGAAAAACATACACAATGCCTGCATAGGTCTGCATTTGTCAATTGTTTACCATAATTTCAATTCCATTCGAAAAATATTAAAAAAATGCATACAGTGTGTGTGTGTGTGTGTGTGTGTGTGTGTATATGTATATATATATATATATATATATATATATATATATATATATATATATATATATATATACATACATTGCTAATTGTCCTAAAATAGTCCATCAGGCAGTGTTAAAAAAGCAGCAGCAATAATCACCTTCAATCTGGAAGATTGAGCATGTGCTGTGAGTGAAGAGTGTCATAACCCTGCCCCCTAAGCCCAGATAGTAAGGATATCTTGGCAGTGTTGAATTGTAAGTCTGTTATTTTGCTGCACATTTTCACTGGCAAGTTTTACACTTGCAGAGCACTTGAAGCACAAGTTTTAGTTGACACTTTTCAATTTGAACCAAATTTGCATGGCAAGTCCCTGGCAAGAGCAAAGTTGCAGTTGGTGAGTCTACAGCAAGAGCTCTGCAAGTCTACAGCATGAAAATTCAGCCACATTATCTATAGCACTATAGCACAACATAACTGAACATAACTGAACCAGAACTTGCAGCAGCCTTGCAGAATGTTTGCAAAGAATGGAGTCATGCAATGTAGACTTGCTGCAATTGTGCAAAACACTTCTGAAGCTTGGCAAGTCTAGCAAAAGCTTAACAGTAATTTTCAACCTTGCAGCACAATTGCTTGCTAACTGGGAGGGGGCTTTACTACATGACCCTTCATTCACAGTGTACTGGTGCAGAGAGTGGTGCTGACATCATCACAACAGAGCCACTAGAAAGACTTCATTAATTTTCTTATTTATATGCAAGCATTCAAGACCTTTACATACATTCATACAGGTAGGGTTATATTTAAAGTTAGGGTCACATGCTCAGCGCGGGCACCATTTTTCTCTATGAATGAAAAGCGTTCTCTAATTGGATGAGGTGGAGAGGCAGGGTGGTGACGTCACAGTCTTTCTCTTGTTAAATCAGAGAATGCCTTACATTCACCTAGAAAATGCATCGTTCTCTGGATTGTGTCTGTGCTGAGCAAGTGGACTCCTGTAGCAGGGCAGCTACTCGGCATAGGGCCCAGGAGCCAGTGCCAATCAGTGTAGTAGCTGTGACTGTTACAATGATTACCAGCTGCCACAGAGATTGGCCAGATATGGCACATGTCCAAGCTGGCCCAATGTAACTATGCAATACTAACCATATCTTAAATTCAGCTTTAATGTTATAAATATAACTTTTGATATATTCAGAAAACTCTGATCATATCCTGCTGCCGGACTTCACATTAGAAATGTAGTGAGGATTCCAACTGAGGTCACAAAAGCTTCCTTTTTTGCCATTCACCAGCTGTAGGAGCAGGGGTTCCAGGCAAGCAATAATTTTAGGGGCACAGGGGAGTTTCGAGAAGGGGGTCAGCTGCATGTTCCCTGTGACATCATTGGCACTAATACCATTGTGGGTATATTACAAAATACAGCAAATGATGACACTGCTGTTTGTCTAAAGGATGTTTTTATAAACATATTAACGCACTTAGGTGTCCATTTATGAAACAGAGATAAGTGGTGATAATGACTTTTGTAGCTTATCTCCGATGGGCAGCAGTTTCCAGTATGTAGCTGTGTATGATGAAGAGTGGAGATGCTCTTCTCATCATCCCATCACAGCGCAATGAGATATGGCCACTACATTCAATACAAATGGGCAGTTGTATACAATGTGATTAATGTACCTGACTGGTCATTTTGTATACATTATTTTCCTTCCTTCTCCACCCCAGAGGTGGCAATAGCAGGAAGAGAAGAGGACAAAGCTGTAATGTGATGAGGAAGTAGAAGAATTGTGTCTTCTGCTTCCTCTGTCACTACTTTGCGTCCCCAGTAAAAGTCACCCTCCACTTTACAGCAGGTTATTTTACAAATAAAACTATAAAATAATATATACTGTATATACATATAGCCATAAGCACACAGTCATTTTGGCGTGTGTTTGTATAAATATGTGTGTTTTGTATAAATACAGTATGTACAGTATATGTATATGTATTGCAAAATTGGGGTAACTAGCTTAGCAGTAGAATGTTTTTAGCGAGTTCATGCCAGTCTGAACTTGTGGGTTTTTGGTCCTGTTGGCCCACTTTTATTAAACAAATTGAAAGTTCAACAGAAACAGCACTGCTGCTTAGGGCCCAAACTTTGGCCTTTGGCTTCTTGTCCCTCAGACCATTTTACTCAGTACATCTATCTTCATTCAGCTTTCCCAGCTCTCCTGGTAATCTCAGCCTTTATGGATATAAAGGTGCATAGGTGCACTCCCTAGTTTCTCGATAAGCGATCTCTTGACACCCCAGACTCTCTCACTCCTCTGAGACCTCCAGATTTCCTCAGTCCCCCTGGACTTACCTAATCACCTCAGCTTTCTCAGTCCTCCAGACTTGCTTTGCCATCTCTAACCCCCTCAAACCTATGAACACGTAATCTCCCCTTACCAGCATGGAGCACTGTCTCCTGAGTAGAGCAAAGCTGTCTTCTAACAGGACCACTAAGCTATGCCCAAGCCTACTATTATAACGGCTGTGCACACATGTATACATTGGAGATGAGACATAAATAAATTGTCAGTACATCCCAATTAATGAAATTATGAAGCACAAAAAGAAAAATGAAAGAAAGGAACTTTGAACGTGCTAGATATAACCTCAAGAAAGTACTGACAAGTGTTTATAAAATCATAAAGGTTTTATTCCATACAAAATGTTAAGATCATATCCATTAAAAATAGCAAACAAACCTTATTTGTGTTGCCTCATTGAACCACTTCCCTGCTCTCAAACCTTCACCTCCTTAAAGAGGAAGTAAACTCTCCCACTCTAATGCTTCTTTTCATTTAGTCCATTATAATAAGTCATTATCAGACTATAGCCACTGTAATCCAGCCCAAAGCGCATATTACTTACTGTTTAAAGAAACTTTAAAAAACTTGTTTCCAGGGGTTAGGCAGCGCCATCTTAAGTATTGTTTTCTGAGTCCACAGTGGAGTGTATTTCCGCCCTTACATTGAGCACTTCCTGTACTGTTAACCAAGCCTCCTTCACAATCCAATTTTTCTATGGCAACCCTGATTCCCTGTTCATGGCTGACTTGTTTTATTTCATAATATTTACTGTTGATTGTCTGTTTGCCTATGTCAGTCTTATCAGCTTCAGCTGATAAGACTGTAGTAATGGCCAGGTTTACACTGCATGTGATGTCACATGGTCACACAGCCAGCCTGAAGTTTCACAAAAAGACACCTGAAGGACTCTCAGACCATAATAAACAAAATTCACTGGTCTGACAAAACAAAGATTGAACTCTTTTTCCTGAAAGGCAAGCATCATGTATGGAGGAAACCAGGCACCGCTCATCAGCTAGCCAATACCATCCCTACAGTGAAGCATGGTGGCGGTTGTATCATGCTGTGGGGATGTTTTTTAGCAACAGCAAGTAGGAGACTAGTCAGGGTCAAGGGAAAGATGAATGCAGCAATGTACAGAGACATCCTTGATGAGAACCTATTCCAGAGTGCTCTGGACCTCAGACTGGGGTGAAGGTTCATCTTCCAACAGGACAACGACCTTAAGCACACAGCCAAGATTACAAAGGAGTGGCTACTGGACAACTCTGTGAATGTCTTGAGTGGCCCAGCCAGAGCCAAAACTTCAACCAGATTGAACATCTCTGGAGAGATCTGAAAATGGCTGTGTAGCTTTAGAGGTCCTGCAAAAAAGAATGGGAGAAACTGCCCAAAAATAGGTGTGCCAAGCTTGTAGCATCATACTCAAATAGACTTGAGTCTGTAATTGGTGCCTAAGGTACTTCATCAAAGTATTGAGCAAAGGTTGTGATACTTATGTACATGTTACATAGTTAATCAGGTTGAAAAAATACATAATCCATCTAGTTCAACAATAAAAAATAAATAAATAAAAAATAATATCATACAATCCCATATACACAATCGTATACCCACAGTTGATCCAGAGGAAGGCGAAAACCCCCAGAAAAGAATGATCTAATTTGCTACAGCAGGGGAAAAAATTCCTTCCTCCTTCCTGATCCCTGAGAGGCAATCAGATTTTCCCTGGATCAACTTTACCTATAAATATTAGTACCCAGTTATATTATGTACATTTAGGAAAGTATCCAGGCCTTTCTTAACCACTTGGCGCCCATACTACGTCTATTGACGTCATGGGCTTTTGGTGGTTATATCTGAATGATGCCTGAGGCCACAGACATCATTCAGATATCTGCGTTTTCAGCCGGCAATTCCCTGCACCATAAGAACGATCATAGCGACTGTTCTGCCGCTTGATCATTCTTACGGGCGGTGAGAGGGGACTTCCCCCCTCCCGCCGCCCTCCGGTGCTTGTACGGACTCACCGCTTCCATCGGTGAGTCGGTCACAGGATCCGCCGTACCCCAGAAGTTACCATAGAGATTTCCGGTGGACCAGATCGTCCCCGGAGTCTCTATGATCGTTCGGAGGTGCGATGTTATGACGTCACGCTGGCCTCTGAATTCAAAATAACGGCGCAGATTTGGCTAGGAAGCCGTGATCGTTTTTTATTTTTTTATTTTAGTCTTCCCAGCCTAGAGGTGAGATATGGGGTCGTATTGACACCATATCTCACTGTAAATGTGTCCGATCGTGCCATATTCCTATTACAAGGGATGTTTACATTCCTTGTAATAGGAATAAAAGTAATCAAATTTTTTTTAAAGTGTCAAACTAAAAAAATAATAAAAATGTAAAGCGCCCCTGTCCCCGTGAGCAGAAGCGAACGCATACGTAAGACCCGCCCACATATGAAAACGGCGTTCAAACCACACGTGAGGTATCGCCGCGAACGTTAGAGCGAGAGCAATAATTCTAGCTCTAGACCTCCTCTGCAACCCAAAACATGTAACCAGTAAAAAAATGTAAAGCGTCGCCTATGTGGATTTTTAAATACCAAAGTTTGGTGCCATTCCACAAGCGCGTGCAATTTTGAAGCGTGACATGTTAGGTATCTATTTACTCAGCGTATCTTCCTCTTTCACATTCTGCAAAAACATTGCCCTAACTTTACTGTTTTTTTTTTTAAGCATGAAACTGTTTTTTTTTCTGAAAAAAAAACGTGTTAAAAAAATTGCTGCGCAAATACCGTGCGAGATAAAAAGTTGCAACGACTGTAGTCTCTAGGGTCTTTGCTAAAAAAACATATATAATGTTTGGGGGTTCTATGTAATTTTCTAGCAAAAAAATTATGAATTTTACATGCAGGAGAGAAATGTCAGAATTGGCCTGGGCGCGAAGTGGTTAAAGCACTCTACTGAGCTAGAAAGAACCACCTCTGCAGGGAGTCTATTCCACATTTTCACAGCTCTTACTGTGAAGAAACCTTTTCGTATTTGGAGATGAAATCTCTTTTCCTCTAGGCATAAAGAGTGTCCCCTTGTCCTCTGTGTTGACCGTAAAGTGAATAACTCAACGCCAAGTTCACTATATGGACCTCTTATATATTTGTACATGTTGATCATATCCCCCCTTAATCTCCTGTTATCAAGAGTGAATAAATTCAGTTCCTCTAATCTTTTATCATAGCTGAGCTCCTCCATGCTCTTATCAGTTTGGTTGCCCTTCTCTGCATTTTCTCCAGTTCCCAGATACCCTTTTTTGAGAACTGGTGCCCAAAACTGAACTGCATATTCCAGATGAGATCTTACTAATGATTTGTACAGAGCAAAATTATATCTCTCTCTCTGGAGTCCATACCTCTCTTAATGCAAGTAAGGACTTTGCTCGCTTTGGAAACCACAGCTTGGCATTGCTTGGGATTGTGTTATTATTGAGCTTCTGATCTACCAAAACCCCCAGATCCTTCTCCATTATGGATTCCCCCAGTTGTACTCCCCCTAGTATGTATGATGCATATATAGTCTTAGCCCCCAAGTGTATAACTTTACATTTATCAACATTAAACCTCATCTGCTAGCAGCTAAGACATGTATTCCAATGCATTGTTATCACCTATGTCCCCTTCTCAGGAGCAGCTCTTGAATGCTATTTCACAGATTCGCAGAATGGAGTATATGAAAGCTCTAGTTGGAGATGCTATAACCCAGTTCAATAAGATATGGGATATCTGGGATCATTCAGAATATAGATCCCCTCCCAAGTCTTAATTGAGTTTGCATAATATTATCTAAGGTTGACCTCCTATCCCTTCATATTTTCACTTCTGTGTATTTTGACCCTTGGTGTATGTCTTTTAGTTCCAGTTTCTGTAATATAATAATTTTAATAAAAATACAATTATAAAAAAAATTAAGTTAATATGTATTGTGCAGAGGAGTGTCCACCAGGCCCTGATGCATTTTGCTAAAAGCTTTTTCAGGGGAGCCCGATTCACTGGGAAATTAACATAAATGTGTAAATAAGTAACATAGTAATACAAAATAATATCATGCAGAGACACATACAATAACATTAATGGTGTACTCGCATCCAAATGTACAACGTATTGGAAATGTTGCTGAGCCCTAATCATCAATATACCTTTTCTTGTTATTAGGTTGGCGGACATTGGAGGTTCTCTTCTGCCACGCACAGTTGGCTTTTTCTCTATATGAATATATATATATATTTTTTATTTATTTAGTTATCAAAATAAAAGACCTATTGGAGGACTATACGCAAATGATTAGTGTTTTCATATATGTCAAGACATTTCTGTGACACTTGTAATAGAGTGTAATTGTATACTCAGGTGTCACAGAAATGTCTTGTTATAAATAAAAACGAAATTCTTAATGCATAGTCCTTCTTCAATAGATATTTTATTTGCTTTCGTTTTGTTTTTAAACTTAATTTTTCCTGCCTTTTTAATTCTTATTGAAGATCACAGGCATAAATCTTCCTTCTTACTTCCTCTACAAATCATACCCACTCCTCAATTACACTATTCACTTCTCAGTCAGAGAAAATAAATGTAATTATTAATACACATGCTTTCTTCTGAGAGTTTTATATGCAGTGAATAACCACGATGTGTAATACATGCTAGGTTGCGCCTTATTAAACGCACATCTTTCATAGTGGTATTTTCACAGTTAAAGATGCATTGCATCTACAGAAATCTGCAGTGAGTGTGTGTGCCCCCTCATGTGGTTATTCAGTGAAATAACAGGTCTGTGCCATTATTATTATTATTATTATTATTATTATTATTATTATTATTATTATTATACAGGATTTATATAGCGCCAACAGTTTACACAGCGCTTTACAATATAAAAAGGAGACAATACAGTTATAATACAATAAAATACAAGAGGATTAAGAGGGCCCTGCTCAGAAGAGCTTACAATCTACTCGGTGAAATAACATGTCTGTGTCATGGATACTTATTATAGAAAAGCACTCATTAATTGCCTTAGAAAAGCACTAGTTTTATTAATCGAATTACCTCTTTACATTTTCAAAGATGCCACTTCTTGTTTCAAAGCAACCACGCGCACCCCTAACTTACAGTACTTTGGTGGTGTTGTAACCCCACTGTGCAGACACACGCATGTCTGCAAATGTATTCAACTAATGGGGAGCTTAATATCAGGGTGTAAATAATGTGCTTACCACCACCTGCCGCTTCAACTAGGTAACTGAGAGGCACTGAGAGAACAGTCACATTACTTCTAACGAAACCAATGATTATTGGAACTTCTGTTCCATTCTGAAATGGAATTAAACAATTTATTTCATGGGAATGCCTTATACCCAATAAAACTCTTAAAACGTGTTCTCCATGGACTATCAAAAATGATCCAGAGTGCACCCTAAAATATTAATTTTATGATTAGCTAGATGCCATTTTGAGTTTCAGTTCCCCCAGCCAGGTCCTGCCTGTAATCAAGTTGTGCCCCGCCCCCCCATTCCACAATAACACTCTCCTCTCTACCCTCCCCCTCCTTTACACCACATCTCCTTCCATTTTGTCCATACTTTTCTGTCCATATCCATTGTTTTTCTGCTCTACACATTGTGACCCAAGCTTTGGGCACCTCTCTTTTCTCTATACTAACTGGGGCTTCTTGCGCTTTTCAACCCTTGGGCACCTCTCCTACTCCTATAAAACACACTCAAACAATGATAGGAAATCAGTGTACCGGTACATCTCCAAAATCCTCTCCCTACGAGTTCTCAAAACCTCCCTTTCTTTATGCAGCCCCCAATCCCCTCATCTACCATCTTATACACATGTATTAGATACCTGTGATAACCTGTACAATACAATTGTCTGGCAACTTAAAAACCCAATAAAAAACCCAATAAAAGAAAGAGAAACAAGGCCATTTCACATAACCTGATATTACGTAAGTTTGCTTGTTTGCTATTTCTTTAAAAAGGAAATCAATCTTGAACCTGTGGCAATTGATCTTTTGTCGAACTGGACAGAAGATCAGAAGAATGTATGATCTACTTATACTGTATATGCTATTTGTTGCCTCTAAACCACTCTAATTATAAGATGTCATTGCAGAAAACAACTATACAAGCAGTACAAATAACGCAAAGTGAAGCTTTTTAGGAGTAATCATTTTATCAGAGTAACTGATATCTGCTATCAAATTAAATGCATTTGTATACTCATCATCTCAAATTTTTCCATGGCAGTTGTGAGAACGATATTTGGGTTGATGTGACCTTTACATGATATTTTAATTTTGTTTGCTTTGCAGGAGCCTGGCCAATAACAATTTGCAGTCTCTTCCAAAAGATGTCTTCAAAGGCCTGGATTCACTGACCAATGTGTAAGAATGACACGTCTAAAAACATTGTTATGTTTGTGGTGCTAATCTCACGTTCTCTTTGAGTATTTTGCATCTCAGTTATGCAGAATAAATTAGTCTAGACCAAACTGATTGATTCCTAAAGGAAAACTGCACATTTTGGTCAAGCCTTATGTTACTGTTTATCTGATGTACCATTTATAGAGACTAAGAAATCTGGTGCGGGTGAATGTGGCATTATCTGGACTCATTATATACAAGCGTGACCTTCCACCAATGACTAAGACAGCCCCAGCTTGGCTTTACAGCACAGTGGTTAATGTCACCAACCTATGCATTCTGCATGTAGCTCTATAGTTACTAATAGAGTGCATGATACTATATTTGTGTTTACTTCGCCCTACAGTGGCATCTCCACACAGATACACTGCAAATTCAGTTGGCTGGATGACAAATCAGGGCTTAGCCTGTCAGAAGAGGTCCAGAGAGATCTCCCTACAGAGGTCCTAGACCACTGTGAAGGTGAACCAGTGTTAAACTCTCTCTGCCCCACTCCACCCAAAAATATATTTTTGTTTTATATATTCTTTTAAACTGATCTCCAGGAAGATATATAGAGATACTAGGTTAATGCAGGTATAGATTCACAAAATACATAATAAATACATCATTAAATATATTTACATGCAGCTAGTGTAAGCACCTGAAATTTACATGACACATCTTCTCTTCTAGTCCCCTGCACAGGAGGATTTAGACTTGGAGAGAGAGGGGTAGCACTAGGAACCAATTAGAAAACTGACCAGGCTGTATTGCTTAACTGCAGCAGAAATAAAGTCAGGTCCCAATGTGTCATAGTCAGGGGTCAGGCTCAGAGACCAGTAGCTATAGCAGTAGAAAGGTTCCCACTGACCAGGTGAATAAGTACACAAGCAGGTCATCCTGGCAGATGACACGGGCTCATCTGATGTGCGGGGTCTAAACACTAACTGATATTCTCCAGTTCTCCTGATGATGGACATGGGTTTTGCTGTGTGTTTGTACCAGGCCGTGGTCACCAGGATCTCCCCACCAAGAGGTGAGCAAGCCAGGGTCTAGTTGCAGATGTAGCAGATAGGGATCAAGAAGAAGCGTAGTCCGTAAACAAACCAAAGATTGGTAACAAGTGGCTGCAGGTTGGGATCAAGTGGAAGCATAGTCAAGGAACAGACCAAAGGTAGATAACGAGTGGTAGCAAAGATACAGACAGACAGACTTTGTGCATAAGACAGCCTATTCATTTCAGTGGACTGCCCTACACTTGACAAACACAGTAAAATGCTTGTGTATCTTTTTGAACTTTGTGTCTTTTAACCACATGTTTTGCCACAGTTTTTCAGACTTTTTGGCTCAAAAAACACGCATCTTGACAGCTGCACTTGGGGGGACTTTAACAATGAATGGCATAGCAAGTCCCACATGCATTTCTTGAACATTTCATGAAATCTTATGATTTTGTATGTGTCCACACGCTACACAAATGTACATGCAGCCTTAGTGTTAGTTGCGATATTGATATAAAAACATCTGGAGGTGAAATTTATGGTAAAAGGAGATCAGATGGGTTCTGTAAGTTATGCCACTTTACACATCTATAGCACTCTTTGTGTTGACTTATTAAATATGACTGTATAGTGTGGGAAGACTTGTGTCTGTGAGAAAGACGCAGTAAATATATCATATCATTGGTGCATTTAGTGGCTGGAAAATCCCATCTTCCTCTGACATTACCAATAATCCCCAGCTGATGCAGAATATTAAATTACATTTTTATATCATCCACAAACAGTTTTCTTTCAGACTTGTTTAACGGAAACCCTTAATTAATTTTGTGTCTGGAGATTTACTGGAAGAGGAATTCACATGAGAAGCTGTGATATGGGATAAATATGAGCAGTGAAGTGAAATGGACAAGTTGGTGGTTAGGATCCTGTTTTTTTCCAGTCTCTTGCTTCAACCTCAGTGCACATATAGTTCAATTACACTTGTACACACTATATGTAGGTTGTTCAGAAGGTGCTATTTTACAACAGCTTTTAAAGCCAATCAATATATTCTTCCATATTGAAGTAAGCTATACAAATTATTCCCTTTACCTCAAAAACAACCTGTACCAGGATAAATCTAAAACCTTTCATTCTAAAAATAATGCTGACCCAGAGGTTTCAATGCTTTTGGAATCACTGACCCAGATTAAGGATGCCAAGCATAGGCATCATTAAGGGGTGGAGCCCCGAATGTGGGGCCAATAGCCCAGAGTGTCTAAGCGGGTCCAGCAGTCACTGTAGAGAAAGGGAGAGAGGGGACGGATAGCAGCGGCTGCAGCCACATTTTACCTTCTGTGTGATTCGGCCATTGCGGCGCTGCTCACCCCACTTAGTGTTACCGCCGGAGTGATATGCTACTCGGCCTGAGGAAAGCATCAGGAGAACGGCGGTGGTGCTCAATTTCTCCTTGTATGGAGCCAGCATGGCAACGCCCCATTCTCCCTCCAGAGTCACGCTGTGTTAAGCAGCCAGCAGGAGAATAGAATAACAGCCATGGTGGTTGGGAGTGGGACAGAAGAGAAGATTAAAGGTACCAGGTCAGGTAGGTTAGTGTGTGTTCGTCTGGGTCAGTGTATGGCAGTTAGGTAGGTCAGTGTGTGTCGTGTAGATCAGTGCGTGTTAGGTAGGTAACACCCCCTCCACACAACCCCACCGCCCCCCCCCCCCCGACTTCGGGCTGAAGCCCCTGGTCTTTTTGCCACCTAGCAACACCCCTTGTGCCAAGTAGGAGTTCTGAACTTCTCTTTCTGCATACTAGCAAGTATTGAGATCAGACAGAGCCAAGCAGCAAGCATTTTTAGAAGGGGATCAGCTAAATCAGCCTACATAATGCTCTTAGTACAGGTTTCCTTGAATCTGATCTGCTATAAGTTATTAAGCCGATGCCCCCAACCCCAATGGGTTATACAGGCAAAAACAGCAGTCTTTCTCTGGCCATACACATAACTGTATGATCATTTAATATAAAAGCTGTTTGATCAATCATAAATCAGTGTCACTAGTGATGTGCCCAACGTTCAAATCGAATGTAAGTTTGACTCAAACATCGGGTGTTCTTTTGTTGAACATAATGAACATATGGGGTGCTCGCGGGACGTTTGCCCACCACTGTGCCCTATAATGCATAGCGAGAACGCAGTGCATTAAAGCATGCACCTGACCTGTATGCTTTGGTCAATCACAGTGCAATGTGCCTTTGGCCAAACATGGCTCAGGGGCTAAGTCCACGCCCCACACTATAGAAGGTCTCTTACACGGTGACCATGTATAGTCATAGCTCCCAACTGTCCCTGATTTAGAGGGACTGTCCCTAATTTGGAGCAATGTCCCACTGTCCCTCATTCCTTCTCATTTGTCCCTTATTTTGATCTGATCTATATAGTTGTATATAAAATGCACTTTTTATCTATCAAAAAGTGTTTCCCAGTGCTAAACCTTTCATCCAAATTCTAAATTGCTGCATTTGTAATGCCAATATAAAGGAATAATAGTGGTAAAAAAGCACTTTTGGGTTTAACCAATCATTCTGTTTTGTACAATTCTTCTTTATGGGGGTGAGGCAGGGTGTGTGTCCTATGCCTACATACTTTTGCTAATAGCTGTCCCTCATTCTCGTCTCAGAAATTTGGAAGGTATGTGTATAATGTTTATGAATGGAGAGAGATTAGGCAGGTTAGTTAGTGGATTGAGCGTGCAGTCGGTGTAATGTATATAATCATACAGTGTAGAATATATAGTGCAGTCAGTGTAATTTATATAACACAGTGCAGAGTATATAGTGCAGTCAGTGTAGTGTATACAACACAGTGCAGAGTATATAGTGCAGTCAGTATAGTGTATATAATGCAGAGTATATAGTGCAGTCAGTGTAGTGAATATAACACAGTGCAGAGTATATAGTGCAGTCACTGTAGTGTAAAGAATGCAGTGCAGAGTATATAATACAGTGTATTGAAGTGGTTAAAGAGAACCCTATGACAGAATTAAGGAAAAAAAACGGCATGCCCCCCCCCCAAAATCCATACCAGGCCCTTATCTGAGCAAGCAGCTTGGCAGGCCCAGAAAGGGGGGGGGGGTGAGCAAGTGCCCCCCTCCTGAACCATACCAGGCTGCTTGCCCTCAACAAAGAACCTTGTCCCCATGTTGATGGGGACAAGAGCCTCTTCCCGATAACCCTGGCCAGTGGTTGTCAGGTCTGCGGGATGGATATCGGGTACATCATACTCCTACCCATTCATCAAAAAAAGTGTCAAAAAGGGAAAAAACCACAAGAGAATTTTTGACAAATCCTTTATTAAAAAAGAAAAAAAAAAGTGTCCGGTAATGTCAATCATGCCGCCTGAGAAATTGCAAAAATGAAAAAACACTCCGCCTCCACGGGAGGCCTCCCGCCGACTGCTCTCTCTTTGCTCTTAAACAGGCAAGGTCGGGGGCACCCGGTGACATAACCAGTGACCTTGCCCCCTTCTGACGTCATGTTGAGGGTATGATGCCATGTTGAGGCAAGTGGTAAGGTTCAGGAGGAGGGGGGGCGCTCTCGCCCATGCCAATTATTTTTTTTAATTTTGAATCCATACCAGAACCGAAGGGACTGGGGGGGGGGAACCCCACAGCATTTTTTTAATTTATTTCATCTATATTGAGGGGGGCTGGCAATACATTACAGCCATGAGCAATTTTAGATTACATTTTTTCTTTTAGAAATGTCACTATTGCTATGACATATTCTATACATTGTACAGATGCGTCACTTTACAGGTAGACTGAGGGGGGACAACCCCCCCCCCCCCCCCCCCGGCATGATATTTAAAGGAATATTTAATTTGTGTTTTTTCACTTTAAGAATCATTAAAATCACCGCTCCACTAAAGATGATATATATATTTTTTTTTATTTGCATTGATACATGTCCCCTAGGGCAGTACCCAGGTCCCCATACACTATTTATGGCAATAACTTGCATATAAGCCTTTAAAATTAGGACTTTTGATTTTTCATGATCTTGAACCATAGACTTTAATAGGACTTGCATGTTCGCTAGAACTTTTTTCCTGTGTCAGGTGTTCTGGTGCAAACGGAATTGGGGGGGGGGGGGGGTTCGGCCCATCCCTAAATGTCACAATCGTTTATTATTATTAATATACAAGGCTTATAGAGCACCAACTGTTTATGCAGCGCTTTACAATTTAAAAGAAGACACTTCAGTTAAATTTCAACTCAAGACAAGGGTTAAAATGGCGCTAAACTATTATTTTCATCAACAGACTATAAAATGGATAAACTATTCTGTTAGAAACTCTTATCCCAATTTAGTCAACCAAATCGATATTTTCTTTGTAGCACTGAATGAAAAATATGCAACAACTGAGTTTATGATTAATCATTTATTTATGGTTATGCATATGGCCAGTGTTAGTATATCTATGTATTTTTCTCAACACTGTATCTAAAAAAATGTCATCACTTATCATGCATGTAGTGACAGTTACTGCAAAATAACCTTTCTCTGTTTTCCTAAGCCCTATGCATGTTGTCGTCTACATAAAATGTATTATTGATTTTTCAAAAACATATTTTATCTAGGTACCAGTGTTTTTCCTGAACTACCCTCGTATTAATTTGGCTCTATATTGTGTAATTTCCAAAAAATACAATCAAGGTCATTTATGAAAGGGAACAAATGAAAAAATAAAAATGCATTGTTCATAGCAAACAATTAGATGCTTGCTTTTTTGTCTAACTTGCACAGAATGATAATCAGAATGTGACTGGTTGCTATGGACTACACTTTCCCCCTATTAAATTATGTTTCTACAGAAGTTTTCCACTTTTGACTACATCTGATAGTTTGGTGGCCTCTGATTGTCTCCTCCTTATTGTATTTTTTTTTTTTAGAGACCTAAGGGGAAACGCCTTCCATTGTGACTGCAAATTGAAATGGCTGGTAGAATGGCTGGATAAAACCAATGCCACGGTGGAACAAATTTATTGTGAAAGCCCACCCGAATACAAGGGACGGAAGATCAACAGCCTGTCTGCTAAAGACTTTGACTGTATAACCACAGGTACATACAATATGTGCATTTAACACATAGGCATATTTAAAATTAAAATTGTAAAATCCTACCTTGTCTGGATATCCAAAAGCTCTTAGGCCGCCGCTATCTTGAATGTGATGGGAACAGCCCTAGCAGACTCAGAGATGTCAGTCATGTGACACTTTATAGACACTATAGTATTCCTCTTCACTCCTGCCCTGGCTGCTTCATAAAGGATTATGTAGGGAGGTGAAGGGAAGTACAGGAGGAGCTGGGCCAGCACAAAGAGTTATTACACACTCCCTGAAGAGAGAGGGATATGATGTGGAAGGAGAAACAGGGCTGTGCTAGAGGATTGACTAGTCCTCTTGTCTAGCCAGTTCAAAATACCAGCTGATCGTGTAAAAAAATCCTGAGCTTACTTGTGTTGTCTGAAGGATGAGTAATTAGCACTCCCAGTCATAATCATGGAACTACAGATTGATTAGGCTTTATGTTGCGGAGGTGGCAGAGTAGTTGGGTCTAAGTTTTTTTCCTGGGCAGGACTGATAACACTTATCCCACAAAAATTGGCAGCCCACAATGGCAAGTAGTATGTTTTATGTTGCCAAATTGAGCCTAATGCCGTGTACACACGATCAGACTTTTCAACGGGCTAGGTCCGGCAGACCGGAATCCGTCGTACAATTCAATCGTGTGTGGGCTCCAGCGGACTTTTCTTTCCCAAAAGTCAGACGGACCTAGAAATAAAACATGGTTCAAATCTTTCCGACGGACTCGAGTCTGGTCGATAAATCCGGTCGTCTGTGTGCTAGTCCAACGGACTAAAACCGACGCTAGGGCAGCTATTGGCTACTGGCTATGAACTTACTTATTCCAATCTGGTTGTACGTCATCACGTTCGAATCTGTCTGACTTTTGGAGTGATCTTGTGTAGGCAAGTCCGTTCGTTTGAAAGTCCAGCGGACCTCAGCTGCAAAGTCCGTCAAATAGTCCATTGGACCAAGTCCATCGAAAAGTCTGTTCGTTTGTACGCAGCATAAAAGTATGAGGGCCCCAAGGATAGGTCCATAGGCAATAGTAACAATATAAAAGCAACAAACTAGTGATCGTGCCCTTGTGATAATAACAATGCAACAATATCATCTCTCTCTGAGCAATCACAGGGCTTTTATAGAATAACCAAAACTAAAGCTCAGATATTGATATCTCCCAGTGTTCTTCATAAATACATAGAGTAACTCTATAACCACAGAGCAAAAAACCTTTATACCAGGAATTGTAGGTTTTAACTGGAATTCCAGTTAAAACCTAACTACCTAACTAAACCTACTCTTTGCCACATCCATTCCTAAGCCTAATCTATCAAACTCTGTAAAGCAAAAATCGCTATACTTGCCTGTTTTACAGCTGTTCTGGTCTGGTCTCCAGCAGCGTTTGCTGTGTGCAAGAGAAAGCCGACAACGGCTGGTAAATACCTGAGAAGTGACGTCATCCATAGACTTACTATGGGGCTTACATTGGAGAATTTGGAGTGTATTGGGGCAGCAGGATTTTCATGGTACCATCAAAGCCCCACACCTACACTACTCCTCGAGTGGTTTCTCAGCTAGTGGTGGCTCCCTTTGGTGGGGGTGTAGGTACTGTCTAGAGGGATTCGACCTCTCTCTTTTTTTCATGTATTGTATTTTCTTTATATAACTTACGGATTGTTTTTTTAAATCTGTACAAATGTTTGTATTAAAATCTTCTGTTTTTAATACCATCTAATTTGTCAATGTCCTTTGACGGTACCATGGAAAACCTGCTGCCCCGATACACTCTATTATATTTTGGGGTGAGGGTACCTATATATTAGTTTACATTTTTTTCTACTGAGCAGTAATTTTCAATGGGGCTTACATTGTCGGCTGCCTCTCCTACACACTTCTACCCACTGAAGCCGCCGCTGACAGCTCAGCACAGGACCGGACCAAAGCAGCTGCAGAACAGGCAAGTATGCAGTACCTTGAAAAAAGTATTCTTACTCCTTGAAATTTTTCACTATTTGTCATGTTACAACCAAAATATTTAAATTATTTTATTGGGATTTTACGTGATAGACCAACACAAAGTAGCACATAATTGTGAAGTGGAGGGAAAATGATAAATGTTTTTTAATATTTTTTACAACTAAATATGCGAGAAGTGTGGTGTGAAATTTTGTTCAGCCCCCCGAGTCAATATTTTGTAGAACCACCTTTCTCTACAATTACAGCTGCAAGTCTTTTTGGGGATGTCTCTACCAGCTTTGCACATCTAGAGAGTGATATTTTTGCCCATTCTTTTTTGCAAAATAGCTCAAGCTCTGTCAGATTGGACGGAGGGCGTCAGCGAACAGCAATTTTCAAGTCTTGCCACAGATTTTCAATTTGATTTAGGTCTGGATTTTGACTGACCCATTCTAACACATGAATATGCTTTGATCTAAACCATTTCATTGTAGCTCTGGCTGTATGTTTAGGGTTGTTGTCCTGCTGGAAGGTGAGCCTCCACCCCAGTCTCAAGTCTTTTGCAGCCTCTAACAGGCTTTCTTCTAAGATTTCCCTGTATTTGGGTTCATCCATCTTCCCATCAACTCTGACCAGATTCTCTGTCTCTGCTGAAGAAAAGCATCCCCACAACATGATGCTGCCACCACCATTTTTCACGGTGAGGATGGTGTGTTCAGGGTGATGTGCAGTGTTAGTTTTCCACCACACAAAGCATTCTGCTTATAGGACAAAAAGTTCAATTTTGTTCTCATCTGACCAGAGCACCTTCTTCCACATGTTTGCTGTGTCTCCCACATGGCTTCTCGCAAACTGCAAATGGGACTTCTTATGGCTTTCTTTCAACAATGGCTTTTTTTTTGCCACTCTTCCATAAAGGTCAGAGTTGTGGCGTGCATGACTAATAGTTGTCCAGTGGATAGATTCTCCCACCTGAGCTGTGGATCTATGCAACTCCTCCAGAGTTACCATGGGCCTCTTGGCTGCTTCTCTGATTAATGCTCTCCTTGCCCTCCCTGTCAGTTTAGGTGGACGGCCATGTCTTGGTAGGTTTGCAGTTGTGCCATACTCTTTCCATTTTCAGATGATGGATTAAACAGTGCTCCATGAGATGTTAAAAGCTTGGGATATTTTTTTTATGACCTAACCCTACTTTAAACTTCTCCACAACTTTATCCCTGACCTGTCTGGTGTGTTTCTTGGCCTTCATTATGCTGTTTGTTTACTAGGTTCTCTAACAAACCTTTGAGGGCTTCACAGAACAGCTGTATTTATACTGAGATTAACTCACACACTGGTGGACTCTATTTACTAATTAGGTGAAGGCAATTGGTTCCACTAAATATTAGTTAGGGGTATCAGAGTAAAGGGGAGCTTAATACAAATGCACGCCACACTTTTCAGATATTTATTTTGGAAACAAATTGGAAAACCATTTATCATTTTCCTTCCACTTCACAATTGTGTGCTACTTTGTGTTGGTCTGTCACATAAAATCCCAATAATATACAATTACGTTTTTGGTTGTAATATGACAAAATGTGGAAAATTTCAAGCGGTATGAATACTTTTTCAAGGCACTGTATCTCGCTTGACTTGTCTTGTTGGAAGGTGATGTCAGCTCCTCATTTGAGCCAGTGACTTCAGTGATCAACCAGTTCTCCCTCCTTCCTTCGTGGGGAATTCAATGCCACAGACAACAAGCCCCCTGACAGCTTCCAACAAGCTCTGAGGTGTACACTTGGGATTATCTATACAGAGCCACCACAGCTGAATGGTTCCAAGAGATTCCCAGAGAGCCACAAAAAGGCAGACCAAACTGAGGTCTGAACTCGCCATCCTGTCTCCATCTCCAAACTTTCCCATAAATAGGGCAGACTCTTCACACCATGCTTCCTTCTAGCTATACTGGGGGCAGGTCCATTTCATCCCTGATCCACTTAGCTTCTGCACAGCACCCCTCCCTCCTCTTCAGGTAGTCAATAAATGCATAGTGCAATGTGCATGACTCAGAGACATTACATCCCACATGCTACACTTTGTTTACATCTCTGGAATAGGAATTTCCGAGATTTCCTGTTTCCAGCAATGACCCACAACCGGATCAAAATTCCCATATTGCTGAGTTAATTTGACAAGTTCTCAGGTATGCCCATTACAGGTATAACCCCCAAACAATGTGGCGAAAGCCAACCCTTCCCTCAACTAGCACATTGCTATGATAACCTTCCTGATGCTAGAGGCCAGAGTCTCCTATCCTGGGGCCTCAGCTGGTGGCTGCCATTTTGGGTAGGACAAAGAAATCTAGTGGTATAAATGTCATTGTGTGGAGAAAATCATCTATGTTAGAACCTTTTAGTTGCTACAAAACATCAGATTATTTATACGGTAGGTATATAAGTAAGCAGTAATATTAATTTATTAACATATGTCTGTGGCAACTAAAGAGTTGTTACACAGAATGTTTTATCCTCATAGTGACCTCTCACTTATGTCTACACTTTTTTTCCTATCCTAAATGGCCCCCACTTGACTGGAGGCCCAGCATAGATGACTTTGGCAAAATCCACAGATGAAAATAAAGGAAAAGAAAACGAATGTAGCCCCCACATTTGAAAATTTATAATCGAGACAATATGTGTACAATATGTTACATTTGTGCTTTTGTTTAGATAACCATTAGCTTAACTTCTGAAACAAGTCCTTAACCCTAAGGCTGCATTCACACTTCAGCGTTTTGAATTGCGGGCAGATTTGCTGTGATTCTGCCTGCTATTTTAAAGCGCTGATGTGTGAATGACAAATCGCGGGACTCACATTTGGGATGCCATCTTTTTGAATGACACCTAATATCACGATGGGGGTCTGCCGCGATTGTCACACAATAAATCGCACTGCAATCACGGCAAAACCCGCATCGCGGGAAGCACGTCACTCAAAAAAAGTTCAGGAGCTACTTTTGGACAACATGCTTCACGAGATGCAGGTTGCCACGATTGCAGCGCAATTTATGGTGCGTCAATCGCGGCAGACGTGCATCACAATTTTAGGTGTCATTCAAAAGAATGGCATTTCAAATGCGAGTCCCGCAATTTGTCATTCACACATCAGCGATTTCAAATTGCGGGTAGAATCGTGGCAAATCTGCCCGTGATTCAAAATGCTGAAGTGTGAATGCAGCCTTAAGGTTCATTCACACCTGATGAAGTGGGACTGCGTTGGGTGGCTATTCCAACACAGTCTCACCGTATGACAAGGCAAAATGCCTTGTTTCCAGTAAGTCTGGTTTACACCTCTCCAATACGTTGGTGTGCGGGTGTTGTACACTGAATAAAGTACTTTGTGCAGTATTTTATTCCAGCATAGTGGTATGCAATCCACCGCCTTGCACCACACAACTGGCAATTGAACTTAAAGTGGTTGTAAAAGCAAAAGGTTTTTACCTTCATGCATTCAATGCATGAAGGTAAAAAACCTTTGGTGTACAGCAGCCCCCCCCCCCCCCCCAATACTTACCCTCTTGATCTAGCGATGTCCACGATAGCCTTGCCTCTCTGGGCACTCACACTCCTGATTGGCTTTTGGCAGCCAGTGAGCCAATCAGGAGATGAAGGGGGCAGGGCTGAGCCGTGGCTCCATGTTTGAATGGATACACAAAGCCATGGGACAGGAGCACACCTGCTTGGGTGCCCTAAGAGCAAGTTTTTTGCTGTGGGGGCACCCAGGAGGAGCCAGAAGCGACGCGAGACAAGGGACGCGAGACAAGGAGGATCTGGGCTGCTCTGTGCAAAACCACTGCAAAGAGCAGGTAAGTATAACATGTTTGTTATTTTAAAGAAAAAACACAAGGCTTTACTATCACTTTAAAGTGTCTGTGTCACACTTCAGTAAAGTTCATTTAAAAAAAGTGAACAGTGTGATGCAAGGAGAACGTTTCTCCAGCACTACGGTGATCCCGTCAAACCATACAGCACACCGATTTGTAACTCAGCGGCTGGTGTGAATTAGCCCTTAACTTTCCAACAGTAAGTTCTAGCCTTGGCCTTAACACATAAGCTTTGCCTAATCCCCACAAAGTTAGCCCTTAACATCTATGCCCTCATTCGTGTAGGCCTCCTGCATTTTTTTTTTATATGCAGTAAAAATTGATCTGGACTGTATAATCAAACTTTATACTCCTCGGATCAAGTTGTCCAGCGTTTAAATTTGTATTTAGACGTGTTCAGGCTATCAAATCTGACCCTGAATATTCTAAACACAGCTAAACCACATGCACCTTAACACTTCTATTAAAAGCATAGTGTGCATTATACTATTTAAAATCAGCACAAGCATTTAGTGTATATGCATTTAGGAATGACCGATAAATGACTATGAATGCAATCTCATGCCCTTGTGTAGGAGGCCTAACAATTAGGTTACCCCTAAAGTCTAAATCTAACCTAACTCTGTCTTCTGCATACTGACTTTTTCCTGAAGCCTTGGGACCAAATCCACACATGTCCTGTGCCCGTACTTCACAGTGCACAGATCACCCAACACACAAGAAAACAGTGTTCCCATAATCAGGTAGTCGATCTACAAGAAAGAATTACAACTTTCTAGAGGCACTGAAGTCTCTGACATTTGAACTGTTGGTGGATAATATAACCCAGCACTGGCTACCCAAAGCTGAAAGTAATTTAAAAGTCATCTTGTTTAATGGTGGAAGGCCATGATATTTTTGCAAAGTAAATCTGCAAATTCGATATAAGGGTATGCTGTATGTTTGAGATGATATTAAAGAAATCTTCTTGATGAACCAGCTGGAATTTGAGCTTTCAATGATCCCGTCAGCACCCTCCTGCTCAGTATCCTTTGCTCTTAAAATTGAAGAAGCCAGACAAAAAATTGTTGTCCGAACAGTGACTATAGCCAGTTAGCTGGCTGTCCAAATACAGTAGCCCCTCCCTCTGAGCTGTTTACCATTGATTGGGGAATTGATAGATACACTCTTCTGCCTAATACACACAATGAGAAAATAGGACAAAAAATACCAATTTTAGAGCGATCATCTGATAATCTGATCGTTAGTATACAGCCGATCACGACAGTTATGTCAGAAACCATAAAGCAGACTGAGACAGAAGTACAGTTAAATAACACTTGTTTAATAATAATAAAAAAGGTAAACAGAGTAAACGTAGTCAAAACATAGCCAGAGTTCAGGAACCGGAATGGATAGTCAGACAAGCCAAAAGGTCAGGGAGCCAGAGATGAGCGTAGAACAACAGCAAGCAGGATCTAGAGCCAGAAGGAATGTCAGCCAAGCAAATCTTTAACAGGAACACAGGAGAGCGTCTCTAGAGAAGTGGCCAAGGCAAAGGCAGAGAACATCTGGACTGGACAGCTTAAGTAGGCAGGACTGACGAGCAGGATATCATCAACAGGTGAGTCACTGTGGAGAGATAGAAGCTGGCAATTACCCGACAGCTGAACGGCCAGCTTTGAGAAGGAAGGGCTGAGCCCAGCCCTGACAAGTTAATGTGAAATTATCCGAAGGGACAAGCACAACATTTTTTTCTGGTACGATAACAGAACTATTTTCATTTATTCAGTACAGTATTCTTCCATAAAAAAATCAAGTGATCAAGGCCACGCATGCTCAGAAATAAAAGAATAAATTACAATACAATACATCATCGTGGGAAGTTGTATTATGTCTTATGAGAATTTTTGTAACTCTAGTAACCTATTCATTTTTTAATGAGACTAGCATGCAATAAAAACAAAATGGAGGATCATTTGTCTCATATACTTATTGTGTGTACCAGGCTTTGGAAATCTAAGAGTGTATGGGAGCCTTAATAAAAGCAGTGTTTACTCAGGCTAGGCAGTATTATAGCTAGTTTTCCATTAGTGTTCACCATCAATTAAACACTGATTGCCTCATTTCCTCGCCATTGCAATATCTAACTCTATATCTAACAATATCTCTTTGAATCACTTTACTCTACTTGTTTGTGTTCTAGAACTATTAATAACAGCACAATTCATAAACCACAGGTGTCAGGAATTATTATTTTAGAATATATTTTGCATTATGCACTTACCTGAAACATTCCAGATAATAGATACCTTATTTATCTTGAGCAAAAGCAAAGACAGGCCAGTAAATAAGAGTAATTAAAAGACAGTTATTTATAACATGTTTCCATGTATAGTAATCCATATTTTCCCTTTCTTACAGAGTTTGCAATGTACAAATCTCTGCCATATCAGTCTCTGTCTGTGGACACCTTCACTTATATGAATGATGAGTATGTTGTCATCGCTCAGCCCTTCACAGGGAAATGTGTTTTTTTGGAATGGGACCATGTTGAGATGTCATTCAGAAACTATGACAACATCACTGGTGAGAGCTTTGGGACCCTAGTGATCAGATATACTGCATGTGACTTGCTAAACACAGTTTTGACTAACTATAGTGATTATCATTAAGATAAAAGCAGCAGCTTATGCTCCATATGGTGTACAACTGACATGTATTACTTTGGGACAATGGTATACAGTCAGTTAGACATTGTACTAATAATCTGCATTTTTAAAGTCTTACCTCTCCTTTTCTGTTACAGTGGGTGTGCAGTGTGTCTAAATATGACTATATAATCTAAAATAAAACCATATAAGACCCAGTGTACTCAGCAAACAGAACTGGCCTGGCATGCCACTTTTCTTCCTTCTCTTCCTGTGCAATAATGTATATGTGAGGAAGCTTGTAATGAAGGGAGTCTCTGCTACACAGCTCTGCAAGCATAGAGCACTGGAGTGGAAGAGCAGGAAGAAGCATTGAGGAGATATGTACTTTAAGTAATTTTCGTTTAACTATCAATCACAAATCATATTATGCAGGGGTTCGTGACTTTTTTTTTCATAAGAAAAGGGGTTCGTGACTTTAAAGAAATAAAATGTTGTAGGACTTCTAAGCTACATCTTAAACATTTTATATTGTGATATGAGAGAGAGAATAACCAATATACATGTTTTATATGACACACCTATAAAACCTAGGTGAAAATATTTGAGCACAGCTAATCTAAAATAGTTGACATTATTTGTTTTCCACCAGGTACTTCAACTGTGGTGTGCAAGCCCATAGTGATTGAGAAGCAGCTCTACGTCATAGTAGCCCAGTTGTTTGGGGGCTCTCACATCTACAAAAGAGATATCTTTGCCAATAAATTTATCAAGATCCAAGACATTGAGGTCATCAAGATTCGGAAACCCAATGATATTGAAACATTCAGGATAGAAGAAAACTGGTATTTTGTGGTTGCCGATAGCTCAAAGGCTGGTTGTACAACCATCTACAAGTGGAATGGCAATGGATTTTACTCCCACCAATCTGTCCACATGTGGTATCGAGACACCGATGTGGAGTATGTAGAGATTGCCAACAAGCCCCACTTGATCCTGTCTAGTAGCTCCCAACGTCCTATTATATATCAGTGGAACAAGAAGTACAACAACTTCTCAAAGCAAGCAGAGATTCCAGATACAGAGGACGTCTATGCTGTCAAACACTTTTCCAACAAGGAAGATGTCTACCTTTGCCTAACAAGGTTCATTGGGGATTCACGGGTTATCAAATGGGAAGGAGGAGCTGTGATTACTGACATCCAAAGGATGCCCTCTCGTGGATCTATGGTTTTCCAGCCTTTACAAATTGGAGACCACAAATATGCCATATTAGGCAGTGATTATTCCTTCACCCAGGTATTCCACTGGGATAATGAGAAAGGGAAGTTTGTCAAATTCCAGGAGCTGAATATCCAGGCTCCTAGGTCCTTCACGCATGTGTCCATTGAAAAAAAACACAGTTTCCTGTTCGCGTCAAGTTTTAAGGGATCTACACAAATATATGAACATGTAATTATTGACTTGAGCGCATGACCTTCTGTTTTTGGTGACGCAAAAGACTTTATGACAGGACAGTATGAACTAAATGCATGATAACGCTATCTTTTGACAAACACCTGGATGACCGGCTTTAGAAGCTGGGAGCTCCAGACCTGGAGCATTGCTTGTTTCTTGTTCATTAATTCGTCATGTATAGTGATTTTAAGAATTGTACTTTTCTAAAAAAAAAAAAAAAACCTTGATAGTTGACTGGTCTTCTCATTAACAGTTTGTACATATTTGTTCATATTGCATTTGTCCTTCGGAAGAGAGATCTATAAATAATGTTACTTTTTCCATTTATTATTTATTCACCTGAAAACTGCCAAATAAAATGTTTACATTTTCTGTCTTCCACGTTACAAACATATTCATTAAAGGGATTCTATTCTGTAAGACATGACTCTCTGATTATGTCTGGACTAGGCATAAGGAATGGAAACAAATTAGAGGAATAAGTTATGTATAGGTAAGCTCATATGAATACAAAAAGAAAACGAAAAGCTGAGGTTTGATTTGATTCTTGCTTTTTAATGGTACATTGTTGGAAAAAAAAAATCAATACTGTTATAATTACTAAAGTAGCTGCTGATTTCACTTCCACCTACAAACAATATTATGTGCCAACAAACAGTCCTGCACTACTAAAATATCTTATAATATGACCAATCTGTAAGCAATACACTAAGCGAAAAACAATAATATCATACAAATTGATATTGCGCTATTAAATGTGTACAAAACTATTAATGTAAAAAATCTTATAACAAAAGTTCATGTGAATAATGCTTGATTGAAGTAAATCCTGCCATAAATCAATTTAACCAATCAATCACCAAACAGTGCAAACAAGGACGAGTGCTCTCCACCATCAGTTTCACAGGCTGCTCACCTCAGCAAATTCAGAAGTTATCCCCTCTGGGGAAATGATGACACCTGGCTAACTTATGGATCACAGATCTTAGATGAATGGCTCCTCAATAGGATTCCAAGAACCCAGATCATCTTGGCCAATGCATGTTATAGGTAAAAAAAAGTAAACATCTAGTGCTCTCTAACTTTTGTTATAAGATGTTTCACATTAATAGTTCTGTACACATTTAATAGTGCAATATCAATTTGTTTGATTTTAATGTTTTTCACTTAGTATATTCTTTAACGGTACATACTTGCGTTGCTTCCCTTCTTTCTTCTACTGCTCTCCTCAGCTATAGGAAGGGAAGAAAATTCAATTGTGTGAAAATTAAAGGGTAACTCCACTTTCGTGGGGGAAAAAAACAGCAAATAAAGAAAAAATAATATAGCATATACAATTGCGACAAATCATATTGTAATGGAACGTTATTAAAAATTGCCTTTCCTGTTCAATCTGCAGCTGCTGTAATTTTCTAAAAATACAATGCAATATGGCTACCTGGAGGTGTTCTATACACAGAATGTGTACTGAATGCCCCCCAGAAACATAATTTCTTGCTTGTGTGATTGGTTCACTGATTTTCCCAGAAGTCTGCACTAAAATGCAAGTCAGATTTCAGGCACCCCCTGCAACAAAAATGTCATTTTTGGTGAGATACTCCCAATAGGAACACGTCTAAATGGATGCAGGCCTAGCAGCTTTCCCCATTAGTGTCCTGCAGGTGCACAGCTGATTGATATATATGAAATCACTCCCATTAGACTCACTTTCCCACATGGATACAGAGAAACACACATGGATATCTTTAGAATAATAAAAGGTAGGAATCTGCAACAAAGTATAAAATCCTTGCAACAGATCCACTTTTGTTGAGAAAAAACATTCCCCTCTGGGTGATATATGTACACTGCAATTAGCAACAGGTGAGTTGGCTATATTGAGCATATGGTTTTACCACATCCAATAATAAAGAAAAATAATTGGTGGACTTTAAAGGCACAAAGGAATGTTAGCAAAGTGAATCTAGTATGAAAATGTATTCAATATAAAGAGTACAAAACATGTTAAAAAAAAAAAACATAAAAACGTAATAAAGCAGATTTACAGTGCTGTCATCATATCATAATATAAGTGGTGCACTAGTAATTCTTGCACCCAACACTTTTTGGAGTATATGTGTATCTCTCCTTCTCCAGGGGTATAATTGAGCAAGAATATTTAATATTCTAGAATGGAACATTTGAAAAAAAATAATAACATAAAGGTAAACAGATACAAGGCACTGTAGCAATGTACATGTATAGAGCGAGACTACAGACAACACAGAATGGGAAAATGAATGGGAAAAATTCACTTACATGAAATAACAACCCTTGCAGATTTAAAATCATGTCGATGCCAAAAGATACTCCCAATTTGCTTGAGCCGGAAATTTAATACAAATGGAGTGCCTCAAAGGAAGGGAGGTGCCTGGCCCAAAGTTGCTGACCCGGCTCCCCCCACACACACACACACACACACACAAACCGACACGAAAAGGGGGGAGGCCAGAGGACCCACTGAGGCCAAAGAGGAGGAAAAGACCCTAAAATCATGAGATGAGTCAGTAAGTATATGATTTTTTTTTTATATATTATTTTTAATTTTAATTGATATTTAATTATTTGATTTCCAAGAGATTAAAAAACCTCCATAGGTATGTATAAAATGAAAATTTAAATAAGAGCATTTAAGCCCCATACACACTATCAGTTTTTCTGCTGACTTTTTCCTTCAGATTTACCAAAACCATATAATATGAGGTCAAACCTTAGGAGTTTCCATTTGTATGCAATCAGGCAGGCCCTTGCACTACATGGTTTTGGTAAATCTGAAGGAAAAGCTCAGCAGAAAAACTGATAGTTTGTATGGGGCTTAAGAGTATATATGTATTATTTATAGTTTATATTTCTCAATTCAATACCTGCAGATGGTACAAAAAAACTTTGCTGTACAGGGAAGGTTTTAATTGTTGTAGAGAGCGCAGTCACCACAACTATAGAGAAAATAATAAACAAATATGTAAATGAATAATAAAAATAATTTAAAAAAATAGTATATAAATAAATATATAAATAATGAATAATACATTTAAAAAATGCAAAAAGTCTATGTGTGAACCAAATATGGATGATCAAAATGATGAACATAAGTGTAAATAAGAAGAACAAGTTCCTTCCCAGCAAATTGCAGGTAATAGAAGAATAGGGAAGAGGGAAGCATAGAAGCCAAAAAATCCTATCTATTGTGTTCTTGACCATTCACTCCAGCATCCAGTACAAGACTGACATGGATGCCGGAAAGAGTGGCCACGTAAATACAAATGTTCCTCCCATTCCAATCAGCCAGAATCAGCAACAGCTGATCCAGCTAGAGAGGAGATAGGGAGGAAAGGTTCTATTCCAAGTGAAGGGTTCTATTCCAGGTTCTATTCCAATGAAGGCCCCCTGAGCCGTGCGCACACAGCCAAGTCCACAATGCATGCGCAAAAGCATCGCGCGCTGGGACGAGGCCACACCCACACCACCCACCGACATGCAAAGCTTCCCCAGCGGACTGAGCATGTCCGCTGGAGGAGCAAGATGGAGGTCGGACACTGAAAGAGTAACGCCCTAAGCCTCACATGGTGCCGCCATGGATTGGCTAAACCAGGTGGCTTTGCAAGCCGGGCGGCCCCCCGGCACACCCACAAGATGGAAGGGGGGAGAGAAAAGCGGAGCAGCAAGGGCAAAAAAATGGAAGAGCATGTTAGATTACAAGCAAGCAAAAAACAAAAGGGAGAACATGCACAGCAGAAAGACTCAGTACAATAATGCATGCTAGAGATATACAATCAAGGTTAGTTTGATTGTATATCTCTGTCAGTGATTTTAAACCCATACAACCCTTTATGAAAGGTAATTGTAAAAGAATATCATGGCTGAATGGCATAAAATAAAATAAATGAAATAAGATCATACAGGAACTATGAGAACCAATGGGCAAGAAATCTACATCCTTCATGGCGGAGTGTGTATGTGACAGACTGCAGAAACGCAAAGAAATCAATTGACAATTTATGAAAAAGTGGCCTTACCGGGCAATTACTTCTCCATTCCTCCTGAGGAGAACCCCTCAAGGAACGGCTTAAAGCAGATGGCTTAGTTTAAGCCTGGAAAATTGGGTCGCTTTCAATTTGTATATCCATCGCAACTCCAGTTGGAGGAGAACTTTGTTCCAGTCTCCTCCCCTAAGGTTGGGATATACACGATTGAGAATAAGAAATTTAATCTTGGGGAATTTGCCGTGGTGTACAGTTTTGGTGTTGCGACCCAACGGGAGGTCTGGATTGCATACCTGCATGCTGCGTACGTGCCTGTAGGCTCTCCTCCAAAACTCAAGCTTGGTTTTGCCAATATAAATACAGCTGCCGTCACAAATTAGCATATACACAACTTCAAAAGTCCTACAATTTGCTAAATATTTTGGATGGAATAACCGGACCATTGGGCAGAGTGGGATTTTTTTGGGTAAGCATGAACCTGCAGTAATTGCAAGTTTTGCATAGAAAGGTCCCCTTATATTTACAATGATCCTTCTGATTTTCCCCTCTAAATTGAGTGCTGACAACTCTATCTCTCATGGAGGTTGCTCTTCTAAATGTAAACAAGGGCTTATTAGGGACAAGTGGTCCTAGAAGGGGATCAAGTGAAAGCATATGCCAATATTTCTCCACAATATGTTTTACTTTGTGTTGTTAGTTTGTAAATCTTGTAATTATTCTTCAGGAGTTAGCATTGCTTTTAGATGTTTTTGAATGTAGCAGGTCATGTCTCGATTGTTTGGATGCCTGTTGGTAGGATCTCTTCAGAGAGGCATGGGAATAGCCTCTCAGAAGTAGGCGGTCACGTAGTTTATCAGCCTCTACTTGAAAAACAGCATCATCTGTACAGTTACATCGGACCCTAAGGTACTGACCGTATGGTATAGAGTCAATGAGAGTTTTAGGGTGGAAACTTGTGGCATGCAATATTGCGTTTCCGGCAGTGTGTTTCTTGTATAATTTACTGAGAAGGGCCCCTCCCTCTCCTCTATAGACCTCCACATCCAGAAATGCAACACACTCCTTGTGATGGTACATGGTGAAACTAAGGTTGAAATCATTCTTATTCATCCTAGAGAGACATTTCAAGAGCATGTCTTGAGATCCATCCCAGATAATAAAAATATCGTCAATGTACCGGTACCACCCCAGGATGTGGTCCGCATACATAGACATCTCCTCATCAGCAAGGAACATGTTCTCCCACTCCCCCAGGTACAGGTTGGCATACGATGGGGCACAGCATGTCCCCATCGCAACCCCCTGCACCTGGAGGTAGTGGGAGCCATTGAACACAAACATGTGCTCAAGGATGAATTCCAGTAATGATATGATAAATTCACTGTACGCTGGATCTGTATCGCTATCCCTTTGCAGAACGTGCTTGATAGCTGCTATACCCTTGCTATGTGGGATAGAGCTATAAAGCGCTTTGACGTCCACTGTAACCAAAGTAATGTCATCTGTAGACTATCTAGGATCTGTAAGAAATGCGAGGTGTCCCTTACAAAGGAAATTAACGCCATCACAAAAGGTTTTAAACAGTCGTCAATCAGCCTACTAGCATTGTCTCTAATAGACCCTACCCCAGAAATGATGGGTCTACTTGGAGGATTTTCTTTGTTCTTATGGACTTTTGGCAGTGCATAAAATGTGGGCACTCGAGGAAACTCATTTCTAATATAGTTCCATAGTTGTTTAGAAATTTGTGTTACTGGAGAAGGCAGTGTCAAGAAGGATATAGAAGTCCCTATTAAACTTCTCAACAATATTGCTCGGCATTCGGCGGTACCAATTCGGATTTTTCAATATTTGATTACACATATCAATGTCTTTTTCATTGTCCAATATAACAAAGTTGCAGCCCTTATCAGAAGCTTTAATGGTAATTGAATTGTTATCTAATAGCTTTTTTAACGCAGGCATTTCATTTTTGCTTAGATTCATGGGGTTCTTGGTGTCAATCTTGAGTTTCTCTAAAGCCCTATTGACTAAATTGAAAAACGCCGCAGCACTGGGATGGGTACTCGGTGCCGGGCAGAGGTCAGATTTTTTCTTAAGGGTAGATTTACCTATTTTTGGGGGCTCACTCTGTCTTTCCACCGTCTCCAATATGCTTAAGAGATTGACCCGGTCGATAAGATCAGCCGGGTCATTCTCCTCCAGAAGGAAAAGAAATGTGGCAAAGTCAGTCTAATGGGAGTGATTTCATAATTATCAATCAGCTGTGCACCTGCAGGACACCAATGAGGAAAGCTGCTGGGCATGCATCCATTTAGAAATGTTCCTGCTGGGAGTACCTCACCAAAAATTACATTTTTGTTGCAGGGGATGCCTGGAATCTGACTTGTATCTTAGTGTAGACTTCTGGGAAAATCAGTGAGCCAATCACACAAGCAGGAAGTTATGTTTCTGGGGGCCATTCTGTGTACAGAATACCTTCAGGTAGCCATGTTGCCCTGCATTTTCAGAAAATTACAGCAGCTGCAGATTGAAAAGGAAAGTTAATTTTAATAACATTCATTTAAAATATGACATGTACACAATTGTATACGCTATATAATTTTTTCTTTATTTGCTTTTTTTTCCCCCCCATCGAAAGTGGAGTTACCCTTTAAACAGACCCCAGGCAAACACTAGATCTTTAACCAAACAGTGCCTACAGATAAAAGTGATATACTTGAATACAAACACAATAAAAATTTGCCTTTGCTATCTATTATTCAACAAAAATATGAATAGATACAATGGTGTACTGTGGAAAAAGTAAGCACATAGCAAAAAATATTTCCCCTTTAGCAGAAATTATTTTGTGTAGGCATTTTGTACATTTACTCTGTGAAATGTTTGACTACTGCATGCAAAATTCCTTCTGTTGCAAGACTCTTATGGGTTTCCTTGCATGAGCTGCCCATTTCAAAATCCTCTGACAACATTTTTAATTGGAATCAAATCAGGCCTTTGACTAGACCCTAGACCCATAGCCTTTTATTTCTTCTTTTTGAGACATTTCTTGGTGGATTCCAGATTCAACCTCAACTTTTGGACAGATGGAATTATAACATTTTTAAGTTCTCAGAGGTTTCTTTTAAGATCAAATGGACAGCTCTTTGATTGAAATTGCTGGGCTGACCAGTCTTGGAAAATTTAGCAGGTGTTTGAACTCAACACAATTTGTAGATTATTTTTGGAATAATTTAGTTCAGTGGAATAATTTAATTCAAATAAATTGGTAATCTTTTATAATCTCATAGACTTATTGACATACACATCCTTATTTCTTGCTCTCAATGATGCTATGTACTAGTGTAACTTCAGATGTTGTGAAGGGGGCCAGTGCTTAGTTAAAGGGTCTGATCACATGCAGGAGAAGCATGTGTTTTACTGTCCCACTGAGACCGTAGGCCACACACCCTCCCACCTTTACACCACCCGTAAACTACTAAATAATCACAGACATCTTTTGCTAATTGGCTGCGCAAATTTATTGGTTTAACATTTTAAACAACTTCTTTAATAAAATACCAAATAATTGCCCAGTTTTCAGAACTCGGCAGCTAGTAACCATTCTCTTTAATTAACCAAACAGTCCCCACCAACCAGCTTGCCTCAAGACCGGCCCACCCCCACCACCGCGGCCATTTCAATTACGAACTGTAAACCTAGATTTAATAAGTCCACACCTACATCTGAGAGGTGAACACTATCAGCTCTGTACAAACTGGTAATACCGCCCTCCAAGTCCACATGCCGATATGACAGAACGCCAATGCTGGGTATGTACTTCTCCATAGCCCTATTCACTCTCTTCCTCATCCTCTCCATCACTCTCCTCAGAGGTGAGGATAGCCATGAAAGGCACATAATTATCTCCGAAAATACGATAGTTGTATTTGGGGAAGTAATATGAAAGCGGTGAAGATCCCGTTTAATCATAAATAATAAATCTAAAGTCCAAATCATTACCTCCTAGGTGAACCACGAAAATGGAAGGTGGAGGCCATACCTGAAATAATTTTGATAAATGAAAATATAATTGAAACCATTGAAGGCCTCGCACACCCTTCCATAGCAACTTAAAGGATTCCGGTTGTAAAGATATGTTCAAAGAGTAAGGACATTGAGCCGCTCTCTTACACGCCCAGTGAACAAAGCAATGTCCCAGAATCCATACTGTTCATTGCAAGTCAAATTAAACAAACAAATTAGGTCTAATGTACAATCTAAAACAATCAGACCTCCACCTCCCCATTTTTTCAATGGCCGAATACTCCAGGCCCCTTCTGGCTGCTTCTGAAGCTGCCCCTACCCGAAAGGAGTGGGAAGAGAACCTAAAACCCTGAAAACCCGATAACCCAAGGCATTTGTGCAAGATAAAATTAAACTGATATTTTGATAGAGGTGCTAAGTTGACATGTACGAGGAAATGCTCACCGCTTTGTGGCCTAACTCCCAAAAACTGCCGTACCACCGGGCACACTCTTTCATACACCTGCGCCTGCAAGGTAATCCAAGCTCCATTACCACACTGGTCGGTCTTTGAACACTGCAGCCATATGTTGACCACAGATTGTTCCAACACCACTTGATTATAATGGATGCCCGTGCAGTCATATTTAGAGCACGGCAACAGCTCCAAGATACGGAATGCACCAAAAAATCCTAGCACGAAAGCTGTTTTGAACAATAAGGCCTCATAAGCTGAGTAACAAACTACTGCAGTCGCAGCGTAAAGACTGGCCAGTATTTCCAAGGAAATTGGCCTCCTGCTATCTGACACAGAGGTCCTTCTTTTGTACCCTTTAACTGCCTGTTTCACAGAGAAATATGACATGAAGTTAAACCCTTCAAATGACAGAAAAAAAGAGATGCCCGCCATAGACTTTCATATGACTACATGAAAAACCGTCCAGCATGAGGGATGCCGCAAAAGCCAAAGCCTGCCTTCCGTGGGCCTATTGCCATTGTAACCGGAACTGCTGGCAAACGACAACCAATTTCTTCAAGATGACGAATATCCTTCCCAAGTTCTGGGTGCCACCAAACCCATAATAACCTCAGCTGCCAACTTCATACCAGCATCCACGCGTGATCCGGACACCCGGCCCTGGCTCCCTCTTCGTCTGCCTCTGGCATCAAGCTCCAAAAACGATCCATCTGAAATTATGATAAACAGTCAGCAATATTGTTCAATTTACCAGGCGTATGTTTAGCTTTTAGCCAAATATTGTGTTTGAGGCATAAAAATACTATCTGTTGCAACACTTTAATAACCCACAAAGACCCGGAAGAAAAAAAGAACCCCTTTGTTATCTGTCTCCACCAATATCCGTTGGTTAGCAAAAGACTCTCCCCACAGCTCCAGTGCAACCAAAATAGGGAACAACTCCAAAAGTACTAAATTTTTGGTGGCATTCTGGTGTATCCAAGAATCTGGCCAAGCAGCGAACCTGCTGCATCAGTAAATAACCAAAAGTCCGGGGCAAATACAAACTCTTGCTGGAACAAAGACCGCCCCTTGTATGACTCCAAAAAACAAGCCCAAACCCGCAAATCCTCCTTCAAGCAGGACAACCTGATGTGTGCATACGGGGACTTCAGACCCGAAATGGCCAGTGAAAGCCAACGTGAAAAAAATGTGACCAACCAGCATAATCCGACAAGCAAAAGCTAAGAGTCCTAACAGTGACTGCATCTCCTTTAAAAGCACCTTCCTCTTCTGCAGAAAGCGTGCCAACAAAAATACCAGCTTCTTTACCTTCGCCTCAGGCAAACTGAATTCCATCCTGTGTCAATGTGAATCCTCAGGAACTCTAATGAAGAAGCCAGAGCACATGTCTTTTCTTCTGCCAGCGGCATGCCAAATGACTGCGACATTAGCCAAAAAGTGTGCAACAAGCCCTCACACCGCGTATCTTCCAAAAGCTGAACAAATAGAAAATCGTCCAGGTGGTGGACCACGCTGTATCCTTCCAAAGTTCTCCTGACTGAAAAAAAACCGCCTAATGAAGGAACGTAGAAAAGTCCTCAAATTAAGCACATGATAAAGAGCATCCCATTGGAAGACACTTGTCAACAAAGAAACAATCGAAAAAATGAGTTAAAAGCCGCAGGAGAAATTGGCAAAAGGCAAAATGCTGACTTTATATCGGCTTTAGCCATTAATGCCCCCTGACCACACAATCTAATTTTCTCAATTGCATCTTCAAATGATGCATATGAGACTGAACATAACGACATATTGATGTAATCATTCAATTATGTTCCTTTTTAGAAACCACCCCCAATGGGGACAATCGAAAATTCCTGAATGGGGGGGTCCCTAAAAGGGCCCTCCACTCGCCCCTCTGCAATCTCCTTCCATAACTTATCCCTCACAACCTGTGGAAAGGTGGCAACCGACTTGAGGTTGTTCACGACTGTACACCCTACCCCCTTAAAGGGGGGTAAGGGAAAGCCCTGTGAAAAACCCTCAATGAGAGCATGAGCCTTCTCCTTGTTTGGATATATGTCCAGCCATGGGCGTATTTTTCTCAGCCTCGCTGGAGTGCAGGCCCTTGGGAAAAATATCCCTTTGCTCAGGCATCGACACGGAAGCATTCTTCTTAAAGCATTTATACACCGGGTGTGCTCCTGCACAGAAAGAGCACGTGTGCATATATTTACAGGAATCGTTCCACCTGCATTGCTGCTCGTTGAACGCAAAACAGCAGCCCTTCCTAAATACCGCTGGCATTGGGACAGCGGCACTTTGTTTAGGAATGAACGACTTCTGGGGAAAAATTAAGTTGAGCCACACGCCCATGTCCTTCATGCCCCACTTTAGTGAAGGGTGAATAGCCAATTTTTCCCTAAATGATTAATCATAAAAGAACCAACCTAACCCTCAAATTTTTATAAGCTTCCAAAATATGGTCAAAATGCTGGAACAGGCCACTGCCTATTCCGGGGTGCTTCTCGACCATAACCCCAGCATAGATGAAAAAAGCCTGCAACCAATTGTGGAATGATCGGGGTACTTGCCTGCGCCTATCTTCCTCCTGCTTATCCTCCCCCCGTCTATTTGACTTAAAAGCAGAATCCTTAGCCCTTGTACACACGGTCGGAGATTCCGACAACCAAATCCGTCGGATTTTGTCCGACGGATTTTGTCCGAAACTGTTGTATACACACGGTCGGACAAAGTTGTCGGAAAATCCGACGTGATGACATTATTTCATTACGACGGGACTATGTTCACGCTAGTAGCCAATAACTTTGGTGTAGGAATTTGATCTGAGCATGCGTGGCACTTTGTCCGATCGGAATTCTCTATACATGATCGGAGTATGTCCGATCGGAGCATTTTGTCGGAAAATATTTCCGGCAAGTTGGAAAAGTTGGTCCGACGGATATTCCGACGGAAACAGTCCGATGCAGACCACACACAGTCGGAATATCCGACAAAACGCTCCGATCGGACACATTCCGACTGAATCTCCGACCGTGTGTACAAGGGCTTATGGAAAGGGAGCAGTGACAAAATATCAATAAATTCCCCCTGCCAAATTTGTTCCTTTACAGACATGCTTAAATGCTAATGTATCGTGGAAAAATCTGCGCTACACCCAGTCAATATAAAACATGATAAATAATAACTATATAAAAATATGTGACAGCTGAATATACATGATAGTGTTGCAGTCTAAACAAAAAATTGAATATTCAGTTTAGGAGTATGTGTAAAAATAAGATTAGATGCGCTACTAAACGCCTAGTGCAATTTACATAATATCTGTGCTACACCTGTGCTAAAAAGCCAAAAGTGCACTACTAAATAAAATAGGTGTGCAGCTACATGCACACTGAAACAAATTAACTGATTGTGAGCAAGAGTTTAGATAAAAAACAAAAAATAATGAAACGAAAATGATACAAAAATAGATCAGCATACATGAACTGTTCTAATCAAAATACAAACTGTTCTACTCAGAAAAAAGTCCATGAAAGGTACAATACAAGTCCATTGACAATATTTCTTTAGAGATTCCCAAATAGGATGATTTATGCACACTCCTCATGTAACAGCCGAAGGATAATAAAAAGCCAGATGGCCGCTTACCAGGAAAGTCGGATCTCTATTACGGAGAACTGATAGGCACAGAGCAGGAGAGATCAATCAGGCTCACACGCCAAGGACATCCATCTGGATCCACTCCTCCGCTAATAGGACTGGCCTCCAGTGCAATCCGTAGGACCCACGTTTTATGGGTAAGGCAGTTTCAATAGGAACATCATGGGAGGAAAAAAGAGGGCTTCATAGCGTAATATGTTTAAAATCCAAGTTTGTTTATTCAAAACCACGGCATAGCACTGTACCACAGAACTTTTAAAACTTTAAAACATGAAACAGCAACTGGGGGCTGCCCTGTTCCTTGCTGAGCCATCCCATCCAGCAGCAGACTTTGCACATCATTCTCTGCTACCTGCCTTTCTTCCACATGGCATTCCGCTTGCTGCACTTGCTCCTGTGAGGTCTCCTGGATCCTGGGGGCTGGTGGAGGAGATGGCCGCCCCCTTGTTTTCCTTGCTGCATGCTTTTTGAAAGAACCCTGCCAACCACTGCCTCCAGAAGACAAGGACCTGGTCCACCTCTTCGTGCCCATCTTACGCCGCTACACTCGCGCCTGTCGCAGGGTCCTTTGTTCCTCCTGTTGCTGGACTGTATCGTGTGGGCAGCATGCTCCGGCATTGCTATACACTGATAGAAGGCTCATTCATCCACTGGCCCATGCTCCTCTGCTGTGAAGCCACGCCTCACTCCTCTCCATCCTCTTCGCTCCTTGTAACTGTCTCCAGACAGCGTCGCAGCCATGCTTCTCCTCCTTCTTCACCAGCCTTGTCCAGGAACTGCCTCACAAGGGACTCCATGCTTCTTAGTAAGACGCCAAGGCCGGAGAAATTCCAGCAGTACTTCTGCTGCTGATCCGGTCGGGGGGGGGGGGTGAGAGAGAATGAGCCCCACTGCAGCTGCTTTTTTATAGGCTGTCCAGGCTTCCAGCACCTTCCAAGCAATACCACTGGACCTTCATCACCTGTAATCAGGACTTTTAATGTCACAGTTAACCTATTAACTCCCCTAGCTATACACCTCATTACGGGTGTGCTGGCCACAGTCTCACGCAGTTGGGCCCCAATTAGTACCCCCCTTTGTCATTCTCATGACTGAATGGTTGAAATTAACACTTTGTATAAGTCATACCCTAAGGTTTAAATTTATGAAGAAGTGAATGATGTTCAGCCCCCCCCCCCTCATTTAATTGGCCACAAAGTATCAATTGTTGCTAGGATGCAGGCAGCTGGATTTCACAGGGTCATTGGTTGCTAGGATGCCGGCAGCTGAGGCTGCATAGCATCATTGCCTACTAGGACACAGGTGACCGGGCTGCAAAGCGTCATTGCCACCTGCATTCAATGAGTCTGTTGCAGCCCAGGGTCTGAACATACACAGGGCTAATAATGCTGTGAGAACAGGATGTCTATTATGGACAATCCTGCCTCAGTATCAACCCCCCCCCCCCCCCCCACCATGCCTTTGTTGTTGCAGGCTGAGGCAGTTACCTTAAAGAAGAGGTCCAGCCTGGATGAGAAAAATTTAAAGTCAGCAGCTACAAATACTGTAGTTGCTGACTTTTAATATTAGGGCACTTACCTGTCCAGGGAGCCCACAATGTCAGCACCCCAGCCAATCTTCGGATCGACTCCTGGGTGCTCTCGCTGCCATTCCTGGTAAGGAAACCAGGCAGCGAAGACTTTTGGCTTCACTCCTGGTTCCCTACTGCTCATGCGCAAAGTGTGCTGTGCATTCTAATTGGTCCGGCAGTGGGGAACGAGGAGGAGGGAGGAAAGTCTTGGGAGATCAGGCCGCAGCTGGTCTCTGGAAGTGGGGAAGGGGACCTGTCAAAAACAGGTCTCCCATTCCCCCCTCCCCCCTGAAAGGTGCCAAATGTGGCACCAGAGGTGAGAGCACATGTGCAGCACGCACAGAGTGTATAGTGGGGCCCACTCCTCTACTGGGGAGTAGTAGTGGAAAACTCTAGATAGGTGGATGTGGACTCAACGTTTCCCTCCTAAATGCAGATCACAGAAAAGGTGTACATTGTCACGGAAATCGAACGTTAACTGGAGAACAGTTGCTGTGTCAGTATGCACAGTGTATGGTCATCTTTAACAATAGAGGCCCCCCTTAAGGCTGAGTATTCCCTCATGGCAGCCTTAGCCTTATCCCAGGGCATTGGTGAAGATGGCACAAAGCAAAGGTGCCCCATGTGTAGTAAAGTGACCCTGTACAAAGTGCCTAACGTAGCCCAGAATAACCCCACCTCGGGGTAGGCCTCCTGTGTGACCCACACTTGCTGCCCAATGAGTTAATGGGGAACATGGAGGACATGACAAACAATCACCATCCTACCCTTACAAGCCTACACTATATTAGGACTTTATCAGGAAGCATTGCATCTGTGTGATTAAGATTTGACAGAAGTATCTTTTCCCTGAATGATGGTCTGCAAGCTAGGCTAGTTAGGGACAGGGGTCTCAGTGAACAGATTTCACTTCTCTGCCCTGGAAGTAGTATGCAGCACCACAGTCAGGCAATAGCTGCTTCCATTGGAGCCTAATCATTTAAGTGTTTTCCTTTGTGTCAGATGGTTAGTATGTTATGGCAATACTCAGGAATTTCCCAGCAAAAGAATGCCATGTCAGACAGCTGAGCCTGTTACACATTCCCAGCAGAGGCATACCTCTGAAAAGTACCCAAAAAATTATAATGAAATAAACGAGGTTGTGTGTTTCTGATTAAAAAGGCCACATCCCTAATAAGGATAGAGAAAGAAATCTCCCCTCAGAAAAATTGGGACTTTTTAGGCTCAATGAATGTACAAAGGTCAAATATAATAGTATTAAATATTTTGTATTTGTTAGTATAAAAAAGGATTTAAAATGAAATAACAGTATAAAACATACATACAAAAGACATGAAAAATGTGGTCTGTGGCCACAAGGCAAAAAAAATCAAACACTAAATGTGGTCTGGTCTGTCTCCGCTCACTGTGCAGAGACAAACCCGTTGGATTCCCACTCTCCTCTATGGGAAGATTGGATGAAAACGGACCGCCTGTCAGTTTTCATCCAATCCACCAGATGAATGAAAAATAGGGTCATCATCTGTCTGGATTTCACAGATAGGATCGGATGGCAGCGGGAGTCAGCGGACATGTCACCACTGACATCCACCGATCCATATAAGTGAATGGAGGCTCCGATCAAGTCCGCCTGAGAAACTGACAGGCGGACCTGGTGAAAAAAGTGTAAATAAAAAAACAAAAAAACATTTTTTAAATAATTTATTAGACAGCTCCGGTGTTCTTCTCTTCTTCCGTCTTGGGGGGGTCTTCTCGCTGGACTCCTCCGCTATCTTCTGCTCTTTTACTAGCGGAGGAGCCCGGCTTTCTTCTTTCTCGTCGCCACCGCTGTCCGAGGATCTTCTTCTGACATGTGACATCACCCAGTGACCCCGCCCCTTGACCCTATATAAGCCGCCGCACAACGCATCCCTGCCATTGCAGCCAGAGAGAGCGTTGTGTCAACATCGCAAGGAAGAAGAAGAGAAGAAGGCGGCGGCGACAGGAGACCGGGCCAACGCTAGTAAAAGAGCTATAAGAAGATAGCGGAGGCCCGGCAGAAGAACCAAAGAGCAGGACAAAACCCCAGAAGAGCGGGACAAGACCCCGAAGTCAGAAGAAGACGGCGGTGGTGCCGACAACGAAGAAGAAAGCCGGGCTCCTCCGATAGTAAAAGAGCTAGTAAAAGAGCAAAAGATAGTGGAGAAGTCTGGAGAAGACCCCCCCAAGACGGAAGAAGAGAAGACCACCGGAGCTGTCTAATAAATTATTTTAAAAGCTTATGTTGTTTTTTTATTTACACTTTTTTCACCAGGTGAATGGGTAGGGGTACATTGTACTCCATACTCATTCACATAAGGTGGGGGGCGGGTATCTGGGGGCCCCCTTATTAAAGGGGCTCCCAGATTCTGATAAGCCCCGGCCCGCAGACCCCAACAACCAACGGCCAGGGTTGTCAGGAAGAGGCCCTTGTCCTCATTAACATGGGGACAAGTTGCTTTGGGGTAGGGGGGCCGCAGGGCCGCCCTTCCCCCAAAGCACCCCCCTATGTTGAGGGCATGCGGCCTGGTACTGCTCAGGAGGGGGGCGCTATCTCGTCCCCACCCCCTTTCCTGACCGGCCGGGCTGCGTGCTCGGATAAGGGTCTGCTATGGACTTTGGGGGGACCCCCACGACATTTTTTCGGCGCAGGGCTTCTCCTTTAAATCCATACCAGATGTCGGGGCTAGCAAGGTGTCAATCTCGCTGATGGAGGTGGCAACATTGATTTCCTTCGCTAGTCCCGGCTACCTGGAGCCACGTTCAAAATAAACAGACTTTTCTCCATGTGTAGGCAAGTCCGTTCATTTCAAAAGTCCGGCAGACTCCCGCCATAGTCCGCCGGGTTGTCCACCGGACCTAGCCCACCGGAAAAGTCCGGTCGTGTGTGGGCAGGTCCACTCATTCGAAAAGTCCAGCAGTCCTCAGCTGCAAAGTCCGCCGGATAGTCCGATCGTGTGTATACGGCATAAGTGTAACAATATGGTTGCATTTAATGAAGGTGCAACATTTTGCAGGGTAAACCTGTCCACATAGACCATCCTCCGCACCACTGTCTCTCACCGCCGTCAGTCTGCAATCGTTACCGGGAAGACTACACTGCAGTAGAGCGATCTGAAAGCAAGGTTTGAAGCTCTTGTGGACAAAAGCGTGGAAGGGATTACATTGATGGCGGTGCAAAGAACGGTCTATGTGGACAGCTTTACCCTGGATGCCTGCATACTTAGATGTGCCTCTTTTAATCATAAACCATGTGAGTTGCTAAATGTTGTATTAACCACTTTAAGACTTGGTTTATTTTTCAAACTTGTTGTTTACAAGTTAAAATCATTTTTTTTTGCTAGAAAATTACTTAGAACCCCCAAATATGGTGTCATACCATATTTGCGCAGCGGTCTTAAAAGCGCACCTTTTTTGTAAAAAATGCACTCCTTTGAATTAAAAAAAATAAGACAACAGGAAAGTTAGCCCAATTTTTTATATGGTGAAATATGATGTTACACCGAGTAAATTGATGCCCAACATGTCGCGCTTCAATGTTGCGCCCGCTCGTAGAATGGCAACAAACTTTTACCCTTAAAAATCTCCATATGCAACGTTTAACAAATTCTACAGGTTTCATGTTTTGAGTGACAGAGGAGGTCTATAGCTACAATTATTGTTCTCGCTCTAACGATCGTGGCGTTACCTCACATGTGTGGTTTGAACACCGTTTTCATATGTGGACACTACTCACGCGTGCATTCGCTTCTGCATGCGAGCTCGGCAGGAAGGGGTGCATTTAAAATTGTAAAAAAATGTTCTGGGGGGCGTGGCTAGCCGGCGCAGTGGATGGATGCTCACTGAGAGAGCTCCTCTCTGCCGCGGGGCATCGGAGGCAAAAACAGCGGAGGAAAGCCTTGTTTTTCGGCAAAAAGTGATCCAGGAGGTAGGGGAGCCCCTAAGGATGCCACAAAAGAAAAGAAAAGGAGGGGGTAAGCCGGCTAAATTACCAGATTATTTCTAGCACAACGGCGGGGCGCTGGGCAAGATGGTGGCGGCGCACGAGGGAGCAACACTCACAGCTCACGCGGCCAGACAGATCCAGCTGCAGCATGGCCATCTGTTCGCCCACATCATCCCTCTGAAAGAATCGCCAGCACCCCGCCGCCCTCTGCATCCTCCAGCCCTGCCAAAAGTAAGCCAAGACTGGACATTACAGATGGAGAAGAGTAGGAGGTAAGCCTCGATTCCTCACTGGAGGACACTAGGGAATTGCAGGACTCTCTGTCTGACTTTCCTACTGCCAATGCCCCGGTGATGGACACTACTTTAATTGACATGTTAATATCCCTCCGTTCTACACTACATGCTGATATACAAGCCCTGACTAAGCATTTTAAATCTGAACTCTCCACAGTAAATAGAGTGTCGCATGTGAAATCAAAAATGGGTGAATTTGCTGCCACATTCAATGATCTGGTTGATGCTCACAATGATAGGACAAAATTATGCAAATTAAACTGAAACTGGCACATTTGGAGGACAGATCTAAGAGGAACAATGTAAAAATCAGGGGAATTCCTGAATCAGTTAAACCTCCAGATCTAAAAAATCATTTCCTGCAAATTTTAAAAGCGGTCCTCCCTGATGCACCCCAGGAGGACCTTGTGGTGGATCGCATCCACAGGCTCCCAAAACCCAAACATGTGGCAGCGCATCTCCCCAGGGACACAATCGCTAGAATTCATTTCTATCAAATTAAGGACCAATTCATGGCGACAACCAGACGCAAAGATATGTTGCCCCAGGAACTGCAGGAGCTATCATTCTTTGCGGATCTGTCAGCTATCACCATGCAACAGCGCAGGCAGTTATCAACTATCACCAAGCTCCTAAATAATCATCGCATCACTTATCGCTGGATTTATCCAGCGAGATTACAAATCCTGAAAGATGATGACACCCATCTTGTTTCCACCTTAAGAGAAGGCCTACGTCTTATGCGGAATTGGCAACTTATCAGATGAATCAGATCAAGGATGAACATTGCATCTCATCTTATCCAGGCCGCAGATACGAGCAAGTTAGACTTACCAGTTTATGCAATTTTTTGCCTCTGATGTTCCTCCAGGGGAACGCATAGCCTCAAACCGTTTATTTTTGAAGTTTTTTGTTTCTACGTTTTCTAAAGTATTGTTAACCCCCACTATAAGAGCGGTAATTTTCACCTCACAGATTCAAGAAAGAATAGCTAGTGTTCTACGTTTCTGGATTACATCCGTATTTGTTTCACAACTTTCTTTTGGGTCTTGTTTTTCCTTTTTGTTTTCTACCCCCTCTGTGACCCCCTTGTACCTAACACAAAACAGTTGTCCTTTTTGAATAGAATTTGGAAAAAGATATCTAAAGTCAGACAAGTTATAATGTGTGGTGATTTCAATGCAGTTCCAGATGGGGAAATGGATCTATCCCACTAGGTGAAAAAGCAACAAGATGCCAGCACGCATCCGAAAAAGATTTTACGTTCTACTCTAACGCTCACCAGAGCTATTCTCGCATAGATATGTTTTTAGTGGATAAGTTTATTTTACAGCAGATAACTAGTTCAAAGGTACATTATATTACCTGGTCGGACCATGCTCCGGTTTCCATCAAGGTGGGGGATCGACACATGGAAACGAGAGCTAATAGATGGAGAAACGACGTTTATACGTTATCTCAACCTAGTAACAAAAAACTTATTGAAGAGGCCCTTAAAGAATTCTTTGCTCTCAATTCCTCATCGGTGAGCGATCCCTTCACTTTGTGGAACTCGCACAAGGCCTTTGTCAGAGGGTTACTCATACAAATGAGCAGTAAAATTAAAAAACAAAGGTCCGAAAAACTCAATAGTCTACTAGAGAGAATTAAACACCTAGAGTCCACTAACAAGCAAAAGTCCACTCAGTCCATTAGAGACTCTCTTTACGAAACAAGGCAGGAACTCAGGACCCACTTGATAATGCAGCATGATCGCCACATTAGATCCTTAAAAGCCCAATCCTATCGATACGGGAATAAGGCGGGGAAGCTCTTAGCTTAACTTAGCTTAGCTCTAACCTTTTCTATCCCAAGTATTTGACAAAGCCAAGTCCACAGCAAAGTTTCCTGAAGAAATGTTTAGCACAACGATCATTACCCTCCCTAAACCAGGCAAGAAGCTAACACCCCACAAAATTTTAGGCCAATTTCCCTCTTGAATGTTGACATGAAGTTACACGCTAAATTGATTGCAAATAGATTATCGATCCTACTCCCTAAATTGATAGATTTTGACCAGGTGGGTTTTGTGCTGGGCCAACAAACAACAGATGCTACCAGGAGGATGGTGAACCTTATGCATTTGGTGGAGCAGAGGAAAGAGCCTTCTCTGCTTCTTTCATTGGACACAGAGAAGGCTTTTGATAGGGTTCATTGGGGATATCTTCGGGGAGTATTGATGAAATTTGGTTTGGAGGGCCCAATACAGAACGCTATCCTGGCACTTTACTCGTCGCCATCAGCCTTAGTTTATACTGAAGTTTTATTTTCTAAATCATTCCGTATTACTAATGGAACCCAACAAGGGTGCCCCCTGTCCCCTATTATCTTTGCATTATTAATGGAGCCCCTGGCGGAAAAAATTTGAGAAGGTCCACATATAACAGGTATTAGGGTCAAAGAGGGCCATTATAAAATATCATTGTTTGCGGACAATGTTATTTTGTCAGTATCCAACCCAAGAACCTCCTTACAAGCCGTACATGAAGTACTAGGTCAATTCAGTAGGGTTTCTTACTATAAAATTAATACCACTAAATCAAACATCCTAGGAATGCATACAAATAAACAAACTGAATCATTGCTTAGAAGAGAATTTCCATACCCTTGGGCAATTTCCCATATTACCTACCTCAGAGTTAATCTAACCTTCCCCTTAACAAATTTATTTGAAAGTAATTACACTCCGTTGATACATAGACTCCAGCAGGACATCAAACTTAAAAAGTTCTATCTTTCTAGGTCGGGTCAAGCTGCAGCATATAAAATGTTTATAATTCCTAAAATTATCTATTATTTCAGGTCATTGCCTATCCTACTACCAAATTATTTTTTCTCTTCAGCACAAAAGCAACTAGCAAATTTCGTCTGGGCAGGGCAGAGACTGAGATACTCACCTACTATGCAGTACAGACGTAAGTCGACAGGTGGGCTGCGTCTGCCGGTAGTGAAAGACTATTATAAAGCGGTAATCCTGGACCAGCTAAACAATTGGTTTATTAAATCCACAGCTAAACCCTGGTGTCGAATGGAAATGGAATGGCTGAACTGCTCCCAACCCTTGGCATTCCTTATGGTAACCAGTCTAGTTAATCATAGTATATTTCAGGTGCATCCTACTATACAGGCGGCCGTCTGGGCGTGGAAAGAGCTTAGGGTTGATGGCAATGTCTTCTAACCAACGAAAAATATCCCTATACCTTTGGAGTCCATCAAATGGATAATTCCCAACATTAGGCTTAACAAATGGATAGATTACAATATTTTGACGCTAGCTGACATAGTTAAGGAGGACAGTATACACCCATTTGCAGTACTTCAACAAAAATGTAATATCCCAGACTCTGAATTCTTGACTTATACGCAACTGGCCTCATATTTTCTTGCTATTAAAATCCCAATCTGTGAAAAAGTATGAACGTTCATTCAATCATGCTCAACTACACTTAAGGGCATTTCATTAATTTACCAGACACTGAACTCAAAGGATGCTTTTATCAAGTCTAAACCACTTTTAAAATGGGAAACAGAGATTGGCAAGGTGTATACCGATCTTCAGTGGAAGACTGCAATTAAACACAACTACATCCACTCTAGATGTTCAAATTATGAAGAATTAATGCAAAAGATTTTATTGAAATGGTACTATACTCCATATATTACCTCTAAATTTTCCACTGAAAACTCCAACCTGTGTTGGAGAAGTTGCGGAAGAGTAGGAACTCTAATACACATGTTGTGGGCGTGTCCAAAATTGCAGTCTTTCTGGTCGGGGGTTTACCGGCTAATTGCGAAGGTTGTAGGCCAGGAAGTGCAACCCAGCTTGGAACAAGCTGTTTTGGGGTTGAACTTAGGCGAAATGTCAGCACAGTTTAGATCAGTGGTTTCACACATTCTATTAGCGGTGAGATCTTTGGTTGTAAGTAGATGGAAGTCCTCAGAGGTACCAGCAGTCAGGGATATTTTATTTAGACTGGATGTAATTACAGAATATGAACGAATTTTAGCTTACAGAGATGGTAATCTAATCAAGTACGAAAATAATTGGTCTCCATGGAAGCCAGGTTACAACTAGTGCCGCCAGTAGGCCACGAATCCCTTGCCTTTATTCCTTTAATTTTTTTTCTTTTATGTAATTATTGTTTGTTATTCTTATGTTTCACATTATTTCTTGACCCTATGGTTTCCGAGCCCCATTGGCTCAATTATATTTTCTGTTGGAAATCAGATTTCTACCTTGAATGTATCCAGCTAAAATTTAACTCATGCAGTTTATGATGGATGTAGGACAATGTGACCATGCATTGTAATTTGCTTTGTTCAATGTATTTAAACACCTCAGGTGGCACTGTATAGAAATTTCCATTATTCGCACGGGAATTGTATTGAAATATCATCTGGATACTTTTCTACTGTGTATTTTTGAATACTGTTTAATAAAAAAGATTGAAACATAAAAAAAATGTTCTTGTTTATTTTACCTTTTATTTAAAAATTTTACATTGTTCTTTTAAAAAGATAGGACCTCTTAAATATAATATTTTGGATCAAAAAGCCCTCAGATCTTATATTTACAATAAAATGCAATAAAAAATACTTTTTATGTCATTTGAAAAAAATAAAAATAAATGTTGCTTTAAGAGCTATGGATGGAAGTGATGTTTTGACGTTGCTTCTGCCCTGCAATGGTATGGAGATGGTTGGGGCCATCTTCCCCTCACTCAGCTCCATACCTAACAGGGAGAAGGACACAGGCAGTGGAGAGCTGCGGTTGGGGGGGCACTCCCGCCGCCAATGATCCGCCACTGAGACCACTTTTATTGGAAAGGTGACCGCCCACTGAAGAAGAGGATACCGGGGTGATGGTAGCTAGCTGCTGCCATAAAAATTATATCCCTTTTCAAGCAGCCGATGTATAACAACAGCAGGCGGTCTGGAAGTGGTTATATGTAACCATGTTGCTACACTCTCTTCTCTTTTATACTCAGTTGTGACATGAGGCTACTTGTATATCAAGACATCTCTTGTATATCAAGTCCAAATTTATTTTAAAAAAAACTTAGTGACAGTAGACTTACCGGTAACATTATTTCTAAGAGCCTTTCAGGACAGCCTTTGAGAAACCATAGCTCTTAAGGTTGCCACCTGTCCCGGATTCACCCGGACAATTCGAGTTTGGAATCGTGTTCGGGGTTTCAAACTGCCTGAAACCCGGACACATTATTCAGACTGGACTCTGGCCTCCCAAGCAGGGTTTCTGGCTGCAGTTGTCTAAGCTGAGAGTGTCTGTTACACTCTGTTTCACACTGCCCAAAGCCAGCACTAACAGTTCCCCCCACATACAGATGGGAGAGGAGAGAGGGCTCGATGTGCTCTTCTTCCTCCCGCCCCTACCCTTCTGTGTCTGCCCACACTTCAATCCCCAGGGCTATGCCTCAGAAAAGGGACGTGGGGGGCTGGAAATTTCAAGTCCAGCAGCCTCAGATACATCTGGGTAAGAGGTGCTGACTGCCAAGAGTGAGCTCACCATCCATCCCTGTCTGTGACTGAAGTCTGCCCCCTTCTCGCTCCTGCCTCTGAGTGAGTACACTAAGGTAATCAGGGTTCTTAGAGCAGCCCTGCATCAGAGTTCCCCTTTACACCGGAGGCCACAGTGTTCCCCCTTACATCAAAGTCCTCATCGTGCATTAGAGTACCCAGAATCCCCCCTTAAATCATGGTTCCCAGAGCATCCCTTATGTTAGAGTCCCCAGAGTTCTCCCTTACAACAGAGTCTGCAGTGTCCCACCTTACAGTGAAAGGGAACTCTGCAGATTCAGATGTAAAAGGGGAACTCTGAGGATTCAGTTGTAAAAGGGGAACTCTGCGGATTCAGATGTAAAAGGGGTACTCTGTGGACTCTGATGTAAAGGGGGACTTTTGTGATTAACTTCATATTATTAGAAATGTTATTTAATTGCAAATATATGTATAGTTTATACTATAAAAAAAATTCCTGTGCACCGCTAAAGTGTTTTTATTGGACTTGAAGAAAAGGTGGCAGCCTTAGTAGCTATGCCCATTTTCCAGGAAACACTTGCAGCCTTTAAAATCCCTCCTCTTCGACCATAGCCTCAGTTATTGCATGGCCTCCGACATGCTGGAAAACAAAGCACAGAAACCACCAAACAGCCATGACAGATGCTTAAGACACTTTTAAGAACAACAGGGAGGGTAATAACTTCTGTCCTGAAAGGCTCTTAGAAATACAGTCACCGGTAAGTCTAACTAAGGTTTTCCCAAATCGCCTTTCAGGACAGCCTTGGAGCGGATAACCGAGAAACTTACCCTAGGGTGGGACTACTGCCTGCAGTATCTTCCTACCAAAGGCCTGATCTGCAGATGACAATAGGTCCAGCCCATAGTCCTGGAGGAACGTAGAGAAGTTGGACCAGGTAGCAGCCTTGCATATTTGTTCAGGCGTAGCACCAGTCCTTTCGGCTCAGGAAACTGCAGTCGATCTTGTAAAGTGCGCCGCAATACCTGAAGGGGGCACTTCTCCCTTAACCGTGTAGGCTTCTATGATTGCCCATTTAAGCCACCTTCCCAGTGTGCTCTTAGAAGCATTTTGCCCTTTGCGGGGTCCCGAAAAGATTATAAAAAGTGCATTTGACTTCCTAAACGTTTTAGTCACGATTAGCTATTGTAACAGGCATCTTCTTACATCCAATCTATGGAAAGCTTCCTCTCTTGGATTGGCTGGTGCCGAAGAGAAGGTGGGTAATACTATCTCCTGTAAATAATGAAAAGGTGTAGCAACCTTGGGAAGGAACGCTGGGTCATTCTAAGGATCACCCAATCTAGGAATATCATTAAAGAGGGTTCCGTGACTGCAAAAGCCTGCAGCTCACTGATTCTTCGGGCTGACGTGATAGCCACCCAAAAAATTGTCTTTAGGAATAAATTCCTTAAGGACGCCTCCTGTAAGTGTTTGAAAGGAGCCTCCATGAATCCTTGCAACACAATAGACAAATCCTATCTGGGAAAAAACTTAAGGATCACCGGCCTGTTTCGTGTGAGGGCCCTGAAAAGTCTAGAAATTAAAATTTATTTTGATAAAGTTTATCATGCAACCCCTACTCCATTTCATCATGGAGGAATTCCAAAACTGAAATCATATTCTTGACCGGGAAACCCTTGTGCTCCGTACACATGATCAGATTTTCCGACAACAAATGTTGGATGTGAGGCTTGTTGGCAAAAATGCGACCGTGTGTATGCGCCATCAAACATTTGTTGGCAGACTTTCCGCCAACAAATTTTGGCTTGCAGGTTCTCAAATTTTCTGCCAACAAAACTTTGTTGTCCGACGCACAAAAGTTCACGCAAGCCCGAAATTAAGCAGACTGGCTACTGTACTGGCTATTGTACTTCCTCTTTCTTGGCATGTTGAACGTCTTGTCACTACATTCCCACGTTTGTAATTGTTGGCCAATATTTGTGTGCCTGTGTGTATGCAAGACAAGTTGGAGCCAACAACCTTCAAACAAAATTCCATGGTTTTGTTGTCGGAAAGTCCGATCGTGTGTACGGGGCATTAGAACAGCACCAGGAATTAAACGTCTTCCATACTTTCATATAGATACATGTCATTTCTTTCCTACAAGAGAGAAGGGTGGCCTACGTGCTTCTCTGACAACCCCTTGGCCCTTAGGAGATCCTCCTCAGAAACCAGGCTGTCAACTGTAGACGATCCGTTTCCAGGTGGCTCAGTGTCTCCTGTGTTAGCAAATCTTTCCTGGATGGTAGTTTCCAGGGGGGCTTTGCGGCTAAATTTAGCAGAGTTGCAAACCAGGGTCTCTTTGGCCAGAAGGTGTTGACCAGGATCAGATCCATGCTCTCTTCCCTGAATTTCTTGAGGACCAGTGCAATCAGTTGGAAAGGGGGGAAAGCGTAGCACAGCTGGTAGTCCCCAAGAATAGGCAAAAGCATCTAGCCCTATGGCCTGATCTTCCCTGTGAAGTGAGAAAAACTTTGGCACTTTTGCATTCTGCTGGTTTGCAAATAGGTCTACTTGAGGCTGACGCCATGCTTCTGTGACCATCAGGAAGACATTCTGGTTCAGACTCCATTCTGCTTCTAATACCTTCATTCTGCTTAGCAGATCTGCTAGAACAGTGATGGCGAACCTTGGCACCCCAGATGTTTTGGAACCACGTTTCCCATGATGCTCAACTATAGTGCAGAGTGCATGAGCATCATAGGAAATGTAGTTCCAAAACATGTGGGGTGACAAGGTTCGCCATCACTGTGCTAGAAGGTTCTGGAATCCCTTTAGGTGTATTGCTGTTAGCGAATCCATGTTCAGCTCTGCCCGGGTGAGTAACTGCCTGGCAAACTTGCTCCTTGTTCCTCCCTATTTCAATACATAGGCCTGTTTCAATACATAGGTTGTTGAAAATATAGGAGCCCTAGAAAGATGGCCTTCAGTTCCTGCCAGTTTGTTGACTTCCGGGCCTCTACTTTGGTCCAGGAATTCTGCGTGGTCTGGCCATCTGGGTGGGCTCCCCAGCCCCAAACACTTTCGTCCGTCATTAGACGTTTGTCCAGGGGAAAATCTCAGGAGAGACCTTTCCTTAGATTGGTTGGATCACACCACCAGAAAGCCCTCCTCATGTTTGAGGTGATCTTGATCTGTTTCTCTAGGCTTCTGGTATGACCATTGCTGAAGGATGTCCATCTGAAGTGGTCTAGATTGTAGCATGGTCCACTGTATAGCAGGTATAGACATGGTGAGCTTTCCTAGGGATGCCATTGCCATCCTTATGCGGCGTACACATGATCAAACAATCGGGTGGAAAAGTCTGGCAAACTCAAGTCCGCCAGACAATTCCCCCGTGTATAGCCTCCGGTGGACTTTTTTTACCCGAAAGTATTTTTGCACTCCAATCTTCCCGCCGGACTCGCATTTCGGCGGACAATCCGGCCGTTGGTATGCCAGTCTGCCGTACTTTTGAAATGAGTGGACTTTTCCTGCGCGGAGAAAAGTCCGCTCATTTTGAGCGTGTCTCCAGGTAGACGGGGCTAGCGAAGGAGGTGTCGCTGGCCCCGTCACCTGGTATGGACTTAAAGGGGAACCCCAACGCCGAAAAAATCGGCGTGGGGGTCCCCCCAGGTCCACATCAGACCCTTGTCCGAGCAAGCTACCCGGCCGGCCAGGAAAGGGGGGGATGAGCGAGCACCCCCCCTCCTGAGCCGTACCAGGCCGCGTGCCCTCAACATGGGGGGGTGCCGCGCAGCCCCCCCACCCCAAAGCACCTTGTCCCCGTGTTGATGAGAACAAGGGCCTCTTCCCAACAACCTCGGCCGTTGGTTGTCGGGGTCTGCGTGCGGGGGGGCTTATCGGAATCCAGGAGCCCCCTTTAATAAGGGGGCCCCCGGATACCGGCCCCCCACCCTATGTGAATGAGTATGGGTTAAAATAGTTTATTGCACAGCTCCAGGGGTCTTCCGTCTTCGGGGGGTCTTCTCAACGGACTCCTCCGCTATCTTCTGCTAGCTCTTTTGCTAGCAGAGGAGCCCGGCTTTCTTCTTCGTCGCCGCCCTCTTCTTCCGACTTCGGTGGTCTTGTCCCCCTCTTCGATTCTTCTTTCCGGGCCACCACGCCTTCTTCTAGCTCTTTTACAGGCGGTGGCCCGGTCGTCGCATTCTCCATCTTCTGTTCTTCTCTCTCTTCTCTTCTCTCTCTTCTCTTCTCATCCCTGATTCCGATAAGCCCCCTGCCCGCAGATCCCGACAACCAACGGCCAGGGTTGTCGGGAAGAGGCCCTTGTCCTCATCAACATGGGGACAAGGTGCTTTGGGGTGGGGGGCCACGCGGCCCCCCTTCCCCAAGGCACCCCCCCATGTTGAGGGCATGCGGCCTGGTATGGCTCAGGTGGGGGGCGTGCTCGCTCGTCCCCCCCTTTCCTGGCCGGCCGGGTAGCATGCTCGGACAAGGGTCTGATGTGGACCTGGGGGGGGGACCCCCACACCGATTTTTTCGGCGTTGGGGTTTCCCTTTAAGTCCATACCAGGTAGCGGGGCCAGCGACGTCTCCTTCGCGGGCCCCGCCTACCTGGAGATGCGCTCAAAATGAGCAGACTTTCCTCCGCGTGTGTGGGCGGGTCTGTTCATTTCAAAAGTACGGCAGATAGTCCGGTGGACTTAGTACGCCGTATTAGTCCGCTGAAAAAGTGCCGTGTATGGGCAAGTAGCCGTTCGGAAAGTCCGGTGGACAGTCCGCCGGATAGTCCGCTACGTGTGTACGTGGCATAACTGTCACTGAGAGGTTGGATTGGATCTTATCTACCTTCTCCTGTGGGAGGGAAAACTTCTGGAGCACTGAGTTTATTGTGTACCCCAAGAACTGCATTTCCTGTGCTGGGGACAAATTTTATTTTTCTAAGTAAGGAGCGAATCTAGGCTTCTGAGGTGAGTCTGAGTAACCTGTAGATTTGCCAACATCTGGCTCTTGGAGTCTGCAAAAAGTAACAGATCGTCTAGGTAAGGTACAATAGATATTGCCTTTCATTTCGGTGGTTCCAGTGCTTCTGTCATCACTTTTATAAAGATTCTGGGCAAGGATGATAGTCCGAATGGTAGAGCTCTGAACTGGAGATGCCATAGAGAACTCCCCAGATTGACAGCGAGTCAGAGAAATCGTTGGGAAGCTTGGGCTATCGTAATGTGCAGATAAGCATCCCTCAGGTCCAGAAATGCCACAAAGCACTTCGGGGGACAACAATTTTGTGATTGAATAAATTGTCTCTGTCCGAAAATGCTTGTATTGTACTGACTTGTTCAAAATCTTCAGATTTAGTATCAGTCAATACGTTCCAGAAGGTTTCTTCACTAAGAAGTGTGAGTAGAAACCCCATCCTTCTTGATGTTTGGGGACTTCAATAATGACTTCCTGCTGTATCAGGACCTTTCTCCTTGTCTTTTGGAAGATTGGTGACAAAATATCTGCTTGGAGGGGTTTCCAAGAATTGCAAGCTGTAACCCTGAGTGATGATACTGTTTATGAAGGGACTTGATGTTGTCCTCTCCCATTGTGGGAGGAAAGAAGAATACCTTCCCCCCACTAGAATGAGATTGTCACTTACTCTTGGCGGGCTGATCAGGGGGGTCTGAAGAGTACCCCACCCCTTCCCTTGCCCCTCTGAGAGTATCTGTTCTTCTGGTCCTGGTCTCTACCTTTGTGGGGCTGCTGAACAGCACGAAAATTCTTCTTAGGAGGCGGTTTCTTTTTTTTTTTTTAAACGGAAAATAGGCTGTTTCTTTTTAGAGGGAAAAGCTTTAATTTTGTTGGCCATCCTATCCAGAACTGTCTCAAGGTCTGGGCCAAAGAGTAAGTCGCCTGAGGAGCGTAAATCGCACAACTTTATTTTGGATGCCGTATCCCCTGTCCAAGTTTTTAGGCAGATAGCACGCCTAGCTGAGTTCACCAGTGCTGAAGACATCGTGGACATTTTTACTGACTCTGCAGATGCGTCAGCCATAAGCCGCGTACACACGGGCGGACTGTATGGCCAACTTAGTCCGTCGAAACACATTTCAGCGGACAGTCCGCTCGTGTGTGGGCTTCAGCGGACTTTTTCAGCGTGCAGTCTGGCGTACTAAGTATTTCGGAATTTCCGTAATACTGTCCGTCATACTTTGGTTTCAGCGGACAATCCGCTCGTCAGTAGGCTAGTTCGACGGACTAAGAATGGCGCATGCTCAGAAAGGATTTACACGGCGAAAGGTTGCATTGCTGTGTATTGGACTTCCTATTTCTAGTCCCGTCGTACGTGCTGTACACGTCATCGCGCAAGCTTTCGACGGACTGTTTGTGCATCCGTGTGTGGTCAAGTCCGTTCATTCGAAAGTATGACGGACTGTCCGTCAGATTGTATGACGGACTAAGTAGGCCATACAATCCGCCCGTGTGTACGCGGCTTCATACTTCACCACTTTCAACATGAGTGGAAAGGATTCTTGTAAGTCTTTTCTTGACGCACCAGCCTCCATGTGCCCCTTAAGCTTTTCTAACCAATATTCTAGGTTCCTGGCCACTACTGTGGAAGCCATAGCGGGTTTGAGGCTGATAAGGTGGAATCCCATGCTTTTTTCAGAGTGGAATCTGCCCTCTTGTCCATTGCATATATTAATATACCCATATCCTCGAATGCCAAATCCGTGCGACGAGATACTTTGAAAGCTGCGTTCACTCTGGGTTTCTTGTTCCACACCTCGGCCTCCTTTTGTTCAAAAGGGAACCTTCTTTTGAGGGTTTTAGAAAAAAAAAGAAGGACCCCTCTCTGGATCTTTCCACTCTTTTTTGATTGTGTCGGAAAGAACCCTGTGAACTGGAAACACCTTGTGTTGGATTCATCCAAACCTTGGTACATCTTGTCATGCACAGACAGTTGTACTTTCTCCTCTGGGATCTCAAGAGTAGTGTAGATTGCTTTAAGGAGATCATCTACATACACTTGTATCTGGATGCTTTGCTATCATCTTCCTCTTCTTCCTCATCCCAATCCTTGAGGGAAAGAAGCATACTTGCACCCTCTTCCTCTGAGTCATTAATCTCCGCTGCTTTAGAGGTGGACGCCCAAGGACTGGATGGGATGTATTGGGAGTCAGATTGGGTTGCTGGATTTTTGACTGAGACCTGACTGAACATAAAAGGAGTTATTTACTAAAGGCAAATCAACCTTGCACGACAAATGCACTTTGAAGTGCAGTCACTGTAGATCTGAGGGGGACATGTAAGGAAAATAAAAAAAAGCATTTTAGCTTGCACATGATTGGATGATAAAATCAGCATATTCCCCTCATTTCAGATCTTGCCCTCAGAACTACAGCGACTGCACTTCCAAGTGCACTTGTAGTACAGAGTAGACTTGCCTTTAGTAAATCAACCCCAACCTGGCTGCAAGTTCTCTTACAGAAGAAAACAGATCTTTACATTGTTGCAACATTTTTTTCCTCTACAAGATCTTCTGTGTAGGTTCTGCACATAGGCTTTGGCCAAGAATCTCTGAGGGGATTTTTGCACAAAGGGCACTTCTGAATTGGAGGGGGAGGTTTAGCTTTCGCTGATGTCTTAACTTATAATAAAGCATACAAACACACCCTATGCATCATCTACCTACAGGGAGATATACATAAATATATATATATATATATATATATATATATATATATATGAGTGTGACAACCCCCACACCTGACACAAATGGGGAAACCTGAAAAAGTGCACCAGACCAGCCGACAGACCCCTTGTCCAGACTGCATGGCCTGTGCGGAGTCACCTCTGGCCACAGGCTCCCCACCAGGGAAGGATAGAAGCAACAAACATATAGCCCATTAGGGGAGATAGGGGTACCACTGTACCCCTCTTACCTGGGCCTGGCCAGTGCTTGAGGCGTCTGCTTCCGCCAATGCTGCAAATCTCTCCTCCATCTTACAGAGAGCGCAGCAGGGTGCAGGAGATAGCCACCTGGCTTTTTAACTTCCTGGTTTCGGCATCTTCCCCGAGGGCCGGAACCGAAAGAGCATCGTCCTTTGGACCCGCCCCCTGACCTCTGCGTTCCCGGGAGACCGGAAACCACTATTGCCACACCCAAACAAGAAATGTCATTGTTGAGAAGGAATGTTTAGCTATCAACTATGCCTTAGATGCCCTGAAGTATTACCTGTTGGGGAGACCATTCAATCTAGGCACTGATGCCCCTCTCAAATAGATTTGTGATAACAAGGAGAGAAATAGTTGCGTGGCGAGGTGGTTCCTTGCCCTTCGAGTATTTAAGTTTACAGTGGAGCATAGAGCTGGGAAATTTCAGAATAATGCAGATGCACTTTCCCATATTCATTGTCTGGTGGGAATGTTTGCTCAGCCGCAGGGGCTGGGGGGGGGGGGGGGGGAGAGAGAATATGTGACATTATGAAAGGTGAGGTGATTGATGGACATTATGTTTCACCTCGCATGTGTTCATTTGCAGTGAACCAAGGTGGAATCCAGTCTGGGTTTTACCAGCCACCCTGGCAGGGTTGGTTCCAGACCAGATTTTGCGATCCACTTGTGCCCACCAACAGGGGGTATAAATTAAGGAGGACTGAAGCAAAGAATTGCTTAAAAAAAAATATATATATATATATATACACACTATACTGTAAAAAGTATTGGGGCGCCAGCCTTTACACGCACATGAACTTTAACAGCATCCCAGTCTTAATCTGTAGGGTTCAATATTGAGTTGGCCCACACTTTGCAGCTCTAACAGCTTCAACTCTTCTGGGAAGGCTGTCCACAAGGTTTAGGAGTGTGTCTATGGGAATGTCTGACCATTTTTCCAGAAGCGCATTTGTGGTGTCAGGCACTGATGTGGATGAGAAGGCCTGGCTCGCAGTCTCCACTCTAATTTATCCCAAAGGTGTTCTATTGTGTGCAGTCCAGTCAAGTTCCTCCACCCCAAATTCGCTCATCCATGTCTTCATGGACCTTGCTTCCTGCACTGGTCTGAATCATTTGGAGGGGGGGTTATGGTGTGGGGTGGTTTTTCAGGGGTTGACTTGGCCCCTTAAGTCCAGAGAAGGGAACTCTTAAGGTGTCAGCATACCAAGACATTTTGATGCTCCCACCTTTGTGGGGATGGTCCCTTCCTGTTCCAACATGACTGTGCACAAAGCAAGGTCCATAAAGACATAACCCTATAGAACACCTTTGGGATGAATTAGAGCAGAGACTGCAAACCAAGTCTTCTTGTCCATCAGTGCTTGATCTCGCAAATGCGCTTCTGGAAGAATGGTCAAACATTCCCATAGACACACTCCTCAATCCCATTAAGAAACATGTCGGGGCATGGCTACAGCGTGATCATTGAGGTAGAGACAGAATGCTGACCAATATACACCGAGTGGCCACTGAAGGGGGGTGGGACAAGGAGTGGTAAGCCTTACAGCTGTTATCTTGCTATCTCGTAAGCCCTGGCCATCCATTATCCAGCTACTTTGGTCTTGGAGTGCTGTGCCTTTGATATTCCACATGTGAGTGTAATGCAGTGAAATTTTATGAGATTAAAGTGTGTGAAGGTTTTACACTATCAGAGGCTGTGCTTTTTTTTCATTTACATGTGGAGTGTGTAAAGAGGATTAATCAGGAGCTGTGTATTTGCCTCTTACTGACACCTCAAGATCTGTCACTCTTCTTCCCTGTGAAAAGAGGGTTTAAGCATCTATAGCCAAACACAGCTGGAGAGTGTGTGCACTTAAGGGGATTGAAGTCACAGTCATGGTGGAGGAGTGTTTCCAGAAGTCTTTATGAATTATATATAGTCAAGAGCAGTGGTGATACACACATGTGAGGGCGGAAGTGTGTATTATTGTTTTTGACCTTGTGGACAGCCTTCACAGAAGAGTGGGCCAACTCATTATTGAACCCTATGGACTGAGACACCATTAAAGTTCATGAGCATGTAAAGGCAGGCATCTCAATACTTTTGACAATATAGTATAACACACATACACACCAGGTAAAATGTATTGAATGCATCACCATTTTTCTAGGTAAATATATTGACATGAAATTCTTTAGATCAGTAACAACCTATGCTATCCAAACATACCAAAAACAAAAAAAGTTCAGAAATTAAATGATGTGTAATAAAAATGGCATGACTCAGGGAAAAAGAATTTAACACATGAAAAAAGGGAGTGTAAAAAGGCATGGAAAGCCAAGACACCAGTTTAAATCTATCAGTAATTAGAAAGAAATCCCACCCCTTGTCAGTGCAAATTATTAGCTGGTTCAATCTCAACTGATGGTCTATAACAGTGGTCATCAACCCTGTCCTCAGGGCCCACTAACAGGTCTGGTTTGCAATATAACTGAAGTACATCACAGGTGATATAATTGCTGCTCGGTGATTGCAGTATTCTAGTCGGCATCTTCCCAAGCTAATACATAAAACCTGGCCTGTTGGTGGGCCCTGAGGACAGGGTTGATGACCACTGGTCTATAAAACTGTGTTACAGAAGAAACATCTCATGATGGGTAAACAAAGAGCTCTCTCAAGACCTTCACAACCTTATTGTTGCAAAACATACTGATGGCATTAGTTAAATTAGTTTATAAACTTCTGAATGTTCCAGTGAGCACTGTTGGGTCATAATCCGCAAGTGGAAAGAACACTATTTCACCATAAACTAGCCACGACCAGGTGCTCCTTGCAAGATTTCTGGCAGGAGCAAAATTAATTTTGAGAAGAGTTGTCCACGAGCCATGGACCACTTGTGGAAAGCTTCAGAAAGACCCGAAATTAGCAAGTACAATTGTTTTAAAGAAAATAAGTAATGCACTCAACCACCATGGCCTGTATGGACGCTCATTACACAAGACTCCATTGCTGAAGAAAAAGCATGTTAAATTTAAAGTTTGCTGCAGAACATTTAGACAAGCCTGTGAAATACTGGGAGAATATAGTCTGGTCAGATGAGACCAAAATGAAACTCTTTGGATGCCATAATACACATCATGTTTGGAGGTCAAATGGTACATCACCCCAAACACACCATACCAACTGTGAAATTTGGAGGCGGGAACATCATGGTGTGGGGCTATTTTCCTGGCAAACTTCATATCAGTGAAGGATGGAAAAATGTACCAAGACATTCTTGGTATAAATCTGCTGACATATACCAGGATGATGAAGATGAAACAAGAGTGGACATTTCAGGAAGTCAATGATGTCAAACAAAGCCAAGGAAACTCTTAATTGGTTTCAAAGAGAAGAAAAAGCTGATAGAATTGCCCAGCCAAACACCTGTCTTGAATCCAATAGAACCTTCAAGATTTGAAGACTGTAACTGAGCAATGCATGCCACTAGTTTCTCCATACAGGAGGAGTCTTGAAGCAGTCATTACCAACAAAGGTTTTTGTATTAAATACATTTCATTTAGCATGTTCAATGCTTTTACCCTGTGTCATTACACATAACTTCATTTCTGAACTTTTTGGTTTTGGTTTCTTTGTATGTATGGAGTGCATGGGTTGTTGCCGACTTGTGCTGAAAATTTCATGTCAAAAGCACCTTTAGAAATATATTTAACTAGAAAAAAATGGTTAAGTGCTCAATTTTGCCTGCTGTGTGTGGGATATATATAAAATCCCCTGACATTTTTTAAATATTTTATTCTATCTTTTCATGTGACAACACTGAAGAAATGACTTTCCTACAATGTAAAGTAGTGAGTGTACATTTGCTACCCCTCAAAATAACACACAGTCATTAATGTCTAAACCGTTGCCAACAAAAATGAGTACACCCCCTAAATGAAAATGTCCAAATTGGGCCCAATTAGCCATCTGACTCGTTAGTGTTGCAAGGTCTCAGGTGTGAATGGGGAGCAGGCGTGTTAAATTTGGTGTCATCACTCTTACTGGTCACTGGAATTTAAACATGACACCTCATGGCAAAGAACACAGAGGATCTGGGGAAAAAAAAAAAAAAAGTCAGCCATGCCTCTTGACCTGGGGAAATGCCTACTGACCTTTGGAGGAAGTCCCTATTCCAATCCCTGAGTCCTAACCTTGTTCAAGGGAAAACCCTAACCCCAACTAACCTTTGACCTAGGAACTTTAACTCTTAAGTGCAGCTTCACTTTATGACTCCCCCCCCCCCCCCCACCATAAAACTCCTACCTTTCCCGATCCTGCTCGGTTTGGTCAGAAAAAAGGGTAAAAAAATTAACTCGTCTCACTTACCCAGGAGAAACTTAGGACGCTCGGCAGCCTTATATAAAAAAACAAAACACAAAACAAAAAAAACATTTGCGCAAAACGCTCCCCCCCCCCCCCCCGACTTGTTCATTCCCCACATTAGTTGGGGTAGGCGGAACACTTTGGTGGGGGTGGGTCAGCCATGCCTCTTGACCTTTGAAGGAGGTCCCTATTCCAATCCCCGAGTCCTAACCTTGTTCTTAAAAAGGGGAAATCCTAACTTTTTGGGCGAAACAATGCATTGCAATTTCCTTTTTAATTACCTTCCCAAACTGCAGCCTACTCCAGCTTCTTACATCACACCATACAATCTGAGCAACAGATTTGATTTTTTTCCCTTGAAATCATACATTTCAATTTTGATAAAGATTTTAATGTGGCTTTTGGTTGTCCTGTTCAAATTGAGTGCAAAACAATTACATCTGGGATTTTCATATTGTTGTTTGAGAATAAATGATACTGTAATGGCAATTTAAAAATAGCTTTTAGCAGTACTGTTCAAATTGGGGCTTGAGCACAAACCAATTAAATAGGTTTGGTCATTTTTTACAGTTCTGTCCCCTATGGGACACAAGTACCGTACTTGCACTTTGTCCAATGTTATTGGGTGCTTTCTAAAGCTGGCCATACATTATACAATTTTCTTGTTCAATTTACTTTAGATTTTTTTCATTCAACTATGTAGTGCAAGAGTCTGCCCGATTGGATACAAATGGAAAGTGTTTAGGTTTGACCACATTTTATATGGTTTTGTTAAATCTAAAAAGGAAAATTGTAGAATGTATGGCCAGCCTAAATCTAGTTGAGGACTGACCTACTCTCCTCCCTTCCTGATGAGGCTCATCCAACAGATATGAAGGAGACAGCCGATTCATTACTGCAGCTTGCTTCACCTGTGAACACCTCTCGCAAGCAGCAGCAAGACAAATACAAAAAGGAGGGCTGCATTACCTGCAAAATGATGGCAAATCATGGTACCCAAAATTAAATAGAGCTTTACAGCTCATCTGTTGAGAGGTAACTGTAAATGCGGGAACCTAGAAATATTTCTCTTGCGCTGTCATACTCAATATGTAGTAGGTGCTTACATACACTTGTGGCCCCATGCACAGGCTTTTAACACTTTCATTTTTTTTCTTTCAACTTTATTGCCATCACAAAAGCAGATAACCCCCCTTTATGGGATAGCACCGAGTAGCTGAAAAGCCCCTCTTTATGGAGACATCAGGGGTCTATTAGACAACAAATCTCTCCCCTGCTCCAAATGACTGCACTGGCCTGTGCTTGACCCACTGTCTAGCTTTTCAGCAGCTGTGAAACAAAAAAGGATAGAGTTGGGCATTTTCAGGCTCACACTCTGCAGAGGAGATGGGGGGGGGAATGGATGTTTCTCAATGTCCTGCTTCTTGACAGCATCTGTTGTGGTTCCAGAAGCAGGAGAGTCCAGGAACGACTAAAGTGAAGGGGGGGTGTGGGAGGCGACACATAAGTCACCTAAAAGTGATCAGGTGGTTCTACAGCCCTCCAAATCATTTTTCAAAGCTGGAAGCTAAAAACAAGTTCTGGACACTGCTGCCAATCAAATTCTGTGATGAGAGAGCGGAGGGCATGGCTGAGCCACATTGTCCGTGTCTATAGACACAGAATGTCACCATAAAAAGCAGCTTTCGGCTGGTGGAGCCAGGAGTGCTGGCGGGGGACCCCAGAAGAGGATTGGGAAAGTATATTTTTATCATTTTAAAATAAAACAAAACCGTGAAGCTTTAGGATCACTTCAAAGCTTTGCAATGAAAGACCGAAATGGATTGGCTGCCATGCAGCCAAGAAAAAGCCTGCTCTAGATTCTGGCTGCTCCAGTTTTAGTACATTCTTCTCAATTTGTATAATATAAAAGCTCGCCCAGGCCAAAGATGGTAGCCCATCTCATCTGAAGAAAGCCAAAAATGATAAAAACCCATGTAAAAAAACATAGTGTTGTGTCCAAAACTGTTGCTGAAAGTCTGGACTCATCATGGCAGACTTCAATTCCAGGAGTAAAAGGAAAACATTGAAAAGAAAAAAACTGAAGAGATGCAGTGCAATAAGATGGAAACAAAAACTTTATTAAATACTCCTAAATTAACAAGTACATCAAGATGAGAATGTTTAGGTCTGGAGAACAAGGAGTTTTCTTTAGGAAGATGGATCATTAAAGTTGCAAGTACACTTTTCCATCCTGTTTGTAGAATGTACTTTTTCTGTTGGTAGGACTCAGGGAATTCTGACTCAATCCAGGAGATGACTATTTTTAAGCCCATGAATGCTGCTTTGATTGTCCATAGAATTTATGGGTTTGAGGATAACCTCTGACTGGCAGCATGGAAGAGAATAAGAAGTACATGAAATATTACATTTTAGCACTAAGAAAACAGTGTTGGGAGTGCCAGCCACAATCAGATAAGGACAGTAATTTAATCTGTCTTTGGGGGGGGGGGGCTTACTACTTTGGGCTTTATACAATAATATGCCATAGCACATAGCTACTTGGATTGCACCAATACCCTTTTTGCCAGCGAGTACCAATACCCTTGCGGTGCAGTTTGAGACCGTACAAAATGAATGGGTTCAAATCGCACTGCAAACAATTGCATGCGATTTGAACAGGAATGCCGTGCGATTCTTGTTCGAATCGCATGTAGCTTCCCCCACTGCTCCTGCATAAACCCTGGCTTGTCAGTGACTTCTTTGCAGTGCTATTTGAGGCCATGAATTTTTTTTTTGGGTTCAAATCGCACCGCAAAAGGTATTATTGCATTTGCACGAGTACTTGTGCAAATGTTCATTATCAGCACCAATATCAGTGCAACCCTAAAAGCTACCAATCAAATTAGTCAGATTACATTGAGAAGCTAAAAGCAAATATCTGCTGTCCTTAGGTTATGGCAACTTACTAAACTGAAAGACCTTTTTCACACAGGCTTCAGTTTGTATAAGAGCAATGTGAACAGCAAACTTTCAGCAAGCTTTGTTGGAGCTTTTTTCAAGCTCCAGCTTGTAAATATTGAATACTGATCCTAATGGGAGTGCTTATTGCCCCTTCTTGAAGCCTGCTAGCAGCTTGCTTAAATCAGCACTCCCATTGGGATCAGCGTGCAACATTTGTAAGCTTGAGCTAAAAGAAACCCAGATCCTAATGGGAGCGCGGCTTGCCATTTTAAGCATGCTGCTAGCAGGCTTCACAGGTTGTCAAACTGCAAGAAGTGCTGAAGCCTGTCAGACGCCTGTTTAAAGGTGCAATCAGCACTCCCATTAGGATCTGTAAGCAATATTTACAAGCTGGAGGTGAATGGTACTTTAAAAGCTTCAACAAAGCTGGCTAAAATCTCTGCAAATGTTTTATCAAATCTTGCCGTTCACACTGTTCTTATACAAACTGAAGCCTGTGTGAAACAGGCCAAAAAGGTAGCCATTATGTGCTCATGAATTGAGGCATTGCAGGAAATTATATACACAAAATGTACAACAAAAACACTCACAAAATATAAATAGGATCTTAAAGTATGTCAAGCCATAAACTTTTCTAGCTTTGGATCGAATAGGGAAGGGTGAAAACTCTTGTCAGATTTTTACCGCTGTCTGAGATTTCATTAGAGAGATTTATCATCACTTCCTGTCCTGTCAAAAAGGACACGACTTCAGTAACAGACAGAAAAAAAAAAAAAAACCCGTCAGGGGTTCTATCCCTCCCTACTCCACTAAAACATTTGCATTTCCTCTGTCCTTAGACTAGGATATACTTCTGTAAATGGGCAAACATTGGTCAGTCTTTACGCCTTACACCCAGGAAGAAGCCTGCTCAGCCTATGCACATACACTAATTCTACACTAGACATTACCAAAAATGCAAAAGTCACTCTTGTAGATCTTAGAAGCTGAATAAGAGATGTCTGTACAAATGTTCACATGTTGGCTGTTGTAGGTCCTAGAAGCACGCTGGTAGTACTAGACGATGGTTTTACTGGTCAATGGTATTCCTAGTGGTGGTATTTGTAGATAATGGTATTACACGATGCAAAATGTAATATACTCCACCTGCAGGACAACAGTGACAAATTAGACATAACAATAGCAGTCATACAGATAATTACAGTTTATAGCATTTTCTTACCCTCCCACTTTAATCACTTCAATACCAGGCACTTTCGCCCGACAATTTTCAGCTGTCGCACTTTGGGTACAGTGTTGTATGAGCACGCAATTCAAACTAAAGTTATCATGTTCCATCAACAATTAGAGCTTTCTTTTGGTGGTATTTGATCCCATCTGCGGTTTTTATGTTTTGCTAAACAAACTAAAAAAGGCCGACTTTTTTCAAAAAGTTTTAGTTTGCATTATAAAATAGTTTTCTCCTTCACTGATGGCCACCGATGGGGAAGCACCGATATGCAGCACTGACAGGCGCTTATAGGTAGGTGTAGGTTTGATGGACACGGATAGATGGTACTGATTGGGCAGGTACTATTGCCTTGTGACTTCACAGACAGGTTCTGCATGTACAAGGCATGCTGCAATTAGTTTATAAATAAAAAAATAAAAATAAATAAAAGGAGGGGGGGGAGGGGGGGGACGACTTTTGGGTGAAGTTCCACTTTAAACAGTTTTTTACTCAAAAATACCTATTGCTCTCACAATCCTTCAAATCTCCAAATTGCTTTTTTGGTGCCTCGATTGGACTTCCTGGTAGAGGGTGGCTACATTCATTCTCCATGGTCCCATTGTATGTAGGAAGGTAGCCACCCTCTTGCTAGGGGCTATGAACTATAGAATTTGTAGTGTACATAATGCAGCACACATGGCCGCAACTAACATGCACTGCTCATTCCAAACGAAAACGAGGGAGAAAGATTCAGGAGCTCACAGGGGACAGAAACCCAATAGCAAACAATTTAAATGGATTACAGGGCCAATAAGCAGTGGAAAAGCATGGATTATTTTTAAGAGAATAGGGATATCGTTTAGTCGTCAGGGCCAGGTTTTTATAGTGGAGTTTATGAATAAAGCTGCAGTCCTAGTAATTTTGTCTCATCTCAGTTTCACAATCTACATAACTAAATGACCACACAGAACACTGACTGCATTTTGGCTGAAGTAATCCGCAGTGAGGGCATGCCTTCATCTAATCACTGCAGAACACCTCCGGACTGCGTTGCCATGTGAACAGGGCACATAAAAAGCAATTGTTTTCTAGGTGTCCTAGTGGCGACTGCAAATTTTCCAGTGAATGAGCCCTTACGACTTACCGGATGGTTGGCTTGGTTGAAGAGCCATCCCTGAAGCTGATGAGGAGGATGATGAGGATGTTGAGGAGGTTGAATTTTGTGGCATCGAATTAGTTGAGGCTGCTGGTGGATCTTTAGAAGTTGGAATGGCGACATATACCGGAGAGGACGTTTTCCTGTGCTTAATATCAGGTCGAAATTCCCAGTCTAAAGAGAAAAAAAAAAAAAAAAAAAAAGGAAGAAGATTTAAAAAAGAAAAAAAAGAAAAAAAAAAAAAAAAGCAGAAACAGCTCAACAGTTACAGACACAATAAGCACACCCTACAGATTAGATTTGCACTGTACACTGCGGAGATGAATTTGGATTATCCAATGCTCAAGACTATGAATTCTCGGGTAATACCTATATCTTCAGATATGAAGATCTATAGATTTTGTACAATGTAAACTGGAACGTACACGTAGGAAGCAATCTAGAGAGTGCTGGGGAGGGCTGTGCCCCCCCCAGATTTCAGTGACACTTCAAATGGCAACACTGAAGAAATGACACCGTGCAGGTTTAGGAGATATTTGCCCCTCCACAGGTTCACCCCACAACCTCCGGGCCTCTGCCCTACCGATTCCTGTACCATTGCCCTTTTTTAAATGCATCCCATCAGACAGGCTAGATCCAGTCCCCCACCCCCCCCAACCCAAGATTAAGCCATTTTAGTACCAATCTACAGCTATACTTGCTACATGTATGTACACATTTAACCTCCCTGGCGGCTTTCCCCAAGTGTGGCTCGAGGTTAAGTTTGGGTACCATCAGGATTGCAGGATCCTGGTGCGGTATACTTACCCTGTCCCAAGGATCCTGCAATGTCCTCCCGCTGTGTCAGTGGGCCTCATCCACCACCCGATGCCTCTCTGCCAGGCTCTGTCCCCTGTGAGCGCCACGACACACGGAGGCGGAGCCTGGTGGCAATTTAAAAAAAAATTAAAAAAAATCATAATACATATAGTACACTGAAATCCTACAGATTACATTACTGTATGAAATTTCTCATCTCTTTTGTCCCCAGTGCTTTGTCCAGTGCCCTGCATGCAGTTTTATATTATATATATTGTTCTTTCTGCCTGGAAACTTGAGAACATCCAAAGTGTTCCTTTACTTCAAAAGTGGTTTTAGACCAGCTAGAAAACAGCGATTGTAAATTATAACACTTGCAGATTTGCAGTGATATTCTTTCTAAATATTATAGTGATTTTTTTAAATTATTTATTATATTATAATTTATGATTTAGTGTTTCAAACTTTATGATACCCGGTATGTCTACTAGACTCATGTTTGGACAGATTTAAGTGTTTCATTGCTAAGAATTACAGGCTTACAATATAGAAACGTCAAATTTCTATGCAAATTTGTACTGCTTTGAGATGCAAAAATCTGACAATCATACCGCCAGGGAGGTTAATTTAGACATACTTAGAAAACACTTTAAAATGTAAAATGAAGCAGGTTTGGATGCCACACTGGGTCGTTACAGCTCGGTGAATCTCCAGTGCGGGTATTTTCTTCTACTCTACACTTGACTGAACTCTGTTCTTCATTTAAGGCCGTCACTGACTGAAGCAACGTTTTTACACATTTCTAGGAGGATGCCCAACAGTGGATCCTCCATAGAGTAATCCGAAGGGGGACTTCTCCAATGAAACCAGAGGCTCAGCTAAAAAGCTAGCAGCAACTGCTAGGGCTTGTTAACACAAGCTTTGCACTCTGAACAATCTGGTGGATCACTTTTCCGAGGATCTTCGACAGGAGATGAGGGGATATTATGTTGCCTTCTCACCATCTGTTTCAGTCCCTTAAAAAACAGCAACTCTAGCAAGTTTACACCCCCTTTTGCTGCCTTTCCAGCTTAAAAGGGGAGGGGTTGCAGTGCAGTAAAAATGCAGTTCAGCCAAGCATTTTACCGTTAGAGTGAAATTTAGAAATGACAGTGAACCATAAAAAGTACAATAGTGGCACACACTGCTATAACGATATTACATATCCAAATCACAAAATGCAATATACATGTCATGCAGGGGAAAGTCCATCAGAGAAATAAACCTACTTTTCTATACCAATAGTAATAGTTTTAATCCATAGGAATATGAAATCTATAATGAAGGGCTTAGGGCCCTGAGAATTGTATCTCAACTACTTACCTGGATGTTCCCGAGTGTGTTTTCTTTTAATCCGTTCTGCCTCTTCATAATAGGGCTCTTTCTGTGCCTCGGTAAGTTTGCTCCATTCTTCGCCAAGCATCGCACTTATGAGTGCAAATTTAGTGTTTGGATTGGCTTTGGACAGAACTGGGCGGTTAATTCGGGCCCAGAGCATGTATGCATTCATCGGGCGTTTAAGTCGTCCTTTCCTGTTGACTTCCAATTCAGTCGTTTCTAGAAGAAGGAAGAATTTAGTTATACCTGGGCCAGTCACAATTTATAGACGGTTAGAAAAAAGGTATTAATATTTAAACCACATCTAAACCTAAAAAATACTGTAAATATTTTACAGCTCAAGCCTTGTACACATGATGAAAATATTGGACAAATTAACGTAATTTTTGAATACTAGTCTCCATATTGAAAATGAAGCAGTTGCTTAAAGCGGAGCTTCACCCAAAAGGGGAAGCTCCTCCCGTTTGATTTCTCCCACACTCTGCTGCCACATTTGGCAGGTACCCGACCCCACTTCTCTGGGACCTCGCCGCTGCAAGGTCCCTCAGATCTTGCCCGCCCTTTCCAAGCCATTCACAAAGCACAGCGCGCATAGGAAACCGGCTTCACTGATGGTTTCCCTTAGAAGAAATGGCAGCAGCAGCACCCGAGAGCTGACTGGAAAAATTGGCCGTGGTGCCAACATTGTGGGATGCCTGTACAAATAAAATGTCCTAATGAAAAGTCAGCAGCTACAGTATTTGTAGCGGACTTAATTTTTTGATGGGACGGGGCTGGAACTCCTAAGTTATGAAAATTCTTGCACAACAGAATACAACTTCGGAGGTGAAGTAATTAGTAATGCACCGAATTTTTGGGCGACAAAAAATTATCAGCTGAAAATAAGGTTTTCTGCGTTTTGCCAAAAAAGCATGATGGCTATAATGGCTGCTGAAAACACCACACACATTCAGTTCTATCCAGCTATACTATCCCAGCTGGGAACATCAGATTAAAACTGAAATCAGACCACCAGATGGCAGCAGAGCATCTAGCTTTCTTTTGCTACACACACACACACACACACACACACACACACACAGCGATTTACAAAAGCCGCAAGCATGGCGAGGTGCAGCACACATTTCCAAATGTACGAAATGGTGCACCGGCAACAGAGCTCAAATCCCCCATTTACTATAGCAATCTCGGCGCAGGGGGAATGCAATCTGTGCGCCACTATGGTGCATGGCATCTCCAATTCAATATTGACAGAAGATGAAGGCGCCGATATTATAGGGCGATGAAGACTTTTAGTAACAACTGCCCAATTAACAAATATACCCAAAATAGAATGAGAAATTAACTTTCAGAGAAAGCCTGCAAGTACATTTAGAACTATGAGAGATCAGTTTAAGCAGTGCGCATGTGCAAGCAGCTAAATGTTAAGGAACGTACATGCAATTGCACAGGTGCCCTTCTAATATTGACAATTTTTTTTACACTCTGGTTCACCTTTATTTATTTATTTTTAAGGAGCTTTGTACACGGGTCATGTTAGCATGTTATGTTGCCAACATGTGACATTCACCTTGTTAAAATTATGTAAAAAAAAAAAAATAAAAAAAAAAAAAAAAAAGACTAGCGCCTCCTAAAAGGGCACGTAACCTTCCCCCCTCTAATGCATATGATTACCTTGGGCTAGCTTTTGCTTTTAAAAAAAAAGGGACCGCTACACTCCAGTCTCTAAAGGCTGAGCTGCCTTCACCAATACGAAGCACATCTTTTCATAGCATACAACAGGACCAGCTAGGAACAGGGTGAGAACAGCGATCACCCAAACCCCTCCTGAACCATACAAGGTCACATGCACTCAACATAGCCGACTGCCTTTGGGGCATGTTGGGCTCAGACCAATACCAACCACAAAGCACCTTGTACCCACTAGTTTAAAGGGGCTTTCCACATTCTGTAAAGACCCATCTGCAGTACCCCACAACCCCAGCCTAGGGTTGTGTGGAAGAGTTCCTTGTCCCCCCTTAATATGGGAACAAGGTGGTTGACTTTTGGGGTGCCCGGGCCCCTTCTGCCCCCACAAGCATCCAACCCCCTTTCATGGGTTGCCTTGTTGTGCGTTTGGCTAGGGGTTTGTTAGTGAGTGGGAGGGGCACAATATTTTAAGTATGGGGTGGGGTTTTTTTTTTTTTTTCCCACAGGGCAGGGTTCTCATTTTAAGCCTCAACAGACCTAAATGGCTTGGTATGCATTGGGGAGGGCAGGTTATTTTTAACATTTTTATGGGATTAAAATCTTGCAGCTGCAATGTAGATTTGTAACTTCTCTAAAGCCGTACATCTTTGAAGCAACATTTTGGATACATGCTAGAGATGCACCACTTTACTGGCAGAGTGAAGCCAATACACATGCGCCCCCCCCCCCCCCCCCCCCCCAAGTTACTAGCTTTTAAGCAATTTTGCAAGGCACTTGTTTTGTTTTTGGGGTTGTCCAAATTGGTGACATTGATAGACGCCCCTTAAGGTGAGACCTGGGCCCCCATACCCATTTTAAAGGCCAATAACTAGAATATAAGCCAGCCAAGTGGGGACTCGCAAAATTAACAAGTTAGTTCCCATATACTGCAATGGTATTTGTTGTATAACTTTTGCCCATGTTAGGCTCCTTGTTTGCTCCCGGGAATGGCAGGTGTCCCATCTGTAATTTTGTAGCATGCTAGATGACGTGCTTAATTTTGGACAGGGGGGGTGGATTATTTTGGGCTAGATGCAATGGGTTGGTCTGGGCTGGGCATGCTCAGGAACTTTGGGGGGTTTTTTTTGTGTGCTTTTTGTATGTGAACAGCACTTTGATTTTTCTGGGCATGCTCAGTGTTTTTGGGTTAGTAATTTAAGGTGTACCCACTTTGAAGTTCTATCTCTACACTGGGTGAACTTGGATTTTTTTGCGTTTCATGGACTGTACATGTGTTTAATTGCCTCATTAGCATGCAAACCTATGTTATATAAAGCTTGCAGGTTTACTTTACCTTTACACCAGCAGATGACGTGGCTCCCCAAATCACTGACTGGACCTCATGCAACTTGGATTCTGTGCCTCTCCACTTTTCCAGACTCTGGGGTCTTTATTTCCAAATAAAATGCAAAATTTTCCACAGTCAATGATGATTTGGGGAGACATGTCATTTGCTGGTGTTGGTTCCACTGTGTTTTATAAAGTCCAAAGTCAGCACAGCCCTCTACCAGGAAATTCTAGAGCACTCCATGCTTCACTCTGCTGACCAGCTTTATGGAAATGCAGATTTCATTTTTCCAGCAGGACACGGCACCTGCCCACACTGCCAAAAGTACCAATACCGGGTTTAATGATCATGGTATCGCTGTGCTCAATTGGCCAGCAAGCTCGCCTGACAAACCCCAAAGAGAATCTGTGGGGTATTGTCAAAAGGAAGATGAGACACCAGGCCCAACAAAGCAGATGTGCTGAAGACCGCTATCAGCAACCTGGGCTTCCTTAACACCTCGGCAGTGCCACAGGCTGATCGCCTCCATGCTATGAAACATTGATGCAGTAATTCATGCAAAAGGAGCCCCAACCAAGTATTGAGTGTATACTATATTATATGTACGTTGACATCCCCTTCAGTAAGCCAACATTTCTATATTAAAAAATCATTTTTAATAGTCTTATGTAATATTCTAATTTTCTGAGATACAGAATTTGGGGTTTTCACTAGCTGTAAGCCATGCATCAAAATAAAAAAAAAATGCTAGAAATATCAGTGTGCAACATATCTATATACATACAAATACGAGTTTCAGTTTTTGAATTGAATTACTGAAAGAAATTAACTTTTTGATGATGCACCTGTGTGTAATTTTTTTTATATCTAGCTATCTCCAGGATACCAGTTTTTTTTTTTTTGTTTAAGACGGAACACATGTACCAATACTTCTGTTTGACACAAAAGTGCAACGGCCTAAATTTAGATAGAGTCTGATCTCACCAACTATGCTAGTTTTATTACCATTAAATGTACATTTGTATGCGTTACACCCTCCCCCCAGCCCCTCTTTTTTTCCACAAACAAAACACATTCTGCTAAAACTTGTGAATCTGTACTGCTTGGACCTTGATGAAAGTGACAAACCTCAAAAGCTTGTCCTGAAAAATTCAGAAATGTAAAGAATAGACTAGGTTTTTTTTTTAGACTGTTGTGTACATTTTCTCTCATGTGCACTTCTAAAGTTCTTGTCATCACCCTGCACTGTATATTGTAGTCCACATGGGCATCCTATTAGAGAAGTCACGTGTATTACTGCAAGTGATAAACATTGAACATTTGTAATCAAATTTGAATATTTTCGATTTGCTGTGGATATAAACTACAGTGTTTTTCTAGGTGGATACACCCCCCTACTACTGGGGAACACTGCCTCAACTAGATTCATCTGTAATTGAACATCTTCAGGAAGGTGGAGTGCAGGCCAGCTTCTGGTTTTGGGGCGGCAGAGGCCATCTTAATCATAAGCACTGTAAGTACTTGGTGCCAGTCCTTTTTCACCTTCACATGTGAGTGTGGTGTAATTGTAAGGTTATATATGGTTTAATAAAGTCAGCTGCTTTGCGCAATTAACCCTTTTCCAGATACAGATTTTGGAGTGGTGGTAATGAAAGGAATCGCATCCTGCTACATGTGGATGGTCACGTTGGTAACAAGATAAAAACAGTGGGTCCAAAAAAATAAAATAAAACCACAGCGAGACCCATCTAGTAATAGGTCCATCTATTGTGGTGAGTGTACATTCATGTGGGGTCACTTGGGGCACCTGGAAGTGATCATGCGTTTAATCAGTTACTAATGGCACCAACAGCTGTTCACTTTGTATTTTAAGCAACTATTGATTGAATGGGAGTTACCGATACGTTTTAACATTAGTTGTATTTTTTGAGTGCCATTTATATTTTTGTACTTCCATGTAAACTGTTTAGTAATCTTGATAACATACATACACTTATAGGGTTCAAGAATGTGAAAGTTAGACACATTCTGAAGACTGCAGCAGCCATAATCACATTCATCTGTGTTCCCTTCATTTTGGTTTCGCCTGTGGCACAGGGTTTTCACTGTTATTTAATGGTAGTGATGAAGCAAAAATGATACAAGACTCAAGGATTCAGTAATATCCAAGGAAATGGCAAGTCCTTCATTAGAAGGAAAACTGCAGCTACACGCCAGATGGAGTCAGGGGCAAATTCCAAGAAGAGAAGGTTTGAGTCTTCCACATTCTTTGATTTCTCAATAATCATGTTAGAGAGGCTATTCAATGGCCGGCAAACTCAAATATTTTCCTCATCTCAAAAAGACTCACACGTTTCCATTAATGGAAGAGATTAGGAGACCTTATTCTGGAGAAAAGAAGGTTTGATAATAAGCAGACGGCACAGAATCATTTTTGCAAGTTATATTCTTTCGGATTGTGATGCACAGCTCTTTGATGCTGCTTCAGCATTGGACACATCTGATAAGGATAGTCAGAAACACCACACCCTCTAGAAGTAAAAGTATCCATCAGGAATGTCCTGAATTACTGCAGGAGGGGCCAGTGCTACCGCTAGGCAAACTAGGCAGCCACAGGCGCTGAATCACATCATACAGGATCTCACAATGCCGTCCCCGGTCCCCCCCTACAAAGGAAGTGGACCTCGTCCGGTCTCAGGTTTTTCCCAGTGAAGTCTTCTGAATCCACACACCAGCTCCAGAGCAGGGGATCTCACTCCATCTTAGCAGCACAGAGACACCAACTTCTCCCCCAGCCAATCCCTGCTTAATGCAGAACACGGAGCCATGCACTGCACTCTGGGAGATGCAGTCCTCCATGGCCCTCATACTCCTGTGTAGGGGCAGCCGGCACAGTTCCAATCTACATTTCCAAGAATGCAATGGTTTGTATGGAGAAAACTTTACTCAAACACCAAAAATAAAAGAAAAACATTCGAAAACTTTGAGGGAGTTGTCAAGCAGAAGGGCAGGTGTGTCAGGTGGGTCACATGTCAGGGCAAAGCTACTACACATCCCAAATATCAGAGGATGAGGTACAGAATGGTATGTGTGGACAAAGCATGTAGAGACCCCAGAAAAGCCTAGGAGAATGGAGGACTGCTGAAAACATGGAGTGTGCTGTGAGTATAGGCAGTGTATGGGGAATGGACGGAGTGTGCTTATATTAGATAATTTTATGCCGTTTAAAATTGTGACGTGTTTTTTTGGGGTTGCAAGTAGCTGGTCTTGCCTAGGGCGCAGAATAGTCAAGCACCGGCCTGCAAGGCAGCCATAGCATTCACGTCAGTGTCCAGATCTGCCAGACCTTGGATTAAAAAAAACAAATAAAAATAGGCAAGTTAAAGCTGGCAGCAGAGGCCTCCATAGATATGTTAGGATCCATATCAAGGGCAATGTTCAATTCAATCCCCGCAAGGAGGGCCCTTTGACTTAAGCCATGGTAAGCAGATCATTCTTCAAAAAATGTTGCCACATTCCTTATGGTGGCAAGACTCTTCGGGGAGAAGTTAGAACAGCAACCAGTTGGGTTACTGGTGAAAAAGAGTGGCCCAATTCCCCAAGACAGAAAATAGAAAAAAGGAAGTTTGCTACAAAAGGTGCCAGCCAACAGAAATCAAGAGATAGGAGCTTTTCGCCCCGACAGGGATTTTAAAAGAGGTTGGAAGGACACGCAAGCTACTTTCGTAAAGGCAGCAAAGTCAAAAGCAGCATCCGCTGCTCAGAATTAACCAGAAGTCTTTAGAGTTTGTTAGGGGGGGTGGTTGACCGATATCTTTTTCAGGACAGATACTGATTTTTCAGCTGCCTTTCAGGCCGATATCAGGTGCTGATATGCTCTATGTCATCATAAAAGATTAAATCCAGCCTTTGCTGGTTGACAAGGTTCCAAAATCTTAAATATCACTTTCACCTTGGCCCCATCTGCTGGACTATTCTTACATCTAAAGCAAGTCAGCTAGGTTGAGATGGCCATTGCGGAGAAAAAAATTGTTCTGGGGAGATGGCACTTCGAGAATAGTATTCAACATTCTGAACTCTGTTCTTTTATAGCGTTAAAATAGTCCTGTAGGTTGGATGGTGGTAGAGCAACCAACCATGTGTATGCTTGCCAAGGATAGGCACCAGGAAAATTAGAAGTATTCAATTTTCCATGTTCGTAATATACAGGCAAGTTCAGGGGTACACTAGTGTGAAGGAAAATGTCAGTAGTTGCAATCGTGTTCTTGTAGTAAGCATTGTAATTATTGACAATGACTAATAGCCGATACAGTATATGAAATTATTAGTGTTGTGGAAACAAGAACATTCAGACAGGTGTAGAACACAACTCCTTCAATTGACATGACTTTCCTGCAGCAAAAAATAAAAATAAAAAAATAAAAAAAAAATAAAAAGCTCCTTTTTCAGAGATTAGCATTTATTGAATCCCAGAACAGATGACAAAATTCAGAGTACTTGCAAAATATACAATACATGGAAACCAAAGGGTTCCAATTATGCACTACAGTAATGCATACTATATCTTAGATCAGTGGTCTCCAAACCGTGGCCCTTTGGACACTATTTCTCCAAGTGATACAAGGAAGGATTCCTCCCACCGACACCAATGACGGGGCACTATTCCTCCAACTGATACGAGACATTATTCCCCCCGCTGACACCAACCACGGTGCACTGTCATTGCCAAAAACATTCTCCCCCCCCCCCCCACCACCAATAATGGGGCAATGTCTCCCCCCCCCCCCGCCACCAACAATAATGGGGCAATGTCTCCCCCCCCCACCGACACCAATAATGGGGCAACGTCCCCCGCCGACAGCAATAATGGGGCAATGTCTCCATCCCCCCCCGCCCGCCGACACCAATAATGGGGCAATGTCTCCCTCCCCCCGCCAACACCAATAATGGGGCAATCCCCCCCGCTGACACCAATAATGGGGCAACCCCCCCGCTGACACCAATAATGGGGCAACCCCCCCCCCGCTGACACCAATAATGGGGCAATGTCTCTCCCCCCCCCCCCCCCGCAGCCACCAATAATGGGGCAAAGTTTGGAGACCCTTGGTCTTAGATCATTCCTAGATCATAATCCCTTTCTTAAAGCTGTAATAAAAGCTCAAACCAAAAATATATTATTTTGCAGCTTACCAAACATTGGAAGAGGTTTCTGCATCAGTTTTCGTTTCGTTGGCTTTTTTTCCCCCTCTGTTTTTAGTTGGTCTTGGCCAATAACACACCTCCTGTATTAGAGTACCCACTCTGGATGAATGATCACAGGAGGCACAGCAGACAGCAGCACTGTCAGTCTGGGGGGAGGGTAGTGTTAAATGTATTAGCAGATTTAAATGCACTATTGAATTGAAGCCAAGCTCCAGCTCACACTTTATAATCAGTTACAACAAGCAGTGTTACTTTGGGATAAATGTTTTATATGCACACAAAACTGATCATTTTAAGCACCCCTGCTAGTGTTAAATGGTTTGTCTCATCCATGTAAACTGATACATTCTGCTGGGGAATGTGCGCTTTTGAAAACAAACTTACTGGCCGGATCACCAGATGAAAAATGGACGAAAAAGCCTAAGAAAAGAAAATGAATGCAGCTATCACAAAAGGAATGGTAAGCTGCAGAATAATAAAGGTTTGCATTTCAAATAACTAACACTTCCCCCTGAAATAGCAGTGACTAATCCTGGAGGGGTTTCCCATTGGCTGACCAAACATTTTCGATCTTATTGTTAAACAAGATCAAAAGACCCTACTTGCAGCTACTGAAAACAATTAGGCCTCATCCACCAGCGCACTAATATTGTTACTGATGTAATAACACGTGTTTTCTAGAAGAAAAGCTCCTGTGTAATCATTAGTAAAACACTTGTGTATAGAATAGATGCATTTAAACACAAAGATGCATATGCTTAGATAATTTGTCTTTATGCAAAGTATTTTTCCCTTTGTTTAGACATAATTTAAAGTGGTTCTAAAAAGTATGAATGTAAAAAATGTTTAGGCATCAAATGTAGCCCCTCACCACCCCTTCCCCCGCCTTATACTTACCCTGAGCCCTCATTCAATCCAGCACTGTGCACTTCTGCAGCTTTTCTGTCCCCTCACTTCCGAGTCTCACTGGCTTTGCTGGGGCACTGGGAGCCATTGGCTCCCACTGCTGTCAATCAATGCCAGTGACGAGGGAGCAAGGGGTGGAGCAGAGTCCATTGACACAGACAGAGGGGCTCAGGAACGAGCAGGCTAAAGTGCCCCCATGGGAAGCGGCTTCCCATGGGTGCACTTAACAGAGGTCTAGGAGCACCGGCTGAGGACCAGAGAAGAGGTTGCACCGATGGGTTTGTTATTTTTTAAGAGTCCTTAACCTCCCTGGCGGTATGATTAGTTCTGGTTTTAGATGCTGAAAGCGGTACAATTATTTTGCATAGAAATTTGGCGTTTTATATTGTAGTCCTGTAATTCTTAGGAATAACTCCCTTAAATCTGTTCAAACCAGAGTCTAGCAGACATCCCGGGTATAATAAAGTTTATAATATAATAAAGAATAATAAAAATTATTCAATAATGTAATCAAATCCCAAAACACTGAAAAAGGGACACTTTCTGGTTGCTATGGACAATCTCCAAATTTCAGGCAGAAAAAAACAGTATTTATAATATAAAAGTGCATGCAGGGCACTGCACAGACCACTAGGGACAAAGGGGGTGTGTCATTTCTTTAATACAGTACTGTAATCTGTAAGATTACAGTACTGTGTGTGTTTTGTGTCTTTTTACTTTTTTGAATTAGGCGCCGATCTCCGCTCCCGTGCGCCGTAATGTCGCAGGGAACGGAGCTCGGCGGCATTCGGCACTGTGAATCGAGCGGAGGACAGCTCGATCACACAGCACAGAGGACATCGCTGGATCCAGGGGACAAGGTAAGTAACTCTCCCCGTGTCCTCCCCTGTATCCAGCAATGCGATCCCGAGTCTGGCTGGGGGTTACCGCTTGTGATAGTAAAATCCCAACCCGAGCCAGACTCGGGATACCGCCAGGAAAGTTATCACTTTAACCACCTCAATACTGAGCACTTAAACACCTTCCTGCCCAGACCAAGTTTGAGCTTTCAGCGCTGTTGCACTTTTAAGGACAATTGCACGGTCATGCTACACTGTACCCAAATGATGCTAAACAAATAAAAAAAGACCAAACATTTTGAAAAAAAAAAAAAAAAAGTTTTTTGTTTCAGTTTCAAATCTTTGTAAATAAGAATGTTTTCTCCTTCACTGATGGGGCTGCACTGACGGGCACTGATAAGGTGGCACCAATGAAGTGGCACTGATGAGGTGGCATTGAGGGGCACTGATGGGAGACACGGTTGGACACTGAGTGCAAATTTGTGCCACCTGATAGCTGGCACAGATTGGCATGGATAGGCGGCACTGATAGGCGGCATTGTACTGATAGATGCCAATCAGTGCCAAACAATGCATGCCAATTTGTGATGCCCATTGTGGGCACTGATTGGCATACCTGGTGCTGGGCATCCTCGGGGGAGGGGGCTGCGCTGATAATCGATCAGCACAGACCCCCCCCCCCCCCGTCAGAGGAGCAGCCGATCGGCTCTCCTCTACGCGTGTCTGACAGACTGACACACTGCTAAAAACCAATCGTCGCGATGCGCGCCCCCGGGGGTGCGCTGCGGCTCAAAATCCTGAGGACGTCATGACGCCCAGTCAGGGTTTTGAAAGCACTTTGCAGCCGTCATTTGCCTATAGGGCGGGCAGCAAGTGGTTAAACACGTGTATATACATATTTAAAAATGTGCAAGCCTATAAAGTGCATGTTCTTAGACACAGATTTTTGGATTCTGTGTTACGGATCTGAAAGTAGTTCATGTTTATGAACCTGTGCGAATGGCTCCATTGAACGCAACGCTGCTGCATTCAGATTTGTAATCAAAAGCACTTGTATGTGCATTTTTTATGGCAGTGGGAATGAAGCCTTTAATATAAGTGGAACTTTAGTCAGAAAATTAAGTTATCCTGGATCACCTCAGGCTGGCCCCTTTTGCAAGTATAGCTACGTAAAACATTAAAATAAGTACCTATACTGTATAAAATCCAGTAGTACGCCATCTCACCCTGCCCACGCCTAGTTGCTCTCCATTTTAGGCACTGCCGAGATTGTAGAGGCTGATCTGCTGACAGCCTTAAAGCAGAGCGCCACCCAAAAGGGGAAACTCTGACCCTCCATTGCCTTTTTTTTGGGGGGGGGGGGGGGGGGGGGGAGTACCTGCTCCCACTTCCAGGTAAGATATCTAAACAGAGATCATGGCAATCTAAGAAGTTTCTTGCCCCTGCTCCTTCCCCTCGCTGCCTTCTGGGAGACAAATCAAAGCGCAGCATGATGCATGCATGGGCAATAGGAAACAGACTGAAGCTGCAAGGTTCACTTCCAGTGTAACTTAGTGACGATTACAGCGCCTCCACCTGATGGATGTATCAGTTAAGGGCACCGACACTGCTGGATTCGTGGACAGGCAAGTGACCTGATATTCAAAGACAGCAGCTACAGTTTTTTTTTTTTTTTTAAACAGCCTGGAACTCCACTAGGGCCCTTTTTACACTGCTGTGACTTGAAAGTTGCACAATTTCACAGCCACAATTTGAATGCGATTTCAGGGAATGCCTGTGTAAACTTGGTTTATAAACTTCGACTCGCATCAAAGTTGGACCAAAGTAGCACAGGGACTATGAAGTCGCACAGATATGAATAGTTATCATTGGGAATCATGGGGTACGACTTGTCATGCGACTCTGATGTCCAAAGTCACAGGAAAAGTCTCACAAGTGTAAAAGGAGCCTAAAGAGAAATCAAACCCTCCTATCATTTACAGCCAAGGAAGCTGCATCTGTTTGAGCTTCAACTGCCATGGTGTTGCACATGTGATCAGTTATGACACCAACCACATAAAGGTTTGACAGTTTGGTTGAGGACACAAACAAATGTGACAGTTATCAATCCCAGCATTCCAGGAATGGAACAGTTTGAGATGGCTAAATGGATGGGTTTGGTTATGCTTTACGGCTTGCTCAGGGGCTCTGGGCTTTAGCAAATTGGCCGCCTCCAGAAAGAAGAAACGAGCAATGCTGGAGGTAATTTACAGCACACACATTTTGGAAGCTAATATAGACTGTAAAAAAATTAAATAAATAAAAAAAAACACATAACTTATGACTAAAGTTCTACTTTAAGGTGATTAAGGTAAAGACAGTTGACCCTTTAAAATGCTGTTTACCATAAACAAGTAACCTATGAATATTTAAAGTGACACTAAATCTTTATTATATGGGAAAAAAAAAAAACCAAACCTCATACTTGCCTCCACTGTGCAGCTTGCTTTGCATTGAGTGGCCCTGAACACCCTCTTCTGGGGTCCCTTGGCGGCTCCTCCTTCTCCTCCTCCCCACATTAGATAACCCTCTAGGAGAAGCGCTCTCCTGAGGGGGTTACCTTGCAGGCACACTCCCGAGCCATTCATTCTGCAACCATAGAAGCCAAAGGTATGACTCTGCCCCGCCTCCCTGGTCACTGGATTTGATAACAGCGCAGCCATTGGCTCCCGCTGCTGTCTATCAATCCATCCAATCAGGATCCGAGACACCGGCTTCTGCTGGTGTCTTGGGGACGAGCACAAGATAGAGGGGGTACAGGCAAGTAAACGGGGGCTGCAGCATTGCAGGAGATTTTTCACTTCAATGCACTGAGGTGAAAAAAAAAACACATGAAGGTTTACAACCCCTTTCAGGTCCGGTTCATACTTGTGCGATGCGAGAACCCTGCGAATCAACTGCGGATTCCCACATCGCACCCACGGCAGTTCACACTGCCATATGCAAACTGCTGGGGAGTGTCATTATATGTTAACGACACCCCCATTTCAGCTCGCATATCGCACTGCGAACTGACAGTTCGGCACATGAATTGGATCGCTTAGGTGTGATCCGAACAGAAAAAAAGGGTCCTGTGCGTACTTGCACCGAATACGGCACAATATTAGCCATATGCTATCTGTATGGCTGACATTTCACCGCACAGACATCGCATGTAATGTGAACAGCAGTGCGCTGCAAATTACATGCGATGTCTGGCATCGCAATAGTGTGAAGCGGCCCTAAGACCCCTCCTGTCTATTTGCCATATTAATAGAGTCGGAGTTTTAGAACCCTTATACATACATACACATATATATATATATATATATATATATATATATATATATATATATATATATATATATATATATATATAGTGTGTGAGTGTGTACGTACACACACACACACACACACACACACACACACACGGTGGGTGAAGACCCCCCAGCAGCTGGTGGCAGCCATTTGTGGAGTTGCTACAGTGCTCAGGGTGGAGGGGACACTAATAATATAGGAATGGGACGTTCTGGTCACGATTATATAATGATATCAGTATTGTAGGATTACTAATATTTGGTGTTACTGTTCTACAGAAGAAATAAAGTTAGCACTTGGTGTGAATTGTGTCACATTCGGATATCATTGTATAAATACACATTTGAAGCATACATTCACCGTCATCAACAGACATCGAACGCCTTCCCATAGCACCGCTAACATAGAGGACAATATTCATGTGTAGAATCATTTCGGTGTATAAATCAGCTTACCTCGGTTTTCTGATGATCTCATTTTTCTGACTTGTTTTCAAAATACCTCAGCGCTTCTCTTCCTGTTTCCGGCTTCCGCCTGACAACGTCCCTTTGCTATTGTAGTTCACGGAGCTAAATAGACACTACAATTCCCATGAATCATTGCGGTCCCTGTGTGTTTTTCAGTCCTTCCGCTGTGTGGGACTGGGGGGGGGGACAGAGCTGGGGAAAAGGCAGTTGTCTCCTAGTAACACAATAACTACAATAAAATGGAGGCTTACAAGAGCAAAAATACACTGCAAAGTCCTACTGTATACTGTACATATATATGTCTATATATCACAGAACCAAGGTCTTCTCACTCCCTCTCTGTTTATTGCTATATTTCAGCATTTCTCTTTATATATACAGTATCTCACAAAAGAAAGCACACCCCTCACATTTTAGTAAATATTTTATCATATGTTTTCATGTGACAACACTGAAGAAATGACACTTTGCTACAATGTAAAGTAGTGAGTGTACAGCTTGTATAACAGTGGAAATTTGCTGTCCCCTCAAAATTACTCAACAAAGCCAATAAAGAGGAAAAGAAGAAAAACACCCTGCCAGACAAAGGCATAATGTGCTAGCACAGCACACTAGCTCATTATGAATTGCTTACCTGGGATTGACGCCCCCGCAGCGGTCCCCTCCACCATCGATGCCATGATACCCGGAGTGACTTCCGTGGCCAGTCACAGTGCTGGACTATATATATATATATATATATATATATATATATATATATATATATATATATATATATATATATCTCACTCTCTCTTAGGGTTGCCACCTTTTCTTCAAGCCAAACCCGAACACTTTAGCCTCTGCATTTTTATTAAGTATACACTATAAGATTGTAAAAGACTTGGGACACTTTTGGTGGCCTGAATGAGTAGTAATGCAGTGCGTATAACTGTGTGTGACTGAATTGTGAGTTTTCTGCATGAAATGTGGGGGTGAGAAATATTTAATATACAAAATGCAGGGGGTCAGATATGTGCTGGGGAGAGGGCTAGTGCTAGCAGGGGGTTAGAGTTAAGCCTCATACACACAATAATATATTTCACAGACAAAACCTCTGACTCGAAGGCGTGTGCCTGGATTTTGTCTTGCATACAAAATGGCAAGGAATTGTCAGCCAACAAACATGAACGTAATGACGTACTACGTGTTTTTTCAGCTTTTCATTCATTCATTCATTCATGATTCATGCTTTTCATTCAGAGCTTTTCAGTGCGTTTCTGAACGGCCGTTCATCAACCAGACATGTTGCGGAATCAGAGGAGATAACGTGTTATTTATTATTGGCCTTGGAGTTATTGCTTTGGCCCAAGTACAGTCCAGAAACAGGATTTCTTGGACCAAAATTAGTTTGCTTTATTAAAATCGTGACTAATTATGTCATATGCCTTTGCTGCGGGAGCTCCAGCAGAATAATCCGGATGATTTTCGAAATTATCTCCGGATGACAGATCCCTGCTTCCACCAACTCTTGGAATTGTTGACTCCCTATAATAAGAAATAGGACACATACATATTTTTGGTTGAATAATAATGATTTGATTTGTTATATTTTCTATATTTTTAGATGCATAGAATGCACTTTTGGTTAAGTTCTTTTGGCAGATAGCATGTCTAATTGTATTTGTTTTCTTTTTAATGCACAACAAAAAAAAGCATAATAATATTATTCTTGATATCACTAGAAGAAAAAAAAGCCTTTGAAAATTTGTTTGCAATAACTCTTCTGCATTACGAGCGATAGTTTACAAGACCGATGGCTTGTTCTTGCTTTCGAGCATTTGTGTTTGTACTTTGGACTTTTGCCCAATAGACTTGTGTACACACGCTCTGAAAATACGACAACAGACATTTGTCCGCGGAAAATTTATAAACCTGCCATCCAACATTTGTCTACGGAAAATTGGCCAACAGTTGGCTGATGGAACATGGTCAGATTTTCTGCCAATAGCCTGTCATCACACAATTCCCATCGAAAAATCCAATCGTGTATATGAGGCCTAAGATATGTGCTGGGGGAACTCTTAGGGAGGGAAGAGGGCTAATGTTGGGGGGGGGGGGGGGTAAGATATGTGCTTGGTGGTTCTTCTGAAGGGGAGAAAGCTAGTGCTTACAGGAGGAGGGGTGGATGTGTGCTGGGGGGACACTTTGGGAGGGGAGAGGGTTGGTGCTGGAAGGGGGATCAGATATGTGCTATATGGATTTTTAGGAGGGGAGAGAGATAGAGCTAGAAAGGGGAGGCACTTTGGTAGGGTAGACAGCTAGCAGGGGGGGGCTTTAATATGTGCTGGGGGTGCTTTGGGAGGGGAGAGGACTTGTGCTAGCAGTGGGGGTCAAATATGTGCTAGGGGGATGCTTTGGTAGGGGAGAAAGCTAGAACTAGCAGGGGAGGGTAGGATATGTGCTACTGGGTTGTCGGATATGTGCTGGGAGGTGCTTTAAGAGGGGAGAGGGCTAGTGCAGGGGGGGGGGAGCGTTATGTGCTGGGGGGATGCTTTGAGAGGGTTGAAAGATAGTGCAAAGGGGGGGTCGGGGGTTGGATATGTGCTGGGGGTTGCTTTTAAAGGGGAGAGGGATAGTACAGGATGGGGGGTAAGGGGTTGGATATGTGCTGGGCGGGTGCTTTAAGAGGGGAGAGGAATAGTGTTAAAGGGGGTCGTCAAATTTCAAAGCCAACCCACACTTTTAGCATAAGTCCCTTCCCCTACTTCCCCAGCACATATCCTCTTAACCCCCCAATATTTACACATTTTTTAAGGATGTTCTCCTTCCCAGCCACTCTCTGCCCCTCCGTTTACAAATCAGATAGTGAGCAGACTCCTCACTCCTGGTGCAGTCTGGTGTTAATGATGTGTCCGGGTCTAGGGCAGATGAAAACCCAAACACATAATTCAAAACCGGACTCTCCGGGAGAAAACCGGACAGGTGGCAACCCTACTCTCTCTGTATCTCTCTCGCGCTCTCTCTCTCTCTCTCTCTCTCTCTCTCTCTCTCTCTCTCTCTCTATCTATCTATCTACACACACACACACACACACACACACACACACACTATATTACCAAAAGTATTGGGACCCCTGCATTTACACACACATGAACTTTAACCACTTCAGCCCCGAAAGTTTTTACCCCCTTAACCACTTAAGGACCGCCGTATTGCCATTGTACGTCATCGCAACGGCACAGGCAGGCACAAGCACGTACATGTACGTGCCTGCCTTCCAGCGGGTGGGGGGTCCGATCGGACCCCCTCCCGCTGGATACGGCAGTCCGGTTCGCTTCAGGAGCGATCCGTGATGAGGGGATGGCCGTTGGTTTCTGGCCACCCCCTCTGGATCGCTCCTGGCCAATGAGAAGCTTCCTCCCACTGTGTATTGTATACACAGGAAGGAGGAAGTGATGTCATTCTCCTCGGGGCGGTCTTTTTGACCGGACTACGAGGAGAAGACTAAAAGTAAGTGCACCAAAACACTACTCTAACACATAGGTACACATAGGTACACAAACCCTCCCCCGATCGCCCCCCGATCTCCCCCGCCCCCCCCCCCAGTCACAGTGTCACTGATTGCATTGATCATTTATTTACTGATCACTGCATTCAGTGTCAGTTGTAACAGTAAAAACTGTCAGGGCAGTTAGTGTTAGGTCCAGGGTAGCCCCCTACCCCCCCAATAAAGGTTTAACCCCCTGATTGCCCGTAGAGTTAACCCTTTCACCCCCTTTTGCCAGTGTCACTAAGCGATCATTTTTCTGATCGCTGCATTAGTGTCGCTACTGTCGCTAGGTAGCTAGTTCTTTTTTTAGGTTCACCGCCAGGTTTTTATAGCGCTAGGTACCCCGATATACTACCCAATAATGGTTTTAACCCCCTGATTGCCCCTAGTTAACCATTTCACCCCCTTTTGCCAGTGTCACTAAGCGATCATTTTTCTGATCGCTGCATTAGTGTCGCTAGGTAGCTAGTTTTTTTTTAGGTTCACCGCCAGGTTTTTATAGCGCTAGGTACCCTGATATACTACCCAATAATAGTTTTAACCCCCTGATTGCCCCTAGTTAACCCTTTCACCCCCTTTTGCCAGTGTCACTAAGCGATCATTTTTCTGATCGCTGCATTAGTGTCGCTAGTGTCGCTAGGTAGCTAGTTATTTTTTTAGGTTCACCGCCAGGTTTTTATAGCGCTAGGTACCCCGATATACTACCCAATAATGGTTTTAACCCCCTGATTGCCCCTAGTTAACCCTTTCACCCCCTTTTGCCAGTGTCACTAAGCGATCATTTTTCTGATCGCTGCATTAGTGTCGCTAATGTCGCTAGGTAGCTAGTTTTTTTTTTTAGGTTCACCGCCAGGTTTTTATAGCGCTAAGTACCCTGATATACTACCCAATAATAGTTTTAACCCCCTAATTGCCCCTAGTTAACCCTTTCACCCCCTTTTGCCAGTGTCACTAAGCGATCATTTTTCTGATCGCTGCATTAGTGTCGCTAGGTAGCTAGTTATTTTTTTAGGTTCACCGCCAGGTTTTTATAGTGCTAGGTACCCCGATATACTACCCAATAATGGTTTTAACCCCCTGATTGCCCCTAGTTAACCCTTTAACCCCCTTTTGCCAGTGTCACTAAGCGATCGTTTTTCTGATCGCTGCATTAGTGTCACTAGTGCCGCTAGGTAGCTAGTTATTTTTTTAGGTTCACCGCCAGGTTTTTATAGCGTTAGGTACCCCCATATACTACCCAATAATGGTTTAAACCCCCTGATTGCCCCTAGTTAACCCTTTCACCAGCGATCACAGTATAAGTGTCACTGGTGACGCTGGTTAGCCAGCTAGTTATTTAGGTTCCCCGTCAGGTTTTTATATAGCGCCAGGGACCCCCATATACTACCTAATAAAAATTTGAACCCCCTGATTGCCCCTAGTTAACCCTTTCACCACTGATCACCGTATAAGTGTTACGGGTTAGTTTGCTTTTTATAGCATCAGGGCACCCACCATTTATTACCCAATAAAGGTTTAACCTCCTGATCACCCGGCGGGTGATATCAATTAGGTTTTAGGGTCAGGGTCTGCGTCGCCCCAGGCAGCGCTAGGTTAGTGCCAGTACGGCTAACACCCACACGCAAAGCATAAACCTCCCGTAGTGGTATAGAATCTGAACAGATCAATATCTGATCTGATCAGATCTATACTAGCGTCCCCAGCAGTTTAGGGTTCCAAAAAAACGCATTGTTAGCGGGATCAGCCCAGATACCTGCTAGCACCTGCGTTTTGCCCCTCTGCCCAGCCCACCCAAGTGCAGTATCGATCGATCACTGTCACTTACAAAACACTAAACACATAACTGCAGCGATCGCAGAGTCAGGCCTGATCCCTGCGATCGCTAACAGTTTTTTTGGTAGCATTTTATATTTAAATCCGGAAAGCAGTGCTTGGTTTTCGGGGTCCCGTACGTGGCTAGGCTCCCAAAAAGTCCCCCACATGTGGTATCCCCGTACTCGGGAGAAGCAGCAGAATTTATTTTGGGGTGTAATTTGACTTATGCCCATAGCATGTGTGAGCAATATATCATTTAGTGACAACTTTGTGCAAAAAAAAAAAGTTTGTAATATTCCCGCAACTTGTGGCAAAATATAAAATATTCCATGGACTCAACATGCCTCTCAGTAAATAGCTTGGGGTGTCTACTTTCCAAAATGGGGTCATTTTGGGGGGTTTTGTGCCATCTTGGCATTTTATGGCCTTCAAAACTGTGATAGGTAGTGATAGGTAGTGAGGAGTAAAATAAAAAATGTATCCCCTTAGAAATCCTGAAGGCGGTGCTTGGATTTCGGGGTCCCGTACGCGGCTAGGCTCCCAAAAAGTCCCACACATGTGGTATCCCTGTACTCAGGAGAAGCAGCAGAATGTATTTTGGGGTGTCATTTCACATATGCCCATAGCATGTGTGAGCAATATATCATTTAGTGACAACATTGTGCAAAAAAGAAAAGTTTGTAATATTCCCGCAACTTGTGGCAAAATATAAAATATTCCATGGACTCAACATGCCTCTCAGTAAATAGCTTGGGGTGTCTACTTTCCAAAATGGGGTCATTTTGGGGGGTTTTGTGCTATTTTGGCATTTTATGGCCTTCGAAACTGTGATAGGTAGTGAGGAGTGAAATCAAAAATTTGCACCCTTAGAAATCCTGAAGGTGGTGATTGGATTTCGGGGTGCCGTGCGCGACTAGACTCCCAAAAAGTCCCACACATGTGGTATCCCCATACTCGGGAGAAGTAGCGGAATATATTTTGGGGTGCAATTCCACATATAACCATGGCATGTGTGAGCAATATATCATTTAGTGACAACTTTTTGTAAAAATGTTTATTTTTTTTTGTCATTATTCAATCCCTTAGGACAAAAAAAATAAATATTCAATTGGCTCAACATACCCATCAGCAATTTCCTTGGGGTGTCTACTTTCCAAAATGGGGTCATTTGGGGGGGGGGGGGTTGTACTGCCCTGCCATTTTAGCACCTCAAGAAATGAGATAGGCAGTCATAAATTAAAAGCTGTGTAAATTCCAGAAAATGTACTCTAGTTTGTAGACGCTATAACTTTTGCGCAAACCAAAAAATATAAGCTTATTGACATTTTTTTTTACTAAAGACATGTGGCTGAATACATTTTGCCCTCAATGTATGACTAAAATTTTGTTTATTCGATTTTTCTTATAACAAAAAGAAGAAAATATCTTTTTTTTTCAAAATTTTCGCTCTTTTTCCATTTATATCGCAAAAAATAAAAATCGCAGAGGCAATCAAATACCATCAAAAGAAAGCTCTATTTGTGGGAAAAAAAGGACGCAAATTTCGTTTGGGTGCAATATTGCATGACCGCGCAATTACCAGTTAAAGCAGCGCAGTGCGAAATTGGAAAAAGACCTCTGGTCCTTAAGGTGTTTATTGGTCCGGGGCTGAAGTGGTTAATGACCAGGCTACTTTTTGCAATATGGCACTGGGTCGCTTTAACTAACAATTGAGCGGTTGTGCAACGCTGTACCCAAATAAAATTGATGTCCTTTTTTTCCCCCACAAATAGAGCTTTCTTTTGGTGGTATTTGATTACCTCTGTGTTCTTTTAAACAAAAAAAGACAGACAATTAAAAAAAAACTACATTTTTTACTTTCTGCTATAAAAAACATCCGATAAAAAATGTAAAAAAAAATCTAATTTCTTCATCAATTTAGGCCAATTTGTATTCTGCTACATATTTTTAGTAAAAAAAACTTCCTATAACCGTAAATTGATGGGTTTGCGCAAAAGTTATTGCATGTACAAACTATGATTAATATAGAGTTCTAGCATTTTTATTTTTCACTAGTAATGGTGGCGATCAGCAATTTTTAGCGGGACTGCGACATTGCGGCAGACAAAATGGACACTAATGCTGACCATACACTATACGAAAAATAGGCCGAACCCATTTTCGAAAAACGAACATTTGGCCGTGATCGCAAACGATAGTGCCATTATGTAAATCGTTCAGTGGACAGAAATGAATGCATTTTTTGTTCTTTTTTTACATATACCTAGTGCAGACAGTTCAGACGGGAAACACATTAACCTTTCAATATGTCGTTTGTTCAGTACATGTTAGTCAAATAAAATCATTTTAGTCAACTAAAATCTAATGTCTTTAGTTAAATTTCCAAACTCAATATATACTTCTGGAGTAAAAAAATCAAATATGTGATTATTTATAGTATTAAGGTTTGAACAAACTCACAGGTTTAGCCACTCTGGACGGTAGTCGGAGGAGGCCTGTAATGCTGTACAGTGCTCTAGACGATGGTTTGATTAGGCCTGCAATACCCAGTGCTCTAGACAGTGGTCTGATTAGGCCTGTAATGCACAGTGCTCTGGACGGTCGTCTAAGGAGGCTGGTAATGCACAGTGCTCTAGACGGTGGTCTAAGGAGTCCTATAATGCACAGTGCTCTGGATAGTCATCTAAGGAGGCCTGAAATGCTGCGTACAGTGCTGGATGGTGGTCTGAGGTCTGAGGGATTGCTTGTAATTAGGGTTGCCACCTGTCCAGGATTCACCCGGACAGTTCGGGTTTGGAAGCATGCGTCCAGGTTTCAGACTGCCTGAAACCCGGACACATTATTCAGACTAGACCATGGCTTCCCAGCAGGGTTACTGGCTGCAGTTATCTAAGCTGAGAGTGTCTGTTACACCCTCTTTCACACTGCCTAAAGCCAGCACTCCCCCCCCCCCCCCCCAAACACACAGACAGGAAAGGAGAGAGGGCTTGATCTGTATCTCTTACTCTCTTAATTACAAGTCCAGCAGCCTCAGCTACATCTGGATGAGAGGTGCTGACTGCCAAGGGGTGAGTGAGCTCACCATCCCTCCCTGTCTGTGACTGAAGTCTCCCCCCTTCTCTCTCCTGCCTCTGAGAGAGTACACTAAGGTATATTAGGGTTCTCAGAGCACCCTTTACATCAGAGTTCCCCTTTACACCAAAGAGCACAGTGTCCCCTCTTACATCAAAGTCCTCTCCTTACATCAGAGTTCTTAGTCTTCCCCCTTAAATCAGGGTTCCCAGAGCATCCCTTATGTTAGAGTCCCCAGAATTCTCCCATACAGTGAAAGGGAACTCTGCAAGTTCAGATGTAAAAGGGGAACTCTGTGAACTCTGATGTAAAGGGGAACTCTTGTTATTAATGTCATATGATTAGAAATGTTATTTAATAGCAAAATATATGTATAGTTTATAAAAAAAAAAAAAAAATTGCTGTGCGCTGATAAAGTGTTTGGGTTTGACTTGAAGAAAAGGTGGCAACCCTACTTGTAATGCTCAGTGCCCTGGATGCCAGTGGTCAGAGGAGGCCTGTAATGCCCACACAGTACTCTGGATGGATGGTGGTCTTAGGGGAGGCCTCAGGCCTGTAACTGTAATGTACTACACTCGCAGTGGGTGCTCTCTGCTCTGGATGGTTGTCATCGTAACTCGTGTGTCGGGAGTGAGACTCTCGTCGGGACTCTGTAAGACTGTAATTCACAGTGCTGCTCTGGACGGTCGTCTGAGACCTCGGAGGCCTGTAATGCTGGCTGCACAGTCGCTTGCTTGCTGGGAGCGGAAGCAGGCAGAGCTCCATGGAAACCAGAAGTAAGTTCACAAGGATAAACGTCCCTGCCTCACTATTTTGTTTAGTTCATTAACGAAAACAGAATTGATTTTCATCACGGTTTTATAATTATCAATCAGATGCAGCACCTGAAGGGCACTAATGAGAAAAGCTGCAGGGTCTGCATCCTTTTATATGTGATTTCCTACTGGGAGTATCTCACCAAAAATGAAATTTTTTTCGGAAATCGGACTTGTATCTTAGGGCAGACTTTTGGGAAAATCAGTGAGAGAATCACACAAGCAGGAAATTATGTTTCTGGGAGGTGTGTGCTGTACACCTCCAGGTAGCCATATTGCATTGCACTTTACAGATAATTGCAGAGCTGCAGATTGAAAAGGAAAAGTAATTTTTAATAGCATTCGATCACAATATGTGTAATGCCACGTACACACAACTGGACTTTTTCGACAGACTAGGTCCGACGGTCTTTTGGCGGAGTTCCGACAGACTTTCCGAATGGAAAAAGGAAGAGCGCCACAAGATGGACTATAATGGTACCTAAACAGGATTTACACCAAAGGTTAATTTCTAATAATTGTATTATTAATCAAAACATATATTAAATACGTATCAAAGTTAAAACTGCAGACGTATGTTCATTTACAGCTGAATGATCACAGTTGTACTTCATGCCATATACAATGGTTGACGCGTTTCGCAGTTAGCTTCTTCAGAACCACACATGTATGACCAAAGAACCTTAAATGTAGGAAAAATATGGGAGAAACAGAAAGTAAGCAAGAAAAGTCATTAAACAGCATAATATGCCTTATTGTACAGACACAAATTTCCAAATGAACTGACTTGTTTTCACACAATCACACCAAAGTCAGACGGATTCGAATGTGATAACGTAGGACCGGACTAGAATAAGGAAGTTCATAGCTAGTAGCCAATAGCTGCCCTAGCGTCAGTTTTCGTCCGTCAGACTAGCATACACAAGAGCGGATTTCTCGATAGGAACTGGGTCTGGTGGAGTTTCGGGGAAAAAATTTGAAACATGTTCTATTTCTAAAGTCCGTCAGATTTTTGGACAGCGAAGGTCCGATGGAGCCCACACACGATCGAATTGCTGCCGAAAAGTCCGGTCGTGTGTACGCGGCTGTCACATACCTGCTGATGGAGCCTGATATGCAGAGGATGGCCTTTCCTACAATTCTGACTTGGAGCCTCTGATAGAGCTGACAGGAAGCACTGAGATGCAGAGTCACACGAGTGCCTGGCAGGATCGCAGAACCTGGAGCTGGATTGGAGCACTCAGCGGGCTGTAGAGGTGTCTGCAGGAATCCAAGAGCAGTGGTAGGCAGGTAGCTGGAACAAGTAGACAACTGGTCCCCACAAGCAGGAGTGCAGATGCAGCAGAAGGGATGGTGGCACCCTCAAGGCTGAAGAGAAGGCAGGTAGAGGCAGGCCGGGTCATACACAATGGGCACATCAGGAACAGGGGCTAAAGCAGAAGCGGAATCAGATTACAGGCCGGGTCGTCAACAGGCTGGGAGAGGAGTGGCAGAAGGAGCAGGCAGGTGCGGAGTGGGGGACAAGCCGGGGTTGGACGCAGGCAGGAAACAGGAACATCAGGAAGCAAGCCGGGTCACAACAGGAACAGAAGGCAGGTAAGTAATTGCAGGTTACACAGGGAACGCTGTAGAGCAGACAGCACTGAGCCTGGAAACTGTCTGAGTTTAAATAGCCTGTTTGGGCGGCAAAAACTGTCACATGGTGCGTGGCATCCTGACAGAGGCAGAGGTAACAGGTCATCTTCTTCTGCAGCTATCTTTGGTGCTGGCATGCCCTTCCTGACATGAAGAGGTAACAGGTTGTATTCTTCGGCAGCCATCTTGGGTGCTGGCATGCCCTTCATGACAGCGGCATAAGACTTTTTTTACAGCCTAGCAACATAGATACTGCAAAAATCGAGGAATTCAAGTGTTCCATGGTTAATATAATAACGCATCTGAGTTCCTAATTACCGATCTAACATCCCCTAACATTCAGTCCTTAGGCTGGCTGTACACGGTTCGCATCTCGGCCAGATCAGCAGAAACCAGCTGAGATTCAATCCATTAATGGGAAGGCTGATTGATCGATCAACTTAGGTACAACCAGCCTTGTGATTATCTCCAGTGGCTGTTATAGCAATAATCACTGGATTCCCCGCACAACCCGTGGTTGCAGGAAAGAAATTTGCACCTTGTATGGCCTGACTTTCAGACAGTCATAAGAACATTCAACTATGAGAGCAAACAGCAGTCAGTACCTCTCATATTTTTTCTCCTGCTGGTCGAATGTTCCTAGCCCAGGGGAAAAAATATGAGAGGTACTGATGTACTACCGTATATACTCGAGTATAAGCCGAGATTTTCAGCCTCTTTTTTGAGGCTGAAAGTGCCCCCTCGGCTTATACTCGAGTCGCCGCTGTCTGACTGCTCGATCAGCGTATCGAGCAGACAGACGGCGGACATTAATTTTCAAAAGCCGCGCCTCCTTCTCCGCCTCCGCCTGTGATAGGCGGAACACTGAATTTCCCAGCAGTCAGTGTTCCGCCTATCACGGACATCCGCTCATTCTCATACTACGGACGAGTATGAGAGGATGTCCGTGATAGGCGGAACACAGGCTGCTGGGAAATTGAGTGTTCCGCCTATCACAGGCGGAGGCGGAATTTTGAATTGTAGAATGGCTGCCGAGAAGAGCGGCGATCCATCGGCACGGGACGGAGGAGGCACGGGACGGAGGAGGCACGGCACGGGACGGAGGAGACACGGGACGGAGGAGGCACGGCACGGGACGGAGGAGGCACGGGACGGAGGAGGCACGGCACGGGACGGAGGAGGCTCGGGACGACGGCGGCTCGGGACGACGGCGGCTCGGGACGACGGCGGCTCGGGACGGAGGCTTGGGACACAGGTAGGCTGGACACACACACAAGGCTGCACGGACACACACACACACACACACACACACACACACACACACACACACACACACACACACACACACACACACACACACAGGGATGGATGGATGGATGGATGGATACACACACACACACACACACACACACACACACACAGGGATGGATGGATGGATGGATGGATACACACACACACACACACACACACAGGGATGGATGGATGGATGGATGGATACACACACACACACACACACACACACACACAGGGATGGATGGATGGATGGATACACACACAGGGATGGATGGATGGATGGACACACACACAGGGATGGATGGACGGACACACACACAGGGATGGACGGACACACAGGGATGGACAGCCATGTCTCACCCTCGGCTTATACACGAGTCAATAAGTTTTCCAGTTTTTTGGGGGTAAATTGGGGGCCTCGGCTTATACTCGGGTCGGCCTATACTCGAGTATATACGGTATGTAGAGTCTATAGAGATTCCTTTTGGGAATGGTCAAAAAAATTAGTGTTCAGCCTAGAGGCATTTCATCACACAGCTGCAGTGTGAAACGTTTAGACCCCATTCACACCTGAGCGTTTTGTAGCTTGAAGCCTGAAGCTACAAAACGCTGGAGGGGAAAAAATGTATTATTCTCAATGGAGATGGTTCACATCCACTCCACTCATTTGGGCGTTTTTCTTCTTTTAACATTGGTGACCTTTTGCCCTGCACAAAATCGCGGTAAAAAATGCCGCAAATCGCGGTAAAAAATGCTGCAAAATCGCACAATTTTCTGCTTGAAAACGTAGCGTTTTCAAGCAGAAAATTGTGTGATTTTGCAGCATTTTTTACCGCGATTTGCGGTAAAAGGTAGCGGTCAGGTGTGAATGCAGCCTTTTTACCGCAATTTTGTGCAGGGCAAAAGGTCACCAATGTTAAAAGAAGAAAAACGCCCAAATCTGCTCAATTCGAGCGACAAAAAAGGGTCCGGAACTTGTTTGATCTTCAGGCGTTCGGCTTCAGACGACATGGAGTGGAGATGTGAACCATCTCCATTGAGAATAATACATTTTTTCCCCTCCAGCGTTTTGTAGCTTCAGGCTTCAAGCTACAAAATGCTCAGGTGTGAATGGGGTCTTAGCAGCAGTATTATTACTACTATTAAATGACAGCTTCCTCTTGGTAGTCACCCTCTGAAGTCCAAAAAAAAAGTGACTCATCCCAGCGTGACACATTCAGCTGTCACAGAGGATTTCCAACTGACACGTGAATGTAAAAAAAAAACTGTGGTGGTAACCAAAAAAACATTTAAAATGGGTAATGATGAGCCAAACTGCCCTGGGGGGTTGGTTCAAGCAGACTTTGGCAAACGTAACCACTTCAGCCCCGGAAGGATTTGTCCCTTTAATGAACATGTCATTTTTTGCAATACGGCACTGCATTGCATTAACTGACAATTGCGCGGCCGTGCGATGCTGTATCCAAACAAAACTGATGTCCTTTTTTTTCCCCACAAATAGAGATTTCTTTTGGTGGTATTTGAATATGTTTGCGGTTTCTATTTTTTGCGCTATAAACAGAAAAAGAGACAGTTTTGAAAAAAAAAAATATTTTTTCTTACTTTATGCTATAATATATATCCAAAAAAATAAATAAAATGTATTCATCGGTTTAGGCCAATATGTATTCTTCTACATATTATTGGTAAAAAATATAGATTGGTTTGCACAAATGTGAATATTGATTGGTTTGCACAAAAGTCATAGTGTCTATAAAATAGGGGATAGATTTAGGGACTTTTCATTTTTTTTATTGTTTTTACTGGTAATGGCAGTGATCTGCGATTTTTAGCAGGGCTGTGACATTGCAGCGGACAAATCTGACCCTGAGTGACACTTTTTGTGGACCAGTGATACCAATACAGTGATAAGTGATTAAAAAAAACTTACTGATCAATGTTACTCTAACGGGAGTGACTAACTAGGTTTAGTTAATTATTAGTTAATTGACAGCGCCTCACTACTTTCTAACCTAATCATCGCTCATTCACACTGTATAGGCCAGAGAACCCATGTGAATGAGCCCTTCATAATTATTATTTTTTTCAAAACTCTGTTGTGGGGGTGGGGGCATTGCTTAACCACTTCCCTACCCACCCATAGTCATATGACGCCCACAGATGGGATCTCCCAGCCTGGGTGGGCGTCATATGACGTCCTCCCATTCCCGGCGTCGCTCGGGACCCGGTCGCTCGAGATGTCCGCCGGGCACCCGCGACTGTCCGGGAACACAGCAGGACCGTGGATCTATGTATGTAAACACACAGATCCACGTCCTGTCAGTGGAGAGGAGACCGATGGTGTGTTCCCAGTACAAAGGAACACCGATCTGTCTCCTCCCCTTGTGAGTCCCCTCCCCCCAGAGTTAGAATCACTCCCATAGGGAACATATTAACACCTGCAGTGCCCCCTGGTGTTAACCCCTTCCCTGCCAGTCACATTTACACAGTAATCAGTGCAATTTTATAAAACCGATCGCTGTGTAAATGTGAATGGTTCCAAAAATGTGTCAAAAGTGTCCGATATGTCTGTCACAATGTCGCAGTCATGAAAAAAAATCGCAGATCGCCGCCATTACTAGTAAAAAAAAGCCATAAATATATCCCCTATTTTGTAGACGCTATAACTTTGCGCAAACCAATCTATATACGCTTATTGCGATTTTTTTTTTTTTTAAATGGGATATTTATTATAGCAAAAAGTAAAAAATATTGTGTTTTTTTCAACGTTGTCGCTCTTCTTTTGTTTATTTCGTGCAAAAAATGAAAACCGCAGAGGTAATCAAATACCACCAAATGAAAGCTCTATTTGTGGGGAAAAAAATGACGTCAATTTTGTTTGGGTGCAACGTCGCACGACCGCGCAATTGTCAGTTAAAGTAAAGTGGTAAGGAAGGGGGTAAAATCGTCCGGGGATGAAGTGGTTAAATACCATTGGTGAAATGTCCCACTTTTGAGACAAAAAAATGGACTGAGGATATAAACTCTTCAATCCCTTTCTCTATAGGCTCAGCTGCACTATACAGTGAATGAATGGGAAGTGGCCTGTACAGAGGCTTCTGTTCATTTAGAAACGGAAGAATAGTAAAGTTTATTATGCTTCAGTGATGAATGAACATAGTGAGCGATTCGGTTCTGATCACTCACTGTGTTCATTCGGGAAAGGAAGGGGCAGGTAAATAAAACATATTTACTAGTCATTTCCCCTGTTCTCCATCTTGAAACCTCCCCTACTGTGCCAGCAACAGCAAATTATACTGTTCTCTTTTGGGATTACTTTAGCTGATGACAGCACTTAGTGGAGGACTTCTTTAATTTCTACTATACAAGTAGACAGGTTCTTTTGCCTTTCATCATGAGAGGAGAGGTGGGAAGCCAGCAGTGCTACCGAGGGGTGGGGGATGATGGACTGGGTGAAGAGGATGGTGCATACGGAGGGTGATTGAGATGGCAGGGCAGCAATTACAGATCTAATCCACTGTGTGGCTCTCTCTGCAGCAGCTGAAAGCCAGAGAGAGGGAGAGGAGGAGAAGCTAACTTTCACCTGCTGCAGAGAGCCACACAGAGGATTGGTTTTGTAATTGCCACCACCTCCCTGTGCACATATGATATTGGTGTCCCTGGAACGGAAAACCTCAGTGTCCAAGGTGGAGAGGGGAGGGTGGGGGTCTTTGGGGTTGGGGGGGGCAACTGAAATCTGTGTGCACCCCCCTAGAGCCAGCCATATATATTTGTATGGTTAATGTTACAGTTTTTGCTGTAGTACGTATATATGCAACAGTTCCTCTGCTCCCAATTACTTGAATTAGATTACTGGTTAATTTCCCCTCTGTCCTGGGTGGAGGCACTGCCAACTTTATTATCAACCCCACTCCACCCAGCTCCATTTACTAAAGGTTCTGGTTATCCTATTTACCTACAGGTGTAGAGCAATATTCTGTTTGAGGAGGGACATTTCTCATGACCCACCCACAAGAGGACTACAAGAAAAAAAATGTTTTTATTTTATTTTTTACACATTTTTATAGCAATAGTAAAGTAACATTTTATAGCAATAGTAAAGTTCATTGTTTTAAAATAACAAAACATGTTATACTTACCTGATCTGTGGAATGGTTTTGCACAGAGCAGCCCCGATCCTCCTCTTCTTGGGTCCACCGTTGTAGCTCCTGGCTCCAACCCCTTGTCGAGTGCCCCCATAGCAAGCCACTTTCTATGGGTGCACGTGTGTGTATGTGTGTTTGTTCGCTCTCGACCCCCGTTCTGAGTGTCCATAAGACACACAGAGCAGGACTTGACCCAACCCCTCGCTCCTTCCCCACTGGCTCTGATTGACAGCAGCAGATGCCAATGGCTTCTGTTGCTGTATCTAAGCCAAGCAGGAGTGAGGGACCCAAGAGAGCCTTGTCCCTTGTGCACATTGCTCAATCGAGATTGGGCTCAGTATGTATTAACCGCTTCGCTGGATTTTCGGTGGTTATACCGAGATGATGCCGTTAGCTGCAGGTATCATCCCGGTACCGTTTTTTACAGCCGGCGGTTGGCTTTCTCGAACAAAGCAACCAGAGTGGCTCACCAGCAGCCCAGCTGTAATAACAAGCAGTGGGAGAGGACATCCCCCCTCCTCCTCCCAGTACCATCCACTGCTCTCTTGGTCGTCCCATCAGGAGACCCGAGCAACCATGACATCACCTCCTGGTTTACTCAAACTATGGGTGCCAGTTTTTGGGGAAGAAAAACATTCAGAAACACCAATCTTGGTGTTTTGACTTCTTTTAGGTACAGTGGAGGGATTTGGGGTCCTAAAGAGGACCTGTCACATGCCTATTACTGTCACAAGGATGTTTACATTCCTTGTGACAGCAATAAAAGTGATAAAAAAAATAAAAATAAAGCAACAGTGTAAAAAGAAAATAAATAAATGCTGCCTAGGGGACGCAGCCACGGTGCTGACTTCCCCATTAGACTCTCTGGGGAACAAGAGGGGCTCTACACAGGGCTGGGGCGCTGACTGATTTTGCAGAGAAAGCAGCAGCCTTGGAGGTCAGCAGCAGCTCAGCCTGTGAAGAGGGCGATAGTGGAGGAGGTGGGCATGAGGTCAGTGGAAGGGGCGATCACTAGGTCAGAGGAGGAGGCGAAGGAGGCAGGCATGAGGTCAGTGGAGGAGGCAGGCACAAGGTGAATGAAGTAGGAGGTGGGCACAAGGATAGCGGAAGAGGTGGGCACCATGTCTCTGATCGAAGCTGGTCAGTCAGGTGAGCCTGCTCTCTGATCCTGTCACTCACGTGGCCATAGGCAAGACTAACTACAACCTGCGCCCCCCCGCCCAATCATGTTATACATATCTGCTCTCTGCAGTGGTTTTGCCCATACAGCCCGGATCCTCCTTCTCGGGGCCCTCATTGGTGCTCCTGGTCCCTCCCTCCTGATGAGTGCCCCCACAGCAAGCAGCTTGCTATGGGGGCACCCGAGCTGAGCCGCAGATGCACATAATACATTAAAGAAGAACTGCAGTCTGCTCACATAATTTATAATAAAAACATCTTTGCCACTCTGAGGCTTCCCTCCAACCACTTTGCATATTATTTTATATATACTGTGATTCTGTACTTGCCAAATATGCTGCAGAAACCTCCCTCCACTGAGTCTGGCTGCATCCATTTTAACTGTGGGCAGCTGAAGCTGCTGCCTGTTCACTTCCTGGATTTAGATAGACACACAGAGGCACACCTCCAGCTCTCATTGGTCCTTTTATGACTTATCCACCCCCACCTCGGCAAATCTCACAAATGAGAGAGAGAGAGACAGCTGTGCATGATGTCATACGTCTAGGCCTTTTACCAGACAGGGATCAGGAAGTGGGCTTCTTTATAAAAAAAGTTTTATTATCCAAAGTTAAAACAACAAGGGCAGAGGATTTAATAGATGAAAAAATGACGGAAGGTCCATTTTAACATAGAAAACCTTGTGCCTTTACAATTCCTATAAGCACTTGTGCCTTTACAATCACTTTATGAAGGCCACCTTCATAAAAACAGTTTTACAGCTTCCTATAAAACTTTATGGAACCTCAGATGTGTATTTTTTGTGCTTTATTATGGTGTAGGTGGACTCGGATGACTGACGCTAGCTCTCTATTTATTCAGATGGCATCTGCACCCAAGGCTCTTCTTTTTTTTTTTTTTTTACAGGTGTTAGCAGTGACATTACATATATAAAACTGATTTATATTAAAACAAATCATTTTTGTGAGTTTCTTAGTGACTGTAATCAATCAGCATACTATATCCCACCGCCATAGTGTTTAGAAATAGGAGGACATGGAGGGAGTCGGGCTGCCAACTTTTCTTCAAGTCAAACCCGAACACTTTAGCGGCGGACAGCAAATTTTTACTTTTTTTTTTAAATAGTATAAATTATACATATATGTATTTTGCAATTCAATAACATTTCTAATCATATTAATCACAAGAGTCCCCCTTTACATCAGAATCCACAGAGTTCCCTTTTTACATCTGAACTCGCAGAGTACCCTCTGGGGGACTCTGCAGACTCTGGAAACCCTGATTTAGGGGGAACACTGAGAGCTCTGATGTAAGGGGTGCTCTGAGAAGCCTGATTTACCTTAGTGTACTCACTCAGAGGTAGGAGAGAGAAGGGACTTCAGTCATACAGAGATGGATGGTGAGCTCACTCACCCCTTGGCAGTCAGCACCTCTCATCCAGATGTATCTGATGCTGCTCCGCTTTCCTTTTCTGAGGCACAGCCCTGGGGATTGGAGTGTGGGCAGACACAGAGGGGTAGAGGTGGGAGGAAGAGGAGTAGATTGAACCCTCTCCCCTCTTGTGTCTGTGGGGCGGGGGGGGGGGGGGGATTGTTAGTGCTGGCTTTGGGAAGTGTGAAAGAGAGTGTAACAGACACTCTTGGCTTACACAACTGTAGCCAGCAACCCTGCTGGAAAACCATAATCCTGTCTGAATAATTTGTCTGGGTCTCAGGCGGTCTAAAACCCAAACGCCTGATTTTAAACCCGAACACTCCAGGTGAATCCAGGACAGGTGGCAACCCTTGGAGAGAGCGGAGGGTCATTTATCACTGTGTACTGTATACATCCACATGTGTGACTCTTTAGTCACATGGGCTGCACAGATCAGAAAAATTAGGAAATTAAGAGCTTAGAAGGAAACTGAAATTGGGCATGCTCGGTAGAGGACACAATCCCAGGCTGCAGTGGGGGCACACTCTGTTATACAGCATGTAATTCCTTTTTCATAGTCTGTGTTTAATGACATTTTAAATGCCACACTTCCCAAATGCACAATAATAGATAGTTAGACAGCTGGTGAACAAATTGCACAAAAGAATGTGCACTTTTTTTTTTTTTTTTAGCTGCAGAAAAACGCATAGTATTCTGTTACCATGTGTCTTGGCGCACAATTTTTCATGCACATTAGTGCACCATGGGGTGCCATCAAGAAGTAACCGCTCTGTTTTGTGCCTGCAAAAAATAAAAAATTGTGTGTTTTTGTGTGCTGTTGGGTGGTGTGCAATTTTTGCTTGCGTTCCTTTCAACCCCTAGCATTCGCAAGCTCCATTTTATGCATTTATTTTAGCTTTGTAAAAACGGTAAGACAATCAATATTCTGCACACAGATGTGTGAGTGTGTCTGCTCTGTGTGTACACAGATGTGTGTGTGTCTGCTCTGTGTGTACACAGATGTGTGAGTGTGTCTGCTCTGTGTGTACACAGATGTGTGAGTGTGTCTGCTCTGTGTGTACACAGATGTGTGAGTGTGTCTGCTCTGTGTGTACACAGATGTGAGTGTGTCTGCTCTGTGTGTACACAGATGTGTGAGTGTGTCTGCTCTGTGTGTACACAGATGTGTGAGTGTGTCTGCTCTGTGTGTACACAGATGTGTGAGTGTGTCTGCTCTGTCTGTACACAGATGTGTGAGTGTGTCTGCTCTGTGTATACACAGATGTGTGAGTGTGTCTGCTCTGTGTGTACACAGATGTGTGTGTGTCTGCTCTGTGTGCACACAGATGTGTGAGTGTGTCTGCTCTGTGTGTACACAGATGTGTGAGTGTGTCTGCTCTGTGTGTACACAGATGTGTGAGTGTGTCTGCTCTGTGTGCACACAGATGTGTGAGTGTGTCTGCTCTGTGTGTACACCGATGTGAATGTGTCTGCTCTGTGTGTACACAGATGTGTGAGTGTGTCTGCTCTGTGTGCACACAGATGTGTGAGTGTGTCTGCTCTGTGTGTACACAGATGTGAGTGTGTCTGCTCTGTGTGTACACAGATGTGAGTGTGTCTGCTCTGTGTGTACACAGATGTGTGAGTGTGTCTGCTCTGTCTGTACACAGATGTGTGTGTGTGTCTGCTCTGTGTGCACACAGATGTGTGAGTGTGTCTGCTCTGTCTGTACACAGATGTGTGTGTGTCTGCTCTGTGTGTACACAGATGTGTGAGTGTGTCTGCTATGTCTGTACACAGATGTGTGAGTGTGTCTGCTCTGTCTGTACACAGATGTGAGTGTGTCTGCTCTGTGTGTACACAGATGTGTGAGTGTGTCTGCTCTGTGTGTACACAGATGTGTGAGTGTGTCTGCTCTGTGTGTACACAGATGTGTGAGTGTGTCTGCTCTGTGTGTACACAGATGTGTGAGTGTGTCTGCTCTGTGTGTACACAGATGTGTGTGTGTCTGCTCTGTGTACACAGATGTGTGAGTGTGTCTGCTCTGTCTGTACACAGATGTGAGTGTGTCTGCTCTGTGTGTACACAGATGTGTGAGTGTGTCTGCTCTGTCTGTACACAGATGTGTGTGTGTGTCTGCTATGTCTGTACACAGATGTGTGAGTGTGTCTGCTCTGTCTGTACACAGATGTGAGTGTGTCTGCTCTGTCTGTACACAGATGTGAGTGTGTCTGCTCTGTCTGTACACAGATGTGAGTGTGTCTGCTCTGTGTGTACACAGATGTGTGAGTGTGTCTGCTCTGTCTGTACACAGATGTGAGTGTGTCTGCTCTGTGTGTAAAGGTGACAGTCACACTGCCAGCGATCCCAATGTCTCCGCTGTGGCTCCAGGCAATGTCACTGTCTAGCTCCGCCCCGTTCTTCATGACTGCTCTCTGCTGCCACCTGTGGCCGGTCATAAAACGCACACATTACCGGTGTGATCAGATCCCCGGGCCGCCATGGGCAGTGAGGATTGGGATGTCAGCGAGGAGGATCCGGGGGTACTGGAACTGGAAAGACTGGGCCGGACCCCCCCTCTGGAGACGAATGGATGCCTCCAGAACTCCACATGGGATGTGGACAGGCAGAGCGGCGCACTCAGGGCAGAGGGGGAGACGGGGGTTCCAGGTGATTTTACCATTGTCACCTCTGACTGTCCCCGAGCTGGGGTCACTCCGGGGGAGAAGAGCCGCTGTCCACACATGTTCTGTGTCCGGTTCATGGTGACCAAGGAGGAGAGCGGTAAGAAGTTTTATCCTTTATAAACTCTCATCATATCTATTCCACTGACTCCTGGTGATGATGGTGATGATGTAACAAAGCATTATACAATGTAATAACACACTATACAATATAAACCAAAATACTATACTATGTAATAAAACACAATACAATGTAATAAAGCACAGAACAATATACAAAACCCTATACAATGTAATTAAAGTGGAAGTAAACCCACTTTTTTAACTTTTACCTACAGGAAAGCCTATAATAAGGCTTACCTGTAGGTAAAAAAAATATCTCCTAAACCTGTACGGTTTAGGAGATATTCCCCTCGGTATGCGCCGCTGACTGCAGCGGCGCATGCGCACAAGGGGGTTCTCTCCGTGAAAATCCGGCAGCGCTCGCCCGGCCGGATTTAAATCTCCCGCGCGCATGCGCGGGAGTGACGATATCGCGGCTCCGGCCACTCACAGCGCCGGAGCCGCGATACCCGGAAGAGACGCCGAGGGAGCATGTCGGCTTCCTCGGCGTGGATCGGGCGAGATGTCGGGGCCTCGTTCTAAGGTAAGTATTTCATAATGAGCTAGTATGCGGTGCATACTAGCTCATTATGCCTTTTGCTTTGCAGGTTTAAAAAAAAAAAAAAAAAAAATGCGGGTTTACTACCGCTTTAAACACTATACAATGTAATAAAGCACAATACAATATACAAAACAATATACAATGCAATAAAACACTGTACAATATAAAACAAAAACTATACAATGTAATAAAACACAGTGCACTATAAACAAAGCACTATACAATGTAATAAAACACTGTACAATAAAATAACACACTGTACAATATAAAACAAAACACTATACAATGTAGTAAAATACTTTACAATGTAATAAAACATCGTCCAATATAAACAAAGCACTATACTGTACAATCTAGAAAACATGCATTAACAAAACTATACAACATAAAAAACAAAACGATACAATATAACTTGTTCCTGGGCGAACTGGATACATAGAGGTTTGGCTGATGATCCACCAATGGAAATGCATCTTTGGTTATTGAAGCCTGGTTCACACCTATCGGTTTGCAGTTTGCATATTCCAGGTGCATTTTATTTATTTATTTCAGTTACTTATATAGCGTCATCAATTTACGTAGCGTTTACATATACATTGTACATTCACATCAGTCCCTACCCTCAAGGAGCTTACAATCTAAGGTCCCTAGCTCACATGCATACTAGCTACAATTTAGACAGGATCCAATTAACCTACCAGCATGTCTTTGGAGTGATTTTTTTTTATTTATTTTTTTTTTTTTTTTAAATACACATTTTTGATACATTGAAGTGTCTATGGAACCAAAAAAACTGAAAAAAAGTCCCTGGCCCTTTCCATAAAATGCACAGATGTGAATATGACCCATAGGAAACCATGTTAAATGGACTGTAGTGTGTGTCTGCAAAACTAAAAAAAATAAATAAAAAAAATGCATAAGTGTAAACCAGGCCGTATTGGGCGTATTTTGAGTATTTGTACAGGCTTTTTTTCACGTGCATTTTAGGCTTCAGCATTTCTTTATAAACTGTTTTTAAACAATAGAAAACGAATTACCAGGCAAGATAACGCCTTTTTACGTGTGCTCATTTCTTTTAGTTGCCAAAACACAAGCTTCATGTGACAATACACTCAGGGCTAAATATATCTGTTTGTTTATCAGGCTTTTTGTGAGCATCATTCATAAGGTTTCAGGTTTGAGGGTTTTTTTTTTTGCTTTTTTTTTTTTTTTAGCCAATGAAAATCTAGGAGAGAAAATGCCCCCAAAAATTAGTGTTTTTTTTTTCCTCTTTTTGTAATTTTTTTTTTTTTTCAGGTTCTATTGAAGCCTCTTAGGCCACATTCACATCTAGCTATTTGAGATGCGTGGTTATTCCCACGAGTCGCATAGGGCAGCTCATTGATTTCAATGTGCTACCCTACACGTGACATGGAACATTTTACTGCGTTCTAGTGTGCAGTTTTTACCATCAGTTTTTGTACGTGGCAAAAATGCGCATCCGTGTTTGGGTTTCCATTAACAATTATTGACACCTTAACCTGCATTTTTTTTTTGTGCATTCTCAAAACGCATACATTCCTGGAATGCACATATGTGAATGAAAGCTTATTTTATTACAGATATTTATATAGTACTGACATTATACACCAGGGTTGCCCAACCTTTTGAAGAGCGAGGGCCACTTTAGTGAATTGGTAAATGGTCGCGAGCCACAATGAGTGGAGCCGGAGGATGACAGGTCTGTGTCCACGGACACAGTCCACTCTACTCTATGGGCCCTCTGATCCAATCCGATTCACCCAGATAGAAGGGGCAGATCCCTTTCTATTTTTTTTAGGTAGGCGGGTGTAAACAGACACAAGTCTGTTTTTACATCTGCTGCTCCATAGAGGTGAATAGTAAGTCTGATTGGGTCAGACCAATCATGTGAAAGGGGCCTAAGGCTGCTTTCACACTGATGCGCTGCGATTTGCCCAAACCGCAGGTGCAGCGCAGTGAACCTGTGGATTTTCTGCAGGTTAGCTGCACTTTGCCGTAAACTTCTATTTAAAGCGGGAGTCCACCGGGACTCCGCGTTTTTTTTTTTTTTTAAAAGCCAGCAGCTACAAATACTGCAGCTGCTGACTTTTAAAATAGTGACACTTACCTGTCCAGCGCGCCCGCGATGTCGGCACCCGAAGCCGATCGCTAGGTCGTCTGTCGGGTCCTGCCGCCGCCATCTTGGGTATGGGAATCAGGAAATGGAGCCTTTCGGCTTCATTTCCCGGTTCCCTACTGCGCATGCGCGAGCCGCGCGGCGCAATCCGGACGGTCCCCGCTGCCTCTGGGAACTGTGTGTTTCCCAGCAGGCAGCGGGGCACTTGCGCAAAGGGGCGGGCAGTTGCGGAAAGGGGCGTAATCTACGCCCCTTTCCGCAGACAGCTATCCCGGAAGTGGGTGCAGTTACCTGGATTATCCAGGTAACTGCACCCCCCTCCCCCCTGAAAGGTGCCAATTGTGGCACCGGAGGGGGGGGGATTCCGATGAGCGGGGGTCCATTTTAGGGTGGACCTCCGCTTTAACTTCTACTCCTGCAGGTGTAGCGCACTTTCTGAAGGTGCAACAAACCCGCAGGTAATAACATGTCTATGGCTCAATGCAGGTAACCTGCAGCTGCTCTGCACCTGCGGATCAGTTTGAAAGCAGCCCAGTAATCACTGCAAAACGGATATATCCATATATGCTGTGAATTTAGTAGTTAACTTGCCTTTTAAATTGGTGTTGCCACCGAAAAATAAAAAATAGTTTAAAATTCTTTAAAAATAAATAAATAAATAATCGGAAATTTTTTATTTATTTTTTACTCACCTCTAAATGCCTGTCGCTAGGGGGTCCCTCGTAGTCTGCTTTCTTCATTGCCCGGGCTGGTGACATCACTTCCCCTCGCACCGCACGGTCATCTGGAACCTGTCACGTGTCCCAGATGACTGTGCAGCGCATCACAGCCGGGTGCCCACAGTAAGAATGACAGCACCGCGAACGTAGCGGGGAATGAGGGGGGATTCGTTCCCCCGCATTTCTGGACCCTGGGACAGGAAAGTGTCCGATTATTAAAAGTCAGCAGCTGCAGTCTTTGTAGCTGCTGACTTTTAATTTTTTTTTTTTTTAGGGGGCACCCTACCTTTCTGGTATCACTGGCTGTTGCTGTCTCAGGCGGAGTGCATTTGGTATCACTCCGCCTGTGACAGGAGCGGGCACTATACAGAAAGCATTGGCTTATGTAGCTCTGCTCCACAGCCACTTGCTTCCACTACCAGTGGCTTCATTCACAAAACTGCTCTGGGATGGCTGGTTGGCAACCCGTGATCTGGGCTTGCCAACCTGCCATCTTAGAGCAGGAGGTCGAGGGCCACATCAGAGGGCTCCGCAGGCCACATGTGGCCCCCAGGCCACTGGTTGGGAACCCCTGTTATACACAGTGCGTTACATACTGTACATATACACATCAGTCTCTGTCCTCAAACCTCCAATCTAAGGTCCCTGCCTCACATACATACACAATTAACCTACCAGACTGTCTCTGGGGTGTGTGGGGTATCCGACACAAGCACAGGTGGAACATGCAGATAGTGTCCTGATTGGGATTCAAACCTAAGACCCCACTGCTCCAAGGCATAGGTGCCACCAGCTAAGCCACTTTGTGTCTTTAAATGCTATTGTGCTCATTTCAAGAGTGACTGTTTTTTTTTAACTAATGGAAAAACTAGTTACTGTGCGAGAAAACATCTGAAAAAATTGTGGGTGTGGTGTGTGTGTGTTTTTTTTTTTTTGTATTTTTGTTGCACCAATACCAATACTAGTATGGATATTGGTGCCGATACTGAGCATTTGCACAAGTACTTGTACTCGTACAAATGCTCTGATACTGGGGCAGGAAGGGGCAATTAGTGTGGCGGTGGAGGCTCTTACAAGTTATAATCTCCCTGTATAGATTTCAATAAAGCAGCTGACAGCCACTTCTTTTTATGTTCTTTTAAATCCCCCCTTTTATTTTTTATTTTTATTTTTTTAATTGGGTTTTGTAGGGAAAAAAATGAGTACAAAATATGTACAGATAGGTAATCTGGAGCTTTTTAAAATTATCTTTATCCAATGGACAGCTACTAAGCAAGAAAACACCCCACCCAAAAAAAACCAAAAAAAAAACCCTGTTTTATTTTTATTTTTTTAATTGTTTTTTTTTTTTTCAGGCATTTCCATTGAGGCTGGGTTCTGGGTTATGTGCGGCCGCAGGGGACAGCAGGGGGTCCGGTGCGTGTCTGTTCACCATTTTAGATTCAAATTGGGTCTGAATTTTTGCCTCAATTCGGACCTGAAAGATGCACAGGACCCTTCTGTTGTGTGCCAGTGTTGCCAACTATCAGTATTTTTACTCGCAGCCAGTAAAAAGCGGGCACTTTTCTCCTGCCAGTGACAGGAAACAGTTACAAGTAATAAATATGGCTGTGACGGTCAGTGGCCTCAATGCTGTGAGCTCCGCGGCTGCTTCGGAGATGTGTGAGCCGGCTCCATTGAAAGCCAGTCACACATTCCTGTCATGTGAATTGGATGTGGAGAAACCCGCATCCAATTTGCATAAGTGTGAACCCAGCCTAAAGTCTACTGGGGGCAAAAATATGTGACTCTGCCCCAAAAGAAGCTCATCTACTTTTAAGTGGTAAGCTATGGCCAATAAGATATTTACTTGTGAACAGGCTCAATTAAATATAATGAATCGCACAGAATCCCTGTTCAAATCAAATGCGATTCTTTGTGGGGCGATTTAAGCCCATTCATTTTGTATGGGCACAAATCGCACTGTAAAGGTATTGCATTCAGGAATCGAGTACTCATGCAAATGCTTAGCATTGGCACTGATATCGGTGTCAGCGAAACTCTAATGAAGTATATAACATATTTAGCCGCCAAGAGTTCTACTATTATTATTATTATTATAATACAGGATTTATATAGCGCAGACAGTTTACGCAGCGCTTTACAATGTTGGGGTAGACAATACAATACAATTTAAGACAAAGGGAATCAGAGGGCCCTGCTCCTTAGAGCTTACAATCTAGGAGGGAGGGTCAAGTTATACAAAGGGTAATAGCTGTGGGGGATGAGCTAATGGAGACAATAGTGAAGTTGTTAGATGGAGGCAGGATAGGCTTCTCTGAAGAGGAAATTTTTCAGGGATCGCCTAAAAGTGGATAAATAGTGGGACTATTATTATTATTATTATAATACAGGATTTATATATCGCCAACAGTTTGTACAGCGCTTTACCTATTTGCATTACTTGGGGGGATAATGGAGTAAACATTAACAGCTGCTCTGTATTAAAGCAGATTTTTACCTCCCAAACACCAAAAACCAGTCCTACGTGAGTGTATTCAGACGATTTAGAGGCCATTTTTATTTTTTATTTTTTGCCTGTTTCTGAGCAAAATTTTTTTTTTTTTTTTGCATTTTTGACCCCATAGTTTTTTTTAACTGGGAGCACCTGAAAAATGCACATGAACTCCCAAGCATTTTTATGGCTTTCCCATTAAAGTCTGCGGGATTAAAAGTGTAAATTTTCCTTAAAGAAGAGGTTCACTCTCCCGTTAAAAAATAAATAAAAGTCAAATACTGTAGCTGCTGACTTTTGATATAAGGACACTTACCTGTCCGGGGATCCCTCAATGTCGGCACCTTGAGCCAATTCATCAATCGTCTTCAGGTACAGGAAAACAAAGTGAGTAAAATATTTCTTAGGTTTAATGCTGCTGAATAATGCAATTTAATTTTATGGGTGGAATTCCACTTTAATGGGAAGTGCACAACACAGTTTCACACAGTTTTTGCTGGTTCTCCTCTGTTCTCAAAAAACAAAACAAAAAAAAAAAACCCTAAGCTGGCACGCACATGGAAAAACTCTTGAAAAATACTTTTAAAAAAATGTGCAAAAGAACTAATAAACCAAAAACAAAAAAAATTGCTTCCAAATCACCAAGAAAAACGCTCAGCTCAGTTGCGAATGAGAGGGTTGATTGACTTTTCTGAATGGGGTTTAAACATCATTCTCTTTTTTTTTTTTTTTCTGTATAATCAGATTTTATACTGAAAATTACTTTATTTTTTTTTTTTTTTTCCCCCTACTACTGCAGAGTTTTCAATAGAACTTGGCCTGACGGCTGCCATGGAGATCTCACCCAATTGCCATACATCATCTGGCAAGATTTGTTATTCTTTGATACCACATTGTGCCAGATCTTGTACAGCACACACATGTGAGATCAGGAGCAGACGTCACCAGTGGGCCAGCTCCAGGGTGGATTTGATTCAATCACTAGTAAAAAGGCTTGATTTAATTCAACCTCTATTTAAATCCTAATTTTTAAAGAGAAACTGTCCCACAGCGGCTCCTCCTCTGACCCGCTATTGACTCGCTGACTGTCCCATTCACTTTAATGACACAATAAGGTGAGGCACGCGGTGGCAGATGCCCGATAACAGGCGCTATCATGATGAATCTGAAATGACAGGTGCTCTTTAAATGTAAGAACTTATTGTTGCTGGTAGTTAGAATCTTTCAATATTTGCAAACAAAATTAAGGTTTCATATTTAGAATAATGAGCTGTCAGGTTAGTAAAACAGCCATATCTGAACCTATTCAGTCATACGGTTTGTAGTGCACATAGATTTACAAAGCAATAGGATAAATGAATATTCCTGAACTTAGGTTTATCTGATGGTTACTGTGAAAATGTGTGAATGCATCATGTGTTATTTTGGATTCATTAAATGAGTTTACTAAAAATGGAAATCTTGCAGAATATACAGCCTCTTGCTACATAACTAAGCTCCATTTTATGCTGAATAAACTAAATTATTAATGTATCTTAAATAGATAATTGTTTTTGAACAGCAGACAGTCCAACGTATTTAGTAAGAGGCATGGTGAGTTTTTTATTTTTTTAAGTTTTAATTTTTTTCCACAAGTCTTGGGAAATTTTAAGAATTATTATTTATTTATTTTCTTTCACGAAATTGTCATCATTTATTTCTCACACACCGCATATGCATACTTCCACTTGCACCCCAAAATACATTCCCCTATTACATTTGTAAAGGTCCTGGAGCATCAGGACAATGGAATTGCACACAAAATGACCCCATTTTGGAAAACAAACACCCCAACTTATATTCTTTGAGGCATAATGAGTCTTTTAAACTGTTCATTTTTTTTTTTTTTACACAATTCTTCAGAAAATGTGGAAAGAAAATGAAAACCTTGTTAAAGTTGTCAATTTCTAAGATATATCTAACACATAGCATGTATATAGCAAAAATTGCACCCCAAAGTATGTTCTGCTACTCCTCCTGAGCATGGCAATACTGCATCTATGAGACTTTTACACAGCCTGTCCACATACAGAGGCCCAACATTGAAGTAGTACCTTCAGGCATTCTTGGAGCATAAATTACACCTGATTTCATTCCTACCTATCACACTTTTGAAGGTCCTTGAGCACCAGGACAGTGGAGTTATCCACATAAATTACCCCATTTTGGAAAGCAAACACCCCAACGTATATTCTATGAGGCCTGCAGATGGGTACTCAGGTACTCTGATGGGCTGGTGACAGGTACTTGGGTACTCTGATGGGCTGCAGATTAGGTACTCGGGTGGGCTGTGACTGGTAATGAGATGGACTGTGACTGGTACTGAGGTGGGCTGTGACTGGTACTGAGGTGGGCTGTGACTGGTACTGAGGTGGGCTGTGACTGGTACTGAGGTGGGCTGTGACTGGTACTGAGGTGGGCTGTGACCGGTACTGAGGTGGGCTGTGACCGGTACTGAGGTGGGCTGTGACCGGTACTGAGGTGGGCTGTGACCGGTACTGAGGTGGGCTGTGACCGGTACTGAGGTGGGCTGTGACCGGTACTGGGGTGGGCTGTGACCGGTACTGAGGTGGGCTGTGACCGGTACTGAGGTGGGCTGTGACCGGTACTGAGGTGGGCTGTGACCGGTACTGGGGTGGGCTGTGACCGGTACTGGGGTGGGCTGTGGCCGGTACTGGGGGTGGCTGTGGCCGGTACTGGGATGGGTAGTGACAGGTCCTCTTTATTTGGGGGGAGGGGCAATCAGTGTGTGTTGGTGTACACTGTAAGTGGTAACAAGATGTTACCGCAATCTCACACACGATCGGTGTGTGAGGAGGAGAGCCCAGTAACATCTCAATACTGCTGTTTGTTTATTTCATTGGCTCTTTATTGCGATCAGGGTTGGGCTGTGTCAGTGTGACGAGCCTCGTCCCTGATCACTGCTCTGAGCGTGCATGAGCGCTGTGCGTGTGGACAGTACATGTGACCAGCTGTGATTGGACACAGCCGATCACGTGGTAAAGAGCCATTTTTTTATTGGCTCTTCACAGGGATCTGGGATGGGCTGTGTGCAAGGGACATGCCTTATCCCTGATTGCGGTGCTGCGGGCCCTCTGGAGCTGCGAGAAGCCGACGGCGCCTGACCAGGGTGGAAGATCCCATCTGCGGACGCCATTTGACTATGGCCTGGTATTGAAGTGGTTAAGGACATGCATTCCGGTGATTTTTTTAATGCGTTTTGCTATGTTCCATATGCTTTCCATACAGAAAAAAATGCAGCATTTCTACTTTTGTTGACTGCAATGGAAGGCAGTACACTTTTGTGAACTAGGGCCATTGGAATCCATGTTAAACTTTGTCAATGCATTTCTGATGCAGAATAAAAATGCACTGGACTGCATCTGTTGTGAACCAGCCCTTAAAGAGGAAGAAAGAAGGGGGGGAAGGAAGGTAGGTCTGCTTTAAAGTGGTTGTAAAACCACCAAAAAAAACCCTGCAAGACAAAGGCATAATGAGCTAGTATCCATAGCATACTAGCTCATTATGAAATACTCACCTTAGATCGAAGCCCCCTGCAGCAGTCCCAGTACACAGCTCTGGCTGGCGACATCGCTCCCAGAGTTACGTCTGGATATCACTGGCTCCAGCTCTGTGATTGGTCCGGAGCAGCGATGACGTCACTCTGACGCATTTGTGTGGGAGCTGATGGTAACGGCACACTAGCTGAAGGGTTTACAACCACTTTAACATCATTAACAATATTCATGGTTGCTCAGAGGTGATTATAGCCATGGTTGCTTACAGTACAAAGAGTTGTCAGGCGTAGGCATGATGCTCAAAATTGATGAATAATTTACATTCATGCAAAGCGTGTGTTACTGTAACACATATTTTGTGTTTGTTACCCCCAACAATTTATTTACTTGTATGAGAAAGTATCTTGTTATCTTTGTATTGCTTCCTTTGTGTGAAATCTCTGGTGATCCTGCTAGTCCCTATGCTTTCCTATTAAAAACTGACTACACTAAGCAGGAGTGCTCACAGTGGTCGGTTCTCTAGCTGTGCTGGGAACTCCGTATGCTCTACTCCAATGATCACACTTGCCCTGACATGGGACATGCTTTCTTCATATTTCATATCTGAGGTTTACAACCACCTTAAAGTAGAGCTCCACCCAAAAGGGGAAGCCTGCTTGTCTTCCTCCTCCCTGTCTCCGGTGCCACATTTGGCATCTTGTGAAGGAGGGGGGCAGGAAATCAGACAGAAGCTCGGCCCTCGGCTAGCCCAAGATGGCAGCACCATCACCCAAGAGCCGATTCAAGAATGGTGAGGGCACTGTGGGATCCCTGAAGAGGTAAGTGCCCTAATAGTAAAAGTCAGCAGCTGACATTTCATTGGGGGGGGGGGGGGGTGTTGAAGCTCCTCTTAAATGCAGAACTAAAGGCAAAAAGAAGATGGCAGCACCATCACCCAAGAGCCGATTCAAGAATGGTGAGGGCACTGTGGGATCCCTGAAGAGGTAAGTGCCCTAATAGTAAAAGTCAGCAGCTGAAATTTCATTGGGGGGGGGGGGGGGGGGTGTTGAAGCTCCTCTTAAATGCAGAACTAAAGGCAAAAAGATCTTGGTCCCTATTGGCAGTATGCAACCGTTCCTTGGGGGGGATTCCCCAGTTCTGTCCTCACAATGGGGGACATTATTCTACCTGCATGGGGTGGGAGAGGATGCCTCTTGGGAGAAGAGGGTCAGGTTTTTGTGGTTGAAAAGGCACAAAAACAAAAGATGACCCTCTATATCAAGGATATGCAATTAGCAGGCCTCCCACTGTTGCAGAACTACAATTCCCATGAGGCATAGCAAGACTCTGACAGCAACAAGCATGACACGCAGAGGCATGATGGGATTTGTAATTTTGCAACAGCTGGAGGTCCGCTAATTGCATATCCCTGCTCTATATGCAAGTCCTATAAAAACACCAGATCAGTACTATGGACAGCACAAACATTGCCATTCTTATTCTCGTTTGGCAGGTAAAATGGCTCTTATAGCATTGTATATCTGTATAAATGAGTTTGCCTGACATTCAGTTTTTTGTTTATAAACTATTTTCATTGGGTGCAAAAAAAGTGATATCATATGTCAAGGAAAATGCATTACATAAGGTTTACAAGTGAGGAAAATTATGTTAAAGTGAAGTTCCAGGCTTATTCAAGTCCAGTGATGCGGTCGAACGGGGTTTCGCTCCTCTGGGAGGGGCACCTAAGGCGAAAGGAGGAGTCGCCTTGGCGGTCCTTGGGTGGAAGGAGGAAGTGGGACAGGAAGTCCCCCTCTAATGAGGCCCCCCCCAAAAAAATTACATGCCAAATGTGGCATGTAAGGGGGCGAGGAGTGCTTAAAGCGGAAGTTCCACTTTTGGGTGGAACTCCGCTTTAAAGTATACAGTAGTTTATAGATGTACATGGTTATGGTTGACTAACTTCAAACTAACATTAGTATCCTTGAACTTCATAAACAACTTATATCTTTCAATGATCTCTAATGAAAAGTGTTGTTATTCAGGGTTTAAACCCTTGTACACACGGTCAGACATTCCGACAACAAAATTTTGTCCGACGGATTTTGTCCGAAACTTGTGTTGCATACACATGGTCGGACAAAGTTGTCAGAAAATCCGATCGTTCGGATAGTGATGACGTTATTTAGTTACGATGGGACTACGTTTAGGCTAGTAGCCAATAGCTTTGGTCTAGGAATTTGATCTGAGCATGCGTGGCACTTTGTCCGATCGGAATTCTCTACAAACGATCGGACGAAGTCCGATTGGATCATGTTGTCGGAAAATTTTTATATCCAGCTCTCAAACTTTGTTGGTCGGACATTTCGACGGAAAAAGTCAGATGAAGCCCACACACGGTATCCGACAACACGGTCCGATCGGACATTTTCAGTCGGAATGTCCGACCGTGTGTACAAGGGCTTAGACGTGTTTAGAATGATTGAACCAGGGATCCCATTTTTTTTTTATCATATAAATGATTTGTATTATGTAAGGTGTGAAATATTTTTTCCATGAGGTTAATATTGATAATTCTTATTTTCAATTGGGCTAGAGGTACCTATGGGGATTTCCAATGATATGGAATGGCCATATAATGGCCAGTGTATTGCAACACATATTGTGTGGATCAGTCTCAATACGGCCTGGCATTGTTTTAACAATTCACCAGGTTTTTCTCCAGTGAGTGCTTCCATTACAAAATGTTTATTTCTAATGCATGTGAACTGAGGCAGAAAATACTTAGAGATAAGCTGGTTCAGGCTGGTTTGGGGAGATTAGATGACACACTAAATGGCAGATGTGTCTGTCCGATGAGTAGAATATTGACTATTTGTAAACTGGCTGAACATTGACCAGCTAAGGGCAAGAGAATAGAACTAGTATGAGAATGCCTGGGTTTTTTTTTGGGAGGGGGGGCTCATGAACATGTGTATATGATGTTGCGTACATGCATGCATATAGCTCTCCTGCCACCTTAAGAACTTTGTTGCTAGGATGCAGGTGGCTCCTGCCGCATAGCATTGTTCCTTACTAGGGTGCCATCGGCTCTTGCTGCCTAATGTCCTTTTTGCTGCTAGGATGCAGGCAGCTCTTGCTGCTTAGCTCCCTTCACTGCTAGGACACAAGATCAGATCCACATGTGTTTAGCTAACTTAGGGCTCATTCACAGGTGAGGTTGGGAGGCAAAAAAAACAGGTGGTTGAGCCGCCGTTTTACCGCCCCCTGACTGCCCGCTTGAACACTAACATACAGCCACTCACAGCTTTACACATGGCTACTTAGACAACATATCGCTTTCAGTGGGGAGTGCTACTGCAAAATGAGACTCGTGTAGTTCTTTGTGGCTACACCACGACAGCATCACAGCCGCGTATAATGCATGCGATTTGCAGTGGTTTGGCAATTATAGGAACAAATCTTGGGGCGAGGAGGCAACATATCATCTCCTCACCACTTGTCATACACCTCTGAAAAACGATCTGAGCGTGGATTGCTTTTTAAATGAGTCCCTGCCGCCCATGTGAACGGGCCCTTAGTGCAATTGTAGAATGCCTATCGCTTTTCGCACTCACTTTGTGTACTAGTTGGAAAGGTTAGAGCGGTAGTAAACCCTGCTTGCTCACCTGTAGCTATAGGTCAGCTTATAATAAAGCTTAGCTGTAGATACAAGAAATATATCCTAAACGTGTACTGTTTAGGAGATATTCACTACTTCTGCAGCCGATGACGCCACGCATGTGCACTGTGCTGTGAAGGGATGGTATCCTCTCCATTCATAGTGCTGTGCCATTGCCCTAGCTCCAAGACACATGCACTGGACTCACGTCATCGTGCCATGGCCATTTAACCCTTTCGCTGCCAGGCCCTGTGCTCCACATTTAAACTTAGCTGGCCAGGCCATTTTTGCTATTTGTTTTCCATTGCTTTTTTATTTTTCCCTTTTACAGCTTTCAGAGTTTGTTAAAAAAAAAACAAAAACAATATTTTCTGAAAGCACAGGACCAGTAGAATACAAATAAGGTGCTACTAACAAATATTTGTAAATTTAAAATTTCACCTTTTTGCGAAATAGTGAAAACAACATACACAAAACTATAAATAACCAGATTTTGCTTAAAACCTTTAGATTTTCATTTTTCACATTCAATGTTTTTAAAAGTTACCCCCCTAAACTATAAATTTTCTAAAAGCATAGGACCAGCAGAATAAATGGGAAGGTGCTACTGATTTTTAAGGCCCTGCGATATTTGCACAAATGTTTACCAATCAGTATTTTAATTAATATTAGCAGATACAGATACAGCAAATTTTACAAAATTCCTGCTAAGTTCCATCTAAATATAAAAGCTAAACCTGTATTGAGTTAATAAATAATAAATATTAGTACATTTTAAATTGCACCTTTTTGGGAAATGGTGAAAATCGGACGTAAGCAAAAATTTTATCTAAAAATCTGGAGGTTTTCCTTTTTTAATTTACAGCTTTCAGACCAAACCATATAATTTCTGAAAGCACATGGCCAGTAGAATAAAAAGAAGGTGCTACTGATTTTTACATCGCAATATTTGCGCAGATTTTTATCAAAACAATATTTTCACAAAAAATACACTAAAATCATTAATAGTGGCTTCATACATGGCAAAATGTACAAAATGACTGCTAATTTCCTAGTAAATATAAAAGTTAAAACTGTATTGAGTTAATAAATAACAAATATTTGTACATTTTAAATTGTGCCTTTTTTTGTAAAAACGAAAGGCACGCAAAACGGTAAATAAAAACAATTTACTCAAAAAATCTGGAGGTTACCATTTTTCACTTACAGCTTTCAGAATTTTGAAAAGACCCCATAATCTCGACATTTTCTGAAAGCACATGGCCTGTAGAATAAAATAAGTGCTACTAATATTTTGGGCCCTGCAAAACTTGCGCAAATGTTCATGTAGCACTGACCCCCAAAGGAGCTGCTGGTTTTCTTGGGCTTACCGTTTACCTCCTCCGCCTTGTAACTCGCCGTTCTTGTCTAGCGGTTCCCGAGGTTGATAGTCCAAAAACTGCAGAGACCTACACTGGAATTCCTTTAGGAATTTTTATTTGCTTAAACAGTTGGGAATAGAGGGTATAGGTATAGAAGCTCAGGCACTTTGAAACTGCTGACACTTAATAAATGTCTCTCTCTAGGTAATCTAGGGAATAGCCCCTCGCAACTGGATATTTCCATTGTCGGATAAATCCTGGTTTATGGACTTAGCAGCTGATAAATGGCTCAAACTTAGCAAAGTCTCTGCCACAGGCTTGGTTGCAAACTTTTAGATGAACAGAAAAAGTCTCTCACAGAAACTTGGTTGTAACCGAAGGATGAAAATAGGAACCTTCTTACGGTACCAGTATCTTGCGTCCGGTCTGGCCATACCATAAGAAATGTGGATTCAATTAGTGTCCATACAGCTCAGCATCCAGGCTCCTACTGAGCAGCCAGCCTCGTGCGTGGCCCTCTTCCAAAGAGTCCTCTCCTGGTTGCATGACGAGTTGCTGGGTCTCTCCAAAACCCAAGACGCCACCGCACCACTTTAGAATCCTCCTTCCAGTTACTGAGCCTCGGACCAGCCAGTTCCGAGACTCGGAAATGGATGGATCCGCACCCCAGGCCATGAGGGCCCCCGGGGGCTGGTCAGGACCATGGAGTCAGAACATGCTTCTGGACCGGAACCCAGAACCCCGTGACTTCAGCACCTCAAGTACCCTCTCCCGGAATACACAGCGAGACAGCACACCCACTAATTGGCTCAGAGAGAGAGATTGGTACCCAATGCGTCCAACCAGACTGCGTTCCAATGCCTGTCAGAGGTGCTACCTACACCTATGACCAGGCATAACATAGTACAGCCCAGCCAAACTGATGCCAAAACCACAATTTAGAACCAATTAACCCCAAGACTCAAATATAGTCTTGGGGAAAAAAACTAAATCTACACACACTGCACGTACTCTTCAGGAGTACCGGCGCTACATTCATTATATCGCTATTTTCACCAAAAATATAAAAATTATTAAAAGTGCACATAAACGCAACATAACTTACACAATTCCTGCTAAATTACTACTAAAGCATTGTTCACATGTGGCAGACTAAAGTGTACGCCCATGGGGTGCCATGTATACCCGCACAGAAATGCACAAGTGTTCCATGCATCCCCATACAGGCCGTCCCATTTATGTCAGTTGGTGTGCAATGGCTGCACAGGCATAGCTTCTGTTCCCAATCTCTCATCCCATGTGCCCGAACGCAGACCGTGTATACTCAGGGACATGTATGTGGACCTACATGGATGTAAAGCACACCGATCGGGTCTGCCTGTTTGTTTTTTTTGTTTTTTTTAAGCGGGCCCAATTGGACCACCCATTGTTCTTTATGGAGAGGCTGCTGTAAATGTACATTTGTTCATTTACACCCGTCTGCATGCGATTTGGTCTGCTACAGGTGGTCCGTTTCCATCCGACCGTCCCATAGAGAACAGTGTCTGTGTCTGTGTCCGCTCTGCATCAGAAGACAGATCCCCGCTGAGCAGGCAGATATGCTTGACAGTCCGCTCCATGTGAAAGGGGGCTTACTAGGAACAGCCGGTCCATTAGGGACGTGCCCCCCTGCAGGGCGCTGGACTCGTACGTTGTGTCTTTTTTTTTCAAGCCACATGATTTAGAGCCTGAAGCTCTAATTGGATTGAAAAAGGTGTGTCTGCGCCCTGAACCCACCCACTTGTGGAGATGGCAAATTAATGAAGAAGGGGATAGGAAAGGAGAGTGCGGGAGCAATTATAGATGAAAGGGTTCATATTTGAGCTTATCCACTGATCATAGTTATAAAATTGTACAGCAGACTCTGCTGAACAATTCTGCTATAAGTTCTATGGTCATTGAAGTGACCATGAGCTTATAGGAGAAGGAGAAATGAGGTCCGTACGTCGTACACTAGTGCATTATAACATTATCTTGCAAGAGGAACATTTTTTTTTTTTTTTTTTACACATTCTACTACTGCTTAAACAGATGCACTCAATCATCACATGTCGTCGTCGTCGTCGTCATCATCACATGCAGCGATCACTCTGGTCTGCAGATCCTGTTCTTCCTATGAATGGTTATTATATTGTACAGACACGGCTGTTTGTGGGTGAAACTCATAATAGTTCTAGGGAAAGTACTATCACAATGACTTTGCATAGAGGTCTGATGCAATCACAGCTCAATCCCCATGAAAAGTACACATGGTATGATTCAGAAATCTCTTCTGCATTCCAGAGCTGAGATTATTATGGCAGTTTAATATAGCTTGTTGATTAATTTCTGATCTCAGGTAGCAGTGCTGCCAGTATAACCCGGCTGTGATCAGTACAGTAGGTACGAGGACACACATGGGCAAGGACAGCTTATTGCTTGGACTCTGAGCTCTTGGAAACAACACCAGGACCTAATTTCCTTGTATGGCAGAAAAGGGATGCTGGATTTTACTAAATATAATTTACCCTCTTTCCTGATTGATTATTTATTTATTTGTTTGTTTGTAATGCACTAAGTATAACTAGAGGTAATTTTTTTTTTGGGATAGGATGGAGAGGGATTAGAACCCCTGTAAGGTTTTTAGTGCTGTTTGTGCGCCCATTATATTTGTCCTGTTTTATTATTATCACTGAGGCTGAAAGTGAAAGAATACCCCAAATGTTGGGTTGTCACTAGAACAGAAATAGGGGGAACTCTTCCATTGATTACATTAGTTCTGGTGACCCTAGTGCAGTGATGGCGAACCTTTTTTAAACTGGAGTGCCCGAACGGCAACACAAAGCCAACTTATTTAGTTCAGAGTGCCAACACTGCATTTACACATCGCATATGGGCAGTCCTTTGGATGATAGACACGTTCTCAAAAGTCTATATGGCTATATACAAGTCTGTAGCTCAGGGAAAGGTTGAATCAGTCTCCAGGTAACATACAAGAGATAAGGATATAGAGGTGCCTCTAAGCACATATTGATAAAAAAAAAAGTATTTATTAAACACAAAATTGAAGGAGAGCAATTCACATTTTTGTAGACAGATATAGGCATATAATATAGTCCAATGTCCTGTGGAACAATAAGGTGCTCTGTGCCGCTGGTGACACCGCTCTGCTGGGTCTGAAAGCTGGCTGTGAGTGTAGAAGGATCCCGGAGAGAGGGCTGAAATGCTGTTGGAGCGTGGCGACCGGCGAAATTACGTCACTGGACGAGCCGCATCGCGTTTCCGAGCATGCGCACTGGCGATGCCCAGTGCGTGTGCATTCCTTTGTCAAGCTAGTGATCTGGTGTGGGGTAGTGATCTGGTGAATTATAGCTCGCATGACCACAGAGGGTGCTCTGATTGCCAGCTCTGGCACGCGTGGGAAGTGCCACGATCTGAATGTAGATTGTTAGATGCAATTTCAGACAAAGATATGTGTAAAATTTGCACTCCCGTTTATTTGGAGATTAAAAACATGAAGACATGCAGCTCAGCAGGGTCGTGGCTGGGTCAGCAGGATCAGGCTTGGAAGATAGATGATGTTCAGCTGTGAAGACCGCTAATGGCGGCAGATCAGCCATGAGACAGCCAATGGTTTGACTGAGGGGAGGTTTCTTGTTGGCCCAAAACGCGTAGCCACGCCACCATGATCTCAACGTCATCCTTTGGATCCTCTCTGAATCATTGTCTTGACACCGGCTGGTTACTGTCATCCACCTCCACACCGCTCCACCTCACTACTTCAATTTCAAACTTTGGCCGCCTTGTGACTGACCCGCCGCCATTAGCGATGTCTTCAAAACCTGACTGACATCATCCTCCGGCCTTTCCGAAGCCCGGTCCTGCAACCCTGCTGAGCTCTGCAGTTGCTCCATCTGGGTGCATTCATGGTTTTTATTCTCCAAATAAATATGCGTGGAAGTTTTACACGTATCTTTGAACTTGCATCTAACAATTTACACTATATAAAGAAAGTTAGATGCTATTTTTTATTTTTTTTTGGATCTAAATGTTTTGGTGCAGTTTTTTTCCTAACTCTAACTCTTTACTTTTATAAGGGTTTATTGCTGTGTTTTTTTTTTTTTTTTTTTATGCTCATCAGTGAGCTTTCTTCTGACTTCCTGTTCCTGTGACACAAAGACAAGAAATGAGGGGAACACGGTCATCAGGACAGTAAGGCCACATTCACACTTGTGAATGGGCCCAACATCGATTATATGCGAGAACCCCAGTGAGGGGTTCCTGACAATTAGCAGCAGGAGGCAGCCCCATTGAAAACAATAGGAGACTGCCGGCTCTCGCAGCTAATCGCAGTCGCTTGCATGTAATTGCTCATTCAGTGATTACGTGCGACTGATCAGCACTGGGCGCAGACTGTCTGCATGGTGTGGTGGGACGTGGATTTTCACAGCATCATGCTGTTTACAATTTTTTTTCTTTTTTTTAAAAACTCTATTGAAGTGTCACAAAATGACCCTTCATTAAAGCGGAACTATACTCACCTTTTCGCCAGCGCTGCCATGTCCTTAATTTGCTGACATCTTCAGCCTGGCGGCTTCTGGGAATTGGTCTCTTCCATTGGCTGGGCCAAGATAACATCCCGTCCACGCATGCACAGACGCACAGTCATCTCAGCATTGCTGAAATTCTGAAATTCTTACACTGAGCATGCGCAGGTGACAGAGTAACTTTAATGCAGAAGAGACGCGGAATGTCTCTTCTGCATTAAAAATCTTGCCTGTAGGCATTATTTTTTTCAGGCAAAGTTGCACTCTGCAGCTGTGCTGAGCAGTCTGGTGACAAGCAGTGACGCACATGTGCATTTGACCGCATTGCGATGTGAACCCTGGATCAGAGTCATGCGTTGCCATGGTGCAAAAAAAAGGCAGCTGCCATCACCATAGCAATGAATGATACAGTGCATCCTGACCCTAGAGCATCAGTGGTTGTTATAGTACTGGCAGTCCACCTGCCCATGACATAGCAACCCATGATGTTGAGCCAGAGTAAACTGGGGCTCACGCTCGTGGGTACTCAGGCGGCACCCTGGTTGAGAGACATTGCTCTAGTATACAATTATAGGTTATCTATGCTTCTCACTTCTCCTCTTTTTGACTTTCAGGTTTTTCCTCCTACATTTGGAAATGCATTCCCATGGCAGGTTTAGTCAGTGTCAGGAGTCGCCATGTGACCAGAATGTCTGATAGGTCACTACAGCTGCTGGGTGTGAAGGATACAGTCTCTGCTTACTCAGCATTTTCAGTAATAATTAACGTCTGTTTGTTCATTCCTCTAGATGGACATTGATTGTAAATCATTTGTATTAGTATCGTATTAATGCCACTTATTACTGCCATTGTGTAGAACAGGTTGTGTATTTGGAACGATACATGAATCATGATAATTGCTCTACTGTTTAGTAAAACTATTATTTCAGTAAAAAACTACACTAAGATTTAAAGTGATTGTAAAGGCTTAAAAAAAAAAAAAATGACACATATACTTACCTGCTCTGTACAATGGTTTTGCACAGAGCAGGCCCAAAACCTCCCCTGTTGGCGCTACCCAGCTCCTCCTGTTCTTCAAGTGCTCCCATAGCTTGCTATGGGGGCACACCTGCGGGCTTGCTCCTGAACCGGGCTGTGTGTATCTATAGACACACACAGCATGGCTTGACCCTGCTTCCTCATTACAGGCTTTGACTGACAGCTGCAGGAGCTCCCTCTGTTGCCGAGTCTCCTGTGAGTAGAGAGAGCAGAGAAGAGCTGCTGCAGAGGGGCACAGCGCTGGATTGAAATCAGGCTCACACAAGGTGGGGCTGAGGGAAGAGAAGCTGTTGAAAGAGTTTTTTTTTTTTACCTTAATGCAGAGGTGGTAGGGAACTCTCTCCCCCCTCCAACAATGGCTACAGCACTAGGCACCAGCCCCGTTGTCAACCCTGTATATTACACAGAGGAGGCAAGGCTTTGGGGTCACATGACTGCAAAGAGAAAAGGGTATTCATGCTAAAATGTATTCAGCGCTATAGGGAGGCAGCATTTTTAAAAGGTGGGGTATTGTATAGCATAAACTTTTTCTGTTGTAACTTTAGTGGAGGTTAGAAGAGGTTGCGTCAAGTAATAGATACCAAATATGTCAAGCCTCAAAATTCTGTACACCAGAAATCTACAGTACCCAAAATTGTCAATTGGTGATGCTAGAAAAGCCCTTACAGGTCATCAGTTTAGAGGTAACTGTGAATAATGGCCCTAGAATTATTGCCCTCACTCTAGCATGAATGGCAATACTTAAAGCGGAGTTCACCCATTTTTGCGTTTTATTAAAAGTCCGCTACAAAAGGAGTAGCGGAATACAAATGCACGCCACACTTTTTAGATGTATTTGTAAAAAAAAATTGGAAAACCATTTATCATTTTCCTTCCACTTCACAATAATGTGTCACTTTGTGTTGGTCTATCACATACAATCCCAATAAAATACATTTATGTTTTTGGTTGTAACTTGACAAAATGTGGAAAATGTCAAGGGTATGAATACTTTTTCAAGGCACTGTATATGTGTGTAAACATGGAGGGGTAGGAGGCTTTTACATTTTTTATTTACTTTAAATCAGGGGTCTATTAGAGCTCCAAGGTCACCTCTGCACTCTGTTGAAGCTGTTCAAGCACAGATTGTACTCAATCAACTTCTTCTTCTGCCAGAGCAACCAGGCATTGACAGCTCTTAATCCAAAAGTGCTCAGAGCTGAGTGCTTCCAGGTTCATACTATCAAGGGGAGATCAGTGAACAGACATTCTGACAATCTCCCTTCTGACACCATGGCACCCACACAAGAGAAATCTAGTTGCTGCACTACTAATGTTACTTCAAAAAGATGGCAGTCGCAGTCACATCACATAGACGTACTATCTGAGGTCAATTTACAGTACTTTATCAGTCACATATAGTGGATGATCCACAGCAGTCACATGTGAAAGCAGTATACAACACTTCACCCTTAAGCCATCTCCTCTTTACAGTCTCTCTCCTTCTGGGGTCATTGGTACTCACTCAGTGGGCTCTGGCTTGTCTTAAGCTATATGTCCAGCTCATGAATCTCTACTTGTTCCATAGACAGGATCATTGCAGCTGCACCTCTAGCTCCCAGGTACCCTGGGGGGATAGAATCGCTACAGAGAACAGTCGGCCTGGCCTGACCTGAAAGGTCTTTTGCAACCTGCACTAGTTTCCACCTTCATAACAGACAGGAAGTCTACAGCCGGCTCTTCTGGGTGCAAAACTATCTCACCCTGTCCTCCAGCCATCTCCAGAGCCTCTACACTAGCTAACTACATCTGCTAGTGTATCTGCTCCCATGCCCCAGCTTCCCTAAAGCTCCACCCAACCTGTCTTATAGTGTATATGGGCAACGACTCACCCATAACATCACTACAGAAGGCTCTACGTAAAAGGGACCTAGTGACTGATTGCACTGTTCTCTATGACCACACACTATTCTGGGACACCTAGTGGCAGACTAGCTAACTGCATCTGCCTACATACAGCACCATAGCTTAGTACCAAAAGGGCCCTTAAATAAGACCAATGGCTTGGGTTCAGCAGTTCTCCACAAAGCGGGCTCCTCTCCAGGGACAGGGGGTCACCCAAATGCAAAAGTCTAAATGTAGTTTAACCAGAAGAAGTGCTAAAAAAATGTTTTAAGCATTCATAAGTATTTTATTGATTCTGTAATTGAGAGAAGGCAGCCGATGACATGCTAGGAACTGCCAGGCTACTGGTTTCTCTATATTTACATTGATTTGTTTGTAGAGAACCTTGTGACAAGACACAGAGGTAATGAGTATGCTCCACTGTTAGCATAGTCACTCTAGTCTACTTATATCAACATCGCACCCACGTGTTTTCACTGTAGCCAATGAGAAGATCTATAAGTGTCTTATTGATACAATGTGTAATCATTAATCTGTATACGGGTCACCCTCTTACAAGCATAACATAATGGAGATGCTGAACATGAGATGTGTATAAATTTCCTGTCACGTTGCCTTTACCTTATTAAATTTCATTTAAAAGATAGGCTTTATGTGTTATTAGGTATTTAATAATAAAGTGATAGTCACTGCTTTAAAAGCACATGCATTGTCTGGATAACATTTATATCCACTTGAGGCCCGTACACGTGATCAGAAAATTGTACGAAAAATACCGCTTTCTAAGCCATTGTACGATAATCTGATCATTAGTACACCGCTTTCGAGAGCTGATCACAACAATTCATGTGAAATTATCTGATGGGACAAGCACGAACATTTTTCTTGGACCATTTTCATGCAATCAGTACAGTTGTCATCTAAAAATACAATACAAATACAATATATTACATCGCTTCCGATTTTTTTATTTTTTTTTGTCGTAGGAGACTTTTCGGAACGTTAATAAAATCTTTTGTTTTTTAATATGAGATGCATACAAAAAAAAAAGACGATCATTTGTCCAATAATCTCATCGTGTGTGTAGCACTGACCCCCGAAGGAGTTGCTGTTTTTTGTTGGGCTTACCGTTACCTCACCTGTTCACTGTGTCCGTCCTAGGGGTCCCGTTGTAGCGTGGATTAAAGCGGAGGTCCACCCTAAAGTGGACCTTCCACTCATTGGAATCCTCCCCCCCTCCGGCGCCACAATTGGCACCTTTCAGGGGGGAGGGGGGTGCAGGTACCTGTACAGTACAGGTATCTGCACCCACTTCTAAGGTTAGCTCTCTGCGGGAAGGGGCGTAGATTACGCCCCTTTCCGAAAGTCCCCCGCTGCCTGCTGGGAAACACACAGATCCCAGAGGCAGTGGGGACCGTCCTTATTGCGCAGCGCGACTCGCGCATGCGCAGTAGAGAACCGGGAAATGAAGCCGGAAGGCTCCACTTCCTGATTCCCATACCCAAGATGGCGGCGGCAGCACCCGAGAGACGATCGAGAGATCGGCTTCGGGTGCCGACATCGCGGAAGCGCTGGACAGGTAAGTGTCACTATTTTAAAAGTCAGCAGCTGCAGTATTTGTAGCTGCTGGCTTTTAAAAAAAATAAAAAAACGCGGACTCCCGCTTTAAAGAATGTTGGCTCTGACATTTAGTCCCTTTTCCAAAGTTTTCTTTGAAAGAACATGAATTTTGCAATAGAGAGTTAAGGGGGACCAGGTTCAGGTACCTTGTAATTGCGGATTAGAGGTATTTCCTTGACCCAGAGGACAAACAGCTTCCACAGACTGGATCTAGCAACCACCGGATAGGCCTCTCTCCCTGACCTAGCAGCCAATGTGATGCTCGGTCATAGTCTCTGCCACAGACTTTAAGATTTGGTGTAACCGTTACACAATCCTCTGCCACAGGATTGGGTAATTAGCGACTTTTTGCAATGTCAAGGCTTGATCACATAGTACCAGTTCCCTTCTTCCAACCTACGGTACTGCGTGGTAAGTGACTCAGAATACATCCTCCAACTGAGTCTCCAGGCTTTTCTAGAGGCTTGTTACGCGGTCCTCTCCTGAAAAGTCATCCTCTGGATCCTCCAGTCGCTCGGCTTCTTCCCGCAGGCAAGACAGCACAGAAGCATCCCTGGATCGGTAAGTCCCAAGACTTTTGGGCCTACCTTCAGTAACAACGCCTTGAGCCAACTGGCCCTGAGACAATTTAGCGGCAGCAACACACCTGAGGCCAGGAGGGCCATGAGGTCAGAACTCCACCCGGTCATGGGGTCGGTCCCCTAAGTAACCTCTCCCAGAATGCACAGCGGGTAGCCCACACCCACTGACTGTTTCTGGGCAAAGAGGCACTCAATACACCCAGCTTGTTGCAATCTCCAACCTTGGCAGAATAGTAGGGCACCATCCCTAGGCCAAGGGGGAAACCACAGAACCAGAATTTACAATAATGGCAGTCAGAGCTAAACTACAGCTTCAGACAAACTACATTTTTATTTATAGCGCCTGTATTGAAAATACCAGCTCTACATGTGTATCGAGCATTAGGCCGTACAGGTAGTAAAGGTAATCTTGGTCACCTGAGGTAAAATGGTACACACCAGGTAGGATCTGATAAGGAAGAACAATTATAAAGGGATATAAAATGTAATAAAAGAAAAACGTTGGTAATACTGAGTGCTTAAACATGCCAGGAGAGGTCAAAGGCCTACTAAGGCTGCTTGAGAATAATTCTGTGCTATTATCTGTGGCTGTTTTAACCTTTTGAGGTAAACTTTAAAGCCCAACAGGCAGAAGTAACGTATCAGTTACAGCAGTTTTATATTATGCTGGCAGTAAAGAATCCCCCACCATACTGCATTCATTCCACATGTGTATACAGGCATGTGGTGTTTGTGTTTTTTATTGTTACAGCTCCAGCTGTACTTTTATGCCTGCTTGGATGCAAGCTGTGCAGGCCTTGTAGACCCCAGAGCTATGGCCACATTTCTGCCGCCTCTCTACCAGGTAGTTCAGAAAAGCGTGGTGCCATATGTTTTGTGAATGGCCTGGAGAAGGGGGGGTTTGTCTGTATTGCTGGTGACTTTGAGGCGTGCACCGCTTACATTGGAGCAGGCACAGAACTACAGTGGGAGCTGTACTCCTGAGCCTCATGTGCCTGGATGCTGTGGATTAGATGTTAATAAACACTATTCAAAGATCTGTCCAGGAGTTCTGATGATTTTCCATACACAGTGTTTATCGCCATAAGCCTGTGTTTGACTTAAGAGGTAGAAGCCCCTTTAAGTCCATTACTTCTGGTAAGCCTTCATGCTATTGGTGTCTTCTACAAGCTTCTCCTCACCGAGTCTCTTCACATGTGATGTCACTTACCTTATCGATGCTTTTTAGGTGTTTATTTTTCTAATATTATTCACTGATCCCAGGACTAATATTAACCACTTAAAGCGGAGGTCCACCCTAAAATGGACCTTCCGCTCATCGGATTCCTCCCCCCCTCCGGCGCCACAATTGGCACCTTTCAGGGGGGAGGGGGGTGCAGTTACCTGGATAATCCAGGTAACTGCACCCACTTCCGGGCTAGCTCTCTGCGGAAAGGGGCGTACATTACGCCCCTTTCCGCAAGTGCCCGCCCCTTTCCGCAAGTGCCCCGCTGCCTGCTGGGAAACACACAGATCCCAGAGGCAGCGGGGACCGTCCTCATTGCGCAGCGCGGCTCGCGCATGCGCAGTAGGGAACCGGGAAATGAAGCCGAAAGGCTCCATTTCCTGATTCCCATACCCAAGATGGCGGCGGCAGCACTCGAGTGTCGATCTAGAGATCGGCTTCGGGTGCCGACATTGCGGGCACACTGGACAGGTAAGTGTCACTATTTTAAAAGTCAGCAGCTGCAGTATTTGTAGCTGCTGACTTTAAAAAAAAAAAAAACGCGGAGTCCCGGCGGACTCCCGCTTTAAGGACCAGGCCTCTTTTTCAGATTTGGTTTTTACATGTTTAAAACCGTTTATTTTGCTAGAAAATTACTTAGAACCCCCAAACATTACATTTTTTTTTTTTTTCTAATACCCTAGAGAATAAAATGGCGGTCATTGCAATACCTTTTTTCACACCGTATTTAAGCAGCGGTCTTACAAGCACACTTTTTTGGGAAAAAATTCACTTTTTTGAATAAAAAAAATAAGACAACAGTAAAATTAGCCCAATTTATTTTTATATTGTGAAATATAATGTTACGCAGAGTAAATTGATACCCAACATGTCATATGCTTCAAAATTGCGCCCGCTCGTGGAATGGCGTCAAACTTTTACTCTCAAAAATCTCCATAAGCGACATTTAAAAAATTCTACAGGTTGCATGTTTTGCGTTACAGAGGAGGTCTAGGGCTAGAATCATTGCTCTCGCTCTACCGATCATGGCGATACCCCACATGTGTGGTTTGAATACCTTTTTCCTATTCGGGCGCTACTCACGTATGCGTTCGCTTCTGTGCGCAAGCTCGTCAGGACGGGGGTTTTTAAAAAAAAAAAAATCTTATTTATTTTACTTGATTTTATTTATTTTTACACTTTAAAAAAAAAAAGTAATGGATCACTTTTATTCCTATTACAAGGAATGTAAACATTCCTTGTAATAGAAAAAAGCATGACAGGTCCTCTTAAATATGAGATCTGGGGTCAAAAAGTCTTCAGATCTCATATTTGGACTTAAATGCAATAAAAAAAGAAAAAAAAGAAATGTCATTTTAAAAAATGACATTGAAAAAAATATACCTTTTTAAGAGGTATGGGCAGAAGTGACGTTTTGACGTCGCTTCCGCCCTCCTATGGTATAGAGACGAGTGGGGGCCATCTTAGCCTCACTTGTCTCCCATACCCAGCCATCGGTAGGACCCAATCGCTACCGACGGCTCCGATAAGCGGTGGAGAGCGGCTGGAGGGGGGGGTGGCACCTCTGCCGCCACCGATACCGCCACGGAGACCACCGTTATCGCACACATGACCGGCGCCTGAAGAGATGGATAGCTTGTTTGTGGCAGCAGCTGCTGCCGTTACCGAGATATCCCTCTTCAAAAATAGGACGTACATCGGCGTGAGCTGGTCGTTAAGTGGTTAAGGGGAAACATGTAAATTTGTTGGAATGGCCTAGTCAGAGCCCAGACCTCAATCCAATAGAAAATCTGTGGTCAGACTTAGATTGCTGTTCACAAGCACAAACCATCCAACTTCAAGGAGCTGGAGAAGTTTTGCAAGAAGGAATGGGAAAAAATCCCAGTGGTGAGATGTGGCAAGCTCATAGAGACTTATCCAAAGCGACTTGGAGCTGTGATAGCCGCAAAAGGTGGCTCCACAAAGTATTTTTAGGGGGGTGAATAGTTATGCACATTGACCTTTTCTGTTATTTTGTCCTATTTGTTTGCTTCACATAAAAAAAAAAAAATCTTCAAAGTTGTGGACATGTTCTGTAAATTAAATGATGCAAATCCTCAAACAATCCATGTTTAATTCCAGGTTGTGAACCAACAAAACAGGGTTATTTTTTTTTTTTTTCCTTTCAGATACTGGGTTAAAATAAAAATCCACACACGAGGTAAATGGAGAAGTCCCCCCCCACCTAGACATTGCATTCTGATAGCGGCACCCTCCGCTGCCAGAATACACGGATGTCCCATCCACTGAAGTCAATCAAACAACTGACTTCTGCTAAGCGGGAACAGCCACACACTGATCAAAATGTGAGCAATATATACTCATGACAATCAATAGTGAGCCAAATATTAGAGCGATAACATGCAAAAAAAAAAAAAAAAAAGTGTCCTTCAAAAATTCCTGACCTCTAACTGTTGTTGAGCAAATATGAGCAAGGTGTGCCCAAGAAAAGTTTTTCCCCAAGGGTGGCACTTATACAGAACAGCTAGAAATCAGGAGCTGAGTAGCTTCATCTACATTTATGAAATAAAAAAATAAGTACAGATCATAAAAATATATCTAATTTGTTAACTATAACATACAACTCTAAACAGAGCAAGGCTACCCACTAAGTCAATGAGGATGCATAGTTTAGCACAAATCAGTATATTAAAGTGTTACTAAAACCACAACGGTAAAATCAATCTGTATATGCAGCATAGCATGCTTGTTATACTCACTGTGGAACTTAAGGGGTTAATCCTCTGCATTGTGTAAAAAGGCTGTTTTATCCTGTATGCACAGATCCTTCCTTCCTGTACTGTCTATCTGGGGAAGGCTAGTTAACATGGGCAGAGTAGCCAACCTGCACATGCTCAGTTGTGTCTTTTATGCTGGAGAGAACAGTATTTTGTTCTCAGAGATAGCCAGGTCACATGGTATTGGTGGGTGTGTATACAGGGTGTAGTGGAAATCTCCTCCTTCCTGAACTCTCAGCACTGGAGAAACTGTGCAGTTTATCCTGTAACCGTGGTATACAGATCATCCAAAAAGGTATATATTGGCAGTATTTTAATGTAAAAAGAAGATTTATAATTTTCATATTACTGGGTTTAGTAACACTTTAATATACACAGTATAGTCAAAATAATAACTTCACCAACATAATTCACTGCAACATAGGGTTTCAGTCACATGAATGATCCATGTATTCATGCAACTTGAGCCAACAGGTACTGCATGCAGGCAGCCCATGCCAGTGTATGGGGACTCAGCAGCTGCACAGATACAGCCACACATCCCAATATGACAGACATGTGAGAGTGGGTGAATGGCCCTGAACATGCACTGTCTGCATCCGGGGCACATCTCACAGCAGGTGTGCTGTCACAACCACTTACCTCCATACGCCTACATAGGCTGCCCTTACCTCATTTGCCATGTAGTTTCCCACCCCATTAATTTGTTCAGATCTTTTTGCAAGGTTTCCACATTCTGCGGAGAAGTTATTTACCTGCTTAGCTTAGTATCATCTTCAAATAGAGAGATTGAACTGTTTACCCCATCCCCCAGCTTGTTTATGAAAAAAATGTCAGAAACCATGAACCAGACCGAGACAGAAGTACAATTAAATCACACTTGTTTATTAATAAAAAGGTAAATAGAGTAAGCGTAGTCCAAAGCATAGCCAGAGTACAGTAACCGGATTGCGTAGTCAGCCAGTCCAGAGTTCAATAACCAGATCGGGTAATCAGCCAGGCCAGAAGTCAGGGATCCAAGTGGAGCAACAGCAAGCAGGGTAAGGAGCCAGAAGGGATGTCAGCAAGCCAGTCTTTAAACAGAACCGCAGGAGATGGTTTCTTGTGATGTGACCAAGGCGAAGGCAGAGGCGAAGTGAGCTGGACAGCTTTAAGTAAGCAGGTCAAATGAGTATGATCAGGAACAGCTGGGTGACTGTAGAGAGAGATGAGAGCTGGCAATCAGCCGACAGCTGAGCAGCCAGCCCAGAGAAGGAAGGGCTAAGCCAGCCCTGCCACAAAATTAAATAGGATTGGTCCCAGCACAGAACCATGGGGGACCCCACTACCCACCTCTGACCATTCGAGTACTCCCTATTTATCACCACCCTCTGAAATCGCCCTTGTAGTCAGCTTTCAATCTATGTGCTCCCCCTAGGGTCCACGCCAATGATAAACGTTTATGGGGAACTGTGTCAAATGCTTTTGCAAAATCCAGATACACCACGTCTACGAGCCTTCCTTTATCTAGATGGCAACTCACCTCCTCATAGAAGGTCAATAAATTGGTTTGGCAAGAACGTTTCTTCATGAATCCATGATGATTACTGCTAATGCTACTGCTACTGTTCTTTGTACTAAAACCTTGTATATAGTCCCTTATCATCCCCTCCAAGAGCTTGCATACTATTGATGTTAGGCTAACTGGTCTGTAATTCCCAGGGATGTATTTTGGGCCCTTTTTAAATATTAGTACTACATTGGCTTTTCTCCAATCACCTGGTACCATTCCAGTCAGTAGATTGTCAGTAATAATAGGGAACAATGGTCTGGCAATTACTTGACTGAGTTCCCCAAGTAGCCTTGGATGCAAGCCATCTGGTCCCAGTGAAGAATAAATTCAATACCTTCCCCATCTCCCCTTCCTTTGTAACCAGATGTCCTTCCTCATATGGTCTGTTCTCCTTTTTTACTGTTTACATACTTAAAGAATTTCTTGGGATTTTGTGTCTTTCGTGTTGCATTCTTTATAAGGTCTGAATGCTGATGATGATCCCTCCTTTTTCAAGGCCTTCTCCTTTGCTTTGCTATACATTTTTACATTGGAGTTAAGCCATCCAGGACTTTTGTTCACTCTTTTAAATGTATTACCCAATGGGATGCATTGGCTAATGCCCTTATTTAATATGCTCTTAAAGCAAACCCATCTCTCCTCCGTGTTCTTTGTTCCTAAGATTTTATCCTAGTTCATGCCTTTTAACAAGGTTCATAGTTTAGGGAAGTTGGCTCTTTTGAAATTCAGTGTCTTTGTATTCCCCTTATGTTTCCCTTATGTGACCTGTGATTGCTGTTTCCTAAATTGCCACGTATTTCCACATCCGTGATCAGGTCTGTATTGTTAGTAATAAGTAGATCCAGTAACACTTTATTTCTAGTTGGTGCGTCTACCATCTGAAGATGAAATTGTCCTGCAGGACATTTAGGAACTGGTGAGCCTTAGACAAATGCGTGGTTCCCTCCTCCCAGTCTATGCCTGGATAATTAAGCTCCCCCCATTATGATAACACTTCCCATCCTTGCTGCTAATCCAATGTGTGATAGGAGATCTGTCTCCCCCTCCTCCCTCAGGTTAGGGGGCCTTTAGCATACTCCCAGTAATATTTCCCTCTTAGCTTCATCCCTTTGGCGCTCTACCCATAAGGATTCCGCCTCCTCCCTAGCTCCCTTAAGGGATGTCATCTCTCACATTCACATTATTCTTGATATAGGCATACCCCTCCCCCCTTTTTTTTACCCTCAATCCCTGCAATAAAGGGTATACCCTTGAATAGTTGCCAGCCAATCATGAGAGCTGTTGAACCAGGTCTCTGAAATTCCCACAAAATCCACATCCTCCTTTTACAACAGTATCTCTAGTTCACCCATCTTGTCCTCCAGGCATTGGTGAACATGCCACATAGTTTAGACCGTTCGCATACTATCCTCTTATTGGGTGTTCCGAGATTTAAACTAGGACTTGTTACTATACTTGCCTTGGGTTTATGTGCTTTAGTCAACCTACCACTAATGCCCCCAATACTACCTTCTGGAATATGTTCCGTGGTGACTGTCTCTACCTCTGGGCCCCCCCCCTCCCCCATCACCTAGCTTAAAAACCCCTATAACTTTTTGGCCATCTTTACTGCCAGCTGATCTGCACCCTCCTCATTTAGGTGAAGTCCGTCCCTTCTATAGTACTGGTGATCTACTGAGTAGTCTGCCCAGTCCTCCAGGAGCCCACACCCCTCCTTACTACACCAGCTCATTTAGCCACTTGTTTACTTCCCTAATCTCCCTCTGCCTTTCTGGTGTGGCTCGATGTATAGGTAGTATTACTGGGAATACTACCTTGGAGGTCCTTTTTCCTCAATTTAGCTCTCAAGTCCCTAAAATCATTCTTTAGGACACTCCCTCTGCCCCTGAATTACATTCAGGACTGTAGTTTACTGGTATTTCAAACACCAAATGCTTGTAACCATGTATAAACATGGTGACCTGTATTTATAAGCGTTTTTAAAGAGGAAAACATTCTGATAATTTTGGAACATGTGAAAGGTAGGAAAAGAAACACAATTTTCACCACATGCTGTTGCAGAGCGCGAGAGAGACTCTCAGCCATTCCTTCTCTGTCAGGTGTGGGCTAATTGCCAGCTCCTATCTCTCCATAGTAGGGATGAGCCGAGCACCCCCCGGTTCGGTACGCACCAGAACTTTTGAACGGACCGAAAATTTGTACGAACTTTAGAACCCCATTGAAGTCTATGGGACTCGAACGTTCGAAATTAAAAGTGCTAATTTTAATGGCTAATATGCAAGATACTGTCATAAAAAGGGTTTGGGGACCTGGCTCCTGCCCCAGGGGACATGGGTCAATGCCCAAAATGTTTTTAAAAATGGCAGTTTTGGCGGGAGCACTGATTTTAATGACGATTAAAGTGGAGAAAAAAAAGTGAAATATTCCTTTAAATATCGTGCCTGGGGGGTGTCTATAGTATGCCTGTGAAGTGCCACGTGTTTCCCGTGTCTAGAACAGTCCCTGCACAAAATGACATTTAACGGAAATAACGTCATTTAAAACTGCTTGCGGTTTTAGGCTGGGTTCACACTGCTGCGGGGGGAGATCCGGATGTGATTCGCACAGCAAATCACATCCGATCTCCGTAGCACTGCGAGTTCAGCCATACAGATAGTATGGCTGAACTCGCAGCTGTCCCGCAGCAAACTCGCACAGGACCCTTTTTTGGGTCCGCAACGGAATCGGATCGCATGGGGGTTCACACCATGCGATCCGATTCCTGTGCGAGTCGGCAGATCGCACTGCGATATGCCGACGGATCTGGGGGTGTCATTAACATAACATTGACACCCCCAGCCGTCCGCATAGGGCAGTGTGAACTGCCGGCGGGAGGTGAGCGATGCGGGAAAACGCCGCGGATTCGCGGCGTTCCCGCATCGCAATAGTGTGAACCTAGCCTTAATGTTATATCTGGTTCCTGCAATATGGATGAAAATCATTGAGAAAAATGGCATGGGTAGCCCCCCCCTGCCCATTACCAGCCCCTTTGGGTCTTGTACGGATATTAAGGGGAACCCCGTACCCATATTAAAAAAAGGAAATACGTGTGGCCCCCAGGCCCTATATACTCAGAACAGCAGTATACAGGCGGTGCAAACAAGACAGGGACTGTGTAGGTTTGTTGTGTTAAGTAGAATCTGTTTGTAATTTTCAACTGGTACATTTTTAAAGTGTGGTTCCAGTCAAAAAATCTATTTTTAAGCTTTTTGGAAAACATAGGGAAGGGTTATCACCCCTGTTTAATTTGTTTTGCCGTCCGTCTTTTTTCATCTCACTTCCTGTTGTCTCCTTCCGTTTGCAAGTAGGAGACGTTTGTAAGTTGGATGTTTGAAAGTAGGGGCCTGCCGTATATGCTCTGCAGAAATGGCGGAACAAGGTGTTGGTGTTGCCACAACATTGTAAGCTCTCAAAGTGACTCTTGGTGGGTGCTGGAGCGCCCTGCTGTGAACGATTATATCAAGAATTGTAATTACATGCCATTGTTGAACAGTGGTAGAAAAATTGGGCCTTTGGTGGTTGTGGTGCTGATGCCACAACACTATAAGTCCTCACAGTTACTCTGGGTGGGCACAGGAACGGGCCCTGCTGTGAAATATTATATCAAGAATTGTAATTACATGCCCCTGTTAAACAGTGGCTGAAAAATTGGGCCTTAGGCACTGGTGCTGGTGCCACGACACTGCAACCTCTCCCATATACTCTAGTTGTGGTGCAGGAATGAGCCCTGCTACAAAGCATTGCATCAAAAATTGTAATTAAACACCCCTGTTAAACAGGGGCTGAAAAATTGGGCTGGTGGCATCACCCAGAACCAAAAATGTTCTTCCAACATATCAGCGGAGGAGGAAGAGGATAGACAATCAACATAACAGGACAGTCACTCAGCATCAGCATAGGCAGTCTTGAAGTTTGTAACCTCCCAGTCTCTGGGAACGCGTTGCACAGACCTTTCTGCAAGGCCTCCCAGAGATGTCTCATCCTCTGCTTCCTCTGCGACGGCAAAATAAGGTCGGCAACCTTACCCTTGTACCGTGGATCAAGGAGAGTGGCCAGCCAGTAATGGTCCCACTCCTTGATCCGAAGAATACGAGGATCCTTCCGCAGGCTTTGCAGGATCAGGGAGTCCATGCAGCGTAGGTTAGCTGAGGCATTCGGTCTGGAGTCCTCTGGGTCACTAAGGACAACGTGATCTGCAGCTACCTCCTCCCAGCCACGTACAAGTCCACGGGTTTCTTGGGACTGTAAATCATCCCTACAAGACTGCTGCTGATGCTGAGTGCCAGCCTCCACCTCCATGCTGACACAATCATTTTCCTCCTCATCCTCTTCCTGTGTGATGGGTGGCACAGCAGGAACACTGTCTGGATAAAGGGGGCCTTGAGAGGCAAGGAAGTCCTCCTCTTCCTGCCTCTGTTCTGCCTCAAGTGCCCTGTCCGTTATTCCACGCAGCGTATGCTCCAAGTGGTGGACAAGAGGTACAGTGTCACTGATGCATGCACTGTCACTGCTCACCATCCTTGTGGCCTCCTCAAATGGTGACAGGACAGTGCATGCATCCCTGATCATGCCCCACTGGCGTGAGAAAAAACCGAGCTCCCCTGACCCTGTCCTGGTGCCGTAGTCGCACAGGTACTCATTGATGGCCCTCTGCTGCGTGTGCAGCCGCTGCAGCATGGCCAACGTTGAGTTCCACCTGGTGGTCATGTCACATATAAGGCGGTTCTTGGGCAGGTTCAACTCCTTTTTGGAGCTCAGCCAGCCGAGCACAGGCATTAAATGATCGGCGGAAATGCTCACAGACTTTCCTGGCCTGCTTCAGGACATCCTGTAAGCCCGGGTACCTGCCCAAGAACCACTGCACCACCAGGTTAAGGACATGAGCCACACAGGGCACATGGGTCAGTTGTCCCTGTCGGAGGGAGGAGAGGAGGTTGGTGCCATTGTCGCAAACCACAATTCCTGGCTTAAGTTAGCGTGGCGTCAACCACCTCTCGGCCTTCCCCTGCAGAGCTGACAAAACAACTGCCCCAGTGTGGGTCCTGTCCCCCAAACAAACCAGCGCAAGCACGGCATGGCATCGTTTTGCCTGCGTACTTGCGTAGCCCCTGGAACGCCTACGGAGCACCGCTGGTTCTGAGGACAGAGCACTGGAAGAGGCCATGGAGGAAGAAGAAGAGGGGGTGGAGGAGAGAGGTGTGTCACAACCAATAGTAGCATTTTGGAGGCGTGGTGGCGGATCAGCTTACAACACTACTGCACCTTGTCCTGCTTCCTTCCCAGCTGCCAGAAGAGTGACCCAATGGGCCGTGAAAGACAGGTAACGTCCCTGTCCATGCCTGCTGGACCATAAGTCAGCGGTAATATGCACCTTACCGCTGACCGCCCTGTCCAGCGAGGCAAGGACATTGCCTTCCACATGCCGGTAGAGAGCCGGAATCGCCTTCCGTGAGAAAGTGGAGTTTGGGGACCTGCCACTGAGGAACCGCACATTGTACAAACTCACGGAAGGGGGCTGAGTCTACCAACTGAAAAGGCAGCAGTTGAAGTGCTAGCAATTTAGCCAAGCTAGCATTCAACCGCTGGGCATGTGGATGGCTGGGAGTGAACTTCTTTCGGTGGTCCAGCAGCTGGGGCAGGGACATTTGCCTGCTATAATCGGACGTGGGTGTACTGTTAGCAGAGTGCCCGGAAGCACTTGGCTGTGACACACCTAATTCTATACCTTCATTCCTCTAAGAGCAGGTTTCAGAGAGGACTGAAGGTCTAGTGGGTTTGGAGATCCCAGCTGATGAGGAGCAAGGAGAGGTCCGCTTTGTTCTTTGGTGTGGGTCTTTGAGGTACGCTTGCCAACGAGCTGCATGGCAGGTCAACATATGTCTGGTCAAGCATGTGGTGCCCAAGCGGCTGATGTTTTGGCCACGCGAGATACGCTTGAGACATATGTTGCAAATAGCAGCGGTGCGATCTGATGCACTCGTCTCAAAAAAGGCCCACACCAAAGAACTTTTGAAATAACGTGCAGAGGCAGCACCCTGCACAGGCGGAGCTCTGCGGTGTGATTCAGTCGGTGTGCTGCCCCTAAGCTGGCCCCCGGAGGGCATCCTGCCTCATTGGACATGTGCCTCCTCCTCCTCCTCCTCCTCCTCTCTCCTACCAGGCACCCACGTGGAGTCAGTCCCCTCATCATCCCCTCCCTCTTCATCGCTGGAGCAAACCTGGCAGTATGCTGCAGCTTGTGGAACATGACTGCCAGATTGCTGTCCTTCTTGAGGATCCCCTCTCTCTGCGCTCACGCTACTGCCTTCCTCTAGCTGAGTATCATCATCAGAGCCTACAAAACACTGGGCATCCTCCTGGAGCATGTACCCAACACTGTGCTCAAAGAGCTCAGGAGACTTATCAGGAGGATGTGGTGGGTCTAGGGAAGGAGTCACTGATGATGACATTGAGAGGAGGGAAGACGATGCGTTGGCAGCTGCTTTGCTAGTACCCTGAGCCTGGGTGAGAGAGGATGAGGAGGATGAAGAGGGCTTGGTCATCCACTCTACCAAGTCTTCGGCATGTTGCGGCTCAACATGTCCAGCTGCCGAAAAGAAGGACAAGCGTGTCCCATGGCCTCGTGCTGATGATGACGATGCACCGCGTCCATGACCAGCACTGTTGTCTCTAGACACAGAGCCTGCTTGCCATCTTTTATCAGCTCGCGCCTGTCTGCCTCTCCTTGCTGGCCTTCCAGACATGGTAATGGCCTGAAGGGAGATGGGAAAACCAGCAATTGGGTAGTGTATATTGTGCTGGAGGCACACACAACACCCACTCCTGCAGATGGCAGATGGCTCAATTAGAGAAGAGCTATGTAGGTGGATATAACTGTGTATTCTGCGGTCAGGGCACGCAGACAGCACGCACAATCTCCTACAGCTGACTGCAAGCTCTATTTAAAAAGAGCAAGATAGCTAGCAATATAGGTGGAGATAATGGTGTATACTGCACTACAGAAGAGCAAGAATGCAAAATCGGCCGATAACGAACGGTGTATACTGTGTTGAAGGTACACAGAACACCCACTAACTCCTACAGACGCCAACACACTACACAAGGCCGCCGCGCTGGCGGCCTTATATAGTGTGGGGCGTGTACTACACAACCTGAGCTATGATTGGCCACATGCATCCTGCCTGTGGCCAATCATGGCTCTCCTCGCTGCCGGCGCTGTGATTGGCCAAGCATGCGGGGGTCACAGTGCATGCTTGGCCAATCATGAGCCAGCAATGCACTGCGATGGCGCAGTGCATTGTGGGTCGTGAGCGCCACACGAATTTGGCGCGAACGGCCCATAACATTCGGTATTCGCTGAACGGGCGAACAGCCGATGTTCGAGTTGAACGTATGTTCGACTCGAACACGAAAGCTCATCCCTACTCCACAGTTACTCAGCTGTTGATAATATCCTGCTCATCAGTCCTGCCTACTTAAGCCGTTCAGTCCAGAGGAGCTCGGCCTTCGCATTGGTCACATCACAAAAACTCCTGCTGTCCTGTTCAAGACTTGCCTTGCTGACATCCCTTCTGGCTCCAGATCCTGCTTGCTGTTCCACTACATTGATCCCTGAGGTTTGGCTTGTCTGACTATCCGTTCTGATTCCTGAACTCTGGCTATGTTTTGACTGTTTGTTCTTTTTATTATTAAACCAGTGTGATGAGAGAGAGATGCTGAAATAGTTCATTGTTTTTGTGGGCATTTAGGAGGGTCTCCTAAGGTTATCTGTAAAAAAAATAAAAAAAAACTCCTCTAAAAGCAAACGCTCATAACTGCCGAGAGACGTGCATAAACGCGGTATGTAAAAGCAACAAAATTACCGATTTTAACCGCCGGTTACTAACTGTCAAGTTTTCAGCGTTCAGAAGAGGTTTTTAAACGTCCTGCGTACATGAAGCCTAAGCTCCTGTACACACGGTCAGAGATTTCGACAACCAAATCCGTTGGATTTTGTCCGTCGGATCTTGTCCGAAACAGTTGCATACACACGGTTGGACTAAGTTGTCAAAAAATCCGATCATTCAGAATGTGATGACGTAATTTCGTTACGATGGGACTACGTTCAGGCTAGTAGCCAATAGCTTTGATGTGGGAATTTGATCTGAGCATGCGTGGCACTTGGTCCGATCAAAATTCTCTACATATGATCGAAGTATGTCCGATCGAACCAGTTGGTCGGAAAATATTTCCAACAAGTTGGAATATTGGGTCCAACGGATATTCCGACTGAATCAGTCTGATGCATACCACACACAGTCGGATTATCCGACAACACGGTCCGATAGGACACATTCCGACGGATTCTCCGACCGTGTGCACAAGGGCTAAGACATTCCATGTCCCCTCTTCATTGGCTGGCAACCTTTCAAGTTCATTGTCACATCTTTCCAATATCTAGTAGGGCAGAAGACCTGATAATTCTATGGTGGTAAGTAACACTTATCTCCACAGATATTACAAAATTTCCAGCCTGTGATTGGGCAGTGAAATGAAAAAGGAGAAGACCAACAAGCTCATCTTTCTGCTGATATGCTTATAAATCCATGCGTCTAAAGATGATTAACAGGTGTTGAAGATTGTATCTTCATCAGGGGAAATTGATGAAGATATGATTACCCTGTATCGAACACGTGTAGGGGAGGGGCCAGGACGGTACGACAGGCAGTCTATATGCCTAGGAGGAAGCATACACCATTCCAAAACCAGCTGCTGTAATATTTCATGCCATACACAGATTGGTGCACTGACGCAACTGGTACATGTGAGTACCCCATTGGGGGGGTTGTTCTTATTTCTTATTAAAGGGCTATCACACTATTGAGGCTTATTCCCGAGATACTGCGTGGGAAGCCCAGGATCCTGTTACCATTATAGATCCCAGGGGTGGTTCACAAGCGTGTAGTGACTGAGCGTAATTAAGTCACACTCTCAAAGGTGAGCATTTAATACCTAGGGGGTCACTGGAATAAGAACGCCAATACATGATCTGCAACACCTGTCAATCATCTTTAGACGCATGGATTTATAAGCATGTCAACATTTTACTATGATTGGATACCATGCATATGCACTTTTTTCATAAGGACTGTCGCAGTATTGTTTTATAAAAAGACTTGTTTTTTCACACTAGCACTTTTTTTGCTACTATTTAAAGTCAGACAAGTGTTGTGCACATGAGCACTGCTATTATTAATGTTTTAATTGACATATTTATTGTTTTTATTTTGGTCATATCACATTTATGTCACATTAAGGCTTCATGCACACAAGACGCAGATGTAAACGCTGCTGGACACATGTTGAAACCGGCGTTTAGAAACGCGCGTTTTGCCGCGATTTTTACCGCGATCTAGCGGCGTTTTACCGCGTTTTACCGCGTTTGCGTCTAGAAGCGTTTAGTTAAGCTAACATCATAGACCCTCCCCAGCTCAAAAAAACAGTATTATTAACTATTTCAGCAATTTTGTGAGACCAGAGTGAGTAGCAGCAGCTGTGAGAGCTGCAGTGTACTTGTATTTAGCGTGTCACTTGCCACGGCACCTGCCACAAGTTGTGGATTGTCCACTTGCCACGTCACTTGCCACGTCACTTGCCACGTCATCTGCCACAAGTTGTGGATTGTCCAACTGCCACGTCACCTGCCACAAGTTGTGGATTGTCCACTTGCCACGTGACTTGCCACATAACCTGCCACGTCACTTGCCACGTCACCTGCCACAAGTTTTGGATTGTCCACTTGCCACGTCACTTGCCACGTCACTTGCCACAAGTTGGGGATTGTCCACTTGCCACATCACCTGCCACGTCACCTGCCACAAGTTGTGGATTGTCCACTTGCCACGTCACTTGCCACATCACCTGCCACGTCACTTGCCACGAGATGTGGATTGTCCACTTTCCACGTCATCTGCCATGCCACCTGCCACAAGCTGTGGATTGTCCACTTGCCACATCACCAGCCACATCACCTGCCACAAGTTGTGGATTGTCCACTTGCCACACCACTTTCCACGTCACCTGCCACGTCACCTGCCACAAGATGTGGATTGTCCACTTGCCATGTCACCAGCCACATCACCTGCCACAAGTTGTGGATTGTCCACTTGCCACATCACTTTCCACATCACCTGCCACGTCACCTGCCACAAGTTGTGGATTGTCCACTTGCCACTCCCTTGCCACGTCCCCTGCCACGTCACCTGCCACAAGTGGATTGTCCACTTGCCACATCACTTGCCACATCACCTGCCACAAGCTGTGGAATGTCCACTTGCCACATCACCTGCCACGTCACCTGCCACAAGTTGTGGATTGTCCACTTGCCACGTCACTTGCCACATCACCTGCCACGTCACTTGCCACGAGATGTGGATTGTCCACTTTCCACGTCATCTGCCATGCCACCTGCCACAAGCTGTGGATTGTCCACTTGCCACGTCACCAGCCACATCACCTGCCACAAGTTGTGGATTGTCCACTTGCCATGTCACTTGCCACATCACCTGCCACGTCACTTGCCACATCACCTGCCACAAGTTGTGGATTGTCTACTTGCCACGTCACTTGCCACATCACCTGCCACGTCACTTGCCACGTCACCTGCCACAAGTTGTGGATTGTCCACTTGCCACGTCACCTGCCACGTCACCTGCCACAAGTTGTGGATTGTCCACTTGCCACGTCACTTGCCACGTCACCTGCCACAAGTTGGGGATTGTCCACATCACCTGCCACGTCACTTGCCACATCACCTGCCACAAGTTGTGGATTGTCCACTTGCCACGTCACTTGCCACATCACCTGCCATGTCACTTGCCACAAGATGTGGATTGTCCACTTTCCATGTCACCTGCCATGCCACCTGCCACAAGTTGTGGATTGTCCACTTGCCACGTCACCAGCCACATCACCTGCCACAAGTTGTGGATTTCCACTTGCCACGTGACTTGCCACATCACCTGCCACATCACTTGCCATGTCACCTGTCACAAGTTGTGGATTGTCCACTTGCCACATCACTTGCCACCTGCCATGTCACTTGCCACAAGCTGTGGATTGTCCACTTGCCACGTCACCTGCCACGTCACTTGCCACGTCACCTGCCACAAGTTTTGGATTGTCCACTTGCCACGTCACTTGCCACGTCAGCTGCCACGTCACTTGCCACAAGATGTGGATTGTCCACTTGTCACATCACCTGCCACATCACTTGCCACATCACCTGCCACGTCACCTGCCACAAGTTGTGGATTGTCCACTTGCCACGTCACTTGCCACATCACCTGCCACGTCACTTGCCACGAGATGTGGATTGTCCACTTGCCACGTCACCAGCCACATCACCTTCCACAAGTTGTGGATTGTCCACTTGCCACGTCACTTGCCACATCACCTGCCACGTCACTTGCCACATCACCTGCCACAAGTTGTGGATTGTCTACTTGCCACGTCACTTGCCACATCACCTGCCATGTCACTTGCCACAAGATGTGGATTGTCCACTTTCCACGTCACCTGCCATGCCACCTGCCACAAGTTGTGGATTGTCCACTTGCCACGTCACCAGCCACATCACCTGCCACAAGTTGTGGATTGTCCACTTGCCACACCACTTTCCACATCACCTGCCACGTCACCTGCCACAAGATGTGGATTGTCCACTTGCCACGTCACCAGCCACATCACCTGCCACAAGTTGTGGATTGTCCACTTGCCACATCACTTTCCACATCACCTGCCACGTCACCTGCCACAAGTTGTGGATTGTCCACTTGCCACGTCCCTTGCCACGTCCCCTGCCACGTCACCTGCCACAAGTGGATTGTCCACTTGCCACATCACTTGCCACATCACCTGCCACAAGCTGTGGATTGTCCACTTGCCACGTCACCAGCCACATCACCTGCCACAAGTTGTGGATTGTCCACTTGCCACGTGACTTGCCACATCATCTGCCACGTCACTTGCCACATCATCTGCCACAAGTTGTGGATTGTCTACTTGCCACGTCACTTGCCACATCACCTGCCACGTCACTTGCCACAAGATGTGGATTGTCCACTTTCCACGTCACCTGCCATGCCACCTGCCACAAGTTGTGGATTGTCCACTTGCCACGTCACCAGTCACATCACCTGCCACAAGTTGTGGATTGTCCACTTGCCACACCACTTTCCACGTCACCAGCCACATCACCTGCCACAAGTTGTGGATTGTCCACTTGCCACATCACTTTCCACATCACCTGCCACGTCACCTGCCACAAGTTGTGGATTGTCCACTTGCCACGTCCCTTGCCACGTCCCCTGCCACGTCACCTGCCACAAGTGGATTGTCCACTTGCCACATCACCTGCCACAAGCTGTGGATTGTCCACTTGCCACGTCACCAGCCACATCACCTGCCACAAGTTGTGGATTGTCCACTTGCCACGTGACTTGCCACATCACCTGCCACGTCACTTGCCACATCACCTGCCACAAGTTGTGGATTGTCTACTTGCCACGTCACTTGCCACATCACTTGCCACATCACCTGCCACAAGCTGTGGATTGTCCACTTGCCACGTCACCAGCCACATCACCTGCCACAAGTTGTGGATTGTCCACTTGCCACGTGACTTGCCACATCACCTGCCACGTCACTTGCCACATCACCTGCCACAAGTTGTGGATTGTCTACTTGCCACGTCACTTGCCACATCACCTGCCACGTCACTTGCCACAAGATGTGGATTGTCCACTTTCCACGTCACCTGCCATGCCACCTGCCACAAGTTGTGGATTGTCCACTTGCCACGTCACCAGCCACATCACCTGCCACAAGTTGTGGATTGTCCACTTGCCACACCACTTTCCACGTCACCTGCCACGTCACCTGCCACAAGATGTGGATTGTCCACTTGCCACGTCACCAGCCACATCACCTGCCACAAGTTGTGGATTGTCCACTTTCCACGTCACTTTCCACGTCACCTGCCACGTCACCTGCCACGTCACCTGCCACGTCACCTGCCACAAGTTGTAGATTGTCCACTTGCCACGTCCCTTGCCACGTCCCCTGCCACGTCACCTGCCACAAGTGGATTGTCCACTTGCCACATCACTTGCCACATCACCTGCCACAAGTTGTGGATTGTCCACTTGCCACGTCACCTGACACAAGTTGTGGATTGTCCACTCGCCACGTCACTTGCCACATCCCCTGCCACAAGTGGATTGTCCACTTGCCACGTCACTTGCCACGTCCCCTGCCACAAGTGGATTGTTCACTTGCCACGTCACTTGCCACGTCACCTGCCACAAGTTATGGATTGTCCACTTGCCACGTCACATGCCAGTCACCTGCCACAAGTTGTTGATTTTCCACTTGCCACGTCACCTGCCAGGTCACTTGCCGTGTCACCTGCCAGGTCACTTGCCACGTCACCTGCCACAAGTTGTGGATTGTCCACTTTCCACGTCACTTTCCACTTCACCTGCCACGTCACTTGCCACAAGTTGTGGATTGTCCACTTGCCACATCACTTGCCACCTGCCATGTCACTTGCCACAAGTTGTGGATTGTCCACTTGCCACGTCACTTGCCACCTGCCATGTCACTTGCCACAAGTTGTGGATTGTCCACTTGCAATTGCAATTGTTTAAAATATTTTTCTAATGGTTTTTCATCATTTGCAATCATTTTTGAGATTTTTAATGTAAAAAAAAAAGGTAACCTTTAAAAACGCATATAAACGCAAACGCGGCTAAACGCGGTAGCGGCGTTTTGCCGCGTTTTACAGCGTTTTGCGTCTGAAACGTGGAAATTTTTGCTTCTGAACGCATTTTTTTGCTTCTGGAAAAACGAGATTAAACGCAACTGCATAAAAACTGAAAAAAACGAGACTGTGTGCATGGACACATAGGATAACATTGAATGAGTTCAGGGGCAGTTGAAAAAACTGTCCAACTGCATCTGAACGCGCGTTTAACTGCGTCTCGTGTGCATGAGGCCTAACACTACACGTGTTTGTTTTAATCTTCAGCATGCATTTATTGTGTAATATTCTAAAGCGCAGTGTATAATTTTACTATTTTTTGTCTAAGTGCACAAGCTTATGAGATGTATGTAACGCTTGCAGCTGGTTAGTGATATCTATTAGGCTTTGGGTTGATTGAGGCTCGCAGGAATCTTATTACTTTCCTAAGCTCCTGTTTCTGCCACTCTGCTCTCTTCCTTTATCAGCATGCCCCCTGTTAGCACATGAACAGGGCTCATGTATAAAAGACTACATAGTTGCATTAACATGAGTATTTTACATAGGCCTTGCGTGAAATCCTAATAAGATGACACATTAGCTGTATAATACGGATACATATTCTGTTTACCAAATTGCATTTTATAGTTTATGTATTGCTTTTATTTATGCTTTATTTGTCAAATGTGTTACTGCCCAACTAAGCTGATGTTCTGTTCTGCCATCACAGGAAAGAAGAAATGCATCTGCCCTGGGCTTGGAATCTTCTACACCATCCTGTCCACCTTATTTTTCTCATCAAGCGCATTGTTGGTAAAGAAGATTGAAGACATGCATTCTGTGCAGATCAGTGCTTTCCGCTGTATTTTCCAGATGTTATTTGTGCTTCCTGGCCTCATTTATTTCAAGTAAGTTTTAAACACTAGAAATTCTGTAGCAATTTACTTAGCGACGGCCCTATAGTAGATTTACTGCTGCAGGGCGGCCTTTCTGCGCCGAATCACATACACAGGTGCAGCTCATAAAATTATCCTATCATCAAAAAGTTCATTTATTTCAGTAATTCAATTCAAAAAGTGAAACTCATATATTATATCACTCCGCATTTAATGCATCTATATATATAGATTTCAAGCATTTCTTTCTTTTAATTTTGATCATTATGGCTTACAGCTAGTGAAAACCCAAAATTCAGTAACTCAGAAAATTTGAATATTACATAAGACCAATAAAAAAATTATCTTTAATACAGAAATGGTGGCTTACTAAAGTGTCCATGTACTGTATTGTATGTATGTAGTATTCAATACATGCTTGCAGCCTCTTTTGCACGAATTACTGCATCAATGCAGCATGGCATGGAGGCGATTAGCCTGTGACACTGCTGGGGTGTTATGAAAGCCCAGGTTGCTTTGATGGTGGCTTTCATCTCATCTGCATTTTTGGGTCCAGTGTCTCTCCTTCCTTTTGACAATACCCCACAGATTCTCTATGGGGTTTAGGTCAGCCGCATTTTCTGGCCAATCAAGCACAGTGATACCATGATCCTTAAACCGGGTATTGGTACCTTTGGCAGTGTGGGTAGGTGCCAAGTCCTTCTTGAAAATGAAATCAGCATCTCCATGAAGCTGGTCAGCAGAGGGAAGCATGAAGTTCTCTAGAATTTCCTGGTAGAGGGCTTTAGACTTTAGACTTGATAAAACACAGTGGGCCAACACCAGCAGATGACATGGCTTCCTAAATCATATTTTCTGAAGTTTAAGATACATAACATTAAAATAGACTCCTTAAAGATGGATAGCTCGTCATCTAGTGGTGATTATATATCTTGGATGGTTTTTCCAACAGAATTTCACTCAAACTTGGCTTGCATACACACGGGCACACAAGTTCTCTGAACTTTCGACCGCCAAGAACACGGTGACGTACAACACTACGATGAGCCGAGAAAATGAAGTTCGATGCTTCCGAGCATGAATAGGAATTTTGCGAGTCGGAATTGGTAGAGACTATCGGAATTTCCGATCGTAACTTTTGCCGACCTAGAGAACCTGCTCTCGATCTTTTGCTGGTGGGAATTCCGCCAGCAAAAGTCCGATGGAACATACACATGGTCGGAATTTACGACCAAAAGCTCACATCGGACTTTTGCTGGCGGAATTTCTGGTTATGTTTACGGGGCATTATGGGCACAATTTCTTCTAAAGCTGGCTAGTGGCTACGCATTAGGGCTGCACAATTCTGGCTAAAATGACAATCACTATTTTTTTTGCTTGGAATAAAGATCATGATTCTCGTGACGTAACATCATCTTTCACATTATACAAACAAATTGGGCTAACTTTTTTTAAATTCATTAACCATTTAAGGACCGCCTCACGCCGATGTACGTCGGCAGAATGGCATGTCTGGGCACAGGCACGTACAGGTACTTTGCCCTTTATAAGGCCAGCCGTGGGACCCGCGGACACGATCGCCGCCGGTGTCCCGCGATCGGGTCACAGAGCTGAAGAACGAGGAGAGGTAAGTGTAAACAAACCTCTCCTCGTGCTTCCTAGTGTGGCTGTCACTGATCATCTGTTCCCTGTTATAGGGAAAGACGATCAGTGACGTCGCATGCCCAGCCACGCTTCCCAACAGTAAAACAACACACACACTCACACTAAACTCCTACACTGCCCCCTAGTGGTTAACCCCTTCACTGCCAGTGACATTTTTACAGTAATCGGTGCATTTTTAATCGCACTGATCGCTGTATTAATGCCAATGGTCCCAAAAATGTGTCAAAATTGTCCGACGTGTCCATAATGTCGCAGTCGCAATAAAAATTGCCGCCATTACTAGGAAAAAAAAAATCTCAATAAAAATGCCATAAAACTATCCCCTATTTTGTAAACGCTATAACTTTTGCACAAACCAATCAATAAACGCTTATTGCGATATTTTTGGAAAAAAAAAATGTAGAAGAATATGTATCGGCCTAAACTGAGGAAAAAAAATGTTTTTTTATATAATTTTTTGGGGGATATTTATTATAGCAAAAAGTAAAAAATATTGAATTTTTTTTCAAAATTGTCTCTCTATTTTTGTTTATAGCACAGAAAATAAAAAAACGCAGAGGTGATCAAATACCACCAAAAGAAAGCTCTATTTGTGGGGGGAAAAAAGGACACCAATTTTGTTTGGGAGCCACGTCGTACGACTGCGCAATTGTCCGTTAAAGCGAAGCAGTGCCGAATCGCAAAAAGGGGCCTGGTCCTTTAGCTGAAAAATGGTCCGGGGCTTAAGTGGTTAAGGACCAAGCCTCTTTCTGAAATGTGTCGTTTACAAGTTAAAAACAGTTTTTTTATTTTTTATTTTTTTGCTAGAAAATTACTTAGAGCCTCCAAACATTACAAATGTCTTTTTCTAACACCCTAGAGAATAAAATGGCAGCCGTTGCAATACTTTCTGTCACACCGTATTAGCGCAGCGGTCTTACAAGCACAATTTTTTTTTGCAAAAAAATTTTTTTTGTTTTTTTTATAAAAAAATAGGACAAACGTAAAGTTAGCCCAATTTTTTTTTTCATATGCAGGCGCTAATCACGTGTGCGTTCACTTCTGCACGCGAGCTTGGTGGGACGGGGCGCATTTGAAAGGAAAAAATGTTTTTCTTATTTAGTTTTACCTTTTTTTTTTTTACACAAAAAAAATCCCTTGTTATAGAAAAAAAACATGACAGGACCTCTTAAATATGAGATCTGGGGTCGAAAAGACCTCAAATCTCAAATTTACACTAAAATGAATAAAAAAATAGTCATTTTGAAAAAAAAAAAACCCTTTAAAAGCTATGGGCGGAAGTGGCGTTTTGACGTCGCTTCCGCCCTGCAATGGTTTAGCGACGGGTGGGGGCACCATCTTCCCCTCACTCGTCTCCATACCCAGGAAGGAGAAGCATCCGATCGGTGCGACGGAGGGAGGGGGGGACCCTCTCCCACCACCGATAAAAGTGATCTTACACGAATCCGGCACAGAGACCACTATTATCAGAAAGCAAAGAGGACATACATCAACGGGCGGCATACGTTTGAAAGACCGCTGCACAAATACAGTGTCACATAAAATATTGCAACAACAATCATTTTATTCTCTAGGGTCTCTGCAAAAAAAAATGGTTGGGTTTCTAATTTTCTAGCAAAAAAATACTGTCAAAGGTTTAGTCTTTAAGTGGTTAAACTGACCTCATTTACAGACCGAAGTTCATCCATTTGATCTAAGACCCCTTTCACGCTGAGGCAGTTTTCAAGCATTTTAGTGCTAGAAATAGTGCCTGTAAAGCGCCTTCAATTATCTGCAATGGGTGCTTTCACACCCAGGCGATGCGCTTGCAGGATGTTTGCAAAAGTCCTGTAAGTAGCATCTTTGCGGCAGGTTGGGAGCGATGTATACAGCGCTCCCAAAATGCCCCTGCCCATTGCCTGAAAAGCGATTCATAAGCACCGCAACATGAAAGTTTTTAACCCCTTTGAGGTTAAAAGCACTCTGCTGGTGGCCAAAAAGCGCTGCTAAAACGAGCAGCGCTTTACCGCGAACGGCCCCAGTGTGAAAGGGGTCTAAAAGAACTATATCTTACATTGTTTCTCTTTAGCAATGTTGTGAGAAACTTGGCAGTTGGCAGGCTGCCTGTTTTTTTTTTTTTTCTTAGTTGGTTTAAATAGAGAACTCTCGGCACTGAATCGAATAAATGCTTTTTTAAGATTGGGAGGGGGGTAGAATCGCAATCTCGATTCTTTAGCGACTAATCGTGCAGGTCTAAATAAATAAAAAGGTGAGCTGCGCTCAAAAAACAAAAACAAAAGCTAAAATCAATAAATTCAACTCAAAATGAAAAACTCAAGCACCACATATATTGAAGGGTCAGCAACCCCAAAGTGAAGGGGAATAGTGAAGAAAAATACTAAATGACGTGAAAAATATGAAATGATGAATAATCTAATGAAGAAGAATATAATATTATAAAAATTATATAAGTGAATAGAGTCTTAAAAAAATAAGTAAAAATTTATCACAGTGTCAAATCACATATGGGGATCTTAACCAGAGTCCACCAGTATTAATAATTACAAACCGGAATTTTTTTTTTTTGATATCATAGAGTGTATATATCCCTCATGTATCAAAAACCCATAAAGAATTGAAAAATACAAAACAAAAACCACCTCTAATAAATATACAATAAAAGTAGGAAAAAATTTATAAAAATAAGTAAAAATAAAGTCAATTAGAGTCCCAAAGAAAACAATCAGCAGATGGTGATGATTCGTCCAGAGTGAAGGCATAAAGCTGGCACCCACAATACTTTGTGTCTAAAAAAGTCAGAGAAGCCACCTCCACCAGTGAAAAAAGGCCGCTTACCAGAGTTTAAGATCTCACTATCAGTGAGATCAACAGGGCAGATGTACAGGAGTTCTGGATGAACCGTCACAGGAGCCACACCGAACTTGTCCTTAATGCCAGCCCCCAGCACTTGTTTTGTCTAGGGGTGCTCCGAAAAGGCTTTACCAACCCAATACTTCGATCCTCCAGAAAACCGAAATTAAATACATTTTGAAACAGGATTCTACATTTAAGCATGTCTTTATTCTCCAAAAACATTCTATACACATATACTACTTTAACCAAGGGCGGCACAGTGGTGTAGTGGATAGCACTGTCACCTAGCAGTAAGAAGGGTCACTACCTGCCTGGAGTTTGCATGTTCTCCCTGTGCCTGCGTGGGTTTCCTCCGGGTACTCCGGTTTCCTCCCACACTCCAAAGACATGCTGGTAGGTTAATTGGATCCTGTCTAAATTGTCCCTAGTATGCATGAATGTGAGTTAGGGACCTTAGATTGTAAGCTCCTTGAGGGTAGGGACTGATGTGAATGTACAATGTATATGTAAAGCGCTGCGTAAATTGAAAGCGCTATATAAGTACCTGAAATAAATATAAATAAAAATAAACCACTTGCCTACTGGGCACTTTTAGCCCCTTCCTGCCCAGGCTAATTTTAAGCTTTCAGCGCTGTCGCACTTTGAATGACAATTGGGCGATCATGCAACACACCAATGACATTTGTATCATTTTGTATCATTTTGTTTTCACATAGAGCTTTCTTTTGGTGGTACTTGATCACTATTGTTTTTTTTTTTTTTTATTTCTTTTTGTTTGCTAAATAAATTAAAATAAAGGCTGGAAATGTTGAAAAAAAAGTTTTTCATTTTGTTATACAATTTTGCAAACAGGTAATTTTTCTCCTTCACTGATGTGTGCTAATGAGGTGGCACTGACGGGCACTTATAGGCTGCATTGATGGGCACTGCTGAGGCAAAACTGATGAGGCTGCACTGATATGTGGCACTGATTGGTGGCACAGATGGACACTGGTAGGCAGCACTGATATGTTACACTGATTGGGAGGCACTGGTGGGCAGTAATTGGCAGCACTGATGGGCACTGTTAGGACTGCATTGACAATCGGGACACTGATCATCAGTGCCCTGATTATCAGTGTAGATGTCCCTTTAACACAAGATGGTTACCAGCTCTCCTCTCTTCTCGTGAGGGAAGAAATGCCGGTAACCAGCTTGTGTTTACATAGTGATCAGCTGTGATTGGACACAGCTGATCAAATGGTAAGGGGCCACTGTGATTGTCTCTTTACCCCAATCTGCAAACAACTTTGTCCGAAGGACACAGCAATCACAGAACTTGCCGCCCTCATGATGCCCTCTCAGAACTGGCCGACTGTAGCTGTCATTCGGCTATAGCGCAGTCGGAAAGTTGTTAATGGCATGTAATTTTTTCTTCATGAAAGAATTTCTTATGTCTTCCATCTCCTTGAAACATCCTCCATCAGCTCCTGAAACTCTCCTTTTCCCATTACTTGCATTTGTTGGGAACAAATACTGGTTAGTTGTGGCCATGTGCACTGGTCTATACCCACTACAAATCCCATAGTCTGTCCCATCTTGGTAGGGAACATTAATTAATAATTTTTTTTTTCACTAGTAATGGCAGCGATCAGCTATTTTTATTGTGACTGCAACATTAGGGCGGACACATCGGACATTTTTGACACATTTTTGGGACCATTGTCATTTATACAGCAATCACTGTTATACAAATGCAGTGATTCCTATGTAAATGACACTGGCAGTGAAGGGGTTAACCAGGGGGTGGCAGTGTAGGGGTTAAGTGTTCCTAGGGGCATGTTACTAACTGTGCGGGGCTGGGCTTTGTTTTAGTGAACACTGATCTGTGATCAGTCACATGGAGCAGAGATCAGCGTCACTTGTTGCTAGGCAGAACGGGGAGATGCTGTTTACAACAGCATCTCCTCGTTCAGCCGCCCCGTGAGACGATCGCGGGTATGCCCGCGGTGATCGAGTCCGCGGGAACTGCGACCGGGCTCACGGGGGTCCCGACCGGCACGCGAGCACGCCGCCAGCGGCGCGCTCGCAATGGCAGGACGGCATTTAAAATTGGACGTACCTGTACGCCAATATGCCTGCTCGTGCCATTCTGCCGACGTGCATCGCGTGTACCAGTTGGGAAGTGATTAAACTATGTGCAAGTAACATTTTCAGTAACTGCAAACAGGGAAAAGGATCATTCCAGAGGCTGCATATCCAACAAAACATATGGATAGTGATAGTAAGAGCATCCAGGCCAGACCCCGACGTGTTTCGTCCTGCCGGCTTGGTCATGGAGGATTTAGAGTAACGTGTTTTTTTGTTTGTTTTTTTTACCTAGCAACATATATTACAAATAAGTAGTGTGACTGTTTATCCTGTTTGAAAAAATCATTGTGTATTCCCCTATACAATTATATTTTCTTGTTCTTATAGGACTGGTTTTCTAGGTCCCAAAGATCAAAGGATTTTCCTTTTCCTGCGCGGATTCCTTGGCTCTGGTGCGATGATTCTCCTGTACTATGCTGTCCAGTCCATGCCGCTGGCGGATGCCACAGTCATCACTTTCAGCAGTCCCGCCTTCACCTGCATATTTGCCTGCATATGCCTGAAGGAGAAATGCACTTTGTGGGATATAGTCTTTATCGCCCTCACTATAACTGGCGTCATCCTTATAGCTCGTCCACCATTTCTGTTTGGGTCGTACAACAATGACCTTGAGGAAGATTACTCTGGGCATGTTAAAGGGACTATTGCTGCATTAACAAGTGCAATCTGTGCCTCATTAACCCTGGTGGTGTTAAGAAAAATGGGCAAGTCTGTGCATTACCTGCTTTCCATTTGGTATTATGCTGTGATCGGTCTCATTGAGTGCATTATTGCCCTGTCAATTCTTGGTGAATGGAGTTTGCCTTATTGTGGAATAGACAGGTGGTTTCTGATACTTATTGGAATTCTAGGTTTGGGAGGCCAAGCGTTTCTTGTAAAAGCTTTACAGATCGAGAAAGCTGGATTGGTAGCCATCATGAGGACAATGGATGTGGTCTTTGCTTTTATTTTCCAGGCCTTGTTCCTCCACAACACTCCAACGTGGTGGACAATTGGCGGGGCCCTGTGCATTGTGGCCAGTACAGCTGGTGCTGCTGTTCTCAAATGGTACACAAGCTCACAAAAGGCAAGAGAAAGTGTGTTATAGGCTGGAAATGGGACAAATGCCATTTAGACTGTTTTCGTCTAAAAGGTTAAAAGGCCTTGATTATTATGCAGAAGGTTGAATCCACTGAACTACAATGAATAGCTCTGCATTCTTTACAGAAGTGGAGGATTATTCAGAAAATGGCACTGGTGCTGCTGCTTTTCTTTGATTGTCCTATTGTTCATGATTATAGTCCAGTGGGTGAAGACCAGCTAATTATTAAAGACCAACTCCAGGCTCAGCCCCTGCAGCTCCCTTCCCTGGAGATTCCCCCAGCAGTATGCTTTGATTTTTTTTTTTTTATTAAATACTTTACTTTCCTTTTTAAAATTCACCAGGCTGGTCCTGTTTCTTCCTGGGTCCTTATTTTCAGTCTTACTCCAGCAATGCGTGGTGGCCTGATGATGCAAAGTGTTCTGAGTTGGGTGATGCTAGGGGCCAATCAACTCCAAAGACTGAGAGCATCTGCTAGTGATAAGGAAGTACTGTGAGGGACTCCTCCAGGTTGAAGGTGAATATTACAGCCTGCAATGGTTTTAAATTTTAAGCTGCAGGTGAGGGACTATTTAAACCCCAAACCAAAAATGTAACATATTGCAGCTCACCAATCATTAGATGGGGTGGCTGCATTTGTGTTTCTTTTCTTTTTCTTTTCACCTGGTGATCTGGCCAGTAACACACCACTTGTATTGAATGTAGGAGCACAGGGGTCACCTTTGGACAAAAGTGTTGTCAGTCTGGGGGGAGGGGAGTGTTAGATGTACTAGCTGATTTAGATACTCTAACAAATTGAATTCAAACTCCAACTAATTCTTTATAAGCAGTTACAGCAAACAGTTTTTGTTCTTTTGGGATAAAAGTTTACACCAATAAATAAAATCTGAGCACTGTAAGCACCCCTGCTAGAGGTAAATGGTTTGTCTCCTCTCTGTAACTAATACATTCTGCTGGAGAGTTTGTTCATTTGAAAAACAACACACTTACTGGCTGGATCCCCAGATCAAATTAGAGAAAAAAAACAAAAACGAATGCAGCTATCGCATATAAGAATTGGTAAGCTGCAAGATTATAAATCTTTGCTATTGGGTTTAATAGCGCTTTAAGTTAAAAAAAAAAAAAAAAAAAAAAAAGTTGGGCTTTACATAGCAGAAGCACAAATATATACTGAGAGCAAAATAAAAGTGGAAACAAACAGAGACTTGAGATATTTTATTGGAATATAATATAGTTTTGTAATTCTTTATTGAGTTATAATTGCAATAATTATACTTGCAAAAGTGTTGAAACTGTAACCAAGCAATTTCCATAGACTTTTGATCTTAGCTACAGTATATACATACTGTATATTTATATGATGCCCTTTTAAGCTATATTTATAATAACATGGTTCCTTATCTGATAGCTCTTAAAGTGGTTGTACACCCTGTACAAACACTTTTACCTACAGGTAAGTCTATATTAAGGCTTACCTGTAGGTGCTAGAAATATCTCCATGCGAACTTTAGACAGGGCAAATCGTGCTGTTTCTAAAGGGGAACATGCCCAGACTTGTGGTTCGCACGCGCATGTTCGAAGTTACGTGACTGCGGCCAGTCACAGAGCCGGAATTCGCAGAAGGAAGAGGGGTGGAGATGGCCTCTCGCTGCTAGTGGGGACAGCGGTGACCTCGCAGGCTTTGTTTTCAGGTAAGCGGCACACAATGGGCTACTATGCGGTGCATAATAGCCCATTATGCTTTAACTTTGCAGGGAGATAAAGAGGAAGTAAAACACCATCAGGGTTTATTTCCTCTTTAATCAGGAGAATAATGTACAGTCAGTTTACATTTCATTACCAATTACACTGTGGGGTCATTAATTACCGTATATAATTCAAAGAACAGGGAAGTACAAAGCGATGCCGGCTATAGATGGAGTGATTTTTTTTTTTTTTTCGAGATCCCTCCATCAACACAGTCCGTGTTGATAGGGGAATCCATTCCACGAGCCATTGTGTTATCAGGGTGGGGTCACTGTCCCTGCAGGGAGAACACAATGATTACTGCTAGTGGCTATAATAGCTGCTAGCATTAATCACATGTAAAATCAGACAGGCTGAATGTACACAAGTTGAACGATTGATCAACTTGGGTACATTAAGCCTGTTCATACATGGTTTGACTGTCTGTGGCTGGCTTTCAGCTGGCCATATATTATACAATAATAATAAACATTTTCTTTTTCAATTTACTTTTAGCGTTACTTTCAACTATGTAGTACAAGGGCCTGCCTGATTGCATACAGATTGAAAGGTTTTAGGTTTGACCCTTATATTATATAGTTTGGTAGATCTAAAGGAAAATTGTATAAATGTGTGCCCAGCCTTAAGCCCACCATACATGGATCGAAATTCAGACAGTTCAGCAGGGAACAGCCAAATTTCGATTATGGGTACACTGGTTCTACACAAGTCGATCTATCAATTGACTTGTGTACAACCAGCCTGTTGGGTTTCTCCTGAATGATTAGTGCTGCCGGCTATAGCTGGTAACACTTTTAGTTCTGTTCTGCTGGCAGGGAAGGCTGCCCACCAGCAGAACACAATAGTGCTGGGGGAATAATTCCCCCATCAACACTGACTGTGGTGCAATCTAGCAATTTTCTTTTCTTCCATGGTGGAACGAAAAAAGATTGTATAATTTATGGCTTGCCTTGGAGCACCCAGTAAGATGTCAGCTTTTACAGACAATATCTTGGTTGTTATGGATTACGGCACATTACTGTTCTTGGAATGTCTGTTTAAATATGCCCTAATATATTATCTTCATTGTCCAATGTGCTCCGGATCATGACGGGCATTGGTGCAACTACAAATGTAAGCACAGCAAATAATCATTTTCATATACTCCAAATATCTAGCTGCTGTTTGTTACAATTACTCTGTTGATTAGTTTATTAATAGGTTTTATCCATTTAATTTAGACATTGATTTTCAATTGTTACTTTATTTTTTATCGTTTTTGATGTTAAAATAGTTGGATATGACCTGTTGTGTACAGTATAATATACTGTATATAAAACTTGTATATATTTATTTATATACACTATATTGTCAAAAGTATTGACACCTACCTTTACACGCACATGAACTTTAATGGCATCCCAGTCTTAGTCCGCAGGGTTCAATATTGAGTTGGTCCACCCTTTGCAGTTATAACAGCTTCAACTTTTGTGGAAAGGGTGTCCACAAGATTTAGGAGTGTGTCTATGGGAATATTTTAACATTCTTCCTGAAGTGCATTTGTGAGGTCAGGCACTGATGTTGGACGACAAGGCCTAGCTTGCAGTCTTCTCTCCAATTTTATCGAAAAGGTGTTCTATCAGGTTGAGGTCAGGACTCTGTGCAGGCCAGTCAAGTTCCTCCATCCCATCCATCTTTATGGATCTTGCTTTGTGCACTGGTGTGCAGTCATGTTGGAACAGGAAGAGGCTATCCCCAAACTGCTCCCACAAAGTTGGGAGCAAGACATTGTCCAAAATATCTTGGTATGCTGACATCCCAAGAGTTCCCTTCACTGGAATTAAGGCAAAATCCTGAAGCCAAAATCCTGAAAAACAACCCCACATCATAATTCCCCATCCAATGAATTTGGACCAGTGCACAAAGAAAGGTCCATAAAGACACGGATGAGTGAGTTTTAGGGTGGAGGAACTTGACGGGCCTGCACAGAGTTCCCACCTCAACTCGATAGATCACCTTTGGGATGAATTAGAACGGAGACTGCAAGCCAGGTGTTTTCATCTAATATCAGTGCCTGACCTCACAAATGCACTTCTGGAAGAATGGTCAAACATTCCCATAGACACACTCCTAAACCTTGTGGACACCCTTTCCAGAAGAGTTAAAGCTGTTCTAACTGCAACGGGTGGGCCAACTCCATACAAGTACACCACTTTTTTTTTTTCCCAGACAGAGCTCTGCTTTAAAAACCATCGGGTGCAACTTTGATTCCTAAGTAAATAGTTTAATTTGCTGTGTACCAGGGGTGTAGTAAATGGGTACGTTAAAACCCTTACTAGTGTACTCAAGGATGCCTGGCTCCATCCCGGTAGGCAAGCTCTCCACCCCTCTCCTATAGATATCCAATCTGGAAAATTTTTTGGAGATTAAGGGGTTCCTTCCCTGTATATACAGGCATTGGGTTATGGGAGATCGATTTATATAGGATTTTCACTTTCTTTATGGAAGAAAAAATGCACTTTAGCAAGATTTTTCCAGGCTGGGACTTGCTGCCTGGCAGTCCTGGTGTTGGCCTTAAGTTACGAGTGGACGTTTTTGTGTCATAATGTGTGGCTCCAGAAGTTGTACTCGACAATGAATGTGTTTTTATGTGTCCATTTTGGAGACATTTTCCTAAACTCACCAGTAGGAACAGAGATGGCACTTGCTCTTTCCTCCAGTATCCAAAATAAAAAGTTTTGGCTGGGTTGTCATTTGTTTTTTATGTGTAAGGCCCTTAAGAGAATGTCTCACTCTTTGGATTTGTAGATCATCACAAATCGTTTGGCAATTTAGAACACTGACCTCTGCATAGGAATGTTTTGCCCTACAGGTCCTCATGGGGCTGGTAGTTTTGGGACCTCTGTGAAGCCCCAGCCCCTAGCGGGTGATCTCTAACAGGCTAAAAAAAAAAAAATTCTCTCTACAAGTAGATTTAGAAGAGGCAATGTGATGCCGTAAAACCGAATGTGTGGGACATTCACTTATAGTCCTTCCATGTAAGAATAGCATTCATCTTGAAATAATTTTTTCCTTTGGGAGAGGTGTAATTGTATACCTTTCCTGGGGAGTATTGCACTATTTGTTCATAGCACTTAGTGCTATGAAGTGGTAGTAAACCAAACCTTTAAACAACAAACAAAAAAAAAAATCCTGCAAGACAAAGTTATAATGTACTAGTATGCATAGCATACTAGCACATTATGAAATGCCTACCTTTAGAACAAAGCCCTCCACTTCAGCGGGGCACTGTCACCGTTGACAGGGCTTCCATCTTCACCCGGTCTTCCTTCCTGGTTCGTGGCTTCGGCCATGTGATTGGCCGAGCCGTGATGATGACGTCAAGGCTGTGGCATGGAGCTCTGAAGGGACGATGTGGGTATGCTGTTTCTTCAGAGCCCATGCCTCGGGGACATCACCGGCTGCATGCAGTGTGAATATCTTCTAAACGATACAAGTTTAGGAATATTCACTGTACCTACAGTTAAAGCGGGATTTCACTGTGGAAAAAAAATATTAAAAGCCAGCAGCTACAAATACTGCAGCTGCTGACTTTTAATAAATGGACACTTACCTGTCCCGGGGTCCAGCGATGCTGAGGCCGATCGATCTCTCGGCTGCTGCCGCCACCATTCTAGGTGAGGGAATCAGGAAGTGAAGCGATGCGGCTTCCCTTTCCGGTTCCCTACTGCGCATGCGCGAGTCGCGCAGCGCAATAGGAATTGTCCGCGCTGTCTCTGGGACCCGTGTGTGTCCCAACAGACAGCGCGCAGGGACAGGAAGAGGCATAGACTCCCGTGGGAGTCTATGCCCGGAAGTGGGTGTAAATACCTGTCTTTGACAGGTATCTGCACCCCCCTCCCCCCTGAAAGGTGCCATTTGTGACACCGGAGGGGGGGAGGGTTCCGATGAGCGGAAGTTCAACTTTAGGGTGGAACCCCGCTTTAAGCCTTACTATAGGTTTACCTTTTTCAAGTAAAAAATAAAAATAAATAAATAAAGACTTTACCACCACTTGAAAGCTCAATTTAATTAAGACACTTTGTAAAAAGTGAAAGCGCACTATGAGTTAAGTCCAAGGAGTTGAACTTATCTCTATTTGTTATATCTGGCAGGTTTATAGCTTTGCTGGAGCATACACTGACACTCTGGGCTGTGAGGGAGGAGAGAGAGGCACAACAGAGCAGCTATGTCTGCCTTTCCCCTCTGCTGCCCATTGGGAGAAGCCTCTGTATTTTGTGAATGAGTTCATATAATACAAAGGCTTCTGTGAGTGGGCAGGAGGGGAGGGGCAGGCATAGCAGCTGCTCTGAACTTAATGTTGAAGATGCTTAGACCTGAAACATCAGCGCCGGGCTCCCAGTAATACATTGATAGCTGTCTTGGGGGTGTGCAATAAAACTGTCAGATGTAAATAAAATAACTAAGCACGGTAGATGTCATGCACCTCGTTGGACTTAACTCATAGTGTGCCTTGACTTTTTACAAAGGAGCTGAATACCTAGAATTCATCTTTAAGTGAAATTTGTTGCCTGTACTGGGTCTGTGAGCTAAGCATTACATAAGAAACTATTAGTGGGCTATACCATTTTCTAGAGGTATTGATTTGGGACACAGAACATCTGCCACTAAACTATAAGAGGTTACATTTACAGTTGGTAAAACCTTGAAATGAGAGCCATAACTTTCATACAGGGTGAAGTGTATGAGTGCCACCATTCCCCTGTCCTAATAGAACCCAGCTGCATTCCACCCAAAACGAAAAAAAAAAAAAATTTTTTTAGCTTTATTCTTACTAACCTTCGGGCCCTAAATTTCATTTTGTGAGTGCTAGCTCCAGAGCTTATTCATCTGTGCCATCCTTTGTCTGAAGGAACGGTGTAGCTGGTTAAATCGGCTATGGATTTAAACTGTATAGTGTTGGAATCATGACGGTCTACTTGGCACTTACTCTATCAATTTGCGTCCCTATCTCTTTGTTCCTATTATCTTCTCAGGACGTCACCAGGGCCAGTAAACCTAACTCTTTCTGAACCTAATTTTCTAGACCTGTCATACAGGATTGTTTTCTGGCTAGTGTTCCAGCCTTTTCTTGAACTTTGCTATACCTTTTAAGGGCCAATTTATACTTCCTTGCTTTTGTCATATTTTTCTGAAGCTGCATGTACACCAGCTAGGTCTAAATAATTATTTACTGGTACATTTTTTACCTGTGTGTTTTGATGTGGCATGGTATTGGCATGCTGGTGTGGTATTGACATTCTTGCTCCAGGTCAGTGGCTTAAATGTTTAAAGCCAAAGGATTAGCATGAAAGCTAAGCAACTATCATTTTCAGAATTAGACATTTGTAAAGCTTTTCTTTACTGCAGATGTGTTTTTTGAGCACAGACATGTAAATCTGCCCTTGGAAATGTAAATAAACACATATTTGAATATTTTTTTACTGCTTTTAAAATATGTTTTATGAATAGAGACTGTAAAGCTCTAGTCACAACTTTCCATGTGCAATGTGTTATTTTTTTGCGTTGATTGATTCAAGTTCCGTTAAGGTAGCCTATTATCTTTGAATAGGCCAAAAAAATGTAAGTGAATTGCTTTGGAGCAATGCACTTTACATTCACATCGGGTGCTTGTGGTGTGCTATAGCACAGGTGTATTACAATGGGTATGTGCACTAGGTGCCAATTCAGAATACCTGACAATGCCCGCCAAAGCACAGTGTGCTGTAGCAAGGATTTAAAACAGGGGTTTCAATACATGTCACAAAAAGGTCTGACTCCAGTCTTGGGTATTGATTTACTAAAGGCAAATAGACTGCGCACTTTACAAGTACAGTTGCTCCAGAGCTTAGTAAATGAGCAGAAGCTCTGCTGATGTCCATCATCCATTCATGGGCAAGCAAAAATGCTGTGGGTTTTTTGTTTTTTTCCCCCTCCTTGCACGTGATTGGGTACTCTTTGCAAAGTGAAGCTTTACCTCATTTACTAAGCTCTGGAGAAAGTGCACTTTGCAAAGTTGCCTTTAGTAAATCAACCCCTAAGTGTCAAGATTTAACATTTTCTCTGCCACTTGAACATGCATACATGTCACTGAAATTTTAACAACTGTAAGGCCTCATGCACACAGCCATATACAATTGACGTGGGATCTTGTTGCTAACATGATCCCGCAGAAAAAGTTATGCATATATTGCTTACATACAGTCTGTATCAGCAAAGATGCATACAGGCAGCTTGTACAGCTACTTCTCTGTCTAGTGAATGGCTCAAAATTACCCTTTCTATAGTCAGCCACTGCACTGTGCAATCAGCGGGAGCTGCCTGCCACTGCCCTGAATCAGTCATTCAGTAGTGGTGCATACATAGAATGACCTTGGACTTTTATAAGTGAAATCCACTGATTATACACTATTGTTTACATGTCAGCCCTGAGCAATGACAGCAGAGTCCAATACACTGTATGCATGTAAAAGTTGGAAATTCTACTTATATGTGTACAGTGTAAAAAATACAGCCAAACCCTTAAACCAGACACAGGTTTTTATAGTTGTTTTTTTCGCAGCTAAATAATATGGACCAGTGTGCATGAACCCATAGGATACAATACAATGATACACGATACAATGCTGCACTCAAATCTGTAGATATTATACATATGAATGCCGCAAATTTTACGCCTGTGTGCACGAGCGCTAATCTGAAACAAGAACAGTGTCAGTCCCTTCCTTGGTTCTCCTTTAAAGCAGTGGTCATCAACCCTGTCCTCAGGGCCCACTAACAGGCCAGGTTTACAAGATAACTGAAATACATGACAGGTGATATCATTTGCTGCTCAGTGATTGCAGTATTCTAGTCTGCTTCTCCCCAAGGTAATACATAAAACCTGGCCTGTTAGTGAGCCCTGAGGACAGGGTTGATGACCACTGCTTTAAAGCAATGTGCTTCATATTCAGTAAATCAGTGCAGGGAACAATGACGTGCAAAGTCCACTAACCTATTGCTAATAATCATCTATTAAAATTGAAATGCAACCAGTTGATAAGCACATTTGTGTTTGCACATCCTCAGTTTTCCCGGCACTGCTTTATTAGTTGAGCCTTTAAAGAAGATCTATCATCAATGGTTTTTACTTGTTCTGTCCCCTTTGGAATAAAGTACATACAATCACTTGTCCCATGTTTCTTCATGCGGGTGGGGCGGGGCAGGTTCTGCATTTCCTTTATAGCATTGCTTGCTATGAATCAGCTGTTGATAACCCTCATAGATAGGGTTAGAGAACATAAGGGACTGTATGTACATCATCCCATAGGTTACAGAACTGTCAAATAAAAACTCTAATAATTGAAAGATCGTCTTTAAAGTGCATTTAAACCCAATAATAAAATATGTGATCTATTGCAGCTTAGTGGCCCTTAGAAGTGGTAGCTGCTCAGTATCCATTTCTTTTAAGCTATTCTTTATTTTCTAATTGGTAATCCTGACCGTTCCTGTCTTGCGGTGCCAACACTCAGTCATCCCTAGAACAGAAATCATCTTAGAATGTGTCTATTATAAGGCTGGGTGTTCCGTAATGCCACAGAGATGGCTTTGAACAACACTAACTGATAGTAGGGCAGCACCAGGATTTCCAGCAGTATCAGGAGGTAGTTTTTGCACTTATTGAACAGATAGAACAATACACTTTCAATGGTATATTTAACAAACCAAAGGGAGCAAAAAAACGAGAAGTTCACTGTTTGGGTTTACATTACACAGTTTCAACTACAAAGTAATAGGTCATCTTTAACATCCAGTACTGTTCACAGATGTTGGCAGCCTTTAACTCAGGCCGTTATGTTGCCAGTGTGGCCATATACACTACATCAGGCCTAGAAAATTTGTAGTTTTTTTTAGCATACAGGGTATTTTCGCTGATAATACACCAGCTGGCTTGAAATACGCTCTTAGATCCCAACTAGGAGAGTTCATTTTGTCCTCTCAATGAGAGTTAATTGTTTTTATGGTTCACTCCCTTTTCTATGCTCAATGGCCAAGAGGTAGGCCTAGTACTGTATTCTATATTTTACCTAGAACACTATTTTTCTCAGTTTAATTTAAAAGATGTGCAAAATTAAATGTTTGTATTTTTAATGTTTAATTTGTGTTGTAATGTATTCAAACTGCTTTTATTATTCTGCAAAAATTTCTTATGCCTATTTTCTTATGTCTAGATACTTTTAATAAAACACTCAATTTCACCTTGGTTTTTTGTGTTCTTTGTATTTGCCTTTCATTTTGTATGCCTGTGCAAGCCCTTGGAAAAGTAGGAATTGTGTCCATGCACCACATAACGCCTCCTTTTACTACTGGTAGCCAAAAAATCTTCCTTTCGGGATTCCTCTGTTAGTTGCATATTAACTAATACATTGATTTTCCTGAATTCAAGTGCATCACCCTCTACCTTAGGTAGATAGGTGCTAGAGTAGTGGGTTTGTTTTGTACTGTCGGCACAGGTAGATTTAGGCAGGCCTATACTGTGAGCTAGGCCTGTTTGTTTTGATATGGGGGCAGGGGAGTGGTTTAGTGTAGCAGCAGATGACTGACATGTGCTTCAGCTCTTGGGTGCCTCCCCTGGTTTTCAGAAGGTTCTGGAAAAAAGGCAGGGCAGAGAGCTGGAGTGACATGGGGTGTATACGGGAGTCCTGGCCAATCCCCAACTAGGATTGGCAGGCAGGCAGGCCTCCTGTATATACCCATGGTCAGCCTGCTGGGGGAGGAGTTGGGTGGAAGAACTGAATTATGCAGAGTTAGACTGTCATAGTCTGAAGGAACCCCCTTTTTGGGGGGGTGAACTTAGGCCTGGAGCGCGGGAGCTAGGAGGGAGCTTCTCTCTACATGGTCATTGAGAGGTGTCCTGGAACAGGAGCAGAAAAGAGGACAGTTGGGAGCACTGCCAGGCAAGTCATTCAGGAGGGATCCATGCCGGGGTCGGTGCATGAGAAGCACAGTGTGAAGCTCTGGGAGTGACATGCCAGTATTTGGATGTGGAGCCAGAGGGAGAGACTGTGGTGGTTTGTAGTCAATTTGTTGCAACCATAAGGGCTGGCAGGATTTGCATTTGACGTACTGGGATCAGTAGTCCACCAAGTGTCAGCACATTTATTCTACTAAAAACGGTTGCTACCTCAGCGTGGTCTGCAGACCCATGTCTGTAATGGGTTTTTAGTCATGTGCTAACAGTGATAGGAACCTAGATTTGGACAGTGACTTGAAGCAGGTGATCTCAAGTAGTGTGCTAGAGGAGATATGCAGACCAAGAGACTGTCAAATCTAGACTCAACCAACATAGATTTAATTTAGAATTATTAATTAACTGGGCATTCCATGTCCCTTTTCCCGATCCAAGTTTAATCCCCTAATAAAAACAACAAAAACAAGTAAGAGACTGTTCATTGTCTGGGAAAGTATGCCAAAATGGATGTCTGACCAGCAGGGTGAAATGTGTGGATGCAAAAATACGCAGCCACCCCACGGGGTCACTGCTACACAAGATAGACTTGCCTAATCCTACCCCTTATTGGCCACTGAAACACTTTCATTGCTATGGGAAATTGCAGAAGGCATTTGATTAAGAACCCAAATCCGGGCACAACAAAAAATGAACCATTGCAGTGGGCCACACCAAGCTGCAAGGGTTAAATCCTCAAGTCTGGGGGGGTCTTTTCCCCTGCTCTAGCAGGCTCCAGGCACTATACATGATGATCTCAAGGATTTTCCTGCAGACTGGAGTAGGTAGAGGAAAACAGCTTCAGGAGAACACTTAAGCTGGGTTCACACATGTCCTGCTGAGGTTTGCAGTCTAGAGTCCGGTTCAGGTGCGATACAGGTGTGAATTTTTGCCTGAATTCACAGCTGACCCAAATCCAAAAATGCACAGGACCCTTTTGAAAACCATACAGAGGCCACCCCGGACATCGGTAAACTGGCTCTATTGAAAGCTGGTCACATTCACATGTTATGTAAATTAGATGCAGTTAAAACACATCCAATTCACATATATGTTAACCCAGTCTTAGACTTAATGAGCATTAAACCTTTGAAGTGTGTGTGTGTGTGTGTGGGGGGGGGGGGGGCACTGCAAGATGTTCTCTTTGTTTTTGTTTTCTGTGCACGGAAATGGACTGTAAATGTCAGGAAAATAAAGCCCTTACTAAAAAGTAACTAACATTGGACAGGAACATAGAACAGGGTTTGCTTAATGAGCGTTAATTCCACCATGCAACTGGAATTCTGTGCAGCATTCGGTAAGCCTCATCAGGGGTTTAAACCAATCAGTGGCAGATATACTAAGTAAATGGCCCCTGTGCAAGAAAATATTTGGACCCCTCAAATCAGTAAGGGCAAACCATTAGTCTATATGCAGAATTTTTCCAGTTTCTCACCAAAAAAGTGTCCAGCCTACCAAAATTTTGGGTTTCTAAATCTGAGAGCCCTAGTGCTTTTAAACAGTCTGCACAAATGGTGTATCTGACCCTGCATCAATCAATCACCCACTGTCCTGGGTCTGAGATTCCCACACACTACAATGAGGTGTAACCCCTGTGCTACAAAATCTTGCAGAAAGGACTGTGGCTCTATCTTTAATGTCTAGATGGTGCCATGTCTCTCACCATTACCACAGAACTGCTCCAGCAAGGCTGCTTTCCATCTATTATGCCACCCTGCACAGAGAGAAAGCAGGGGAAATAACAGCAACATTCAGAAGCTATGGAATATATTTGGAAGAGAGTACACTGAGTTCCCAGCATAGCTAGAGGACTGATCACAGTGGGCTCTCCTGATTAGTGTGGTCAATTTTTAATAGGAAAGCAGAGGGACTGTCAAGAACACCAGGGATTTCACACAAAGGAAGCAATACAAATAACATACTTTCTGATACAAGTACATGGTCCAAAAGGCACATATCAGGAATATGAAGTTTTGGGGTAACAAATGCTTTAAAACAGAACTAAAAGCAAAGTCTTTTTTTTTTTTCATGTTGGAATGAGTAAGGGAGGGTTATAACCCGTCAGGTTTTTTGCCATCTGTGTCCCCATTGGGAAGATTTCCCTTCACTTTCTGTCCCATAGCCAAAACAGGAAGTGAGAGGAAATCCATCCAAAAAGATAGAATTCATGGTTGTCACTAGAACTAGTATCCCCATTGAAAGATTTCCTCTTTGCTCCTGTTCTGGTGACAACCCCAAAATTTGGCATTTTCTTCACTTTTTGTGGTAATGCTAAAAGTGAAAAATTGAGAGGGTGAATTTCCCCAAAGGGGGCACTGACAGCAATAAAAAAATGACAAGCATACTGCATCCGAAACAAAAAAATTGGCAGTGAAAGGGTAAAGAAAAAAAAATGGTTTGGGAGTGGTAGGGTTGAAATAAAATTTTTTTTTTGTGAAAGGGTTAAAATTTTGGGAAAATAATTTTGCCAGTAACAGGGTTAATAATGATTAAAAATGGGCTTTGCGGTGAAAGGGTTAAAAAATAAACTCAGTTTGGCAGTTAAAGGGTTGAAAAAAATTAAGGGGAAAGGTTTGGCAGTGAAAGGGCTATTAAAACAAAAAAAAGTCACTGTGATGTCATTACCTGCCCCAATACAAGGAAGCTCAGGAGCCTCTGGCCAGCAGTAGCTGAATATTTACTGACCAGTGAAGACCTCTTATTTTTTTCTGTCTAGTGTTTTTGTTGCAGCTTCATTGGATCCGATTTTAATCGATTCAGTTTTATTGCAATTTCATTCTCGCAGGCTTAAAGAGTGTTTTATTATTATTCATTATGAAACAATTTGAACATGAACAGATGGTTTCTCAATGTTTTTTTTTTTTTTGGAGAAGCAAAGAGAAGGAAGCCCAGCTATGGAAGGTATCAATAAACAGCTTGCAGATCCCCCAACCAAAAAGCCATCAAAATGAGGAGGTTCAGAGCCATAGTTGGATGTTTTGGTGCCGGCTGTAAAACCAATGGACCACGCCGGAAAGCAGAACACTGGATTGGTAAGTATTGTGGATATTGATAGATACAAACTCTTTCATTGTATCCATTTTTTCCAATTGATGACAGGTCACACCCCCTCCCCATATGTACACATGTATGGGGATGGCCATAGACATTGCTGGCTATAAACACCAATCTGCAGATTTATTTTTAAACCAAGAGATACAAACTGCTATTTTTAGAATTGTTTATACTGAGCCAGGCCCCCATCCCCTCTCTTTTTCCATCTTTTAGCTGCTGACTTTTTTTTAACAAGCCTTGCAATGTCCCATATTATAGGCTGGGCTGATGACCTCAGTGCCAACCAACATGATGATGCCAACTAGCTGGCAGACATTTACAACATGGAAAGAAATGAAAAGCCCCACATACATGTTTAACCCCTAGCTACCCACTTAACACATATACATGCTCACGTTCAAACTCCAGCAGAGTGGGACCTCCATGTTCAGACTCCAGCAGAATGGATGACTCATGTTCAGATTACATCAGAATGGGATGCTCACATTCAGACTCCAGCAGAGTGGGACAATCATGTTCACACTCCAGCAGAGTGGACCACTCTCCTTCACACTCCAGCAGAGTGGGCTGCTCATATTCAGACTCCAGCAAAGTGTGCCACTCAGGTTTGCACTCCAGCAGAGTGGGCCACTCACCTTCGCACTCCAGCAGAGTGGGCCACTCACCTTCACACTCCAGCAGAGTGGGCAGCTCACCTTCACACTCCAGCAAAGTGGGCAGCTCACCTTCACACTCCAGCAGAGTGGACCGCCCACCTTTACACTCTAGCAGAGTGTGAGGCTCAACCCCACGCTCCAGCAGAGTGGGGTGCTCACATACACATTCTAGCAGAGTGAACCTCTCATGTTCAGACACCAGCAGAGTGTGAGGCTCACATTCAGACACCAGCAGAGTGTGATGCTGATGTTCAGACTCCAGCAGAGTGTGATGCTCATGTTCAGACTCCAGCAGAGTGTGATGCTCATGTTCAGACTCCAGCAGAGTGTGATGCTCATGTTCAGATTCCAGCAGAGTGTGATTCTCATGTTCAGTCTCCAGCAGAGTGTGATGGTCATGTTCAGACTCCAGCAGAGTGTGATGCTGAAGTTCACACTCTAGCAGAGTGTGACACACATGTTTAGACTCTAGCAGAGTATGACACTCAAATTCAAACTCCAGCAGAGTGTGATGCTCACTTTCAGACTCCAGTAGAGTGTGACGCTCACTTTCAGACTCGAGCAGAGTGTGACGCTCACTTTCAGACTCGAGCAGAGTGTGACTGTCAGACTTCCACTTACCAGACCGATGAGTCCGCTTGGGCAGAGGGTGGTCTCCCGGGCGTGTCCGACTCACAACCCCTGGTAGAGTAGACAGGAGGCTGGGAGTGTAGAGTGGTATGAGAGCCTATGAAGAGGGTCCAGGAGCTGGAAGTAGGATGAACCCCGAAGCAGCAGGTGAGTAGGCTGAAACACAGGCAGTCGGGTGCGGAGCAGGAGCTGAGCAGTCGGGTCCAGGTACAGGCAGGATTCGGCAACAGGCGGGCAGCAATGGTACAAATAGGAACAGGCAGGAGCGAGCTCAAAACAGGCCGAGGTCAGGTGCAAGCGGAAATCAGGGGTGTCCAAAAGGCAAGCCGGGTCGTCAGGAGATCGGAGACACAGGAATGCAGATACAGGCAACGGAGCTGGGAACGGGGAGCTGATGATCAAGCAGCACTTGAACGGAGTATGCGGCAGACCTAAATAGGCCGATTAGTGCCAAACGCCGTGCACGTGCACACCCCAAGGCGCCCGCATAAGCGCACCAGCATGCACTCGAGCACCAGCTCACACACACCAGTGCCACCAGAAGTGCACACAACAGCACGCACATCAGCACGCACCAGCGCCAGCAGGGGCGCGCACCACAGCACGCACAGGAACATGCGCGCCAGCGCGCACAATCACACATCGACGCACACGAGCACGGCCAGCACCGCGACCAACCATGTAACTTCTCTGACAGTGACACTCACTATCAGGCTCCAGCAGAGTGTGACGCTCACTTTCAGACTTCAGCAGAGTGTGACACTCACTTTCAGACTCCAGCAGTGTGTGAAGCTCACATTCAAACTCCAGCAGAGTGTGATTTGCACATTAAGACTGCACCAGATGTTGAGACTTCACCAAAATGCCAGGGGAACCAAAGGAACATCTCCTCCAGTAAAGATGGGGGCAAGGTTACAGGAAAGGATAGGGAAATACTCGTGGTAGGGGACTAATTTATTAGAGGTGTTAAATCAGGTTTCAGAGTCTCCAAACAAGATATTCAGATGAGATAGTAGATCCAGATAGGTTAAATTTTATTCATACACTGCAGTGAAGAAATGCAACATAGTTCTCGGCTACTATAAAGAGTAAAAGTGAAAGTGTTTCTAAGGTTACATCTACAGACTACAATTTTATAAGTATGAATATTCATAAGGTCTAGGCGTGTTATAGGTGTGATCGTATAGTTTAGTCCAATCAGCATTCATATCTTTTTAGTAGCAAGGGAACAGTTAAATGGGTGGTTACATCATGTATCTGGTCAGTTTAGACAGTTTAGTTTGAGCAGTCTTTATCAGTAGTGCGTTTCGTCACAGGCGTTCTTTAGTTTCATTTCTCGGGAAACAAGCCATCTAAGAAGGAAAAAAAAAACAAGTGTATTACAAACATTATCAGACCCCTATAATTCTACTCAGAAGGACAGAGAGGGCATAAGACCGTGAACTCCGAACAGTATGTTTACTGGGCGCTCGGGTTTTGGGACATTGCAGATCGGATGGACAGATTGTTGCGTAGGGCTGGGGAGGACCCAGCTTTCATGGTACATATACCCATGACGAAGTTATAGGAAGATGGAGCATCCTACAAAATGATTTCAGGGACTTAGGGGCTATATTGAAGAAAATGACCTGCAAGGCAGTGCTTTCAGAAATACTGCCTGTACCTCAAATCACATCAGCAAGGCAGCAGGAGCTTTGGGAGCTTAACAAGTGGCTGAAGAACCGGTGCAGGGAGGAGTTTGGCTTCATGGAAAAATGTGGTGACTTTGTGGTCAGTTAACAGCTCTATAGCAGGGATGAACTGCAATTAAATGGGAGGGGTGCAGCTGTTTTTGGGAGTGAAGATGGCCAACAAGTTGGAAGAAATGTTAAATTAGGTGGTGGGGAGGAGGGATCAGAGGAATACAAGGAACACAAGATAAAGGATTTCTGAGTCAAGCCATCATCACTGGAGCATCCTCTAAGTAATCGCTCTGTGGAAGGATTTTCATCAGCACTGTACTCAAAGAGAGCAATATCACATGCTCTCTTCACAAACAGGAGTGCGAGAGTGTTTTTTTGCAGGTGTGTGTTAGACCAGCTATGAAGGGAGGTTGGAGGCTGGTAGTCTTTTCTGCAGGCATGTGTTTAACCAGCTAGGAGGGGATGTTGGAGGCTAGTAGTCTTTTCTGCAGGCATGTGTTGAACCAGCTAGGAGGGGAGGTTGGAGGCTGGTAGTCTGTTTTGCAGGCGTGTGTTGAACCAGCTAGGAGGGGAGGTTGGAGGCTGGTAGTCTTTTTTGCAGGCGTGTTTTGGACCAGCTAGGAGGGGAGGTTGGAGGCTGGTAGTCTTTTCTGCAGGCATGTGTTTTACCAGCTATGAGAGGAGGTTGAAAGTTGGTAGTCTGCTGCAGGCATGCGTTGGACCAGCTATGAGTAGAAGTCGGAGGCCGGTAGACTTTGCTGCAGGCATGCGGCTATGAAGGAAGGTTAGAGGTCAGTAGTCTGTTTTGCAGGCGTGTATTGGACTGGCTGTGGGGGAAGATTACAGGTTGGTAGTCTTTATTGCAGGTGTTCATTGGAGCAGCTGTGAGAGGAGGTTGGTAGTCTATTTTGAAGGTGTGTTTTGGACCAGCTGTGAGGAGAGGTTGGAGGTTGGTAGTCTCTTTTGTAGGTGTGCGTTGGATCGGCTATGAGGGGAGGCTGGAGGCCGATACTTTCTTTAGGCAGGCATGCATTGGACTCACTGGGGGGTGGTTGGAGGCGGGTAGTCTTTTTTACAGGTGTGAGTTGGACTGTTTGTAAGGGGAGGTTGGAGGCTGGTAGTCTCTTTTGCAGGTGTGCGTTGGATCGGCTATGAGGGGAGGCTGGAGGCCGATACTTTCTTTAGGCAGGCATGCATTGGACTCACTGGGGGGTGGTTGGAGGCGGGTAGTCTTTTTTACAGGTGTGAGTTGGACTGTTTGTAAGGGGAGGTTAGAGGGTGGTAGTCTTTTCTGCAGGTGTGAGTGGCTGCAGGTGTGAACGGCTGTGAGGGGAAGTTGGAGGCCGGAAGTCTATTCTGAAGATGTGCATTGGACTGGCTATGAGGGGAGGTTGGAAGTCAGTAGGTTCTTCTGCAGGCACACAGTTAACAAGCGTTTTGCAATACGAGCAGTTTTTTTTTAAATCATGACTCGGTTTGTAAGTGTTGTCTAACATAACTAGCAGGATTCAAGCCTCTGCAGTGTGCAGTACCGCATTTGGCCAGAGGTGCGGGGGCAGTTCGGAGGCATTCGAAAATACAAGGAAATACTCAGTTCCTGAGGGTTTCTAAGTGTAGCCGAGCGCCGAGCATTTACGATTGCATTGCATGCGATAGAAGTCAATGAGGAACAAATTTTATATATGCGAGCGCTTTAGATTATAAGCATTCTCCTGGAACGGATTATGCTCGTAATTCAAGGTTCAACTGTATTTTGGACCGGCAATGAGGGGAGATTGTTGGCTGGTGGTCTTTTCTGCAAGTGTGTGTTGTGCTGTGAGGGGAGGTTAGAGGTGGGTAGTCTTTTTTGCAGGCCAGAGTTGGACCAGCTGTAAGGGGAGGTTAGAGGCGGGTAGTCTGTTTTGTAGGCGTACGTTGGGCTGGCTGTGAAGCGAGGCTGGAGCCTGTTACTTTTTGTTGCAGGCTTTCATTGGACTGGCTATGAGGGGAGGTCAAAGGACGTTAGTCTATTCTGCAGGCATACAATGGACCAGCTATGAGGGGAGGTTGGAGGCCGGTAGTCTCTATTTTTACAGGTGTAAGTTGGACAGGCTGTGAAGGGAGGCTAGAGGCAGTTATTTTTCTTTTGGTAGGCTTGCATTGGACCAGCTGTGAGTGGAGGTCGATAGTCTTTTTTGCAGGTGTGCATTAGACTGGCTACAATGGAAGGTGATTTCACATGTGATTGCTAATATATGCAACCAAAACCTCTGTTATTTTAATTATTTTTTTAAACTAGTTTAGACTCTCAATGAATCTCTTGCTATGTCACAATTTGCAAACAATGTTAGAGTAGAGTTAGGGACCGCACTGTACAGAGGGGCCTTGGCGTGGCAGTACAGCTTCACATATATTTGAAAATGTATTTAACCACTTCCCACCCGGCCAATGCACATATACGGCCGGGTGGGAGCCGTCTACTCCTGATAGGACGTTCAGGAACGTACATCAGGAGGAGCGGGATCGCGCGCGCGTGTGCCCACGCAGCGGCGCGATCCCGATGCGCCCGTGTCACCGGGACACGGCGCATCTCAGATCGGCAGGAGGGCTCTGTGATTGGCCCTCCTGATCACATGACGGCCGTGTCCAATCACGGCCATCATGTGATGTAAACAAACAGCCGGTTGCTAGGCAATCGGCTCCTCCTCTCCTCACACAGAAGTCATCGCTGAGGAGAGGAGAGCAGATTGCTGCAGCCGGCTGATGATCAGTGAGTATGAGCTGTTTTTTACAGCTTTTTACTCACTGATCTTCAGTCTAGTGTAAACACACAACACACCACACAGTGTAAACACAGTCCCCACATATGTCCCCATAACACACATGTCCCCAAAACATACATGTCCCCAAAAAATAAAAACACATGTCCCTAATAATAAAAACATGTCCCCCACATATGTCCCACTAAAATCACTTGTCCCAATGATTATGTGCACACATATGTACGTGATCACCTGCACACATATGTACATGATCATTTGCGTACATATGTCCGTGATCACACAAACCAATTATTATACACTTAACGGAATTTTTTTTACCAAAAACATGTAGCAGAATACATTTTGGCTTAAATTTATGACAAAATTTGATTTTATTGGATTTCTTTTAAAATAGAAAAAAGAAAATATAGTTTTTTTTCCAAATTTCCGCTTTTTTGCGCTTATATCGCAAAAAATAAAAAACGGAGTCGTGAATAAATACCACCAAAATAAATCTCTATTTGTGCGAACAAAATGATAAAAATGTAATTTGGGTACAGTGTAGCATGACCGCGCAATTGTCACTGAAAGCGCTAGAGCAATGAAAGCTGAAAATTGGGCTGGGAAGGAAGGGGGCGAAAGTGCCTTGTATTGTAGTGGTTAACATAAATCGAACAACAAGCTGTTCAAACAATTTAGACTTTTTTCGTTTTACTGGCTAGCTGGTAAGTGTTCTGGAGGATTTTGTGTATTGTGTTGTTCTGTGAACTACCATGCTTAAGCACCGAATCACACTTTTGTGCTGTATTATAATGAATGTTAACACATGTTACACGCATTAGTGTGATGCAGTGCCATCCATTGTCAATGGTACCCTATCACGCTGACCCAACGCACTTCCAATGCACATGTGTTAAAGCACACCAAAGTGCACATCAGTGAACTGCCATGCGATTATAAAAATTGCTGTGTGTCTGATTTTTTTTTGGTTGTTCTGAACACAACACAGTGAAATGGCCAGCTGTAGCATCATACATTATTCTTGTCTAGCTTCTGTTTAACAATTGATTAAAGTGGTTAATTGTTAAACCACTATAATATGATCATGCCATCCTGTCTGCTATATAATGCTATGTGCCCTTGTGCCTGTGCTGTAGGAACAAAATGCCCATTATACCGTATATCAGAGTGGCTCCAGGCACTTATGTGACTCCTCGGCTCTCTCCTCGGCCCATCTGACAGCTATAGTGGGCCAGGCTGAGGAGGGGAGGTGAAAGGAGAGAGATCCAGGCGTCACGGGAGCACTGGGAGCTTTTTTAAACAGCACAGATACAGGGACACATACCATTAATTAACCAGGGGGGGGGGGGGGGCGTGCTTATATTATAGATTTGATTTCCCCAAGAGGGGAGGATCATGGAGAGGACAGAGCTGACAGGCAGGGAGGGGAGGGGAAGGAGGACACAGGTGACACAGGAGAGCAGGGAGCAGGCAGCAGATGACAGAGGCATGTAAACTGACCACAGTGTCAGGGCTCAGCCGCCATGATAAACCGTAGTTAGTTTACAGGGGGATGGGTATAGCCAGGCAGGTATTTTAGGTGATACAGAGGACCAAATGACACAGCACAAACACTGTGCTGTATAACAGGCTGTAAGGGAACATGATCCATTTTTTAGGTTAACAAACACTTTAAGTTTGCTCCGGACAGATTTAAATGGCCTCTATAGTCACAGCACAGGTCCACTTTAACCCCTGACCTTAAAGCCAAACTGAACATTTATTTTAAATCAGCATAATACAAACCAGATGCATAAAAACAAAAGGTTTTAAGGTCAGACAGGTTGTTATCCTTAAAAATCAGTCACAGCCTGAATAGAAAAGCCTGTGCCCTGCCAGCATGCTGCAGGGAAGGTCAATTGCTCTCTATGAGGAAGCAGCCATCTCTCTGCAGAGGTTCAACTTACTCCCTGAAGGGTCAGGACTAAAGATATGCAGTCAACAGGGAGCTTGGGTTTTACTGATTGCAATGCTATAGGTCAGACTCAACAAGGGGCATGTCAGATCTCTGCTGAGAGATGATTGCTTCTACAGAGAAAGCAAGGGCCCCACTCTGCAGCTGCTGGCAAGTGGTGGCTGTTTTTCAAATTGCAGTACATTGAATGTCTTTTTTTTGTCATGATGCACCTAGAACATACAGTATTAAGCTGATTTAAATTAAAGGTTAATTTTGGGCTTTAATGGAGTGGCAGGAGAGTGAAAGGAAAGGGAGTTTATGCACCTGAAGAGGACAGCAGTAAAAATGTACTATATTATAATTTACCAGTTATTAGATGTGGTAGCTGCATTTGTTTTCTTTTTTTTTGTTTGTTTGTTTTCATCTGATGACCCTGTCAGTAAGATGAATCCCTATTCTACAGTGGCAAATCTCATTCGCAATGTTCTATGTATGGAAGAGCATAGAGCATAGTCACCAAGTGTATTAGCACTATAGGAATCCTCATAAGGGGCAGGTGTTCTATAGTGCACAGAGGAGAATCAGCAGAACTGATAATACTGCTTGAGGTTTCAGTGCAACAAAGGCATAGAGCACAAGAACTTAAAAGCTTATTGGATTTCTGGCAGGCATTTTTTAATGGGACCAATACGGGAAGTTCAGTATTAGGGTTTACACCCACTAACCAAACCCCCCTCCCCCCCCAAAAAAACCCTGCACAGATTCTTCCAGATTCTGATAAGCCCCCCGCTAGCAGAACCCCACAACCACCGGGCAAGGGTTGTGCGGATGAGGCCCTTGTCCCCATCAACATGGAGACAAGGTGCTTTGGGGATCTACCCCAAAGCACCCTCCGCATGTTGAAGGCATGTGGCCTGGCACGGTTCAGGAGGGGGGGCTCTCTTGCCCCCCCTTTTCCTGCAGCCTGCCAAGTTGCATGCTCGGATAAGGGTCGGGTATGGATTTTTGTGGGACCTCCACGCCTTTTAAAAAAAAAAATTGCTGTGGGGTTCCCCTTAAAATCCATACCAGACCTAAAGGGATTTTGTTTTTACGCCATTTTTTAAAAATTTGGTGCAGGGTTCCCCTTAATATCCATACCAGACCTGAATGGCCTGGTATGGAATTTGGGAAGAACCCCACGCAATTTTTTTAAAATTTTGGTTTGGGGTTCCCCTTAATATTATATAGGATTTTTGGGGGACCTCATGCCATTTTTTTGACTTTTATTTGTATTGCCCGACAATTCATTATTGCCGCGAGTGGTTTTAAATTTCTTTTTTTTCTTTAGAAATGTAATTTTGTGCAGGGACTGTTCTAAACACGGGAAAAGCATTAGTAAAATCACTGCTCCTGAAAAAACTTCAGTTTTTAAAACTTTTTTTGCATTGATACATGTCTCCTGGGGCAGGACCCAGGTCCCCAAACACTTTTTATGACAATATCATGTATATAAGCCTTTAAAAATAGCACTTTTGATTTCATTTCTCCCATAGACAATTCATTATAGCTGCGAGTAGTTTTAAATGACTTTTTTTTCCTTTAGAAATGTAATTTTGTGCAGGGACTCTTCTAAACACGGGAAAAATGCGCCACTACAGGCATATTATAGACACCCCCCCCCCCCCCCTCCCCGTACCAAATTTAAAGGAATATTTCACTTTTATTGTTTCACTTTAAGCATTAATAAAATCACTTCTCCCGAAAAAATGACAGTTTTTAAAACTTTTTCTTGCATTGATAAATGTCCCCTGGGGCAGAACCCAGGTCCCCAAATACTTTTTATGAAAATAACTTGCATATTAACCCTTAAAATTAGCAATTTAACGGTGTTCGCATTTTCAAATACATTTTTTGAATGTTCGCATGTTCTGCTGTGAACCGGGGGGGGGGGGGGGGGTGTTCCCTAGTTGGAAGTCCATTTAAATAAATGGAATATCGACCCCGTTCTGAAAGGCTTAGTGCCTGACCTATATGCCTCATTTATGGACACTTTGGGCCACTCTCCTATGTATCGAAATGAGATGCTATCTTGGACACACCCTGTGACGGAACATTCAGCACCCAGCTTGGGTGCTTACATCAAGATACAGCTTCCTCCGGTCTGGACCCAGGAAGCAAGTATTATGGCTGAGTACCCAAGGACTATACGCACTAGCTTAGGTGCAAACTGGAACTGAAAAACTTACACAGAATATATAGCACATGTCTACACACAGCAGGTCTTGTTCTCATGTGCGGCTCCCGGGATCTTCTGCTCTCATCTGTCGAGATTATCTAGCACCCAGGGTGAAGATAGTAAACTGCGCCCCTCAAGTGAAGGGGGTGGAGCTAATAATGGCACAGTGGTGGCCTGCAGAAAACTGAAGAGTTTAAATGCTGCAGAATCGAAAGGGTCTCTGTCATGAGAGCTAATGAGTGTTGCTACTGCTGAACTCCTTTTGATATTCCTAGTTTCCTGGCATTTATTGTGGTGGTGCTGGAATAATGTACACATGCATTTGCGCATGGTGTATTTCCCCATACATCTTATGTTTGGGGTAATACGCCGTACGTGCATGCACAGGTAATGCTAATGCACAAGCAACGCCTGTAGCCATTTATGTTTATGGACGGCTGTATGAGGCACCTAGGGTGCGGAAAGCGCCAGGGATTTTACGCATAGGACTTTGCAGTGTTTAGACATCCGTGTAACTTGAGGCCTAAATGATATATTTTAGTCCACTTTAGTATATATTTTAGATAGAATGATTGTTTTGTATCTGCATATGTTTTACTGCGTTCCCTCCTGTTTGCTACAAGTTAGCCACTCCCAGACTTACCACTGAGCTCAAGTCGTTTTTGTGTGTTAGTAGAGTACAATGTTTGGGAAAGGATTGCCTTTTTACCACAGAAAAAAAACAAAACTTAAAACTTCCTATGTATCTATGTGCCAAGCTTGAATAATCACATTGAGGTCTATTCCTGAGTCTCCTTGATGAGTTGTGACCTCATTATTTATGCCATGTGCCAATATTAGGTCATTAATCTCATAAGCATAACCGCCCTTTTGTAACGTCATCATTGCATCATAAATGACAGCTGGCTTTTGGGTTAAGGACCAACTCCATTCCAATGTGGCCCACTCATTAGGGGAACAGGGGTGCTACCTCCCTAATACCATGTGCCCAACCCCTAATCTCCATGCAGGGCACCAGACGCATGGATTTTAACTACTTCAGCCCCGGAAGATTTTCCCACTTCCTGATTGGGCCATTTTTTAGCGATATGGCACTGCGTTGCTTTAACTGACAATTGCACGGTCGTGAGACACTGTACCCAAACAAAATTGACATCATTTTTTCCCCACAAATAGAGCTTTCTTTTGGTGGTATTTGATCACCTCTGCGGTTTTTATTTTTTACGCTATAAAAACAATTTTTTTATACATTTTGCTATAATAAATAGCCCCCCAAAAACATGTCAAAAAATGAATTTCTTCATCAGTTTAGGCCGATATATTATATTCTTCTACATATTTTTGGTGAAAAAAAATCGCAATAAGCGTATATTGATTGGTTGCGCAAAAGTTATAGTGATAGATTTATGGCATACAGCGATCAGTGCTATAAAAATGCACTGATTACTGTGTAAATGTCACTAACTGTGGGGGGATGGGACTGACTAGAGGAGGAGACTGATCTATGTTCCTAATTAGTAGGAACAGCTGATCTATCTCTCCTCTCCTGTCAGAACGGGAAAATCTGTGTTTACATACACACATCCCTGTTCTCGCTCTCGTGCCCACGATCACAGGTATCCGGTTGGCATCGCAAACGCCGGTGCTAAGATAGAGTAATTACAATATATAATAAATCAAGGCACTTAAAGGTGAACAGTGCAATAAAAATTAAATACAATTAATTGGCATCAAATATGTAAATAAATTAATTGAGTTCATAAAAATCCATATGATAAATAAAGTGCAAATAGTGGCAACAATGGAGCAATAAACAAATAATATAGTGCAAATGTAGTGATAAAGTGCTAGGTAGCATAAATAAAGTGATAATGGTGACTTAGAACCCTCAGCCAGCTGGAGTCCAAGTGGATTTTTATTTTAGATACTTTCACGCCCGGGGGCCTTAACATAGAATTTGATCTCAATTGTTTTATCAGCGACTTTTAGGCTGCGATTATACCAATCGTGATCTTTTATATGAGTATTTTTAGCATAATCATTGTTTTTATCTCTCTTTTTTAAATTTATGATCTTATTATTAATTTCATTGTCCAGACACCTTATCGATGCCTGACATCATTTCCGGAACCATATGTCATGCTATTATAGTATTTAGGCACACATAGCCTCGTCCTCTGCCATACATATCTTATGTATATATTTTTTACACTTTCCCATTTAAATGTTAACCAATATATAATATATTAATTTATTTTTTCTTTTTGTCCGATTCCATATATCCATGTCTATTCCTTGTCTTATATGTAATTTAATTGAAACTAGCGGCATTTTATATTTGCAACTCTGGACATTTTGATGCCCATCTGAGCACTCTTTTAGTTTGCTCACTGCTTCACTATTTTTTTTTTAGAAATGCCTAGTATGTTTACATCGTCCCATTCATTCCCCTGACGCTCTTGACAATTATTAATCTCATTTACTGTCCTCAATAGACCATTGCAAAATGGCCGCAGTTGTAGCCTTATAAGAAGTCTTATGGAAAATGGCTGCCCCTATATTATCAATGGATGGTCCTTGACAAAATGGCCAACCGGCATTTTAACATTAGCTATTTAAAGACACTTCCACGTGCCGTCACGACACGCGTTGGATAGACAGTACCTGGAAGTGAAGGCTGTGAGCTTGGCGCTCGTTTTTACTTTGTACATGTTTTAATTTGTTTTAAATGTGAGTACCCCTACGTTTTTTTATATAAAAATAAATAGTCCAAACCTACTACACTAGAGGTTCCTTCCTTCCTGAATTTTTTCCACACATACCCGGTCTATTTCCCTGAGTGAATCCGTACCGACTGACCTCGCCCCAGGAGATGGGATGTTAGAGGAAGCAAACACCGGGCTATAAATACACCAGGAACCCTGTTTGGAAAGGAATATGGAGAAAACCCCCACTCTTTGAGCGATCACCCAGTTTTGACATTCTGATTACCTTATAACAGTGAGGTAAGAAGGTAGCACACCTGCGGGTGTTTCTCACACTGAAGATTCCACTCACTGAAGTCACTGAAGATTTCAAAATTCCACTAAAGTCACTTTATATATGCTACCTAGTAGAGCTGCGCGATTAATCGTTAAAAAAACGCGATCTCGATTCTCTCCTCTGACGATCTCTCCCACTGAGAGTAGGTGATTCTTTCATATGAACAAGTGGAGAGATTATCTGCTCTCTCAGCTGTCAAAATAAAGCATCCCCGGCAATCTGCCAAGTTTAGAACTTGCATGAAACATTGTAACTAACTTCTTATGCAGGCCATACACGGTCGAATTTCGAACGAATTTTCTTTTCAAAATCAGAAAATTCGTTTTTTTTGTGATCCGATGATGCCACCATTGATTTTCGAAATTCGGCCGACCAAGCCTTCAATTTCACCTCATGTTGCTACAGAAAAGAATTTTCTTGGCTGGGAATCTTCTTTTCTCTCCGTACATTTTCTTTTATCTCCGTACATTTTCTTTTATCTCCGTACATTTTCTTTTATCTCCGTACATTTTCTTACGTTTCTCGCACGATTCTCCCATCATTGATTAGAAAATCGTTCGTTTTTCTAAAAATTTCCAACATGTCCGATTCCTCAAATTTTATTTCTGCACGAAAATCGGCTGTTGCTGCAGCCCACTAATGGTGCGAAATTCATACGAAAATTCTTAGATACGATTTTCGAAAGAAAATTCTTTCGAAATTCGAACCGTGTATGGCCGGCATTAGATCTAAGGCATAGAACTTCTTGTGTAAACAAATAATCTGGGCAGTCTGCCAAGCTTTCAAGCACATGTAAATGCAGGAAGTTTAACCACTTAAAGAGGAAGTAAACCCTTCCAAACAACTTGGACCTACAGGTAAGCCTAGATTAAGGCTTACCTGTAGGTCCAAGCAATATCTCCTAAACCTATATGGTTTAGGAGATATTTGCCCTAAAATGGGCACCGCTGTCTACGGCGCATGCGCCGTAGACAGCGGCGCGCAGGCGCACTAAATGCGGCAAGTCCAAGAATGGATTTGCCTAATTTGTCGACTCCCGTGCGCATGCGCGGGAGTGACGTCATCGCGGCTTCGCCGAATGGCAGCGGCGGAGCTGCGAGACGCGACTCCCATGCGCATGCGCGGGAGTGACGTCATCGCGGCTGCGCCGCTGTGATTCGTCGGAGCTGCGAGACGCCACCAGCAACATGGATGCGGCGGACTACAGGGGACAGCGGCGACTTCGCTGGCTCCTGTGTCAGGTAAGTGACACATAATGAGCTACTATGCGATGCATAGTAGTCCATTATGCTTTACCTTTGCAGGGAAAAAAAGAGGAAGTAAACCCATCAGGGTTTACTTCCTCTTTAAAGTCTAAATCTTTTTCTGACACTTCTTTCTTAAGTTAAAATCAATATTTTTTGCTAGAAAATTACTTGGAACCCCCAAACATTTATAAATAAAATAAAAAATTATATTATATATAATTTTAGCAGAGACCCTAGGGAATAAAATGGCAATTGCTGCAATATTTTATGTCACACTGTGTTTGCCCAGCAGTCTTTCAAATGCAATTGTTTTGGAAAAAATACACTTCAATAATTAAAAAAAACAAAAAAAACAGTAAAGGTAGCAAAAAATTTTTGTTTTAATGTGAAAGATGATGTTACGCCGCGAGAATCGTGAGAGAATCGTGATCTATCTTCTAAGCAAAAAAATTGTGATTCTCATTTTAGCCAGAATCGTGCAGCTCTACTACCTAGCACTTTATCACTACATTTGCACTATATTATTTGTTTATTTCTCTATTGTTGGCCTATTTGCACTTTATTTATCATATGGAGTTTTATGAACTCAATTAATTTATTAGCATATTTCATGCCAATTTATTGCATTTATTTTTATTGCACTGTTCACCTTTAAGTGCCTTGATTTATTATATATTGTAATTACTCTATCTTAGCACCCCATATCTATTTGGTTTTGGAGCGCAATAACAATCTTTGATTATCATTATATAATGCAAGCTCCTCCCTACTTCTGAGATGCAATGCCAGTTGTTTCATTTAGTATACCAATGAAAAGATAAAAGCCCAACATATTCTGTAGTAAGTAACAGCAGGCTTTATTTCAATGCACAAACAATACAAAAACATAAAAAATACACATGTGGTTTGTTAGCAAAACCCTAGACTGTTTTAGGAAATAGTTATATTTGTGTATTTCTATATATAGTTTGCTGCTGTGCTGTAAATTTATGGCATATGAAAAGCTCAGGAAGTTAAAAAAAAAAGCGATTTGAGAAGGTGGCAACTGAGCTATAAAAAATAACCTAGATTAGGAATGAACCAAAAATACGGGATGTAGAATAACAAGGATTTACAGACTGTCTGGATACCCCAGATTTTTGCATATAATTGTGCCGTTGCCTTGACACAAATTTATTAGGTTCATCTGCGAAAAAGGTTTTGGCTGTAAGTTGTCTATCTGTGCAAATGTTGTTTCTTATGCATATCGAATGTCATCTGAAAATTAAAAAGATACAGTAGATTAGTTTTAGTTTGTTGACACAACACAAGGGCATTACTGTCTCCAGCGGCTGTTGTGAATCCCAGAATTGTATCCCAAAAACCAAACTGAAAAAAACTAAATTTGTGCCCAGAGGCCATTGTCCAGTAATTTGGCAATAATTTGCACACCTAATGTTTATAGTGTTTTTTAATATAAGGTCTTTATTTGGTCCGCTGTTTTAATAAAAAAAAAAAACTGCTCTATGTATTTATTATAGAATGATAAATGCGAGTCGAAGGCAGTGATGTGATCAGTATATCATAGCTGATCACATGACTGTCTGATCATATGCCTGCATCATATGATCAGCATCCACACTGATTGGTTCATGCTTGTCAGTGGAGATCTGAGCTGTCAGTGACTAAAGTCAGTGCTGTCAGTGTCAGGCACTAAGATCCCTTTCACACTGAGGCACTTTACAGGTGCTACAGCACTAAAAATAGCACCTGTAAAGAGCCACTCCTGTCTCTCGGGCACTCGGGCTTTCACACTGGAGTGGTGCGCTTGCAGGACGTTAAAAAAACTCCTGCAAGCAGCATCTTTGGAGCGGTGAAGGAGCTGAAATTGAAATCAATGGGACAGCGTGGCTATACTGCCGATAACGCTACTGCAGCAGTGCTTTGCATTGGTTTTAACCCTTTCTTGGCCACTAAGGTGTAAAAGTACTCTGCTAGCAGCCGAATAGTGTAAAGAAATTGACGGTAAAGCACTGCTAAAAATAGCGGCGCTTTATCGCCGTCGCACCCACCTCCCCAGTGTGAAAGGGGCCTAAATGTCAGCTAGTGGTTCGCAAAGGGGTGAATGTTTATAAACCTATTCTCAGCATGAAGCATTGCTCTGAATATATCTTTATAGACAGATGGTGGTCAGGAAAGTACTAAATTAACCACTTTAGCTCCAGATGGTTTTACCCACTCCATAACCAGACCATTTTTTGTATTGTGCTATTTTAACTGGCGATTGCACGGTCATGCAATGCTGTACCCAAAACGACATTGATATCATTTTTCTTCACACAAATAGAGCTTTCTTTTAGGGGTATTTAATTACCTCTGGGTTTAAAAATTTTTTTTTTATTATATACACAAATAAAGACTGACAATCTTGAAAAAAATAACTAACTTCCACTGACATCACCAGTGACAATATTACGGTGTTAATATTATGCACTGTCACTGAGCAGGAAGGGATTAATATCAAGGGGAGCGATCAAGGGGTTAAATATGTGCCTAACAAGTGT